>NW_026844347.1:28579780-29207896 GCF_029955315.1 Cylas formicarius | reverse complement strand
ATTTTTATATATATATATATATATATATATATATATATATATATATATATATATATATATATATATATATATATATATATATATATATATATATATATATATATATATATATATATATATGATGACACTATATTCCGGGATATCATCCGTTTATATATATATATATATATATATATATATATATATATATATATATATATATATATATATATATATATATATATATATATATATATATATATATATATATATTTAAATTTGTTCTTCAGCGAGTATCGGGAACATTGATGGTGGATAATATCAGCAACTTTCATAAAATATTTTTTTGAAACTTCTAGAAGAGATTGTAAATTGCTTTAGAAGGATATTTACGATTATGAGTTGCTTTGTACCATGGCGACCCATTTCCTAATAGATCACATTGAACTATAATGAATAAATACTCGAAACGCGAATTTACCATTAAACGAATTTTCTATACATCTGACAACAAACGATCCATAGTATTTGGCATGGTGGCCCCAGTTGGTACCCCAGTGACATAAAAAGATCGCTGCTATAGACGAGACAACGGAAGTCGCGATTTTAATGCAGCCCGAGAGAGCGTGAGTCGCATATACTCGACGGGTTTTGCGATTATAACCGCCGGGAAGGTCAATAGACACTCTTTGACCTACGAATTTGCGAAGGCCGTTGTCGGTTATATACACACAGTCTTTGGAAATGAATGAATTTACTATAAATTGTATCGTTATCGGAGCTTGTTTCTATATAAACTAACGATTGGGCGTAATTATATGTGTGTATAGGCTCGGTTATACAGACTACTAACTTAGAATTGCTTATGCAAATTCGAAACTTTATGGCCCCGTCATTATCTTTCTCACTATAATAAGAAGTTTCTTTTTAGTACTTTCATTTTGTCGCATTTACTCATTGTAACAGGATATATGCCATATGGTTTGTTCGAACTTTGGGTCATTATCATCGTCCAAATGGTGGAGAATTCATGTTTATTCATGCTGGTTGAACCAATATGTTGACTTGCGTTCTTACGTTTTAATTTTACTTAGCCCAGTATCTTTACCAGGATGTAAATTCAGGTTTGCTGCTTTCGCAACATCATAAAGAGTTATTTATTCCTAATTATCCCCAGTGACCAGTCACCCTTTCGAATGTTAAAGTTATAAAGCAGCACCTCGAGCAACACTTACACTCAAAGTTAATATTTGCTTTCTCTAGTTTGTTTTTTAATTTCACTTTCACAGGCATTTAATTATATCCTCTTCTTTTCTGATTCTTGTTTAGTGATATGGTGTAGTTAAAAATGTTGTTAAAATTTTAAATTAAGGCCTACCGTACAACTTGACATATATATAAATCCATCTCAATTGTTGTGTTTGTTGTTTTTATATGTGATTTAACCATTAATGTATTAGTTTTATTGTATTCTCGTTTGGATATTGACCCTAGAGCGCGCTGCAGGATAATAAAGATAGCAGCAGTTAGTGCCCATGTGAGCCACGCCACTAATGGAAGCGCTCTTAAAAAAGCTCGCATAATGTTTATTTTAATATGCTGTTCTTACTTCTACTTCTGTGCGGCTTTGAGTCCACATGATGAAGCGTTTGAGGTTTTTGCAGCTTTAATTAAACCTAATCGATTATCCTCTTAGTGTTTTCGGTATCCTAGCGATTAGGATGTTACGGTATCTGAGCAAATTTATATCAAAATCATGAAAAATGTTCTCTTGGCTCTTATATTACATGATTAGGAATAGTCGGAAAAATATAAAATGGTCAAATCGGCATATATGTCTAGTAAAAAATTATCCGAATCCGTTTTAACTAAATACAGTGTCATTTCGAAGTGGACTTTATAAACTTGTTTTGACGAGACGCGAAAACTGTACATTTCGATTCTACCCACACAATATACGCAATAAAAGGTAATGTAATAGATAGAGTATTAGTTGAGCCGCTTTATATCCGGAACGTAATAGAAATCGTATTCGTAAAAGCCGATCCTAAGGACACGCCGGAAAACTTTTATGAAATTGGTTTCCCGTTTCATTTATCGACCACGGGTAGAACATTTTAGTTATTTATGATATTAAAATACAAATGGAAATGAAACGATAGAATTTATTATACTACGAACTACAATATACGTTTGTATAACATTTTCAAAATTTACACAATTGTAATTACCAAATTATGCGCGTAATTCTTATTCGACTGGACTTTAGAAGGCGAAATAAATACAAAATAAATACGAAAACGTGACGGTTTTGAGTTTACCGAAGACCGTACGAAACAGACGCCTGTAGCACTCTCGATAATTTGCAATAATGTATAGTGTTTCCCCGCAGGCAGATGTCTTGCGAAGAAAATTGACCAAAGTACCTCGTTTTTAATACACCTAATAAGAAAATTTATCAATTTTTTGAGCAAGCAATAGAAAAGTGGTTTTAAAAAGTTTGTCTACGGAAGCACACAGTTCAAATTATCACCGATATCTTCAATGACTTTTTATATACTAGTGATACAGGTTACATAAATTGTGACTAGTTAATACTATTTTATTTTGCTCTGCTTTCGTGGACATTACTTCTTCTAAATTTAGTGTTTGGGGTTCATTTATATTTTTTCTAAATTGTTTTCAATTCCTTTTTGCTTGATATTGTATTGTAGTAATTATTTATGTATTATGTTTTTTTTTCTTAATTTGTAATGCAAATAAATCTTATTAATATAAGTTTTACTTCATTGGAAAATGTTTGTCTTATAAATATTAACCGCCTGCCTATTTATTTACTGTTATTTTTAATCTTGTTAATGTTAAAATTGCTCATCGGTTGTCAGGAATATTCTCAACACAAAAAGAATAACACTGCCCTAATTTTATTTCAAAATTTCCGGGTGGTATGCGCCTATCTTCTTTTTACAATAGCGGCAATTGTAGGGTGGTCGCCGATGGTAGATCCGCCAAAATGACAATAATTGAGGCAGTTTGTTAAGCGTCGCGGTGTTAAAAGTTCGAGCACATTGTGACTCCGAAAATAGATTATCATCCGGCAAAGCGAGAATTGTTAGGAAATGACGCTTAATCGCACACACGTCGACAATACTGGTCACAGTCTAATTTGGGCTTCGATGCACGTTGACAGAAACGCGCCATATGTGAGTGTTGCTGGTGGTTTCACCTTTATATGCTGGGGGATGTTTTTGATAGGCGTATGCCATGGGGATTGGATACATTTATTGTTTAGTTATATCTATGGTCTCTGGATTTGTTGCTCCAGAAATAAGTGAATAGTCAAATCGCGGAGTACGTAGATAAAATATATCCTTTAGTTTAGTTTTCGGCAGCCCGGTTTTTCTATGTTTATTATTTCTGCATGCAATTATAGAGGGTTATGTTTATATTATTTCTTTTAACGGGCGTGAGCCGATCACAAAAGGAAGCCGCTTTGCGATGTTTCCTGAGAGTTCGGGTCTACTTTTGATGCGTACCGACGAAGGGTTTAAAAGCAGGTCAGGACACTTGACCGGGGGCATAATGTATTACACGATTAAACTAAATAGATGTAAAAGACGTGGGTAACGCGGAAAGCCGAGCCGCTTACTCTTTTTCTTTAAAAAGACGAAAGACGAGTAAACGAATTGTAAGACGAAAGACGGATAGACGAATTGTTGTCCATGGCAAGTGTAAAAGAAGTTGTTGTGCGCTGTGTAAATAAGCCAAAATATAGTCTTATTTCATTTGCCAGAACGTCGCGTCGGACTGTGTGTAAGGATCATCAAAAATAAAACCACGTAATGAAGCAGAATCGAGTTTAATCCTCTCCGTTCGACAACTACGTCTTCACTAACTCATCGTAAACCCCCAAAAACATCGCATAATAATACCCTAATTATCTCCTCACCGCAGCTTGCCCACCCTGTCCTTTTTGCCTGAGACGCCGATACATTTTACGATCGGCAAAAAAAACAAGGCGGCGCCTCTTTGTTACGGGGTCTTGTCGGATATGACGTAATAATATAAATATTCCAACACTCGGCCATCCTGACTATTGGTCTGTCCTCAGACCTAATGGTGAAATTTAAACGTAACTTAAATCTTTCAAAACTACAATAATTTGACTATTCTAGCTTGGTTCCTAGTCTTACGTAATAAAAAAAACATAATCAATTAGTAGGGTATCTTAAACATAAGCGATATTCCTTTATAAACAATAAAATAAGCAACATTTGCTTATAGGCAACGTTTGCCAAACTACAAAACACGAGCGACGTTCGCTCATAGGCACGTTTGCCAAAATACAAAACACGAGCGACGTTCGCTCATAGGCACGTTTGCCAAAATACAAAGCACGAGCGACGTTCGCTCATAGGCACGTTTGCCAAAATACAAAACACGAGCGACGTTCGCTCATAGGCACGTTTGCCAAAATACAAAACACGAGCGACGTTCGCTCATAGGCACGTTTGCCAAAATACAAAACACGAGCGACGTTCGCTCATAGGCACGTTTGCCAAAATACAAAACACGAGCGACGTTCGCTCATAGGCACGTTTGCCAAAATACAAAACACGAGCGACGTTCGCTCATAGGCACGTTTGCCAAAATACAAAACACGAGCGACGTTCGCTCATAGGCACGTTTGCCAAAATACAAAACACGAGCGACGTTCGCTCATAGGCACGTTTGCCAAAATACAAAACACGAGCGACGTTCGCTCATAGGCACGTTTGCCAAAATACAAAACACGAGCGACGTTCGCTCATAGGCACGTTTGCCAAAATACAAAACACGAGCGACGTTCGCTCATAGGCACGTTTGCCAAAATACAAAACACGAGCGACGTTCGCTCATAGGCACGTTTGCCAAAATACAAAACACGAGCGACGTTCGCTCATAGGCACGTTTGCCAAAATACAAAACACGAGCGACGTTCGCTCATAGGCACGTTTGCCAAAATACAAAACACGAGCGACGTTCGCTCATAGGCACGTTTGCCAAAATACAAAACACGAGCGACGTTCGCTCATAGGCACGTTTGCCAAAATACAAAACACGAGCGACGTTCGCTCATAGGCACGTTTGCCATTAATCCTCTTCGTTTTGTATACTAATCCACTTTTTAACATGGTCTGCGGCTACAACAGTTCGTCTACGTTTGAACCCCTCTCGTAAGTCTTCAACTTCGTATCTGTCATTAAATAGTACTTTTGTGATGCGAAAAGGGCCTTTGTATTTCGGATGAAGCTTATGACTGGCACCCGTAGTAGGTATACTCGTTATTAATACTCTAACTAGGTCACCGTCGTTGTACCTTTTGGCATCTCGTCGTGTTTTATCATAGCGTTCTTTTTGTTTTTTCTGGTCCCTCGATATGTGATCCGAAATTTTACACCTAAGCTCTTCCAGGTCTAGCCTATCGATTTCGTCTTGGATTTCATTCAGAATTATTGCCTCTGCCGCATGTTTTGAATTATAGCCAATAAGCGCCTTCATGGGGGTCGAATTAATACCCTTATTAAAACTTGTATTAAGTGCGCTTTGCACTTGTTTTATATATTTGTCCCAATCTCTTTCATCCTTGCCTGCAGCTGTTGTTGATAGCGCACTCACAATGGTTTTGTTATATCGCTCACATTGGCCATTACTTCTGGGCGAGGCAACGGCATTTAAAACGTGCTTAATCCCATAAGTATTACAAAATGTTCTAAAAGTTCGAGATGTAAAAGCTGTCCCTCTATCGCTTATAATTCTGCTAGGTACTCCAAATAGATATATTAGGTCGGTTAAAACCCTAATAACGTATTTACTTTTTTGATTATGTACTGGTTCGATTACAGTGAATTTAGTAAATGCGTCAACAATTACAAAAATATACTTATTCTTCTTTTTGCTTGTCATAAACGGCCCAACATGATCTACATGTAATGTATGAAAAGGAATCGGATGTTTCTCAATAGGGTTCAATTTACATTCTCGTTTAGAAAACGACTGTTTGTAATACATACAACTTAGACATGCGTTAACATATTTCGTTACGAATTTCCTCATTTTTGCGAACCAATAGTTTTCACAAATTCTTTGTAACACTTTTTCTACACCAAGATGCCCAGAATCATCGTGACACAAACGACAAATTTGCATACGTGCTGCTCGTGGAACAACCCATGCTTTGGTTCCATTTCCTAATTTTTTGTATAATTTGTTATTCCTTAACTCATACTGCTCAAAGTAAAACTTTGTATCGCTATTTTTTATTTTATCGGCTAAAATGTTTCGGATTCTACAAATCTGTTCATCTTGCATTTGTGCGGCGGTAATCCAGTCAGCTTCTGTCAAGTCTATATGAAAAACTTCAACTTTAAAATTATTGTTCGATATAGGGTTTCTGCTAAGAGCGTCAACATGCGTCATCTTTTTGCCGGCCCTGTACTCAATTTCGAAGGTATATTCTTGAATTTCCAGCCACCATCTTCCAATGCGCGGGATCAAATCCTTCTTTGATAAGGTCGTTCGCAAGGCATTACAATCCGTAACCACTTTAAAGTTTATCCCCAATAAATAAACCCGAAAATATTTTAAGGCATAAACTACAGCCATAGTCTCGAGTTCGTATGAGTGGTACTGCCTTTGGTCGCTTGTTGTTTTTTTGCTAAAATAAGAGACAACATGTGTATTACCCTCAGCATCATATTGAAGCAATATTGCCCCGACACCGATGGAACATGCGTCTGTGTGAAGTTCGGTTTCTAATTTAGGGTTATATATTGCAAGAATTGGACAAGATATAAGCTTTTGTTGAATTTGGTGAAATGCTTCTTTTTGTGGTGCGCTCCATATCCAATTCGCACTTTTGCGAGTTAATTTTGTTAGAGGCTCGACAATCATGGAGAAGTTCTTGACAAATTTTCGAAAATAACTTGCTAATCCAAGAAATTGACGCACTTGCTTAACGTTGGAAGGATAATTCATATCCAATACCGCTTGAATTTTCTTCTTACCTGGCCTCACTCCTTCTGCACTGATTTCTCTCCCAAGATATTCTATAGTAGTTGCAAGAAATACGCACTTACTGATTTTTAAAGTAAGGTTATGTGCACGAAGTTGGATTAACACCTTTTTTAAGCGTTCTAGTCCCTCCGCAACCGTCAATGAAGGAATTATAATGTCATCTATATAGGGGAAGGCAAATTCATCTTTTAACGGTCCCAGAACCTTGTTTATTAATGATTGAAAAACTGAAGGCGCATTTGCTAACCCAAAGGGCATCCTTAAAAATTCGTAATGGCCATCGGGTGTTACAAATGCAGTCTTTTCAATGGAATTAGCAGCCATGCGAACTTGATAAAAACCGGATGCTAAATCTAAACTGGTGAAATACTTAAATCCTCCTAATTTGTCGATTTGGTCTTCGATATGTGGCAATACACCACGGTTTTTAATGGTTACTGCATTGAGATGTCTAAAATCAACGCACATTCTATAGCCTCCATCCTTTTTTTTAACAAGTGTAATCGGGCTGGAGTACGGAGAATTGGATTCGCGGATGACTTCATTATCCAAAAGTTCTTGAATCATATTTCGGAGAATACCCCTTTCAACCTCAGGCATACGATAAGGATAACGTACAACCGGTGTGTCGACTATACATTTTATCTCCATCTCTACCGTATTCGTATTTCCTAAATTTTCCATGGAAGATGAAATGCAATCCGAAAAACTATGCAATAAGGAAATACATTTTACTTTATCAGCCTCTGAAATAGGGCCCAAATTTACACTATTTAAATCCATAGTGTCATAAACCTCAACCAAACTCACAGACACACTTGTAATGGGGAATAAGCTGTATAAAACTAATCGATCGTCACGTTTAATCATGATTACATGTTCTTGGTTAATAAAATCCCGACCAACTAATAAATCATATTTAAGGTATTTGTCCGGAAGAATTATGGCACTTACTTGTGCCGAAACCCCTTGTATAGTAGCGGTTATTTTACAAAGGGACCTACTATCTAAAGAAGTGCCCATAAAACTACACAAAGTCATACTCTCCGAATCAATACGTTGCAATCCAAATCTCTTAACGAGGGACTCCTTTATTAGCGTATTTGAACTGCCCGAATCTATTAAACATTTTATTTTTTTGCCAAAAATTCGGGCGGGCTGTAAGAATATATTAGGAAACTTTTCCTTTGCTAACAGATTAACGTGCTGTATTTCCTTTTGTAAAAAGGGACACTTTTCTTTAGTGTGACCTAGTTTTTTGCAATTATTACATTCAAGACGTGGTTTTTTGCAGTTAACTGAAATGTGACCCGGAATACCACAATTGTAACACGTTGGGCGGGACTCAGATTTTCTAGAAAATTCTTTATTATTCGAATTTCCTCGATTGAAGCCAGTCCAAGGCAGACGTTTGAATTTAGTATTATTCTGACGAAAACTACAAATTTCCGTAGGCATGTTACCCACGGTGTTTAGATACGCATAAAGTGCATTGGCATTCTCATGCTGTGCGGCTCTAACAGTTCGCGATATATTATCGTCTTTAATACCGCCGATTACTGCGTCAATCAAATAAACGTCAGGTATATTTATGTTAAGTGCCCTTAATTTAGACATTTTTTTTAAAACAATAATCTCCTAGGTTTTGTCCCGGCTTAGTTTCGTAATTAGCAGCGTCCTTTAGTAACTTGGAAAATGGAACAGACTTACGGAAATAGAGGCTCATTGATGTTTTAATTTCAATCCAGCTTGAGTCATACTCCACGTTCTCGTCGTACCATTGACGAGCATTACCTCGTAATCGTCCGGAAATTATTCGAAGAATAGTATCATCGTCCCACTGATAACGTTCTGCCAAACTATCCACTTTACTCAACCAATTATCCACCATCACGTCATCCCGACTTGGGTCAAATTTTGGCACTAAAAGTTCGTCTCCCGCGCGAAAGACCGGCTTACGCCTTTTTAAATCATTTAATTCTTTTCTCAAACGTTTTATTGTCCGTTTTCTCCTCGAGCTATTATCGGAAGAGCTATAACTCGAATTCGAACTGTCACTATCACTTCCCGAAGACGAGGATGAACGTTCTTTCCGTTTATTACGCTTTTCACTTGTAACTGTTTTCGATTTAAATCTTCCCATGACGTACAATAATTTTAACTTGTCCGAGAAGAGAAAAAAAAAAACGATTGTAAGTGATTTTAGTAAAATCCCACCGCTGCTTTGTAAGGATCATCAAAAATAAAACCACGTAATGAAGCAGAATCGAGTTTAATCCTCTCCGTTCGACAACTACGTCTTCACTAACTCATCGTAAACCCCCAAAAACATCGCATAATAATACCCTAATTATCTCCTCACCGCAGCTTGCCCACCCTGTCCTTTTTGCCTGAGACGCCGATACATTTTACGATCGGCAAAAAAAACAAGGCGGCGCCTCTTTGTTACGGGGTCTTGTCGGATATGACGTAATAATATAAATATTCCAACATGTGTTTATTTCCTCAGAACCTTAGACTAACGATAAACAATCCTATACCCTTAATAAGCGATCTAATTACGTCTTGGTGTTCGTAGTGGTGTTCTTCGTATTCGTAGTAGTA
Organism: Cylas formicarius; assembly: GCF_029955315.1. Classification (NCBI taxonomy): domain Eukaryota; kingdom Metazoa; phylum Arthropoda; class Insecta; order Coleoptera; family Brentidae; genus Cylas; species Cylas formicarius. Next base: position 29,198,257 of record NW_026844347.1, on the reverse strand, counting down.
GAATTGTCTTCTCCGATTCGACAGCTCTTTAAATCGAATGCAAAACAAAAGTATAAACGTGATTAAAATTTATAATGCATAGTGATCGGCATGGTGTTTATTTTGACACAACTGTATAGGTACACAAAAGCAAGGTCATGTCGGACAAAAGAGGGTTACAACACACATTTAATAATAAATAAACTTTCCACAACAGTTACTTTGTTATTGCCGGCTTAAATTGTTTTATTGGCAATTCCCTAATAAAATAACAGTAGGCAGCCGTAATGGAACGATAGGGTCCCGACAGTTTATTTCCCTTGCTAGAACCAAATTGCTCTTCAGGAAGGAGCGTCGCCGTAAGTAGTTGTGCGCGTTGTTAATTCTATTAACCAACTTTATTAACATTTTTTTTTAACTTTTGAAGTTACATGTTTTGTCACTGGTAGCTCTACTGGCAGGCAGAGATCAATAAATCATCAAAAACAGTTGCGAAGATAACTCCTAGCATAGCCAAATCATTCTCTCCAGGCCAAATTTAAGCTAGACAGAAGGGGGGAACTATTTAACACATCATACAGTCAACCAGGTTTTCTAAAGAAGAAAATATTTGTGAAAAGCTTTGTGAATGCATGAATTTTATTATGCCTGACACATTCTTATCTGCTGGCTAAATACGCGTCTATGATACTCATCGGTTTATTTGGAATCCTGGAAGCAATGCCAACGCAATAGCGGATTAGCAGGTACGGTCATAAAACAGGATGAAGTAGTCAGGGACTTGTAAAATGTTGGTTGTTTAATAGAAAACATATTAAAAGTGATTCAAGTTCAATGGGAGTAGGGGGAAAACACTAATCAGAATGACCTAGTCCTATAGTTGTGGACATCACAATAGCTCCTCAGTATCGATCCCTGTGACAGTCAGGCCGTGTAGTCTTCTGTGGTGTCCCGAACGAATAAAACGTTTAGTTAAAAACTTAGATTATCGGACACAACCATAACCAGATAATATCTGAAATCGTTTCTGCGGATAAAGGCAAGGAATGCCTAAAGTTTCGTTTTTGAATACCTGTTTCCGTTTTAATCGCCATTCGGCATCTCTGCCCGCCAAATATAGTCGCTATTAACATAAGTAATGATTTACGTCATAAAGGATGTTGTGGTGCAGGGCAAACGCGCGGGCAAATTAGAAAAACGCATTCGTCAAGTCCCTCCGCCATTATCCACTTGTGAAACGTTTAACGGACCAGCGGACGATAAGAAAATAATTGCCGGTAAAACGGTTGCTGCAATCCAGCGGTCAGCTCGGTTGCGTCCTCCGAAACGCAAATGGTCTCGGCTGTATTAATTATATTCAGTTCGTTGACTGAGGGTGCACGGTTGCACTCATTATCGACCAAGAATTCCGATTGATTCATTAAATATTTCTGCAGCGAACGCCGGGGTTCATATTCGGTTCTTTTCGGCCTCTTTGTGTTCGCCGTTTTGGAATTTGAGTTCGCGATATATGCAACTAATACCTCTGTAAAAACCTTTAGGCCAATTGAATGAGAACTTATGGAAAACTGGACGGTAAAATTTTTCTAAAGGATCCATCAAATTGGGAATAGTGTTAAAAACGCAATAATAAGGATAGTCGATGAAAAAAAAATGCAGTTGAAGTACTTTCTCCAATATTGGGCGTTGATTCATAAAACAACTGAGACTACATCAGACGATATGTGGATAATTTTGTTAGCTGAACAACTTGGGAGACGTTTTCATCTGACTGGATTGAGATAGTCGAAGGTTCTACAGAACCAAAAGTGCCAGCCACACCTGAGGACCGATGCTGAAAGGTATAAGGACTACCATCTATAAGGCACCGCCATAGCATAACTATCGTCAACGACGTCATATGTAAGCTGCGCATCATCAGAGGGAGCGTTAAGAGTTCTAAGACCTCATTTTATTAAACTCAATATCCATAAACTGTCCACGAAAGAGGTACAGTATGTGCCCTCCTCGAAAGTACAGGCTTTTCTAGGGTACCGACGCACCGAGGTGTATACTAAGAAGATCTATCTATTAAGCAGTCGATCAGAACTTCTGTCCGTTGTTTGATTGTAGCCCAAGTTTATGAGGTATGTGCTGGAGGCTCGTCCACACTAATTTAATGTAAACTTCTTCAAAAAGGCGTCAATACATCAGTACATGTTAGAAGTGCTCATCTTCAGCTTACCCTTATAATGTAGAAAATAAAAACAGCATCCCATCCTGAGCAGAAAACGTTAGCTAATATGAAGGAAGTATAAAACGCCCAAGAGGTGTACGCCATCTTGAGCTGGGTTGAAACTCGAAATATTAAAAGTTTTGAAGTGATTTACTTACTTTTAATTACTCCCAAAAAAAGAGATACCGGGTTCCCATTTTTGACGTGGTACCAGAACCAGTTTGAGAGATGAACAACTTTTGGAATTTTAATATTGATTTATATCACGGAGTTATTTAGATTGACGCTAATAACAAACCCTCATTTCTGATTTGTTTCGAACGCGGTAATTTTTTCTGATCCATTTTAAACGTACATTTGAAGAATGCTTCTCACATGATTGATTCTCAATCTGAGCTAGTGGGTTCCGTAAAGCTATATTTTTTCGACTAAATCCGTTCTTTTAATGTTAATATTTAATTAAACAATCATGGGAATAGTTATGTATTTCAATTTTATTATCAATCAATAGAAAAGGGGTTTTACAAACAAAACAGTCTCAAAATATCGCCTCAATTATCTACGACAAACAATAAAATATTGAATGTATAATTATTGCATACGCGAGATCAGTTTTGGAATTTACAATGCGATATACAGTGTTTGAAAAATACGCATAAAAAATGCGAAACATTGCAGACGTTAAAATTGTTCTGACCATGTCTGAGGAATATAGAAGGAAATTATCAAAAAAAATAAAATAGAACGCTGTGTTATAAAGATGAAGTCATCAAACATCAGAACATTACAATGTTTCGTATCGCTACGACGTTAATGCATACCACCGTTAGGCTATTAGAAAGCGTTATTTTACAGTGTCAGAATAGAATATAGAAACCATGATCGTTAAAAACAATTATCGCGTTTTAAAGAAATTTAAATACATATATTTTTTTACGTATCATCGTTCGCATCTCTTACTTTCGAACTCAACAATTTTCGATATATAACTTTAAACCAGTAATCTGTCCTCGGAACGGCGTACACGTATTTTCCGGACACTCTGTATTTATTATTCTTAAAAAAGTTTGATGTAAATTTGATTTTATTGTTATTGGCGTTATCGGGTTTTGTTTGTAAATTCACTTATCTTATCTTATGCGTTTATAGCACCTCTCTGATTTATTATTTTGGGACTTGTCTTTGTGTCGTTTTCACTTGGTTTCACGCCCTGCTTTTTGGACGGGACTGCCCATGCGCGGCAAGTCAGTCGCAGAATTTTTAAAAGATTTTAAATTTTACCTCGCTATAGTGAAAGCCTTCGTAATTTAAACGTAAATCGAATGACTCATATCTCATAGTCGCTTACATTAGATGTACTGCGTGAGTCATATAATATAGGGTGTTTTTTTTCGATGTATAGAACTTTAAGTTGCAATAAAACAACGATGGATTATTCCATTGACATGAATTTTATTTATCCGAAAGATAATCTTGTGGCATTACATTTTAAATATGATTTCTGGTATACGACCGCCACTGCTGGCGCGGATGTAATCCAATCTGGACGTCCGATTTTCGATGACATTTTCCAACATTTGTGGCCGTATATCGGCAATAACACGGCGAATGTTGTCTTCCAAATGGTCAAGCGTTTGTGGCTTATCCGCATAGACCAATGACTTTACATAGTCCCACAGAAAGTGTGTAAAGCGGTGTAAAATCACAAGATCTTGGAGGCCAATTCACAGGTCCAAAACGTGAAATTAGGCGGTCACCAAACGTGTCTTTCAATAAATCGATTGTGGCACGAACTGTGTGACATGTTGCGCCGTCTTGTTGAAACCACATCTCCTGGACATCATGGTTATTCAATTCAGGAATGAAAGAGTTAGTAATCATGATTCCACCAGCCCATAAAGCGTACCAAATAGTCAATTTTTCTGGATGTAACGGTGTTTCGACATAACTTGAGGATTAGCTTCGCTCCAAATGCGGCAGTTTTGTTTGTTGACGTAGCCATTCAACCAGAAGTGCGCTTCATTGCTAAACAAAATTCGCTTATGAAAATCGGGAACAACGGCAATCTCGTTTTGGGCCCATTCGACGAATCTACGCCTTACTTGATGATCGTTTTGGGCTTCAATTCTTGCATGATTTGGATTTTGTCAGCACGTAAACCAAGATCCTTCCGCAAAATCTTCCATATAGTGGATGGACACAGATCCAATTCCTGTGCTCGATGGCGGATGGACTCATTCGGGTCTTCCTCAATGCTACGCTCTACAGCAGCAATAGCTTCTTCTGTACGCACCGTACGGCGTCTCTGGGGATGTGAGTTATCAATAAGAGTAAACGTGGTGCGAAAACGTTCCATGGTTAATCGCATTAACTGCTCTGATGGACGATTTTGACGACGACAAAATGGACGTAGTGCCCCATATGTATTCCGCACAGAACCATTATTTTCGAAATAAAATTGCACTATTTGCAAGCGTTGTTCAGGCGTGAGTTTATTCATGATGAATTGCCAAACCAAACTGAGAATAAATCACTTGATGGCTGTTAAATCGTCGCCATCTTGAACAGTAATGCCGACTTAAAGTTCTATACATCGAAAAAAAAACACCCATTAGAACTAGTAGGTAATGTGGGAGTAGTGTATAGACATCCTGTAAGCAGTTTGCTGGGTAAAATGCGGATAGTAGGATAGTAGATAGTAATCCCTGTATGTTTATCACAACTTTGAAAAGATAGTTTATGCTAAACAGGAAATTGAATATTTGCCAAATTTGGTACCGGCAATGGATTTCGTAATTTTACTCATTCTCGGAAAGTTTAATCAATTTTTTTTTCGGTAATTTCTTTAAATAATACGTAAATGTAAATTTATTCTCCGTATTTCTCAAATATTTTTTCCGTATTTCCCCAAATTTCATTCATATTTCCCCATATGAACTTAAGTATTTCTTAGGTAGTTTCCCACTCGTGACAAGCTCGGAATAACTCAGTCTAAGATGGAAAGATCGATGGCTGGAAGTTGAAATGTTATGGCCTGATCTTATTAGAATTCAAACTTTGCTTATCGCTGCTGTTGCCATACTATTGTTCGATATCGCGTAGGATATAGTTTGCTCGAGTGAAGGCTAAGAGCTGAAAAGCTGGACGAACAGCATGCGGAGATTGACTACCAATTGGATGCGCAACAGGAAGCAATCAATAACATCATCAATAACAGGGAAGATCTACGTTCAGCAGTAGGAGCGAAGGGAATGGTGTTGATAATGATAATTACGATGTGCAAACATAATTATTTGGAAAATAACTTTTTAGGTTGCGTAAGTTTTAATTTAAATTTTGTACAAGGATTTTGTTGATGAGTTGGAAACGTCAGATCTATTTACCTCTGATTTAACAAAAAAAGTGCAATATTTTTAGGTTACACGTATAGAATTCGTGTGTTCTTGCGCAACATTTGACAAATGCGATTTGGACGGTAACACTTTAATAGTAGCATGTGCTCATTTACGAATATTTGGAAGGACCTTTCATTGTAAATAACTAATTTCTACTTTATTCGGTTCGTTTAATGTCGGTCCCGGTTAATGGTCTACATTAATTTTCGCCACCAAAAATAATTAATGCGCTTAGACGCTGTAATTAATAAACACTGCGGTATTACTGCCAAGTGGACCCGTAGGTACCTCATAAAACCGTAAGACGATCTCGAATTTTCCACAAAACGTAAACGGAAACCAACATTCAATGAGGCGTCATTAAATTGAAACGCATTTTATACTTTATTTGATTGTTTCAATTTAGTTCTGTTTTTGGAATTCTTTTGTGATACTTGCTTACGTTACTTGTTTAGTCGGTTGTGTAATAATCAATATATTTTTTACTTTCCTCACTTTTTTTTCAAATTAACCGTATGGAATTTTTTTTTTATTTTCCTATTTGGTTGGGTAGAAAATTAAATTTCCTAAACTAACTAAATAAAAGCGCAAGTCCGTATAAAAACTAAATATACTGATACCAGGGGCCACAACAGAACACGTCAAAATTGACATTTTATACGTTTACAAAAATTGACAACACTCCGTAAAATCTTCAAAGGACATCAAAAATGCAACTTGTATCTAATCTAACTAAGCTAGCTTCGGAGATGTTAGTTGTGCCATTTTTTTTTTCAAACTTCTTTAATAAAATATCTCTCAAGCGGTTGAAAATTCATTTCAGATCGGTAAAATGCTTCGCCTACGAAGTTTCGAGTTTAGGAATTGGAGCTTAGTTCTGATTGTCTTTTAACGACCAATCGAAAACCACTTTTTTAAATGTACTTGCGTCTAACTTAAAGATACAGTTATTCCGGAGAATATCCGATATTCAAAAACCGACGCTTAGTCTAGATTAATAAATTTACTACAAGGGAGAAATGTTTAATTAAATTGCCTCAAATATTTGAGTCTACTAAATTCTCCTCCGGTGACGGATTATGTTCTGCAAAAGATTACGACCGTTCGTGGGGATTGGATTCTACCATAAGGGAGGAATTAAATTCCATCACGATTGAGGTCAAAACTCCTAATATGGGTTGATTAAATTTTGTCTTTGAGAATATTGTAAATGAATGTGTTAATACTTTTAAAAAAATGTATATTAACTAACTATACATTTATTGACAATTTTCTGTTACAAAACTGACTTGACACCACAATTCCAGCGAAAACTATGTTAATTGGGAAGTAAAATTTAATAGCTGCATGGGTTACACTACACGTTCGAAGAATATTGTCATACAGGTAGAATTAATATTTAGTAGTAATTATTTAAATTTCAATTAAAAAATTTAAATAAGCCAGATTCTGTCCACTAAGTTACCTTGTTCTATCTAACTCGAAGAAAGAGAAGGAAAAGTATATAAATTCAAAGATTATAACTTAAATAAATAATTAGAGTTGCAAAGAAAATCAAAGACAAAAATATTAGTAATCATAATTGAAGCAAACAATTACCTAGAATTTTCTCTAATCTGTCCATCCAATAATTTTAAAGCGCTTTACTTTGCTTAAGAATCATATACGAAAGGAACGATTAAAAATCTCATTTGAAAACAATACTGCAGAATGAAGAAATTTCTGTTTTTTAACCAGTTAGTTGCCTGTGTGTGACGAAATCTGTTAAATTCGTCAAAATATTTCAAACAAAACAAAATCCCTGTTTTCGTTATTTAATATTTTACTTCTTTTAAATTTTTAAACTTTGTGACTTTTACTCAATCGAATGATTGCATTTTTTTTTAAGTTGAACTTTTCATGTCAGAATGATCTTTATCAACTTAACTGAAGCAAAAAACCAGAAAGATACAAAAAAATGTATAAATTCAATCCAGTGTAATATCCAGTTGCATGGAATTTGGGTATAAATCCAGTAAATGGTTTGAAATGACGGCAAAGAAATTAATGGTGATAAATCAGTGCTCAACATAAAAAAAAATGTTCTATTTTTATTGACTGTTGACGGTTTATAATTAACTCACCTTGTGTAATAGTAAAATAGACGTCACGGAACGTTTAAAATACTTCAATGGAGTGCAAGCTTTCCTATTATTTACGAGCACCAATGCAATTACAATTGCAATGATTAATGGTCGTGTGACTCAGGGTTGCGAAAAAAGCACTATTTCGTTCCGCGATTTTACGATAGAACGCGACATACATTCGAATGATTTTATACCATTATTATTAATTGATTACTATTTCCAATGGTTTCCACTATTTGCATCTATTTCAGTGGCGTATTCGACGCAATTCCTGCGTCGTTCGATTTTAATTCGATTTAGATAAACTAATCAGAAAGGTAATCGAAGATTTTGCGACTTCGGGTTTATCTCAGCGAACCACATTCTGTGTGGAAATCGAAACTAAATCGGTGTCGTTTTAATTAAATACGTAAAGGAATTTAGTTAGATGTGAGGCTTTTATTTTTTTGTCTTTCGGTATCTATGGATTCTACAGACTAAAAACCTTATTTGTTTACTTCGCAGTAACGGAGCAGTTGTTATTTCAAAAACTATGCATGCATTTAATTTATCATGCGTTAAAAGTCACGTAGATACTTAATAATATTATAGTTTTAAACAATAATATAAATAACATTATGGAAATTTTGTTTGTCTCTCTGTTTACTTTGGTTTGTTTACTGTTTCGTTTAAAGTTTGATTTGAGATGTATCCCTATGTACGCAGTTTGCATTTCTAAAAAAAGTGTTATTAGTAATCTAGTTGCGACTTTTTTTTTGGTATATTTGAAATATTAAATGGGCGGTCTTAACAGTTGTTTACTGAAATTTTACTTGATCTTCACACATGAAACACATACGGAGTGATCTGTAAGGGAATGCGCCGAAAAGCAATCCTAGATTAAACTCATGAAAACAATGATTTTTTATCAAATATTCCAATATTTCTCGGAATTATTATTTCTCTATGGGTTTTTGAAATATCTACATGGAAACTTAGGTGCAGTGGCAAATGCATTTGCGCCCTATAGTTTCGCTATTTCATGCCATACTTTTTTTGTTAGTACCTTTAATTTTTTTGAAGATTACGAAGGAGTGATAATTTCCAGGATGATTTATACATTAGATTATTCTAAATCTGTTTGCTTCACTAAGATACAACTCCACTCCACCAAAGTTTAGATCGTCGAAAGTGTTTTCTCTTCTTTTTATTTATTATTATTTTATTATGCACCGTCCAAGCGTGCGAGCCACTCAGATGTTTCCGGTACTTTGGTAACTTTTTTAAGTTTGTGAGTTCTTTTCAGTCACTAATTTATCAAACATCCATTCTTCGGTGCTTCGTGACTAAAGTGGCGTATATCAAACCTATTGCATAATTTACTATACGCAATTACGAACGGTCGTAGTGTTACTGAAAGGATGGCGAAACAACCACATACACGACACGACTTGTACCGAGCAGGAACTGGCTGGACAACTATTTAAATGTGAATCATTTTTTATAAATGCGAAATGATTCATGATACGAAACGATTTTAATCCTTGGCTATGCAAGTGGAAGTCAAATATGAATAATTGATACGCCTATAAGCCTCGGAGCTCGAGGTTTTTAACTTATAGATTTCTGTATATCGTGTACGGTGTGTCTCTTAAAGAAAATAAATGTCTATTTTTTGAGTCAAAATATTTTGATTTCGCCATAATTAGTGGAGTCCAAAAGATGATATTAAGGAAGGTGTTAAAGTTGAAAATTAATATTAGAAAAATATTTGTTAATATTTTTAGGACCGTTCTGCATGATAACTTGAAAATTTGTACGCTGGATTTTTTTGAGACGAAGAAAAATGACGTTCATTTGAACCTGGTTGGTTGAGGGCGCAGTGCGCGGTTTTTCTACCTAATAAAAGTGCTGAAGAGTTTGTTACCTATTATTTTTATTATTTATTTTTCTCCTAATATGGCGGTTTAAGTTAAGTTTATTTTCCAATACTTAAGTAATTGCCCAAGGAAATTAAATACAATTTTCTTAACAGAGGAATTTATGTGATTGTACACAAAAAGCAGATTATGTTTTTGCCTCAAAAATTCCCTGGTTTAGTTTTCAACTTTAACATTTTCTTAGTATCAATTTCCAAACTGAACCAAATTATTATTACACCAAAATGGTGGAATTTTGCTACCTACTTCGGTTTCGAAATTGGTTTGGTATGTATAATAAATGGCGATTTTTACGAAATCAGGAAATCGGCCGGATACGACCTTAAAACACACCTAACGCGTATTCAGGAAGATCGAGTGTAACCGCGAATTTATGAATGCGTTCAATTTCCATTTGGAGGACGACGACAATGCCCGACATGAAAAAAAAGCCGGGTGTGTGGGTTTTAGAGTCCGTGTCCCGGCAATGTGTAAATCTAAATAAATTATAGTTATACGTCCATTCATAAAATTTAACTAGTCTTGTATTTATAGAAGTCGTATGAAAAGTGCCATTGTGTCACACCTGGAACCTCGCCCAACGATAATACTTCTCTGGCATCGATCACTTTTTGCTGTTACGGTCTATTTGGTCTACGGATGGGATTAAAAAAAAACAGCCTACATGGTGTGTACAGTAGAACCAGTTTCTAAAAATACAAAAACGAAAGTGGTATCTCTTATGCAGAGTAATAATATACCCATTATATATACACATAAGACGAAGTACATAATTTGGTCTTATTTTGGTACCAATAAACTCTATGCGATGCTCAATTAATGATAGTCGGCGTAGTCAGTCGATAGTCGCATTCATTGAACCTATTGTAGGATTCTTAATAGCTGGCTTGTCTTTGAGGTCCCAGTGCGAACTCTATCTGTACCGGGTTGTCTTAGTAGTCTCGAGCCCAATCCTCGAGATAGATCCGTCTTGTCTTTGGTGTCTGGTCACTTGACTTGACTCTCGAGTCGATTCGGAGCGCGAGCATTGAAGATGCCAAGTGAGATTTTGGCGAAACGTCTGCAGGATTCCAATCGGATGCAGGATTTAACTTTGGTAAACAAGTGTTCAAAAACAAACTTGTGCTTGTGGCGATAGAATGTGTTTTACTGTCCCTTTTGTGTTGACTTTAATAAGTTAATGGTTTAAAATCAATATCGTTTTGTGTTAATATACAGCGTCGTCACGTCCACACGTTAAAATGTTTGCTCTTTAAAAAAACCTGAAAATAAAGATGTTGCCGTTAGAATTTCTTAGTATGCCTATTTGTTGAAGTTTTTATTGATTAGAATAAAAGGATTTAACACAGTTAAAAAAACCTTACGGTAAAATAAATGTAGATCAACGGAACAACGTAAAAATGGCATAGAAATAACAGCAACACTGAAATAGCAAAATATCTGAAAGATACATATGTTAAACGACCATTCCCAAATAATACAATTTGTCAATCTATATAAATCTCAACACTATTGTTATTAATACTGTACCTTTTTAAGAAGAATTGTTTCTACATTGTAAAGTGCTTCGTTGCAATAAATATTAAGTTTATCATTGCCTAAAATATTGAAAATCTATGATTTTGATTAATATATAAACATGTTTGATTTAACACAAACAAAAACAATCTCAAATTACATTTTTTTTTCTAATTTGTTAAAATAAGGGAATCGAACTCATGTGCAATTTTTATGTTTTATAACCTAGCCTGTATACCGTTCGACTTGAATCCATTCTAAATGCATGAAAATAGAACAATAACTGCATTTTCGTGCAACAATTAATAAAATATGATACATGTTCCACACTTAAATCTCGATAAAGTTATCATTCAGTATGTGCAATTAAATTTGGCACGACAACCGTTTAGTTCTAAAATGTTAGAGCGAGGCACCGGATATTTTCCAATTAATCCGACGATATGTAAAGTAGTGAAAATGAAATGATGCAAATTCCGAATAAAAACCGATAATGCAAATGCGAAATGGGTGTTATTAATTAAATTGTAATATGTTAATCGTATCTCTATATGCACACACCGCATACCATATGATTATTAATAATTAATTATACGTACCTATATTGAAAAGCAAAGTTTGTTAAAAAATGCAGATCGAATTCATATTTTATATCCTCGATGCTTATTACCGTCCTGCATTATTTAGTGCTTAATCAATAATATACAACGTGTATTAATTTTGTGTCAGCAAATTCTGTACAGCCTATGGTCATCGGAGAATCCGTTACGAAATTTTGAAAAAAGAAAAAGATACGCTGTCAATATTCATATGCATATGTAGAGCATCTATATCTCTAGTAGTATTTGTTCCAAAGAAAATGCTTCCAACTCAGTCTCGATAAAATTAAGAAAAAAATGTTTGGGTTTTCATCTTCTTACATGAAACAGGTTCATCGTACGAAAATTAAATGGACTTATGAACCAAATTTCACCCAAAAATAGGGTTTCAGAAATAATATTAGAACTTGCGCGCCATTTTTTTCTTCAATCTCTGTAAGGACATCAATGGCATTTTTTTAATGTCATTTACAAAATTTTTTGAAATATCTAAAGTAATAAGAAAATGACGACATAACAGTTTTTTTTTTCTAAAAACTTTTAACACTCCATTTCAACCATTAAGACGACATATTTTGATATTATCTTTTTTTCTTAAAATCATCCAAGGATTCGAACCGTTAAATATCGGAACTTAATTAATGACCACGCTGTAGTATAAAATAATATTAATAACTCAAGTTCAATTGTAAAAATTATTATTATTAAAGATCTTGAAAAGTAAGCGTTTCAATAAGTTTAATATGAAATGAAATAAATATTAAATTAAAGAAAGCAAGTCTCGGATTTTACGCCGACATATTTCTATATATGACTGTCACAAAAATTATATAGTCAAAACAAACTAATTTGTATCAATATAAAAAGGGAAATGGTAATAGGTGACATTTGCTTTTTGAATTAATTATTTCTATTGTGTATCGCCACCACCAAAAAGGGAACCCCTAACTTTGACAATTAAAGACACGGCCATTTTTTGCTACAACTTTTTTGTTTATCCACGCAAGCACAGCCTCATTTTGCAGGTAGTCAGTCGCGCAGCTTTTGTATTAAACTTTTTTCTATACCTTCAGCTTTATTGTTTACCTATTGTTTATAAATAATTGCCTAATAACAACTCATTGTCCGAAAAAAAAGCTACTGTCGAGAGGGATACTAAGGGACAGTTTTTATGAAAATGACCTCGATTAGCATCTAATTTGGCTGGCTTATATAGCAAACGCTGGACGGTGTCTACAGTAGATCAAATCCACGAAATTTGTAGTCCAATTATGGCTTTCTGGGATGGGTTTTTTAATCCGTTGGAACCCTTTGAACTTTTCTTTCTTATTATCGGTATCGACTAATATTTTTAAAGTTAGCGTATTAATAGATTTAATGGTTCCCGGTACGAAGCCGCCTTACCCCTTTCGCAAACTTAACGACGATTTTGCCATTGAAATTCGGCAATCGCACGGTATTTCACCGAGATTCCGCAGTGACACCGAATCGATCGGAACTATATTTTGTCCCAGTTCAATATTTCTAAATGGCGCATAACATACATTACCGGATCGTTGCAAACTCGGTAAAGTTTCAATATTAAGACACTTATTGCGTCAATTGTCAATTTATATAAATACTCTCCGTTAATATAATCTCATTCACTCTCTGTCTGTCTCGTCGAAGCGTCGTTTTATATCATCGTTTTGACTTGGTGGATAATTCTTGCGTGAAATTTAAGAAAAATCACATTTCGTTGCAGGAATATAAATAAATCAATATATAGTGTCTTTATTATACTAAATGGACCATATGAATTGGTTATACACATTATAACTTGGTGATATTCAAGATGGCTGCTCTTCCGCTACTTCACTGGATATATTAATTTTAATCTTTATTTCAATAACATACATTTTAGTAAAATCGATAAGTGAATCAATATATTTTAGATTTGTTTTACTATGAGTCTATGTCTCTTAAATAGGGGATGTAGATTGTCATTTCCTAATACTGCCCGGTAGTTGGTTAAACAGTTTTGCACCTTTACACGAGGTAGAAGTTTGGTATCGGTGTATTATGCTTTGGTATGGCGAACCTACGGTCTTTTCTGATATTGCATTTTATGTCAGAAATTCAGCCTTATATCGCCGTTCGAGATTGAGTCAATGAATGCTGGCGAAGATCCCAGAAATATATTCTTTAAGTTGTAACTAAGTTCTGGATCATCTACAAGCTTCTTAGCAGGCCAATAAATCGAACGGTAGTAGTAAACAAAATTTTGTGCTGATAAAAATGTTTAAATTTATAGTAGCTGTTTTGGATTAGAGCTTTCACGTGCAATTGAAACCTCATATCTCTCAGATCCACGAGAAGCCCCTGTCGGTTAGTGAAAGATATTTGTTAAGTTGAATTTTAAAAATTAAGTTAGCGGGTGTTGAGATTGGTTTTTCCGTAACAATAACATTGGTCTTCATTTCATTCAAAACCAAGTGTACGACTGAGAACAACGCGATGTCATTTAAGTCAGTATTTATTTTATGAACAGCAAATGGGAACGTCAAATGAGTGTTGGGGAAAGGAAATGTTATCAGAAAATTGATGCCCATAGAGCGATATTTTAATGTGATATCAAAATGAATTATATACATAGAAAACATTTTGAGTTGTTAAATATGTTAAATATATTAATTTAATTAAATGTATTAATATTAAATATTCAAAATACGCAAGTTTGTTAAGAAGAGTATGATTCAACCTATGGAATCTAGTAAAACTAAACATATTGAATTTTTATCAGGAGCAATAGTAGGAGTTTAACAATTTTCCTAGCCCGCTTTTCAATGGAAATTTTTTGTCAAAATCCATATCAATCACGACTTCCGTAAAAGTATGCGTCAGAAGTAACACTGTACGGTTTCTAATTTCTAATTAATTCATTTTAAATTTATTACTTTTGTTATATTATATTAATGTAATAGAAAAAATTGCAGTTTCCCTGTCATTATACTGTCTCTACCAATAGATTAAGAATAACATTTATGACAACTTAAAAAAACAACCCAAAGCAATTAATAGAACTTTTAAACATTGTAATTTTGTTTAATTTAGATTTTTATTTAGCTTAAATGTACACGATGATAAGTGAAAACTTTGACTAAAAGGATCTAAAGCAGCATGCGAATTCAAAATTGATTGTTTCGACAGAGTTATGACATTTCGTATGAAGTTTTATTAGAAATTTACGGCATAAAAATTGCCAAATTGTAATGCTAACTTCCTACTCGTTATAGAAAATTTATGTTAGAATTTTTTAATTATTGATTTATAATAGAAATATTAATTCACGAAAATTCAATAAGATACGTGAACAAATGAACAAAATTTTGAAATGATATGATCTGATAGCAGTACTCTTACGTGCGCGGATTGACAAGCGGGAAATTTTTGGCAGGCACTTCTCGCATCTCACTTCCGAAGTGAGATGCGAGAGACGTCCGAAGGCGCCATATGCACGGGCCCGTAGCCCCGAAAACTCCAAACTGAAACCGCAAGACCACCCACCAGGCTGACCGCTTTCCGTAAGCCGGCTGACATGAACGTAGAAGAGGCGGACCACGATGGGTGTTTAGTTTCAGTTTATTTAAACTTTTTTATTGGTTTGCTTACGTTATTGTAATTAAGACGAAACACTTTATAATGTTCCAGTTAATCCTAATTGTTTTCGGATAGCGCCAAAACTTGCTAGCAACACTCAGTTTTACAAATTAAAAAAAATCTCAGTTACAATAAATTGCGAAAGTATTTCAGTAATTCAGATTGCCCTGCCAATTTTGTGAATTTTTTTTAAAGATTTCAGAACTACGTTCTAAATGAAGTTTCTTACAGATGAGGCATGGTTTTTGTGTCTAAGCAGAAAACCATCAGGGATGTATTGAGATACAGCTTTTCCCGAAAAAAGCTGAAGTATGGAATTCATTTGCAACTTTCATGAGTTTGAAGTAGCGAAAGGGCATTTGCACCAAAGCCGTTTCCAAACGCACATATGGGTTTTAATTTAAATTTCCCCAGCTATAGTAAAAACGGTATTATTATTATTCCTTCTTTGTAATCAGTAGGACAAAGGCAAAATGGACAAGAATATTTTTGACGCCACTGTTCATTAGGGTCATATTGAGTTGAAGTCAAAAATTGAAAAGGAGACTTGTTGTAACTCCTTGACAGTTTTTAAAAATGGTAAAATTTGCTGGAGTTTGATAAATAAAATTTGCGATAATGGTGGTTCCTGTACAAAGATGGCTTTCTCTTAACTGAGTTTTGCAGCAGTTTTTGATCGAAACTCTGATATTTATTTCCTTATTTTCATATCAAAAATACAATTTTTGTTGAAATTATTGAAAAACTCCGAGCCAAGCCATCTGTCAATTGATAAGCCATTAAAAAATTATACAAAATTACGCCAGGGCGCCATTTGTGATTTTCTTTTTTAAATACCAAATGCATTTAGTAAATAGGATAATGATGTAACTGTTTGGCATATTTTGGCAAACATCTAAATGTGAACGGGCGTCTGGCATATAATATTGTTCGAGTTACATTCGAGTGCCTTTTCGTGTGATCACAAGAATAAACTTCAATTCCATCTCGCTCTCTCGCCGGCGTCGAGTTTTTCGTTTTAGTTTCGTGCCTAAAATAACATCCGACATATTTATGGATTCAATAACCTTGTCTATTCGCGAAAATTTCGTGGTTCAACGAGGCGGATTAAATTTTGCATTTACCATCGTTCGCATAGTGAATATTTAATTGTCACACCTTGTAACGGCCCATCGGCCTTCCGGAACGCTTATAATAAATTTGTTTCAGTCTCATATTTTGTTCCCAGATAAAAAGTAACCAGACTTTTTTTTTTAATAAAAATCACGTCCAAACTTAGAGAAACAAATGTCCTTTTTTTCTTGCTGAATACCTTACCTGGGAATTTTATTGAGTTTGGTCTTGAAGCACTCTGGCCTTTTGAGACAAACAAATGCAGTTAAATTTAATAGGGGAAAATATTTATTTACGTATTGCGCGAGCGTCCAAGTAATCAGCAAAAAATAAAATTCACTTAGTAGTACTTTGAAACTGGTGATAGTATAAATTGCACTTTTTCTTTAAATATTATGTAATTTATGTGTAATATGTTAAGGGTTTTCGGACCACGTAAAATATCAGAAACAGTATTTAAAGTCGTCAATTTATTCGCTACACGTAATATGATTTCAGTGATATTATTCATCCTGCAAATAGGGCGTGTATAGGCAATAAAGGCTTGGAATGCAGTTGAAAAGGTCGGTGTACACAATCCACAAACTTATTTATAGTTTTCACCAAAATCTTAGCGTCTTGGCGGTTTAAAGTGCAGTATATTACGTATTACATTAATTCTAAAGTCATTAAATGTAGCATGCTAAATAAAAGTTGATTTTTACTTTACCACAAGAGATACAGGCATATGAAGTAAGTTGGAGCTAGAATCAACCAAATGAAAAACGCTGGCGCTTCGCTTGGAGACTATAGAAATGTGTCAGGGAATTCCTAAACAGTTACATTGTGCAAAAAAAAACAATAGTAAGTTCGCCTTGTAATTTATTGGCGAATATTTTAAATCGTAATTTGTGTTGGGTGGGCGTCACTCAGCGGCACTGACCAAGGCTCCCGTTTTTTTTGTTGTTTGCAAATCCCAAGGTGCGATAGAAATATTTGAGTATCAATTTCATGTTAAATTTAGATTCGTAAAGGATTTCTGGTGTAATTATTCCAATGTTATATAACATCGTTTTGTGTAACACTTGCGATATTTACGCTGTTTTTGCGAAATCGGTTTTTAGACAATCCCTATAAATATATAGGGGGTTTGAAAGTACTCTGACTCAGGAACTGATTAAAATTCATTGCAATCAATGATTTTTAATATGATTGTTTAACATTTTTAACAAATAATTCCCTGTAAATGCTCTCACGTTTCATACGAAATTTGTTCACATAGCTGTGAGAGTAGAGCTTCTTCGCGGGTCCTTTTGAAGTAGGGTGCCCCGAACATGCGCATTTGCGAACAGAACCTTTTCGGTTCTTTTTTTGCAGTTTTTGAAACTTTGTTGTTAAGATAAAAATCCGAACAATGTGAAATTTGTTACTGATCAGGTAAGGAATTAATCGTTAATGCCTATTGGCGAACAGTCAGTGAACAAGAACCTATAATAAAAATTGTTTTTTCGAAGAGAGTTTCAGGTTGTGACTAAAAAAAAGAATTTAGCGTAGCGCAGTACGCGAACAGCTGATTTTAATCCTTCCTAATTCCTCGATAAATTATTATGTAAATCACCTTAAATCACAATTCTTTCAGAAATACTCCATAAATCACCAGACTTTGCGTTTGCAGTTTTAAAGACTTGACAGTGTTGGAATGCGGGGACTGGAAATACTACTTTACTTTTATAGCGACCCGATTCGCATTATTAATTATTATTGCTACGTCATTAAATTTGAATATTTATGGCTACAAAATTTATTTTGGATTTTCGGTTGCTGATCCTGTTTAGTTTTGTAGTTAGTTCAATTTTTTTTATTATTCTTCAGAAGATGCTATTTTGTTTTAGGTACGTATGCTGGACGCTGTCGGCGTTAGGGCTGTGCATCGCAATTGAGTAAGAAAACGTCTATTATGTTTGCTCGACTTAGCCACCACATTTTTATTTTTTAAGTTTTTACGTTAATCATTACAAAATAAAAAAACTATGTCTCTGCGGCTTTCAATTTTTTTTTCAATGTCTCCTTTTTTGCGCCAAATAAATTCTCTTAATCACTTTAGAGACTTACTATAACTTTCGTGAGGACAATAATTCTTTGAAAATCGCAACTAGATTTCCAAGTTCTATCGATCTTGGCTATTCGAACTTTAGATAGGCAGATCTAAAGAGTTAATTTGTTAAACAATGGAACCATTCTCATAGGTTTCGCAGCCGTAGAGATTTATAGTTGATATTAATAATATGTTGACTAATTTGTACAGTGCGTCTCATATTTGATGGTTTTATGACGTATGTCCCTTTTGAATATAGCTAGCGTGTTGCGGCATTCGGCTACTTTTTAATAAAATGAAAGCTAGCACAAACAAAAATGTTACAGCTATGCTATCTTCCATTTTTAAATACTTTAGTGACTTTAAAAACACCGTCTGTTGCTAGGGTTTAGTGGCTACCTTTTCTTTTACAACTCACAAATTTTGATATATAAATTTAACGGTTTTTTTTAATGGAACACTCTGGATATCTTTTTTATTAGTTTTTCAAAAATACGTAACAGATAAGAGTTTTTCGAATGCAAAGCAAATACAGATTTTGTTAAATAATGTATTAAAAAAATTATTATTATATCCAATTTCTCATAACACATATTTTAAGTTAACATACCAGACGGAAGAAGAGGCAGAAATTAACACAATAATTACGAAATATGACGATTGTTTGACAACTAAAATACATGTATTAAGAAAAAGAAAACCTTTTTTTCTATGGCTTATTCATAAAAGGAACTTTAATTTTTTTTCTATTTGAAATACTTGTTAAACCTAATATAATTATCAAATGATATTCAATATTAAAAAAAAGAAGGTTAGTGTGTATATCAACATTTTTTCACAAGAAAACTGACTTCGCCCGAGGATCCTATCCAGAAAAATTTTCACCTTTTTAGTATGCTAACGCATAACTGAACTACAAAGGGCGTCGTCCACTTTTTATTTAAAATTCCAGTATTTCAGACATTTATGCCACCTTTCATTCCTCGAATGGCTCAATACGTTTAATAATAAGGGAGATAAACTCATCAAAAATGGGACACAGTGTACCTTGATTTATCATTCGACAAAATCGTCTTCTTTCTAAAGATACATAACGAAAATATCGAGAACTCCATATTACACATCTAGATACATAATGGCCGCAGTCCTCTCGACAACAGTAGGCGTTCCATTTTCTTAAATGTGAACGTTTCCTGTTATAAATTAACGTCTGTCGGTGTTTAATTATCATATTGTATATGGATTACCCTGGCATGTGTCGCGCACAAACTTGCAAGCGCATTAATTCTGAACGCTGTTCCACGTAACTATTACTTGTCTTTTTTTTTTTGCTGTCAATTTCTATGTATTAAGGTGTTGCGACTTAACCGCTATAACGGATGCGTGAAATAATATATTCATTTAAGTGCGGAAAAGTTTTCGTTTTATCGTTTATCACGTCTGAATTTAGGTTTTTGTCAAGTGATTGAGCGCTTGTTGCTATATGAACAAATTAATTGCGCAACCAAATCAAAAGAAAAGTGCGCATAAATACTGTTTTGCCGTATTTCAAATATATGGTATCCTTAGAAAGATACAAAAGACACTACACACTGTAGGACCGCGATCTGAACCAAATGCATTTTTAATTATTGCTATATTTTTTTAATCTTCAACGAAAAAAATTTTTTTTTACTGCCGTCTGTAAAATACCTAATTACGCACGAATCTGGCATGCGGGAAGCGGTCACTTTACCACGTCAGTTTCGTTTCCCACGAATCCGAGCCACTTCGGACATTTCCGAGATTTTACCGCACTGGTTTGGGAGGAATCGGATGTTTTCGGAGATATTTCCCACCCTTTGAATTTTGACATTTGTCAATTCTGACAGTCATGTCACTGAATATATTCGTATGGTTTGCGAAAATGTACCCAAAAACTAACGGTCTTAGAAAAAGTATAGTATGCTTAAAAACCTTAACAGGTTCGGTAAAGTTTTTAACTCGTTTACCGCACTTGTTGCATAATATACTATTGCTTTATATTTACATGGTAGGGTAAAGAAAAGCATAATGGAGATATAGGTAAATTTTCCTCTGCTTCAATCCAAAATATATTATTTCTCATGAACTTTTCTTCAATGGCTTTTTTCCACCTTGCTAAAAGTTCAGACACAAACGTATTTTACCACTTCTTTCTGCCGCTTTTCTGAAATATTGGGAAATTTATCTATATTCAATTTGTCCTTTATATAACTAAATATTCATTGCACTGCGGTGAAGATTGTTTATATAAATTAACATTCTTCAAGACTGTAACCAGAAGTTTTTGTTACAATTGGCGCGTTATTTATTTGAAACCTAATTTAGCAGTCAAAAATAATACAAGATCCGTATGGAAAAACAATTTAAATTATTCGGATTAGCTACTCAAGACATGTCTACTTGCATTCGCGTTTGCGCTTTTATGATTATTAATTCGGATATAATGTAAATGGGTTTAACTGGAGAATTACAATATACAATTCTGTTAGCAGGGTCCTTTTAGTTTAGTGGCAGTATATCGGCTAGGCAGATTTGGACATGTCCAAACATGAAATGTAATTCCGCTCGTAGTTAAATGCAGAAAATTAGGACAAATATTTGCTTCTATTGATAGCAAAATCGAATTTTTCGAAAGTTAATTTTATATCTCGGTAAAAATAGGACCTATGGGGCGCCATGGGACAGAAATGATCAGCGTCGAAAAAAAAAAATTTTTGTCTGTCCGTTCTCCGTTCTCGTCTTTTTTTTTGAATAACTTTCGAACCGTTGGAACTACAAAATTGAAATTTGCCCCCTTTTTAACCCTGCACGAGATACTTACGCTTGTAAGAAATGGCCTCTATCTGACGCTCCGATTTTCGACTGTTTTTTGATCATTGTTCTGAAACACGATAAGTGTCTGAAATTTGAAGCAATCGACTTTATATTTGGCACATATATGAAGTTTGGTCTGTAACGCAACCTATTGAAAATGGGGGGTCAGGAGGTATTTTAAAAAAATTAAAAATCGCGAGTGCAAGGGTCTACAAAAAAGACCATTTTTCAAAAAACGTTTAGAAGACCGAAAAAATTCTTGAACCAGAAGACTCAGAGCATATGGCTCCATAAACTTTTATTCTTGACAATTTTTCAAAAATATACAGGGCGCGTCGCAAATTCAAAAGTTTGGCAAAAATTGACAATGATTTAAGATCTGCGTTTTAGATGTCAATTTCTTTTACATGCAGATATAGTCCATATAGACAGCTTAAACTTTCGTATTTGAGGTTTTTAAGTACTGCACAGGGTGTTCGCGATATTCCGTGCAATAATAAAAATCATAAGTGCCCCAAATTTGCAGCTACCGACTTCAGGCTTGGGAGAGAAGTAGAAGTCTGGACCCGCATTTAGACCTTTTATATTGGGAGCAATAAAATAACGCGAAGTATTATTATTAAATTTTTGATTTTTTTTGGTTATTTTGGCATTCAGAAAAACATCTTTTCCTCTAAACTCCATAACGTGGGAGATCCGGTGCTATAACTTTTGTTTCACGCATTTTTTCGATTATATACAAGGTGTTTTAAATGAAAATTCGTACAAAAAATGGCTAATCCGTTCAGTGTTATAGGCCCTATCGAGTGCTACAATTTTTTTATTTTCGCACGTACTGCATGGTTTCAGAAAATAAGTAGTTTCCTGAAAACTATTTACTCCATTGGAAAAATTCGTATACCAGGAAACTTTTAATAATAATGTGTATTTTATAATAAATTATTATGCGTTTTTGATGTCCAGTTAACCCATTACCCTCTTCAAGGAATATCCGAATGCGATACTTAGCGATAATATCGACTTCATTTGGTTCCTCGAACGACGCCACGCCGATGTAACGCAGAATATAAGTAAATAAATACCAATTTCATGGTATTTTTGAAATTATTTTGGTCAATTGACCAATCATAAAAAGGTCTCTTTTTAAATTTTTAATTAATTTTTTAGTAGGGTGCGAAAACTTTCCATTTTTCCTTCAGCTGTTCTGGTTATTTGTTTCTCTTATTCGGTAATCAAAGAATGTATTTTATTAGTTCGAAAGAGACATGAATATACTCTCAAGACGTGAATTAAGCAACCTCGGGGAATGTGTGAATTAGTTTCAGGTGCAGGTATTAATGGCTTATCAGATGAATCATTTCCCTAGTGGTCAAAATCAGAATCATAATATCTGTAAGCAACTTCATACAGGCGGCTATGACTATCACTAGCCGGCGAAGACAGGCCATGAGCTCATATTGTACGAAAAAAATAAATGCCAACATTCAAAAGCCATACCATTCATTTCGAAATTTATTTAAGCTTCACTGTTAATGTGACGTAAATGCGATAAAAACACTTATGACCTGCTACTGTATTCGTGTTTCATCTAATACGCATTTGCTTTTGTAAATAAACGCCACTAAAAATAAATAAAAGGAATCATATAGGCATTTTCGAAATTGTAACAACGAGACGCGTTACGTTCAGAAGTTATATTTATATTTTCAATATAAACAATTACGAAGTCGGTTGTAAATTAGTAATGTCAACGTTTCTGACTTATATATACATTGTCGGGTTTTTGTTTGGAAACGAGAACCACTAATGTATAAAGCATTAGGCTTATTTGAGTCCCCGTGCGATGAAACCGGCTTTAATGCTGTAATTAGAATATTTGAAGTCAATAATCTTAAGGCCGCAAATCACCAATCATTAACTTGTTTTAGTAATAAGCGTTGCCTCGGCTAGCTTACGGTCATATTTTTTATACCGCGGAAGAGTTCGTTACAAGGATTAATTGGTAATCAGTAATTTTTGTAACTTCCGTCACTCCATCAAACGAAATTGTATATAATGAAGAAGGTGCTAAACTTTATGTCGGATCGTGTCTCATAGCAATGATCTCTAAAACTTTACAAACGTCACCAGCTCTCATTTATTTGAAGTGTCATTATGGCAAATTATAATTTCGGGATCTTCTTCAAGTTGTTGTAGAGAACAGTCAGAAAAGACAACTTATAAGGTATAGTGTATTCAATCCCACACGAATGTAAAACCAAAACCTTTCTTAAATTACACCAGGGGAAGAACTGAAAATCTGAAGGACATACCTCCCACAATTTAACGGACTTTTGGATTCCTCCTACGTCGGTTTTTGCTGAGTCAAACTCGCTGACATTTCGCCAATCATCATGTAGGCTTCTTCAGAGCTTGACTGAAACTGAGTCGCATTTTACTCTACCTGGAGGGCGGAGCTAAATGAGGGGGGCATAAACACCGTCTCTGATGACTGATTCCCATCTTGGCGGTTAAGATTGTTAGGTTGTTTCTAGATTTTTATAGACTCTAGGATTTTTAGTTGGTAGAATAATTGGTTACATGCAAGAATTTTAGTTTTATCGAATTTTATGTTTTTTTTTATTTATTTTTATGATTTTATGTCTCAACATCTTCGGCCCGTCAAAGATAAAATTCCATTTGAGATGCCAGGAGTTTACAGCATTCGATGCATATGCGGAAAAACCGGACGAAAAATGGAGCGAGTCTACAGAAATCTATAAACAACCCAGCAATCTTAACCGCGACTCAGGTCTCTACCTGTCACCAATATGGGAATCAATCCGAGACGGTGTTTATGCCCTTCATTTAACTCCGCCCCTCAAACAATATATAAGCAGGCACAGAGTAAAATGCGAGTCAGTTTCAGTTATGCTCTGAAGAAGCCAACAAAATAATTGGCGAAACGTCAGCAAGTTCGACTCAGCCAAAACCGACGCAGGAGGAATCCAAAAGTTTTGTAAAAAGTATTACAGTAGCCTGTGGAGGTTTCTTTGAAAGATTTCTAATTTAATTATTTTATTGTGAACAAATAAATCTCTTGATGCATAATACCCAATAGTCAAATACTGGAGTCATATTCATGACAGAGAGTTGATCATGAGGACGAAGTAGTTTTCCGAATTTGTCGTATTTGCTTACAACGTAAAATACTACAATTTCAAATTTCATCGTCAAGGCACCCATGACTTGGAAACTTGAAAGATTATTTCGTTTTTTCTATCGGCATATAATGTAAAGCCAATTACGACAAGTATTATCATTAGCCATGGTAGGTTTGTACTTGGTGGTCGCATACTGGGAGCGCATATTTTACGGGGTAATTCTATGTTTAAAAAGAACGTATGCAAAGAAATGCTTTCGTCTCTAATCTAAAATACTCTATTATGCAATGGTCAAGGTTGCTTTATGCTTGTTTAAAGGATGATTTTGTTTATTTTGCACCAGTAGCGCTCGTATGGGTAAAAAGAAAAAGTATGGTTAGTTTGCTTAGGTTTTTTTCACTGTCCATAAATATTCAGTGTTAAGTCCAGTCAGAGCAGTTGTGCATACATCACATTACATCTTTATCTGGTTCATTACTGCCGCGTCTATTTTATGACCGTGACAAAAACACTTACAAAATATATTTTTTAATACTTTATAATTAACGAATTAATTAAAATCGGAATGCATCTAAAAATGGTAGCATTATAGCTAAGACATACGGATCATTTTTGATTACGTCACTATATGTGACGTAAATGCACAACTGCTCTACCTAGAGTTTATCGCGCTCGCTCATTAAGCGTGTACCAATTTCCATACAACTATCTCAGGTGAAGTAATAGATTTTTGTTGTAATTTAAGACAATGTGTCTCGATAAGAAAACTCTGAACATACGTTTATATGGAAAACGTTAAATCCTCTTGTATACTTCAAACAAGCTACTTGTAATAAAACTTCGGTAGGATTCATCTTCACGTACCTGCTGCTAAACAACTGGAATTTCGCGTAAATTTTGCTTTGCAATTAATTGGATTGTTTAATTTATCCGCTTGTGAAT
Organism: Cylas formicarius; assembly: GCF_029955315.1. Classification (NCBI taxonomy): domain Eukaryota; kingdom Metazoa; phylum Arthropoda; class Insecta; order Coleoptera; family Brentidae; genus Cylas; species Cylas formicarius. The sequence goes on along the minus strand of NW_026844347.1, from coordinate 29,172,757 downwards.
TTCTTGCTATTTTTTGATTGGAATAATTGCAGTAAAATTTTTATTTTTAATGCGTGTTGTAAATTAATAGCGATTTCGCTATGCATCGTTTCTAGCACATAACTAATTAATATGTGTCTTTCTTTTTTACGGTCGGTTGGCCATTTCGAGCGCACCAAATTTTTTGGACTGCATTTTTTTTTTTTAATCCGCGACGCGGCTTCGATAGCCGAAAATAAACACGGTGCACTCTTTTCGTGTTGCTAGTTTCACGCGAGAATATTTTATTAGAGAAATCCTTCGACCGTGTTTTTACTTTCTGAAGTACAGCTTTCGTATCGCTCCGCTAATGAGTTAATCAATAGATTTCTCATTAACGGAGTCGTTGGTGCGGATCGGCGCGTCCATTCTATCGAGTTACATTTGTAATTCAAAAATATATGATTAAAAATTCGTCGTCGCATTTTCCTTAATATCGCGAATATTCGCCTAGAGGTTTACTGCGGTGTGTCACTACTATATATAATAATCGTGTACCAAAGATCTAGCTTTCAAATACATTTTCACATTTTAGAACGTCAGAGGTGAGTGCTTAGTGGTCATAACGCATTGCTTAAACACCCACGTAGTACGACAGTAGGCTGTCGTAGGCTGATTTCTGGAAATTATTTCATATTTAAAAAAAAAATCAAATGAAAAATTAAATTTTAATAGCTACAAAGATGCTCGTTGTTTAGGAGAAGTAAGGGTATTCATATACAAAAAAGGGCATTTGAGTGTACATGTCATAACTAGTTAATAAAAAAAATAGCGGCGTGCCACAGGGCTTGGTGCTTGAGTCAGCGTTTTCTTTGTTTTATGTAAACTATAGTGTGATTCTATCGATAATAAATGGCACAATGCTGGAAATGACCAATGTGCTGTAATAGGAAATAAATTTGTCTCGTATCTCATTAATTAGATTTCAATTTGTGACGAACCGTAGGGCAGATGTTCAAGTTATTTCTTATTTACATAAATGATTTACCTATTATGTGATCGCTTGAGACGGTTCATCTTTGATTAGGCATGGGTTGGAGTTTAAAATTTTCGAGACAGATTTTCTTTAAATGTTTGGGCTGGCATTGTTCATAGTAAGCTAAATGTGGTTTTGACAGGACGGTGTTTCAAGTCAATTTAGACCCGAAGTGCTGGACTAGTTAAATATTGAATTCTTTAACACATGGAAACGCCGTACTGGATCAATAGGCTGGCCTCCGAGATCGCCAGACCTTAATCTGGGAGATTTTTATCCATTTGGATACATAAAAAGTTTGACGTATAAAAATTAAATGAACAGAGTGGAAGAATTTGCGCGGACGTTTTGCGAACACCCTCCGCAACAATTCGGGGAAAACATTCCGCTTCTCACGCCATTAATACGATTAGCGACAGTTTGTGTTATCGAATTCAAGCTTTGAACAGTTTCTATATTGTTTACATTTGAATCATGATTTTGCTTTTCAATTATTTTTTAGGTTTATTACACTATTTTTTTTAATTTCAACTTCTTTTTCGTATTATATACAGAATTCTTACAGTTATTTATTTGATTTCTTTATTTCACCACATCTTCATTCTTTTTGAGTTTTCGAGAAAATGCTATTTAAGAAATTTGTTTCTTTTATTTATTCCTGTTTCATGTTAAATGGAAACCCCCAACTTAAAAACCACTCTGTGTATATAGATACTAAGGAATAAACAAACAAAGGTGGTATAAGCAATAACGAGAGTCGAAAAAGATAATAAGAACTAAAAGTTCAGATTTTCACGACATTATAAAGGTTGTTTTTTTTTTTTGATGTATAGAACTTTAAGTTGGCATTACTGTTCAAGATAGCGACCGATTTAACAGCTGTCAAGTGATTTATTCTCAGCTTGGTTTGGCAATTCATCATGAATAGACTCACGCCTGAACAACGCTTGCAAATAGTGCAATTTTATTTCAAAAATAACGGGTCTGTGCGGAATACGTATCGCGCACTACGTCCATTTTATCGTCGACAAAATCGTCCATCAGAGCAGTTAATTCGATTAACCATGGAACGTTTTCGCGCCACGTTTACTCTTATTGATAACTCGCATCCCCAGAGACGCCGTACGGTGCGTACAGAAGAAACTATTGCTGCTGTAGAGCCTAGCATTTAGGAAGACCCGAATGAGTCCATCCGCCATCGAGCACAGGAATTGGATCTGTGTCCATCCACTTTATGGAATATTTTGCGGAAGGATCTTGGTTTAAGTGCTTACAAAATCCAACTCGTGCAAGAATTGAAGCCAAGCGATAATCAAGTAAGGGGTAGATTCGTCGAATGGGCCCAAAACGATTTTCATAAGCGAATTTTGGTTAGCGATGAAGTGCACTTCTGGTTGAATGGCTAGGTCAAAAAACAAAACTGCCGCATTTAGAGCGAAGCTAATCCTCAAGTGTATGTCGGAACACCGTTACATCCAGAAAAACTGAGTGTTTGGTGCGCTTTATGGGCTGGTGGAATCATTGGTCCGTGCTTCTTCAAAAACCATGATGGCCAGAACGTTACAGTCAATGGTGATCGGTATAGAGCTATGATTACGAACTCTTTCATTCCTGAATTGAATAACCATGATGTCCAGGAGATGTGGTTTCAACAAGACGGCGCAACATGTCACACAGCTCGTGCCACAATCGATTTATTGAAAGACATGTTTGGTGACCGCCTAATTTCACGTTTGTGAATTGGCCTCAAAGATCTTGTGATTTAACACCGCTAGACTACTTTCTGTGGGGCTATGTAAAGTCATTGGTCTATGCGGATAAGCCACAAACGCTTGATCATTTGGAAGACAACATTCGCCGTGTTATTGCCGATATACGGCCACAAATGTTGGAAAAAGTCATCGAAAATTGGACGTCCAGATTGAACTACATCCGCGCCAGCCGTGGCGGTCATATGCCAGAAATCATATTTAAAATGTAATGCCACAAGATTATCTTTCGGATAAATGAAATTCATGTCAATCGAAGAATCCATCGTTGTGTTATTGCAACTTAAAGTTCTATACATCGAAAAAAAAAACCCTTATATTTTTACTTGACAGTTGTTTCGACACGTGTCTTTATCAAATGTAATATTAATCTAATTAATTTTTTTAGAAAAAGATTGGGTCCGATGCAGGGCGCGAGAATAGTGAAAAGAACAAAATGCTGAACAGGTGGAAACCCCTTAGTAAACAATCACGCTTATTTTTATTCATTCTTTATTATTATTCAAACTTTTGATTTTTATTAACAATCTTCTATCGACGTATAATAATTTAGCCAGAGAACCAGCCAAATATTTTACTCGCATGCCTATTTTTTTAATTTATAGAATGTTTTTCTTTTAATTCTCAAGTACCACAAACACTAAACTATATTCTTCTCTCATTCTGTCATATTACAGCCTTTTAGTTGACGTACCATTTGTTGTAATATTTAAAAAACTTCTGGACTCCTCCTGCGTCGGTTATTGTTGAGTTGAACTTGCTAACGTTTCGCCAATCATCCTGTTGGCTTCTTCAGAGCTTAATTGAAATTGGCTCGCATTTTACTCTGGGCGAGACTAAATGAGGTGAATAAACATCGTGTCGGATGACTCATTCCCATACTGGTTACCTAGGTCGCGCGGTTAAGATTGTTAGATTGCTTATAGATTTCTATAGACTCTCGGATTTTTCGTTGGTAGAAGAATTGATTACATGCAAGAATTTTGGTTTTATCGAATACATTTTGTGTTCGGCAACTACTAATGAGTTTATTTGTTTTAGTCTTAAGGCTCTTTCATGTACTTCGAGCCTAGGTGATATTTTTCGTTCGATCTCTCCAATCTGTTTTTGCCGCATACGCCATCTCAATTGGGAGATTTTTGGACAAGTAGTAAATCTGGTTTTGAGAATATTTCTTAATAACTGTTGATATGTGGTCAGTGATGTTTTGGATGTAAGGCAGGACAACAGTGACAAGTGTGGGATTGCTTTCAGGCTCGTTGCTATTGGAATTTTTTAATGGGGATTTTAATTCTGGATATAGTGACTCGGGCTGAGATAGTTTTACGGTTCTGAGAGTTGACAACCGATGATTTTGGGCCGGATGTTGATGCATTAAGGTCTGCGTAAGTTTTCTGTAAACGCAATGGTCCAATGTTAGGTTCATAAGAATATCTAAGAATGGGAGGTTATTATTATTTTCTAATTCAATGGTAAAACGTATGTGAGGGTGTATAGAGTTTATATGACTTATCGAAATCGTTGGTTTTAGTTGGAAGGTGTCGAGAGCTTTCTTTTCAAAGTCTTCCATAAATATATTCGCGATGACTGGTGATAATACCATTGCTATTGCCGACGTTTTTCAATTCAGGTGAGAAGGTTTGGCTCCAGATTTTCAGATTTTAATATACTAAAATTAGAATACTGAAAATAGAAATTAGAATTGTAAGAGTAGTAAATTCTTAACAATTTAACCTCGAGTTGAACTTGAAAATAAAGCAAAACAACTTCAGTTTGCAGAGGGGCCTAGAGCGTAACCCAGCCCATCATATTTCAGACACTCTCTATAACTCTATTATAATAATTCTCTATGTAATAGACCTATAACCTGATTTAAACGATGTTATTCTAATTTCTTCAGAATAAATGGTTCGAACAGCTGACAACTCGCTCTCGATACATTTATTATTTCATTGGTGTCTCCTGTCGGAAAACTTCTAATTGGGCACGTGATCGATTAGGCGTTTTCTATAGTACCGGCCTATTCGTAACCGATTTGGACCGCGTCCAGCAAGTTTGCCGATGATGCCGGGGGCCGTCGCGACGCTACGGGACGGGCCGCCGCTGACCTTGAATAGGTTCGACCTAGAACTTACACGGTGTGTCCACCGAATGTGGCGTTTATAAAATTCTATTTATAGGTAGTTTGATTTTAAACACGACGTTGTGATTGATGACTTCTTAGCCGATTGTTGCGTCGCCGTCCGACGGTAGCAAAGGTCGCGGACGATATCGACTGAACTTTTATTCTTCTTCGCCGCTTTGTTTAGGGCGTGATAAGAAATAAATTAGTTTCCGCTTCGTTTCGCACGCCGATAAAGACATACATCTATAAATCAGTTTCTTATTGCCCTATTTTTAGTAATTGAAGTTTTTTGTATAGCAAATTTGATATGTTTATGAGAGAACCAAATGTGTGTGAATTTCGTCAGAAGTTTAAAACTGCCTTATTAATAGAGTTGTGGAATTGTCCGGTCAAATTTTTTTGTGTCAATTGACCGAAATAATTTTCAAATACCATGAAATTTATATTTATTTATATTGTGCGTTACGTCGCCGTCGAGTCGTTCTGGGAACCAAATGAAGTCGATATTATTATTGGGATTCCCCTAATCACTAAAGTATGCTAGTTATTTATTTGATTTATTTTATTTTTTGTGCAGTACTTTAAAACTTTTTGCTATATTTTTCGGGAACTTTAAGGTGCTCTACACTCAACTACATTATTGTGCTAAATAAACGCTTCTGGCTACTACCAGAGACATACGACAGGGGCAAGTGGCTGGCTGACCATTCCCAAATGCCACGCCCCTGGCAGAATTGAGATTTTAGTACAGTTTTTGATTCTCCATGACTTTGTATGTAAATAACATACCTCTACAATGCTGTTCAGTTACATTGATATTAATTTGTTACGCAAATAAAACTTTAATCCGTTTTAACAGAAAATCGTAATGGTATTTATTGCAATTCTTTCCAAGGAATAGATGCTTTCAATATTTCAAAACAGTTTTGGTTCTCAATAAACCATTTACTTACAATCTAAATAAACGCAATTTTATTAACACGACAATATCAAATATCACATTTATTATTATTTATTATCACAGTTATTAATTAAGTCACCCTGCCTACTAATAACGATAATAATCAACATGTTTTTGTTTTCCCATTAAAACTAAATATTTGGCGCGACTGTACTGAGTGTTAACTTTGTCGATAAACAACCTTTCTTTGATTTTTTCTACATTCTTACACAACAAATATTCGGTGCAATCGATTGCTAAGCTAGGATGAAAAGTGGATATTGATAAATTGTTTCAGAAAATTTGCGACTTGCGCTCGACTTACACCGAAAACTGGAACGTAGTTCTGAGACAACAAACGAAACATCGCCTTGTTGCGGAGGGACGTTCTAATTAGCTTACCTAATTCATAACAATAATTAGGCGGGTCTGGTGTCTATATTACACGGTTAAATTGGCTTGCCTGATCGAGTGTTAACCAGAAATTTGCCTCCTGGTCAATTACAGAATATGCGCACTATATATTTAAAATGCTGGTAGTTTATTTGAGGTGTTCGATTCCGAATAAAAATCACGTCATATGCCGTTCATTCATCATCACGTTTACGACAGTTTTTTTTTGCTCCTTGCCAATTTTTTCGTCGAGCGAATTGAAAGGCAACAGCGCTTAGTCGGTTCTAATTACCCCAGGTTTTTGATTGACACGCTAAAACTCTGGGCATGTCTGGGTCAAGGACGCCTCCGGTTCAGTCTGTCGTTTCCGAAAGTTTGTAATTTTTTTCTATCCATTTAAAACGGTTTAAGGCTGTCGGATAATTAAGGACAAGGACTTGGCTTAAAAAACTGAACTGGTGACATTGCTACTATTTTTTTTTCTTTAGCAGTCGTGAGGAGGAGCAGGATAATCAGCGGTTCTCGTTACTAAAAATTATATTTATCCAGTGAAAATATTATCACCGTTGAATTGTAGTCGACAGTTGTGGATTACCATAAAAAAATAAATAATTAACAATAAGTAATATGCTTATCCAGTTCAAATGGTTTAAGGCGGTTGGATAATTATTAAGCACAAGGAAGTTTGGCAGTCGATGACTATGTGATCCAGTCGCAAGGAGTTCCTTAAAGCAATAAAACGCGGCGAGCGCTGCGGCTAGCTATTTTCAATCTACAAATAATATTTTAGAACCTATGAATTGTATATAATAAATATAATAACTTACTTTTCATAAAACTTCTGGATTCCTCCTGCGTCGGTTTTTGTTTACTCGAACTAGCTAACGTTTCGCCAATCATTCTGTTGGCTTCTTCAGAGCTTGACTGAAACAGTTTCGGTCAAGTTCTGAAGAAGCCAACACGATGATTGGCGAAACGTTACCTAGTTCGACTTAACAAAAACCGACGCAGGAGGAATCCAGAAGTTTTTATAAAAAGTATTGCAGTAGCCTTTGGAACTTTCTTTGAAAAAAAAAAAATAATAACTTGAAATAATAATAATGACAATTAAAACAGGTCCCAAATTTGATTTTTTTTTGTTGGAAAAAACAGTTTTTTATACCTAGCGATAATAATTAAAAACAAGGACGAGGATTATAACAAACTGAACTATATTAACTCTCCCACTATTTGTTCTAAGGTTAATTGACAATTTATGACTGGTAGTCCAGCAGTTGAAAGAAGTTTTTTAAGCAATAAAACTTATTATTATACTGTAGGTAATTTTAGAACTTTACAAACTGCCGTTTTTAATTTGCAATAATAATAATAATATGCATAGCGAACTTGAAATCATTAAATATTTTATTAATTACATATTATTTATTCAATATTTTTATTAATATTACTAAATAAGTAAAGTAAGCCCAAGTTATTTTAACTTTATCTTGCTGTGTTAGGTATCGATAATTTTTTGTTTGGAAATTTAATACGATATAAGACTTTTGATAACGGTTTGCAATATATTGAAAAATGCACAGTGCGAGATTTGCACTGAGGATGTTCACAGGCAGTACAACAGGTTATTTAATTGCATAATGGTAAGTATTCCAAGAGAGACTCGGGAGCACCTCGAATTTGGTTGCCGACCTCGAATTTGGTTGCCGCAGCTATGAAAATCTGTATAATATTCGTAAAAGAGTTAAAATCGCACCGCAAAAATTGGAAAAATGCATATGATATTTTCCCCAAAACTCTCTCAAGTTGTGTGTGTTTATATTTGACATTTTTTATATTACGTATTTTTCAAAATTCCGTCTAAATTTAAAAATGACGTTAAGAATTATTTAGACCAAAAATTGTATTTTTAGCAGCAGATTTTAATTGAATCGCATTGCCCGCCTACCCATAAACTAAATTTTGTACGGTGTTTATTATAATCGCGAAATCTTTGGAAAATATTTGACTAGCGTCTGTTAAACTGTGCAATAAAAACGTACATTCGGTTCCGATGCTGTTGCCAACATTTTTTTGCGCATTTTACAATCACGAAGCATCGTGACGCTTGTGCACGCCAAGCGCCACGCAATCATAAAAAATAATAAAAGCTTCCCGTTTAAACTGACGTGTTAATAAACATTGTTTAGTTGCCTTTCGTAATAACAGTTAAATCTAAATCTATGCAATTCTTCTTGGCGCGTTTCTCCTTGATTTCTAATTTTATTGCAAATTGATTCTACTCCCCTCCGTATTTCCATATTTTTTCCAAAATAAAGTTTATTATTTTCTATTCTGAAACGCGACCTACAACTGTTTGTTTTATTTTTTTTTGTTATTTAAATTTGGCGTTTATCTCTAGAACTGGACATTAAAATTTACTTTAAATAGTTCCTAAACTAGTTTTCTGCATCTTTTTTTCTATAAAACAAAAACTGAGATTGCTAGTTCAATTGATTAGTAAAATTACGTAATTGAGTAATCAGCTTATCAGTAAACAAATGGTTAAAGTTGTCGGATATATTTGTTTGATAATTTCGTTAACGTAAGAGTATAATCAACAACATTACTTCTAAGTAATTATACTATTTTTTGTTGTAAAGTGCAATATAGCTTATTGTACTCAATCGTGTTCCGACACTAACTTTTAGACAGCCCAAAAAATTATTAAAAAAGATTAAAAATAATAACAATTAAACCTATCAATTTTGTTACAATGAATAAATAGTGTATTTGTGCTTTTACTGTTATTTTACTGGAATATATTTGAATAGTTATATTTTGTAAATGCTAGGCTGAAATTGTCTTCTAATTATTAACCTTACTTTTTATTGATGAAATTTGATAATCGTTGTTCTGCTTCTTCTTCTTCTTCTTCTTAAAGTGCCTGTTCTCTATGGACGTCTATACTCGTAACGCCGTGATACTCGTCTGCGTCCTGTTGATTGTCCAACTTTTGTTTTCCTCTGTAAGGTGAGTTGGAGTAGGTGGTATTTCTCATTCCGCATTATGTGTATTAAGTATTGCAGTTTGTTCAGGGCCGTTTCATTTGTCACATGGTGCGCTTATGGAATTTTGGAATGCAATATCGATTGTAATGATGATTAATATTTGTGTTTTTTACAATTTACCTTCACGGCATGCATTCGCTATTCGGTCTACAAGTCTTTAAAGTGCCTAAGCAATATCGGCTATAAGAACGGTATCACGTACATATGTTAAGTCGTTTATTGTTTGTCTGTTAACTACCATACGTTCTCTATATTATTCAATGCTTTGCATTAAATTCTGTGTGGACATTGCATTTTCTACTCGAACCATAACCTTTCGTTGTGAGTATACTTTTGCTAGGGTATCGGTGTCTGTATTGTCAATTCCTTATCGAGCTGTATGACACAAGTAAATACTACTGCATTGATAGCTCGTGATCTTTGAATCAGCACTCTGGTACCCAGTCCCCCCTTAAAGCCATACTCATTATCACTTATGTTTGTTAAATCATTTTAAGCTTGGTTCAATCGTTGTTAGGATCTGTAAATAACTCAATTTAAATTTACTGGTTTAACGAAGATTGGCACTTCAACTGCGGTAGTGTCCAAAATTCGTTGTCACTTTATGGGTCATTGTGATAATTCAAATCTAGACGGACCCAGACCAGGCTACATTTCTCGACATTAAAATGAAAGTAAAGCTCGGGATTCGCCTTGGAGATCGGCAGGAAAACATGAGGTTTCGTTTCTAATCCGAAGAACAGACGACTGGGGTCGGGAATTCCCTTATCGATTCAGCTTAATGTCGGAATTTTTTCGAAAGACACACCCGCGCCCGGCGAATCCATTAAACTCGACCCCGACCCAATTAATGAAATGCCGGTAACGCAGAAGTCTGTAACTGATTCAGCGGGGATAAATATTGGACGTATTAATTAACATATTTAAGGGATCGCGTGCGTACAATTATTGCAAATGTAGTTAATTGGTGGTTTTTTTAATATATTATGTACGTCGATTTAATTGAAAAGAAGTGTTGGAAAAAGCAGACTTTAATCTGGAAAAATCCGGAGGAACAACGTATCATGAGCGCCAGGTTCCTATTGTTTACTTCTGTTAACCTATTTTAAACTTAGTAAGTGGGACGGCCAATAATTTCGAAACTATCCGATCATTTAAATCGAGACTATATACACTTAACACTGATATACCAGATTCTGGTTTATTTTTAAGCAAGTCGCTTCTTTGAAATTAAGAAAAAAAAACATCAATAGTCAATGTTTGGAAGTTTTTGGACTATAAGAGGCCATTTCTTAATTGCCAATAAAAGTTTTAATTTGATAAAAATAACGATCGGGAAGTTTTGTAAAATTTGCAAAGCTTTAAAATTTCTCTTATAATATCAGATTTGACATTGACCTCTGCTTTATTGATTCGTAATTTCTACGATTTTGGTAAAAGTGTGTTCAATTTAAAATTCGCTCTGTTCCAAAATATAAAGATGGTTTTGATTGGTTTGTGACTCACATGGCCACGAGTAGAGGTCATGTGAGGCAAGTGTGCGCAGCGGGTAAGTGTGCGCAGGCTTATTATTTATAAAACTGTTGAAAGTAGAGTAGGGGAATCAACTGCCTTCAGTAGTCACTACGATGTTGGACAAAAGACTAGAGTCTTGTCTGGCAAAGTTACGTAGTTTTAGTAATATTGGTAAGTAAAAAATTTTGGTTATTATTCTTACGATTTTTTCCAATTTAGAATTTTATATTTATGTAGCGGTAATTAGTATTAATTATGTCCAATTATGCTCGTTTATATATCTAATTTTATCAGCTATACATCAAAACTTTGTAGAATGACGCAAAAATGTGTAATTTTAAACTAAATCTGTATAGGCGATTAGGGTTAAGTGTACGCATACGGTTGTGGGGTAAGAGTACGCATATTTTAATGCGTACTTTTACCCCGATAGTGAGTTCTTTGTGTATTGACACTCGTTGTTATTTGTTTCAGGTTATACTTATATATTTAAAAAAAAAAACTACAATGCCTCGAAATTACAAACAGAAGGCTCCACACAGGTCCGTTGTTACCCGTGATCAATTTGATGCTGCTAACCGATTGATTGCCGAAGGTTTAAGTAAAAGAAAAGCAGCTGAACAGGTCGGAATGAAAGAGAGTACTCTCAGGAAGCGATTAAAATCTGATTCAACTGCTCTAAAATTAGGAAGATTTACTTCAGCTTTCACAAGTGAGCAAGAAAATGAAATATATAATTATTTAAAAAGATGTGATGATCTCTATTATGGTCTTAATATGACAACTCTAAGAACATTGATCTACGAGTATGCTGAAATAAATCATATTCCTCATCGGTTTAGTCAAAAGTCGAAAATGGCTGGACGTGATTAGGTGTATGGATTTTTAAAAAGGCACCCTGACTTGAATTTACGACAACCCACGTCAACTAGCATAGCTAGAGCAAATAAAACTGAAAATTCTAAAAAAAAAAAAGAAGAATACTACTACCAAAGATAAGGCTGAAAATATTAATGATTTTAAGGAAAATGATGATTACTGTGCATTGTGTGGTGAAAAATACGTTGATCCACCTACAGAGGATTGGATTAAATGTAGCTTATGTCATAGCTGGTGGCATGAACAGTGCACTCATTATGAAACTGGTGCTTTCATATGTGATATATGTTCTAATAATTAAGATTTTATCATATTCGTTAAAAACGATCTCATTTGAATTTATCTCTATTCAAAACTGTTAACTACTCTAAGCCTTATTCTCGATAAAAATCAAGTTAAACAGTATTTGTCAAAAATTATATATTTAATATATAAATATAAAAAATGAAGTAAAAAATGATAAGTATTGATAAAAAATAATATTTATAACATTAAATATGGTGTAACTATATGTAACAAGTTATGGTTTAAATTATTACAAATGCGCACACTTACCCGCAGTGCTGCGCACGTTTACCCCAATATTGAGGTAAGTGTGCGCATTCTGACTAACATTTATTTTATTTTATTTCTTTAATTACAATTAAGTAAATTGAATTTCATGTTACGTAATTGTTAAATCAATAAGTCCTTTAAATAAATACTTTTATTTCAATTTATGACCATAGAAAAAAAAAATGCGCACTCTTGTCCCACATGACTCTATATAATAAAATTGCCGTTTTGATTCACCTTTTCTATCTATCTATCTATATTTCTGGCTACATTTGATGGCTCTTTCGTATAATTGCACTGAATATGCGTTATATTAAATGATAGACTTTCCAAAGCATGTAAGAAGGCAAAAGGAACAGAGAAAACGGTTGAAGGTATGAACGAAGAGTCATAACAACAATGATATTTCATATGAATTGTTGACAATAGACAGAAGAATAAATGACGAAATGTGGCCAATTAGATTATTTATTATTATTATTCAAACAGGAGGAAACAGGAAGTCAAAATGCAATGAAAGAAATTGGTCGTATAAGAATTCCTCGAAGTTGACAGATGTGTGAATATGTGTCTGGCAAAATATTGTCAAAAAACAATTTAGTTAATAAAATACCCGTGCCATGGGCGAACTAGTTTAACTCGAACGATGTTCTCTAAGGTAGCGATTTTATAAGCTAAATAGTCGAAATATTATTTATTACCTAAAGTTACATGGAAAGCTCTTGTTGCCATTCATTTCTGATAAAATAGCGAACTGATTCTGATCATCGCGAAAATCGTACGGAGGAAAAGTTGAATAACCGCTGGAGATAACACGAGATATCGGCAAGAACAATGAATAGAGTCTAATGCTATCGCACTTGACGCACGGATACGTATTTGCTTTTTCATATTTTCATATCCCTAACGTGCCTTACGCAAATGTTCCACTTTATATTCTCGGAATAAATTTTTATCTCTTATCGACCAACTCCGCTTGTGTTCCACGGGATTATTATATTATTACTGTATTGGCAGAATAACTGTGCGTAGTAAAATAAACGCGATATATAGAGTGTTTCAAAAATATCCGAAATATGCATCTGTGATATTTCTGAAATGTGGATTATGATCTAATATGCCGTTTATACCAAACTTGGGAACGTCCATTTCGTGCAAAACGCTGAGGTTAAGGTGATCTTTTTATTCCGTTAATTTCGTTTAAACTATTCTTTCATGTAAAGGGAAGAGTATTGAGAGTTGTCCTCTTTTTGATACTATTGCCAACGAACAAAATGATCCAAGAACGGAGAGAAGGGCCTTTACAAATATGAAACAACAACAGTATGAAATACTGAGGCTCGTTATTAAGAAAAAACTTCATGTTAAGAGATCTGTGCGTAGGAGACAGACTCAAAAACTTATCACGCCGCTCTGGTTGCTCATCAAAAGCAACAGTTTCTAAAATTAAATTGGCCAGTTGGACCGCCAGCTTTCGACGCTCGGAAAAGCCGCATTAAGAAAAAGAAGAATCGAGTTTGTTAAGTTTTGTAATGGTCAATCTCCAGGTCAATTTAACACAATTAAATTAGAACATAAAATGTTCAGATTTTCTCACTCTATACCTTCCAAGTCAATATCAATAATTATAAATCGATACGTTTTGATATTTTACGAGAATATTTTACGAGAATATTGGTTTCGTTGTGGATCCTATACAATTTCAGTTCTATTTATAAACTTTCATGCAGTTAGATTTTTGCAAGGAATCGAATAACACCAGTTGTTAAGTACTTGGAACGTGATAACTTTAAAATATATTTCCTTACATATATTATATTAACCGCGCTTCGTTAAGGCTTTCTCATAAGCTAAGTTTACAGAAACCGAAGCGTCATTATACTACACTAATAAATAACTATACGAGTTGTTTTTCCATGAAATTCGTCCGAAGTAATAACTAATTATACGTGTCGGGAATCTGCGTGGTAATTTGAAAAAAGTGTTCACGCAATATTTCTCTTATCGCTCTTGCCAGGAAATGTCCTCTTTGATGACTACTTACCGACTCCGACTTCTGTACATAAAATTATTTGTATTAGATCTTAATTACCCATAAATACACACATTAATATTTATGTAAATGTTGGTGTTGCTTTGTTGCGCGTTTTTTTTTAATGTGCGTCTAACCGACCAACCTTATCACGGTCAGGCGCCAATCTCGATCTGCGTTGTTGGTTAAAATTTTTATTGCGCGCGTGACGGCGGGTGCGTAAAAAGTACTGCTTTTCGCTATTTCATATACGGTGCACGAAAAATAGGAATATCTCGGAAAAAATTAAAGCGGGATGAAAAATGTGAAGTGCAGTTTCTGGATGGTATCAATAATATAATTTTTGCTTGAATCCCATTTTTTCTAATACATCGCTTTGAGAGCGTAGATGCGATGTGATCCAAAAAAGTTTTACAATTTCGCTGAACTTTCTGTAGCACTAATTTCACACTTTTATTAGTAGCCTATTGTTTATAAAGTATTGAAGAAGCAAATAAGCAGAAAAATTAATTTTGATTCGATAACTGAACTGAACTAAGATATTTATTTATACGAGACAGTTCAGCTAATCTTGCTTCAAAAATTGAACTGACAGGGCTTTTACTTGATGAAAATCCATTTAACAAAATAAATAAGAACTAAAAGTTCAGATTTTCACGAAATTATATATTTTCACATGACAGTTGTTTCGACAACACCGTGTCTTTATCAAATGTGACATCAGACCATAAAGTTATTTTTTTAATACATTTAAAATAGTATGATTTAGTTCCCTTGCGCTCCCTTTAACATGATATATATGCTTGAACATATATCCGTTTTTTTTTAAAGATAGGCATCCTATTTTCTTTATTCAAAATATTTGGAATTTAAAGATTACAATCTTTCAAAAGAACCTTTTATAACAGTTTATATTGGTTAAGAAATTTACATATGTGTAATTTATAGATAAGCATAAGGCCATTCCGTACATACATTTTACGAGTTGAATTAGGAAATCGCGCTTCAATTATTAAGCGAGTAGTTGATTGTAAAGCCCAAATTATTTTTTTTTAAGTTTTAACTCTATTTTTCATTTTGAATTGAAAATTGTCTCTAACTAGGGTTAACAAATAGATTCTTCAAAACTTGATAATTTCATACACATGTATAACAGAAAGTATAAAAACTGTGCTTTGCTGACCCTCATATCCGGATTACAGAAACGAATAAATAAAGTCTTTAACGTTAATTAAATGAACAAACTCTGCCTTTGCAACTCCACTGTCATAAATCTAACTCGGGCACTTATTACAAATTATGTTTTCGTAAGAAATGCGAGGGCAGTAGTCAGTCAGTAGAAAAATCGGTCATTATATATAGGGTTGTGGAATCATTTTTTTTTGTGCCGATTGGCCAGTCAATTGATTGAAATAATTTTAAAGATGCAATGAAATTTATATTTATTTATTCTGAGATCTAAATGGAGTCAATATTTTTGTAGGGATTGGCCGAATCGCTAAGTATCGTAGTCGGGTATTCCTTGTAAATTAAATAATTTATTATAAAATACATATAATTATTAAATAATGATAGATAACACACGCATGCAATTGCAAGATGTTATTCAAAACATTTTGATTGAATTTGACTAGTCGATTAAGAAAAACACCAACTTTATACTTTTTTGTACATGCATTTGGTTCATAGCGGTGGCAAATAGGATGTTGATTTTTTAAATTTTTATCACACGCCAGAAACTACTATGCGGCGCCTCCGCTCGCTTTAGCAATAGTACGTAGCAACGCGAAAATCTTTGACAAATGCACCTTCCTCTTGTTGTTACACTAGAGATTATATCTATGGAATGATAAAATGTCTGTATGCTGTCTGTATTAGTGTTTTAATATCTATAAAGAGGAAAATTCAATTTTTTTACTTTTTTTATTTGCCTATTGTTGCAATTCTACAGTCACTGACTAGTCCTAGAACACCTGTTTTTTAACAGCTGCGTTGTCTTCGAACTCAACTCTTGTCTTAGGACTTAGCTTCAACTCATTTGTAAACTCAATTTATAAATACGCCGAGATAAACTTCGAATGTTTAACTGAATTCTTAAATGTTGAATTGAAAATTGAAACTTGATTGTTCTTGATGACTGCTTTTTAATAGTTTCGAATGGACGAAATTGAGAGATTGACGCGATTGAGAAAATAAATTTTTATAGTACTTATGTCGACTTTTTTGCATATTCCTCGTTTCCCCCTGGCCTCCGAAAGGTCAACGAAAGATTAAAATGCACTTGAAAAAATCGGAGAAAGACGTAAATAATCCAATAGTTCATTTAGTTACGCTACCCTAGTTTTATCGGGTCGTTGACTTTGTTATATGTCATTTCATTATTTCACTATTTTATAATAAATCGCACAATTCTTTTTAATATCGGATTATGGCCTATATATAGGTGACATTTATGAGATTACGATTCAATACGCGATACCAATAAATAAATTTTTTCTACTTCATTTTGTAAAATACCCAATTATACACCGATCGAGCGTACGGGAGGCGTCATTCTATCACTCGTCTCGTTTATAGGTGTTGACTAATAAAGTTCTGCTCCTAATTTAGTATTTAACAATACATTTTCGCGAGAAAAGTGGTTAACAATAATGATTTATGAAAATTTAATTCATTAATAAGAACATTTTAATTGTGTCATTACGTTATCTCTATCCATGACCAAAAAAATTCTAGGAGGTATCAGTCAGATTATCAATTAGCTTGTTCAATAAACAAACCTGTCGAAAAATATTTTCGAAATTACTCATCCATCTGAGAGAAAAGTGCTGGAGTTTTATTTAAATTTTGTTCGACTCTCACATATAAATCTTTTTGGAAATGTGTCGTAAACGTTACCGGTATCACGTAGGCCCCCGTATTTAACAAGAGTCAGATTAGAATAACGACTTGGGACCTGAACGAGGGCCTGAGATTTCTTGCATGGATAGAAATTGAAAGGGAAGTCATCGCACACGATCGATATAACAAAACTTGCCTAAATATTTTATGTTTTAGAAAAAATTAAGAGAAAGTGTTAAAATGAGCTTAATTATTGATTTAGTTCATCTATACTATTAATACGAGAATCCAACAAAAATAAGGCTAAAATAAGAACTAAAAGTTCAGATTTTCACGAAATTATACATTTTTACATGAAAATTGTTTCGACAACACCGTGTCTTTATCAAACCTAATATTTACAAACAACCTGCTACTATGTATACCGAAAAGTGACCATAAAACCTTAATTAATGTTGTTGTGAGAATTTAAGTTCAATAAAGGAGATGTATTTAAATCTAATTGATCGTTAAGCAATACATTTGAATGTCTCATTTTAAAAGTAGAAAATTAAATTTATTGGAAGCCATGGAGATTGACAAAATGGGGCATTAACTAGCAATTAGATTAAAATACCCCTCCTTTATTGAACCTAAATTCTCACAACATTAATTAACGTTTTATGGTCATTTTTTGGTATATATAGTAGCAGGTAGTTGGTAAATATCACATTTGGTAAAGACACGGTGTTGTGGAATCAATTTTCATGTAAAAATATATAATTTCGTTTAAATCTGAACTTTTAGTTCTTATTTATTTTGTCATTATTGTTTCACTTTTGTGGAGGCTGGGATGAGAAGGTGGCAGCATCATCCTCCCAGTTGGCTCCTTCAAAGCTTGGTGCAACAATTAAGTGTTACCCAGCGATGTTATTTATTCCTTGTTGATATGGTTAATTTTTTCTGTTTGAAAACTTGAAACTTATATCGCGAAAAGTGGTTGAATCTTATCAGTATAATTTATTCAGTCAAGCTTACTTGATTACATCAAATATTGATAATAACTGAATTCTAGGTAGGTTTCTAGCCTTATTCTTAAAAACCCAGTTACCACTTTAACTCTGAACAGCTGAACGCTTGCAGGTCACTCAAAACAAAATCAATATATGAAATTCTATCAATTTCAGACAAAAAATCGTTTATACCAAATTTTATCATTTTTGTACATTTGTACAAATGTACCAATATGAGCTAATATGAAAGGCGAAACAATTTTAAACCGAATATTGATTTGCATTTAGCTAAATCACCAATCGTGTTGTTTGTATGTTGTTGCGGCGTGATTCACCGAAAGACCCAGGCATTAGGTCGAACCCACAACTTCATTCATTTGGCGTTATCGTTGGGCCGACCTGGAAATGCTTAGTTGAATAAACTTTACAACAGTTATATTTGTTTTGCCTTTGAAATGATGCATTCCACTGTTATTTTAGGATATTTATAGCTTCTCGATAGTACCATATATACAAAACAAATACGCGCAATAAATTTTACGTTAAAAGTTCAGGAGAACTAATACCCATATACGTAATATTCATCTGGAATTTAGAAACATTGTCTGAAATGCAGCTTTGTCGCCTATTATTACCGAAAATATTTCTAATTTTGGAATTTCAAATTGGCGGCATCTATCTATACTCATCTCTTACATTTTTTTTATAAGAATGTGTCGTATATTAACTTTTTTTTTAGAAAATCGTATCACATCTTCGAGTAGATCAATAACTTATTTGACATTAGGTTATTTGTTAAATTTGGTAAAATAAAAGGTTTATTAAATAAAAACATATGCTACTTTTGTTTTCGCCTTCTAACCAAAATAGAAGAGATATAATTTTGTTTACGTAGTGATTTTCTAAATAAATAAGTCAGTAAATGTCAGGTCATAGCGGTATACTAACTTTGACTGGCCCTTATTAGTTTTTAATAACTTGCCCAACTTGAACCACCATGTCATTATGCGTTCCGTCTGCCATAAAAAATGAGCCTATATTTATTCGAATTAATAAAAAGTGCCAACGTTTTCTTACAGGATTTTTTGGCCCAATTGTAAAACGGCTTGACCAGCTATAAATCTAGCCATGCGTAAATCATGTCTAATTAAACGAAACGATGTTTTCTTTGCGGATATTTTACATTGCGAAAAGTATTTGCAATGAGACGCAAAAGATGAGAACGACCGATTATTTATTTTCTGCTGCAACTAGAAAGCTTAAATCTACTCTCGTTTGCACTTTGCTTTTGTTGTAGTTAATCTCGTCAAACAACTAATATTTGCTTAATTCCGGCTAATGCGCACAATTCTACGCCACTGAATATTATGACCTGTGCGTTTTCGCGCTATTGCTTAGATTACTATGACGTAACCTCTAAAAGACTGTTTTCTAATACCATTTTTAAATTTAAATAAATGTTTTTTAAATAAAGTTTTTGTTGGTCAAATTATTTTGCACTTCGATAGGAAGGATAGGATAGTAATAAATAAAAGATATATGAACAATAACTGTAGGTAATAATGCGTAAAGATGATACAAATACTAGCAAGATCAAATATAGATTGCAAAGTAAGACTAACAGAGCTCATGTCGGACGAAATTAGTATAAAGAAGGCTGTTCGCAAAGTCTCCATTAATTTTCAACCTATATTTAAAAGAGATATTTAGCAACACCGTTCAAGCTACAAAGGAATGGACATTAGCCGAACATCAGTTAACAACCTTAGATATACTGACGATATTTTGATACAGACAAACAGTACTGAGAAGACTTAAGGAGACAGAGAACAGAGAAGAGAAATATGATCATCAGTAAAGACACGTACCTGGAAGAATTAATGAACACTAGGACCCGCCAGTCAAATGAGAAAAGTTTTGTGCATTCACGATACCAAATTACTTAGAATGAAGATGATAAGATGCTACGTCTTCCCTGGTGTTCTCTACGGTATGAAGGGACACTAACAGCTGCTGAAGATCAACTGGGTGGAAAAGGCAAGAAACAGTGACTCCTTCGAATTTTAAGCAATCGAAATTGCCGGTAAACGTAGTCTCAAGTAACTGAAGAATCTGCATGAATGGTATTTAATGACTAGTGTTCAGTTATTCCGTGCAACAGTCAATAAGGCAATGATGATAGTAAATAGTCAAGACAATAAGAAACGACCAAGACCACAAAATACGACACCTTCAAAAATACGAACTTCTTGATTTGATGATGGCAATGGAAAATTTCCAGTAAACGTGGTCCAGGTAGAAGAAGAACGTCTTGCCTCAAGAATCTGCGAGAATGGTGTGGAATGATTAGCGTTCAATTATTTCTTGCAGCAATAAATGAGACAATGATATGAAATGTATATGAAAATATGATCGCGAAGGTGATATCCAACAACCGTTAACGATCTTGGTCCTGCAAGAACAGCAGCAGCCTTAAGACATTTTCTTCTATTCCTCGTAACAGACATTTTGACACCTGAACCCTCCTGTTGAATTTCATCGTCTAAAGTCAGTCAGTAATAATAACAAAGAAATAACTGCTCGATTTCCCTTCGAGAACAACAACGTTCAAATGATTTCTATAAACGAAAGCAAATTACCATAACAGCCGACAATCTTTAAGGCGAATTAATTATGACTCATTTCAAGTTGCATGCCGTAGTGCAAGCGGAACACGCTCGATCGAAAAATTTATTAGAGCAATAAATCAGACTCTTATCGAGTTTCAATTTTAAATCTGTGAACTCGAACCTATTGGGTATACTCATTTTCTCCCTATTCCTTTATTTTACTTAACAATTAACAATAATTCATAATTGTTATATACAGGGTGCTACGAAAAAATAAGTCATATTTGGCCATAAACCTTCCTCAGTTTACATCTGGATCCAGCACGCCTTTTCCGATAATCCGCTCATCTCATTTAATATCTTCCTCTATTTTAGTTTGCCAAGTTTGTCTGATGTTATGAATTTCCATTTTGACTTCGCCCGTTCCTGTTTCACACCTAACATTTGTCTTTTCAGAAAGCACTGATTATATGGCTTGATTTTCCGGTGTTGTGGATATTTTTTATTTTTTAGGATGAAGCCATATTACTCATGATTTTAATTTTGATGTAGTTCCTATCGGTAGTTCTTTTTTATATGTTCTCAAGGTGATATCATCCGCGTATCTCAAGGTGTTTAAAGTGCCGTCCTCATATTTTTATACCCTTTTGTTCCTAAAATATTTATATCACTTGCCATTAAGCACGCTTTGCATTCCATATAGGGCGTCAAAGTTAATTTTTTAAGATGCATATTTTATTATTATGTCTGGTGTATTTTGAGATATCTTTTTGAAATTTGGTGCACACCATACCAACTTTTTGTAGACTAACGATTTGAAGTTAGTTTCTTTTTGTTAAGTTTGTGCAATTTTTTTGTTTCCTGCAAGATCTATTATGCGTTTCTCTGCATCAACTTCTCCTCATTTATATATATATTTTTTGACTACCGCCTTAATGGATAGATATTAATGTTCAATTATTCCGGTACATTCTTTTCATATCGTTGGTTACCTTGCATTTGCGTTTCGTAATTATTACACACATAGATTGCAGCATTTCTATTCACAAGTGCGATGCGGTTGGGTTTCAATTGGCTACAAATTTTTTGAAGTGATTAAAAACCTTTTTTTGCACTTCGGGGCGACTTTCCAGCGTCGCAAACAATTTCAGGCCAATGCCTCTTTGGCAATAATTTCTCTTTTCTCTTTTATATTTTTCACACCCGTAGAAAGCGAGTATGCAATAGACAAAATTATCTGCTTTGGAGACCTCTGGCGTCAATTAAAAATACTACGTTATTCGCGCCCACCTGAGCAAATAAATGGGGAATAAATATTCCTAATTGCCACGGCAGTCACGTATTTGTTTGGCAAACAATGTATTATTAATATTCATTTTTAACGACGTTTAATAGTTGTACTTTGCATTTCCGATTTGAAAGTTAACCCCCCGTCTATCGATGACGTTAAAACTCCATAAACGAAAACTGGCGATGAAACCGACGTGGAAGCCGGTAATATAATTATCAACATTAAAATAAATCGGATTAAATACCTGTTACATATTTATTTATTCATTAAGAACGGAAAAGACAGCAAAACAAAATTAATAATAATAATAAATAATAATTAAAATAATGCAGCAAATAACTGAATCTCCCAAAGGTTTTTATTTTCCTTTAACTGATTGTAACATTAGAATAAGTGCGTCTAATTTTTCGCCAAATTATGAAAATACAAATGGTAGAGAGCATTTCCATACTAAAACAAAATAACATTATTTACTAATAATATGATTTTCCGATTTATCTTGAACGCGCACGGTGTGTTTGCATTTTTTCGTATTCTTTACTTACTTTACTTAGTATTAAAAATTAGCCCGATCAAACCCGAGTCAAACTCCGTGTTTTATCGGTCCGTTCAAATTCGCGCGGCAAATTTTTCATTCATCTAATTACGAGTAACTAACCCAATATAAATAATTTATTCACGCTATGCTACTTAAAAAAAAGTTGGGTGAAGAGTCTAGGAACAGGCGCCATAATGTCAGCTCATAAATAATTCATAACCGTTATAAGTATCTGCGTTTGTATCTGATCCTGTTGACGTTGTTATTTTTCACCGATTAATATTCATTAATTTTTCGATAAATATTAATCCCGTTTTTTTGTCGGCTCATTCCCCAGTCCAGCTGTGTGTATACGGGATTGAGAGAAACGCATCTAACATTTTTGGAAGATTTTAAATACGTATTCAACTCGAAACAAAGACCAGCAGGCGGAGTCACAAGTGACGAAAGTAAATCACATCTACAAATTTGAGACAAAGTATAATTGAGTAGTACTCTGAGTAAAGTCTGTTCATAGATATAAGAAAGTGACTAACTGATACGAATTAAGAAAAGACCCGGGCAAGCTGTAAGAATGAATTATGGCCGAACAGGTCCGTACTTTGCTTATAATTTAATTATTTGGGGTTTTGTTAAGAAAGATACTAAAAAATATTTAATAATTTAATTATTTGGGGTTTTGTTAGGAAAGATACTAAACAATATTTATTTGTGTATGTATTTATGTTTAAATCAAAAATAAAATTACAAATTATTTTTATTACCTACTTAAATTTACTTAAAATTATTCACATAATGTATCAGTATCACTATCGCTATCATCGCCTGTTCTAATTCTAATATACAGTGATAAAACTTTATGCCATAGATTTTTTGCATCACATCACAGATGTATTCCTTTTGAAGGTTCAAGCTTTGTAGAACCTCAATTAATTGCCTTTTGGTATAATCTTCGTGAAAATAAATGTCGTTATTATACATGTAGTTTTGGATTGTTGCTTTTGTGTCACATGAGGAAGGGGTTTTAGTCAACTGTCTGGTTTACACTTATCAGTTGAGTCAACCCAAAAATCTAAAACCCATGTGTTGAATACACTTCCATAAGGTAGTTCTGCCACATTTAACACCGGTTTCATCTTTGTCAAGCCTCCTAATTAAGAAATTTTACAGCGTATTATATCTTGATCACTTTCATCTACACTCGAGAAAATGTCAGCATCGCGTCTTTTTTTCCTCCCTGAAATGGGATTATTCACAATTTTCCATACAGTTGATGTTGGAATTTTCGTTAATGTGGCCGTTTCTTCTGAAGATGGTTGCTCCACGTTCAATGAGAGTCAAATAAATATTGTTTATAACTTCCTTAGTCTCAATAGAATAGTATTTTCGACATTTGGGCGGGAGCATCTCCATACATACATACATAATTCGTACACGCTTCAACACACGCTGTATTGCACACGAAATAAGAATGATTACTAATAAACTTAAACTAAGTAGTCTACCAAACCAAAGAATATTAAACACAGGTAGGTATAAAATTATTTTCTATCACGGACCACAATTTTATCTGAATTTAAATTCCGAAACTTTAGGTAATAATCTTGTTGCATTGTATGTTAATGACCACCCTTCAAAAGCAATTGGTCACTTTCTTATATCTATGAACAGACCATACCACGCTGGTTAATCCAAATAATAAATATAAACCAAAAAATTCAAAATTCAATCCAAGAGACCCGATAACGTTTTGATCTTTCAAGGGAGACGTCGAATACTTTGAGAATTTTAACATTTCTAATTTGGTTTTTGCCCTACTTGATGGTGAAAACCTGTTACTGGGAACTGATTATTCTTTCATTGCATTTGGGTTAAATTGGCCTACCGAACATGAAAATTGGTGTAATGGTATGGGCTGGCCTAAGATTGAAAGATTGAATTTCGTTTTGTTGGAAAAATAAAAAATGGTCAACCCGCATTCAATTTAAACCGTGTTCTTATAGCGTCAGGGTTACAAGTGGAATTTTTACTAGAAAAATAAATATGACCATGTTGCTACTCGTTGCTGAGTTTACTTAGTTTTTTTATTTTTAATCTTTTTAAGCTATTGCATACCGTTGAGTTTCAACTAGCCGGTATGTAATACGCTGTGTGTCGATAACTTTAAGCAGTTTTTTTGATAATTTAATTTAATTAGAAAAGTCATTGAAGCATTTATTTCACTCAGTTTTACTGAATAATTATATCTTTCCAGGTTGAACAAAGGGATGTCCCTGGTATTGATTGTGCATATCTCGCGATGGATACCGAAGAAGGAGTGGAAGTCGTCTGGAACGAGGTCCAGTTCTCCGAACGGAAGAATTTCAAAAATCAAGAGGAAAAGATCCAAATGATATTTGAAAATCTCACGCAGTTAGATCACCCAAACATTGTCAAGTTCCATCGGTATTGGACGGATACACACAATGACAAGCCTCGGGTAAGTAAATTTTTATTTCCGCCTTCTACGGGCGACGGTTACAGCACAGACGTCAAATAGCAAACTAAACAATAGACCTATTGTGGCGTTTTACGATTGTCGTATTTCTATTATTGCGTTTTGGCCGGGACATGTAAAATATTAAAACTACTTCCCCATTTTACAAGTGCCCGGTTTTTATCACTTTCATTTAATTTAATGCTGCGTAAAAAAAAACAAGGGCAAAAAGGCGTTTGCAATAAAATTTACGATTGTTTTGTTTTTTTTCCATCATCTTCTTCTTGCGAATCCCATTTTGCTACTTATTTTGAGAAATATAAATTACCTTAATTATGATTTAACAGTTTGGATTTTTCCTACCTCGCAATAATAAAAAAAAATCCATTCTGCTGAGTTCAAAAACACTTTATGTTTTTTTTTAAGTATCAAAAAAGGAATAGGGCGGTTTGTCATCCAAAATTTGATCAAAATATAAATTCAATGTAGTTACAGCAAATTGATTTGAGAAACGAATTATTTAAATCTTTTCATAAAGTTATTAACAAATACCCACTGAACTCCGCTTACCGAAACCAATATGGATTTATGTGAGACAAATTCTATTTAAAGCGAGATGGATAGTATTGGGGATTGTTACTCTTTGTCATTTTTTATTTCTCTGTATTTCAATCCTTTGTCCTTCTTTAGACTCGTCTTGGTTTGGCCATTTCTTACAGTGACAATGGTGTGACCAATAATTTCATGCTGGTGTCTACTAGCCATCTTTTTCTATTGCCTTACTTTTTTATCAGATCGTTTCCATTCCAGTTTAGATCGAATTCATTGCAGATATCATATCACAGTTTAATAACACAATGCAACGTAAATGCATGAAAAATATGTTTGATGTGTTAAATTTTCATTTCGTTTAAGGTGAAAATCGTTTCGTGTTTTTAGGTTATCTTCATCACCGAATATATGTCTTCAGGCTCGCTGAAACAGTTCCTTAAGCGCACTAAGCGAAATGTGAAGCGATTACCCCTGCAAGCGTGGAGGAGGTGGTGTACGCAGATCCTTTCGGCCTTAAGGTAAATAGAACCCGACCTCACGCAACGACCCTTACCGATTTGATTACCTAGTTTTAAGGCTTAATTTAAGGAAAATGTGTATTACTTAGCTTGTAAGATTATTTTTAACACACTGTCCGTATCGTCCACAGTAATCGAATTATTTTGTAAGTATGTCACGGCATTACTGTGGCCGATGATTTATTTTATTTATTGTTTGTCTTGTATCATCTATTGTCGCATATATATATTGTGTCGTTAATATCGTGTGTTCACAGTATCATCGTAAAGGTAAGTGAAATACGAATGCAAGTTTCGACTGTACTTTAACTTTTTCCTACCACTCCCCATAATAATAGTTGGCCGAACCGGAAATAAACTGTACACAGAATACTTTTCTATGACGTATGCGAATATTCTGGGGATATCCATAGAAGCGACAAATACTGCTATGAACATACTGATGGATATTCGGCGAATATTCGTCGCAGTAGTAGTAAGAGATAACAATTGTGTCGCAGTGGAATTGAAAAAGAGGATGAATGGAAAATGTTGATGGAGAATTAGGTGGTACGGTTCGAGCCGGCTTCCGAAAAAAAAAAGAACAGTTTCCAGGGACGAGACCGGCCGGCGAATCTTCAAAAAAAGAGTCATTCTATGAATGCAGTCTGTTTTCTTTCCAGTTACTTGCATTCCTGTTCACCGCCAATCATCCACGGCAATCTGACCTGTGATACCATATTTATACAACACAATGGACTCGTCAAGATTGGATCAGGTAATCACAAAAAATTCAACTCACCGAAAAATATATATTGCCGAGATTTATTTCAGTATTTTCAGAAAGTGCTTGTGTAATGATCATATTGGTTTAAAAAATTTTGGGATATTCGCTGCATAGATGGTAGACTGATTATGGTAGACTATTTTCGCTCAAGTCTGACTATGTCCTGTTCAATTGTTTTTTAAACCTCTCCAAGCGAATTTTCATAACTTTCAATAAATTGGCGAATGCGCCAGGTATTGACATTTAGTATCAAGTTTATTTATAAATGTTTGTTGATAGCACGTTTTCATAAAATGTTAAGGTAAGACGTAAAACTTTCTACTTTATATTGTAGCACAAGCTAAATCAGCATTATAATAAATTGGCTGGTTCTTATATATTTTTTATAGGATGCTTTAACTGATTAAGAATCTTACCGACCAAGTATTATATTTAAAGAAAATTAATATTAATTTTTTTCTTAATTAAAACAATAAATTTGAAATTAGCCCCCTGTCAAAGGTTTGAGACATCTAAAACATCGAAATTTTTAAACTTCTACAATATTTAATCAATTTTCAATTGAGACCATACAAAGCGCCACCTGTCCCTATGTATTGTACTAATTCTCAATTTCGCATACTCTTTCAATTGTTTTGTACAATTTGTATGTTCTTTTATGTACCCTTTGCATCTCTGTGATGAAGAGAATATATTATACAAATATTTTATTTGAGTTTGCATCATTGCATGCTTTGGGGGTCTCAAACTTTTCATTGTTTAACTTGAAATGGTGATTATCTTCTGGTCTGTAGCTTTCAATCATGATACGACCACGAAGAACAAATATAATCGAATGACACTTCATTCTTTAGATCATCTTCATTAACAAAGACACTTGCTAGGTTTTTTAAACACTGTGAACTTTGCGTTTTCAGACTTGGGCATACAAGCGCGATCTGCTTAGGCGGTCTCTATTTGTCATGGTCGAGCGTGTCGCCCATGTAAGATTGTTTTCCAAAAATGTTACATCGGCTAACCGACGCTTGGCAATGAATGTGCTGTAAAGTGATCGCCACCCTTCGCGCTTCAACCATTTTCTGTAAGAAAAATATTTATCTGTGTGCTATCTGTGCCCCTTGTGTTGTGAAATTTCTGATGTAAAACGTTCCCAACTCTTCTTTTACTAAAAAAAAAAAAGTTTTGTGGGTATCAATTTACAGGGATGTCTCAGTACATAGGTCTTTTTTTATTTTGCAGTATGTGTCTCTGCCGCAACCGATTTTTTTAACGAGAGTAAGTAAGGATATGTAATCGTAATATAAATGCATGTTTTCTAAACATCTGCACTCCAAAATTCATTCATTTCGATTTTTGAAAGCCTTGAAGTACCATTTTTGAAGTACCATTTTTTTCATGTCTTTCTTGTTAGGTATATTCAATATTTGACGGGGTGTTTGCATCGCTAATTATTCAAAGCTCAATGTTAAAAAACAGATTACTTGTTGCCACTCATGTTTACAGTTTCATGCGCATGAAATTGCAATTAATGCACATAATAAATTACATTGACCTGTATTTGTCACTGTCAACGATTTTTAGTTGATGTTTGTTCATATTTTGATCAATTTTCTATCTAAAAAAGTTAATCACATCAAATTTATACCCATTAACTTTGTGTTAATAACATAGTCTCACACTTTAAGACATTTTACATCACTGATTTCACTAAACTTGTTTGGCATCATGGTTCACTTATGTGGTTAATTAGTACTTTGCGGAAATGTGCCAACACAAATAGAGAATGGTTAAACAGTTTATTTATTTTTGGTCTTCATCTATCAGCATACGTGTCAGTGCTAAAAACTGTTAATGCTGATTTTGATTTTCATCTCTCTAGTTGCTCCTGACTCCATTAACCATCACGTCAAGACCTGTCAGGACAACTTCAAAAATATGCATTTCATCGCGCCCGAACATCCAAGTAAGTATATCTACCGATCTGGGAGTTAATCATTCGGTACTAATCACTTTTTTGAAACAAATTTCCAGTTTCTGAGTTGACGTCGTGTAAATATCCCAGTTAACTTTTGTTTTATTTTAGCAATCAATTGATTAAGTAATTAACAATTTCTTATAGCGATAATGAGCCCCGCAATAGACATATACGCTTTTGGCATATGTGCCTTGGAAATGGCCGCCTTAGAAATAATAGGAAACGGAGAGTCTGGGAACAAAGTGACTGAGGAGAACATTT
Organism: Cylas formicarius; assembly: GCF_029955315.1. Taxonomy (NCBI): domain Eukaryota; kingdom Metazoa; phylum Arthropoda; class Insecta; order Coleoptera; family Brentidae; genus Cylas; species Cylas formicarius. The sequence continues at coordinate 29,143,689 of NW_026844347.1, read as the reverse complement.
TGAAGACAATAGAGCTGTTAGAAGACGAAAGTCAAAAGGATTTCATTGAGAGATGTCTCAGAAAACATCCCGGCGAGAGACCCACTGCCAGGGAGTTACTGTTCCACCCCCTTTTGTTTGAAGTCCACACCCTCAAGTTATTAGCTGCCCACGTTTTAGTTGCAAATTCAGGTAATTTTTTTTTTGAGTATTACATGACCACAGCTATTTAGTAGCTGGGACAACAAAATTGACAGTTACAATGACTTGCACATTGACTGTATTTTGCCTCGTTTAAATCTTTTACCATGTTATATCATACAAGTATTTTGCCAATTTTCGGAAAAATGAATTTCATCATTGAAGCTCTAATAATAAATTGTTGTATTATGCACCCACTTATTAAAAAATAATATAACAGGGCTTCAGTTGGTTAATATTAAATGAGTCTTCAGATACTCTCTATCAGATGGCGCTGTGATAACAAAATATAGATATTCCTGCTATAATCATTGATACAAATATGTTATGGTGATAATTAACTTCAATTGAGTTTGTTATTAGTGTGATTGCTACTTTCTAGTAATTGAAGGTGAATTTTATTCATGCAGAACTTTCAGTAAAAGTTTAATTTAATGATATTGAACTTTCGTTTGCTCTTTCTTGCCGAAAAAAGCAAAAATTCATTACACTTTTGCCTTGACTTTGCCAAGGGGGTTACAAATTGTAATAGATCATACAGTACGTTATTTTGTAAAATTCCACTTTATATACGCCTTCAATCAAGAATTGTTTTAATAGTGATTGATAATTTTCATCGCAAAAACAATTCCGTGATAAAAAAGCTTGTGTGATAGACATCTTAAGAGGGCTTAGATAGTGAATTATCTGACAAAATACAAGTAAAATTTTCCATTACGAAAATAATTTTTGCGTGTGTTTTGAAGATATTTTTCATTTTATGCTTAAAACCCAAGACTATTGTTTTTTTTTACATTGTTTTGCGTTTGCTAAGCACTCTGCAGATAATTGCGTATAATTATACAAAAATATAGTAACAACGTCGACAACAAATTATTCCATCACATTTCCTGTCTTTTTTTTTTTGGATTAAACTTAGCTTACAACTTAAACAATTTTTAGAATAATTTTTGGAATTTTGAAGTATTAGTAAAAATGAAATAATTTTTAATAATATATTTTGTAGTTTGATGAACTTAATATTAATAACTTTCGAAAAGGAAAGTTAAAAAGATACAATTTATAGATACAATTTATAGATACAATTAAACATTGTTTGTCTATAAATTATTACTCAAGGTGGCGGAACAATGGTTTTTCTTGTCATTCCTGGTAAACAGACATAAATATTGTTATTGTAAAAAAAATAAATTAATTTAAAAAATCCATGCTGTCTACTGTAAACATGTTATCATTTAAGTCATAAAAATAGTGTTCCAAATTAGCCTTTGAATTTATTGATTACCGTTATCAACCGATTATTGTAAACAAGTTGTTTTTGCTAGTTAAGATGTCATCTATATAAAATGTATCCTAATACATCAAATTTATTTCCCTTTTGAGAAAATTAAATAGAATTTTGAGAACTAATTTTATATCTCGGTAAGGGTCTACTTTATCAATGTAGTACAATAATTGGTGTTTTGGTGTCAGCAAAATTATGACCACGTGAAGGTGTTGTCGATTTTGGAAATGAACATGTTCTTATTTCCATTATTGCATATGAGTTCTGTATATACATGAACTAATCTAAATGTTAATTATACATTTTGTCTCTGTTGTTTGAATCCTTGTATTTACATTTAACTAATCTTAATCCAACTTTACACATTACTTAAGCTTTAAAGTAATTTTGCAAAAGTGGGTTATTCCATGTAATAAACAACAAGAAAAAATCATCTATAACGTCATGTTCATACCATATTTTTTAAAATAGGTTTTAATACTCTAAGAAAGCAGAGAATTTGGAAAAAACTTAGGTGTATCTGCAAAATAGTATCTATTAATGTATTTTTGTTTTTAATAACATTTGTCAGAATAATTTTTTAGGTTGCTAAAATTCAGTATCAACTTTTAAGGGTCATAGTCATAGGTCAAATTTATATGATACCAAAATATGTTAATTTTTCAAAGAAACTTCCGCAGACTATCCACAGATAATATCGCCAATCGTCATGTCTGCTTCTTCAGAGCGTAACTGAACTGAAACTGTTTCTAAACTGAAATCGTTTCAGTTAAACTCTGAAAAAACCACAAGGTCGATTGGCGAAACATCAGCAAGTTCGATTTATCAACAGACGCTTTTTACCAATATAATTTTTAAAGAAACAGTGCTAATTAAATTACATTCTCGTTTACTTCCAGCTACTAATTGTTGTAACAAGAATTATAGGTGATTATTTTTATTTTTCCAGCAAACATATCTGAAACAATTACGGATGAGCTAATGCAAAGGTGGTATGGTCCAGAGGTTGTGGTGGCCGAACTCAGGAAGAAAAGCGGGGACCAGGTCCCAATTAAAATGACTGATGCACCAGTTACTGAAAAACTGGAAAAGTTTGTGGAGGATGTCAAGTAAGTCAACTATTTCCATTGAAAATTTTCTTGCAAAGCGCAGTTTTTGGCGAGGGTTACTTTAGTTTTGATTTGTCAACATTTCAGTTAAAATTATATAAAGAAAAAAATAAAAAAATAAAATGCTACAAAAAAATAAGACTTCCAAAGTGACACGCGATTTTTAAGAGATTAGAACTAACGAATGTAAATTTCCTTCGTCAGAGATAAAATATTCGATCATCTATATTTTGGCTGTTTTTCGATTATTGACAATATCATAAAAGTCGATTTGGCAAAATTATTGAACCCCAGTATTGGTTAAACAAACAATATTGAAATTCGAAACTGATAAATGTGAAAATGTAATCTTATGAAAAGGTTCAATGAAAGGCACAAAAACTATTATTTTTCGATTAAATTTATAGGCGCGCACTTAAGTTTTTTCGGGAAAGAAAATCATTTTTGCGCACACAATATTTTTGTCGACCCTATTTTGATGCACAATTGCTAAACATTATTTGTTTATATCATATTATTGCTTCGTACGCCTAAACTATACTATGGGTGTATATATTACTTATGAAATTATAATGTATATTATGATAAACAAGTTTAGGATTTTTTCATTTTATTTTCTCAGGTCGGCTTATTTTTTTAAAGTTGTTGGGCACTAAAATATTTTGATTTGTTTGCAAGTTATGGGTGGACATTTTAATTTTTAAAACTTTAAAAAATTGTGTACAATTTTAAATGTATATGTAATATTGAAATTCGAAAAAAAATTGGGAATAGAAAATTGATTACACCTCGTTGCTGGTAAAAAACGAGTGAGTTAGAGAAGGTCGAGTTAATTTTGTTTGTTTACGTTATATTTCTTTCGCGAACCTACCTAAATAGGATTTTTTGTTTTCGATATTTAAGATTTTCTTTATTTGCAAATACGAGCAAGATTTAAAAATGTGCTCTTCTTAGACGCACTTGGGTATTTTCAGCTGCAAGCGTGCGCAAAGCGTCATTTTAATCACTCTGGCGAGTCGCGTCTTACGTTTCTGATACTTTGCTCGCTGGTTTGGGAGCGATCCGATAATTTCGGTAGATGTAAGCGCTGTTGCTATTTTGAAATTTGCCAGTCCTCGCGCTGACGTCACACGTCACTCAATGAACGTTTTCGGGCTGTTGTAAAAATGTACCCATAAAACTAATGGTCGTAGAAAAAGGGTAGTATGCAACACGTTGATAAACTTCTTCCGACACTGCTTTATTAAAAATCATCACTAAAACGACATTTATCAAACTTCCTCTGTTCTATCTAGTCTCTGTTCTGATTTGATTCATATCGTTGATGATCTTGGGACCCGTATATGCATCGCCAACTGCTAACCTGACGTTTGACGTTCAAATTATTTCCTTTCACTTATCGAAATTGGTTTAGATTTTTGGCTCTATGAAGTAGAAATTGCTTAGCCTTACAGCTGTTATGTTTTCGATTACAATAACGAGTTATATGTGAACTAATAATCAATGCATATTTTTGACCCAATTGAAAAATATAAATGCCCAGACTTTGTGATAACAGCGGCGAAGACGAGAAAATGGAAAATATTTTTTGAATAAAGGCAGTCGATAAACCCATCGACACGCATTGTCGTAATTGTGTCAATTTACACGCGACCGTACAATAAAATTATTACTGCCATAATGTCTAGGAGCGAATAACAAGTCTGGCAAGGCCGACGCTCGGGCAACGCAACAACAAAAACAAAAAAAAAACACGCTGATAAGATTAATCCGCGGGCAATAAATAAAATGAAGTAACGCGTCAGGTATCTTTAGTCTGTGACCAGCTTTCGACTCTCGTATACGTTTTCCTCGTACTCGCGCGGTTTTTCCGCTAAATTTCCGGTCTGCCTTCAAGTTTTTCCCGCCAGTCCGATAGTTAAAGCTGTCCGGAGAGGCCGTAACCGTTTTGGCATCGTTTCCGTGGGACTTTCGAAAATAAAACTCCGTTTCGTTTGAGGCTATTTTGGGAACCCGCGCGTCCCGTGCCGTGTTTGTGTTCGGACGATCCGTCATAAAACTTTATTGTTCGTTTTTCACCGAGGTAGTAGTAGTGAATACACTCGCAAATGTTGGCTTTTGATAACCAGATGTCGACCTCCAGTCTGCACCTCAAATTATTGGCAATGTACGTTGTTTTTTTCTTCCATTCATTTTTCATTTTATGCGGTTGTGTGTGACTTGTTCGATTGAAGTATACCTGCATTTTTGTCGTTTTGGTTAGTTGGTTTGTTGGTAGCTTAGCATGTTTGAGCTCTACATCATAAATGCGCCACGAGTCTTGAGGAGTATTGAAGAAATAATTTTGGTTTGCACTTGCTATTTTTTTTGTTGTTGTTGATAAATTTGTACTTTGAAAGTGGAAGTTAGGGGAGAATTCAAAGTAAGCGCATCTTTGAGGGACTCACGTCTCGACGGTCTCTTGAACATGGAAATTTTTTAAGAAAACGACTTCTACCATCTTTCAGTCATGTTTCTTTTTTTAACATTAAGATTTTCATTAGCAGGGCTGAAATTTAATTTAAACTTTCGACCGATCGATTCCTTGTCACCCTCCTCAAGGTATGATGCAATTTCGTCCTTATAACCCTGAATTAGATATTTATTTGCACGCAAAACGTATTTCGATGTTGAATTTGCTACTGCTATTCCATATTTCCAAGCTAAAAAGTTCCGAAAATTCTCATTTGTTTCAATAAAATATGTAATAAATAAAATATCACAATGATTTTGCGCTAGTGTTAAGTAACTGTTACGGGATTAAATAAATGTACAGGGTGGTTCATTGGTAAATATACACCCGCCTTTACCTGGGTACTTAGTCGGTTCTCAATCGCCAATACCACAAATGGACTGAGACACTAGGTAAAAAACACATTTTGTGAGGTTTTAATAAGTCGGCTTCCTCGATCTGTTCGTTTATCAAAGTGTCAGAAATTGAAATATCGAAATACAGGGTTGAACTGGAAGCAAGGACCGGATTCTAAAATTTCAAAAGGAACACTTTACATCAAAATTGAAATTTTATTTTAAAATATGGATAGAGCGTAAAAATAAGCAAAGAAATGGAAATTCGATATTGGGCTGTACCGTTTTTATTTGTAGAAATTAAGTTTTACCTGTTAATATCAACCAGCCTCTGGGTTCCTACTGAAAGTAACAAAATTTGTCCAGATTACGATTAAAGACACGCCCATATTCTCTATTTTGTTTTTTTATACCTAAAGTTATAGGACAAGAAAAACTTATATATAAAATCTTGATAGTAGGATGATACCCTATTAAATATTAAAAACTCTCAAGTCCCAACATGCTGCCAAAGTATGTACGTATACATATCAATGAATCATTGTATATAAAAAAGACAAAGAAACGAACTTTTGATAAAAATTTTGTTGGCGCACTCTAATTTATTACATAGGACTATAACGTCGAGTTGCCAATGTTGTTTTTCATTTTAATACGTTGCCAAAAAATTCAAGCTGAACAAATGTAATATTCTGTGTAATTTGATGCCCCTTTAATTTAACTTTAATTTTGTTCATTCAATTTATTAAAAAGCAATTTTTGCAACACACTGCTGTTTAGTTCGTAAAATAACCTCCACTTTGCCAAACACATTCTATCGCCAAGAAAAAGAGGATACGAATGGAGGATGTGTATAATATTAATGGTGCAGTAGGAAAAGCGTCATTTCTTCTTTAGTTTTTGACACTCTTTACATATTTTTCTTACATACATTTGTTTCTTTGATTTCGTATATTTTCGGGAAAATTGAAAATTTCGAATTTTCGCTAGTAAATATTTTACTGGCGGTTATTTTCATTTAGATGCTTCTGCCCACAAATGCAATCACAATTAGAAATATTTATCTTTTCAACCAAATGGAAAAAATCTCTTATTCCTAATAAATAACGTAAAAGATTATTTCTTTTATAAATCGGCTATTTATAGTTGTTTTTTATACTTTAGCATTTGCAATTTGTCTATTAAAATATTAAATATTTGTATAATATTTATTTCAATATTTTTGTGCCCCCTGTGCAAATTCGCAATAGATTTTTTTAAATTTTTTCTCTTTGAAGTGAGAGATCGTTTTCCAAACACGCCGTTATACAACTTACGAATTGCCCAATTCAATTTCTGTCACTGGAACCTATCGTATCGAATTGAGCGGTCTGGAATGTGGCATGTAGGCATGGTCGACATTGGAACATTTTATTTCGAGCCGTACAACGACAATGAACGTCCGATAAAAAATGATGTGTTGCAAAAGATGAGTCACTTGTTTGTCACTTTATTAAAACGCGTCGAATTATCACAGACCATAAAACCTTTACGGAGTTTTAATTGTATCTTAAATGTCACTTGCGGTCTTTTCTTTTTTTGAAAGGATAGCGATTTAAGGATTTATTCGACGTGTCGGCTAAAAATGTGAAAACCCGCTCGCCGAGTACCCGAAGTTATTATCTTTGTTTTTAAAAATAATTTCCTTGACCGCAATAAATGAATTATTTTTGCGCGAGTTTAAATCGGAAAATAACAATTTGGCAAACGCAGACTCGTGGACGACATGGTTTCTACACGGGCGCGTTCGTGATTCTGTAAAGAAGGATCATTGTAGAATAAGAGAAACAAATTTGATTTTGAGGGCCGCGAGATTTTTTTTCGTATTTTGCACAGATTTTTTTATTAATATCTCAACCACCCCTTTGACGAGACTTAAAATTACACAAGTAGAGACGAGACACACGTTGTTTATTTCTAAATAAGTATCAACTTTTCGAAAAATTCGGTGACTTGCAATTTTTTGTGAACAATAATGGTTAAGGTGTCCTCAGACACGCCACCGGAACTTATAATAATTTAGTTAGGGCTATATTTGCATCACAGTCAAGAACCCAAAAGAATAAAATACCAATTGAAATCAATGACATCCGACATTGTAGGGCACTGGTTGATATGAACTTTTATACTTGAATGTGGTTCAAAAGTGCGCCTCTCGATTTACTTAGCATTAGTAACACCCTCTATGTGGCACTCAACTTCTAACATAATTTAGTTCAGACTGAAATACTTAATTAATTCATGGTCATTAAGTAGTTAATACGCAATATGTTTTGATTGGTTTTGGTTAGTACTGGGCATGTGTAAACTATTAGCGAAACCAACTATAAATTTTGGTTCAATCATCAAAAACTGTTCCTGTTAACATGTCTTGATAGTGGTCTCTACCTTGAATTACTCATAAAACCTTGCGTTAAAAATTAATTATTTGTATGTATTGTAGTGTAGAGTGGATTACTGAAAGACCCAAACAAAATGGACTTTCGTGTTTAAAAATTCGAAGCAAAGAAATATGTATCTGGTCTGGATCGATGTCATCCGTTTTAAGCCTCTATGCAAACTTAAATTGGCCCGTTTATGATTACCATTACTGACAAGGCACCTAAAAGTTAAGTTATACCTAATTTATTACACCTTATAGCTTTTGTTTGTTTGTTGATTAAATAAAAAAAAAGTGTTTTGTACGGATTAGCAATATTTGTTATTTGTTTTAACCCATATAGCTTTCGCACATGCCTCTACATTTCACCCCTAGCCTGGGCTGTGCGCCATTTTCTTTTTGTTTCTCTTAATGGAATCAGGGCATATTTTCAAAAAATATTTTCGCATCCAAATTTTTTGACGATCTGTCAGCGGCCATGTTGATTGTTAAATTCGCAAGGTCATTGGTTAAAACCAAGATTATTATTTATCGGCATAGGCAGGACCTTTATATATCTGGTTTTAACCATATACTTATGGCACTAGTACACAAAATGAAACGCGATCTACACATATTTTGGAAAAATGCTACAACTGAAACTTGTCGCATTAAACTCTTGACGGACTTATTGACGTCTTATTGGTTGAAATACGATATTTCAAATGGCCACCCTTCTCAATTTTTTTTAATAGTTCCTTCAAAAATTCCTGTATTTTCAGCATAGTATCCATGTGGACTTAGCCATTACTGCGACTACTTTGTCACGTGATGTCAGCGGTTTTACGCTTAGCCATGTCGTTTCGAATGTTCCGCGGACTTTGATTCATAGAACAAACAATTTTCACCCAACAGGCGATTAGCCTAGCCGAAACTAATCTATCTAATTTAAGCCACAAGCATCATCACCGACGCGAAACCGTAATGAGCCCAGTTTGTCGCCAGCTTGTCTAATATTTACTTTATTAAACTATCACGTCACGAGACCTGCAAGTTTGCGTTCTCGATTGTTTTAAATTTCGAACCGGTTGTTCAGAAATCGCCTATTTTTAAAACAATAAAAAGTAGCTTTCGTAGAATCGGTGCCTTATCGTGCGGCCAGTTGGTTTTAATTGCTGCGCGTTTACGCAAATCGATTACCTTTTAATCATTTTTATTGTATACTTACTGATTTGATTTAATTTAATCGCTTTCCGACGCGACTCGAGGATCATTGTTCGGGCTAAAAATAGTTTCGGTGCTGTACCTGTACTTTTTTTTTTGTTTCTGCGGGGGTTACGTTACACTTCCTCCTGCGTCATAAAGCGATGGTCCCGCCTCTGTCTCTCGATTTAACACTTAAACAGAGAGGTCCCAAACCCGTTGAAGAACTGGGTCGCTAGTAACGTATCAGAGAGTATATCAAGTTTATATCGTGTTAAAATAAACACCATTAAAAAATATACCACCATAATTGAAATGAAATTAATCCAACACGCATTTGTTGAATGTATCTCGTATGCTGTCACATTTTTAAGCCGCCTTTAATTGAGTTTAATACATTTTTACAATCACAAATGACAATTTGGCAGTTTTATTTCTAATTTCAATAAAACTGATAGTAGTCACCGAATAGGTTTATTAACGTGTTGTATATTTTTTCTATGATCATTAGTTTTTTGGAAACATTTTTGCATTTGAGTGACGTCAGAAGTGACCTCAAAATGCCATCCGTGGCTTAAATCTAATGACTCAATCACCGGACGTCTTAAAGGGGCACTTTGCGCTCACTTGAACGGTGTATAATTGGATACTTTAGAGTAGACAGTAGAAAAATTAAATTTTTGATATTGGCCAACCAAAAAGAAAAAAAATCATGTCATTAACTCGTCACTGTTAAAGGTAAAATTAGCTAAAAAATAAATGTAATTTTCAGTTTTACCAGTGACGTGCAAATAAGTCTATTTTTGGAACCAACAGCGACAGAGGTATTAATTTTTGTGAAGCAAAGTTAGCATTAATTTTTCGTGTAGAATCACACTCTTGAATATTCGCGTATACTTGACAAACGTATTTTAGGAAATTTTGCACGAATTAATTACTCGTGGAAAATTACAATTTATTTGCTGCCTGTTTTTTGGTTCACGTTTTTTGATTATTAAAAAAAATGCAATGGTAAATGGCAAATATGAGTAGTAGTTGTGTAGTAAGTAGCTTATTGGCTATTTCTACGATAAAAGTAAATTATAGCAGGTCGAAAAAAAATACAACAAAAAACAATTTTAAGAAGCTTTAAGATTTTTGAAAATTTTTTAATTCTTAATTCTTTTATCTAGTTTGGGAGTTTGTTGGATACATCTACATTCAATTTGATATGTAAAGTCTATGCTGTGGTATAGTCAGTCGGTCGTATCTCATGTTATAATCATATTGTTTTTATGAATAGAATAAAATGTCTAGTGAATTTCTAGAGGCCGTCATCAGACCCACTGGTTGGCCCTAATTTAGTTCGTAAAATGGCCAAGGGGTGAATTTAAACCCAACTTCAAATGGAAAATATCACATTTTCGCTTGAATTCCAATATCTAAATAAACTTTACCCGATTTTAATGATGAAAGTCTAATTTAAAAATTGCTTTATTTTGCATTGTTTTGTTAATCTGTTACGCCTAATACTGAAACTATTTTTCCATAAAAAAAATGCAAGTATATATACAATAAACATAAATTCTTTTTTTCAACAAGTTTAAGAACTGCCCCTCCCAATTAAGAAATAGTACCACTAAATTTGTGGTTCTTATTTGTCAACTATAGTTCTGATGTATTTTATGAAAAATATATAACCTGTTTTTTTTTACTTTAGGAAAATAATTAGTCGTTGTCTAAAGTTTATTTCAATTAATAAACTTTCATCTTGAATATTTGTTTAATTTAGGCACTCTAATTTAAAAGATTTGGCGTAAAGAAAATTTGTCCCCCCCCCCCCCCTTCCCGAATTTTGATAGAAAAAAATAACAAATATAATCAAAGCTTAATATTTCACTAACGAAACACAGGTTATTTAAGTGGTCGCGAATTAGACGCCAAGGTCATTTGTCGAAGGTCGCCTTTGATTTTTGCGTTCGGACGGCATCTGCAATTTTTCTACGCTTCAAGATCGTAACGTTAATGCGGTCATATATATTTTTTTTAATTTGAAAATATACGAAACGCCAAATCGTCCCCGACATAATTCGGGGGGTCGGTGGATTTCCGCGTGTAAATGTGCGCGCCTGTTATTTTTTATAACCTTGCAAAATTATCACCGTGTATTCTCAGATTTGTTAGTCACGGTGCCAAAAATATCGCGTTATTTTGACACAATATGTTTCGCCCGCTCGTCGCTTATAATATTCGATTTTATCACCGGCCATTCGGCACTTCAACGTTTCGCGACTCGCGTCATAAGGGTACTCTCGCGGTAGGCCGCGGTAATTATACAGTGTGTCCACAATAAGAACGTGCAGCATTGGGGATCACGGAAACTGTAAGTGTTCTGGGCTTAGGTTGCGCATTTTCGTACCTGATTGTTTATAGGTATGTCGTTTAAATTAAGATATTCCGGGCAGATCCGGAGGTATCAGAAAGAAAAAACGAAATTTTGAAAAATCGTCTTGTTTCTAAAAATTCTAAAATAAATGATTACATTTACATGGCCACTTTTTTCCTTTCTATCTCATCTCCGATTAGATATCGAATTATTTTTTTGTTATGTTAAGAGTAGTGTACATTATAAGTTGGTCGACCATAAATTTACCTTACAAGTTAAACATTTGGATAATTACAATAATCCTGAAGTAATTTTCATGCTGAATATAGCGCCGATATCTGTGCGTGATAGGAGAACAGACCCAAAACCTTAACACATTAACCTGCACATAACTAGAGCAACTAGAACAGCTCGTAGGTTTTTACTATTGAATTTAACAGGTAAATTCTGGCATCGATAGTTTCATTTCTCGAACTGCTGTGTTTGTTCAGGTAAAAAATAATATTCTTCATATAATCTTGAATTTCTTTGTAACTAATAACTTAATTGTATTGGTAGTATCTTTATCTCTTTAACTTTAACTACACTCCTCATAAAACTCGATATCTCGTTGCGGATCATTCTTGTATTTCTAATTGCTATGATATTTTGTTACGCCACAATTTTCTTGTTTAATCTCACTGTACATTACAAATTTCAAAACATTAAGAAGCACTTATTGTGTTTATTTGATAGAGGCTATTTTAGTCACTAGTTTTGATTTGTTCCGAGAGCAACGCAGCAGAGCTTGTACTTAATAAACGAATGACGTAAGGTTATCAACATGTTGCATACTATATTTTTTCGACGGCCATTAGTTTTTGGATACGTTTTTGTAAAACGGTAAGAATACATTCACGGAGTGACGTGTCACGTGACCCTGAGAATTGACATAAGGCAAAATGCAATCCCTAGCTAAAATCTACCGAAAACATCCGATCACTCCCACACTTGTGACTAAAGTACCGAAATGCCTTTGGCGACAAAACTAACTTCTTCGATGTACTTGAAGCGTATATGATTGAATATTATAAAGTAGCGAGTGGAACAATTACTTTTTTAACGTCATATTATTCGTATAAAATGTCACATTCAAAGCTCCAGTTTTCGAGATCGCTCATTTTCACCTTGGACCGTGCCTATCCCCAAGTTGTAGATTTAAACACCACTCACTGATTGGTTGCAACTAGGTTTGCCTTTTTTGTTTCAGAAATGGCATCTATCCATTAACGGCTTTCGGTGCCAAACAGCCCCCTCCGACCCGTTCGCGGGCGATATCTCCAGAAATGGCGGAGTCCGTCAAGTCAGTGACCCCCGAACCGACTGATGTAGAAACTAGGAAAATAATTAATATGATGTGTGATGTTAAGTCCAAAGAAGAGAGCTGTGATTTACTGGTATGTATTAAACCCCACTTCTATGCGTAGTTTCTATTTAATGTTGGGTCCTTTTGTAAGGATGACAAAGGTGTTAAATAGTAGCTGTGATGTATTAAGCCGCAAAAGCAGCCCAAGGTAGCGACTTGTTTTAAACTTTTTTCTAAATTGTAAGCATTTTAGGGAACAAAATGACAGCTTGGTTGGTCCAGAGAAAAAATGGTACAAATTATTTTTGAGTTACAGCAGGTCCATTCGTGTTCTCGTTGCAAAAGTATTCGTTTTGTATCTTATATTCCTAGCTTAAAAATAAAATAACGCATTTTGGCTGCTTATTTGCATTAAGGTTTGAAGTTCAACATGTCTAAAAAATGCCGTCTCTCGGGAAAGAATTTACCTTATTGCCGGGAGAAAAATTTATGTTTGTAAATTTCTTTGTTTCAGTTGACTATTGTTTTACGTATGGATGATAAGATGAATAGACAACTAACCAGTTCGATATCTCCTAGTGATAACCCCAAAGTGCTAGCGCAGGAATTAGTACATTATGGCTTTGTAAATGAAGTAAGTTCATATGTCTATAATATTTTTACCTGTAGGCTGCTTTATGAATTATGTATCTATTCCAATATAACAATTTTGCTATAAAAGGGACAAAATAAATGCCTGAAAATATTGATCGTAATGTATAAATAAGAAGAAATGTATTGGGTTTTCAGGTTGATCGTGATAAAATAGCGACGTTAATAGAAGAAACGTTGCAAAGTTCGTCTGGTCATAGTAGTCCTACTCACAATTTCCAAACAGCATTAACGGAAACGTTATCCACGCAGCAACAACCAGTAGTCAATAGTATCCCGTCATTGACGACAGTCAATAGTGCACCAACTCAAGTGCCCATGAACTCTACCAGTTAGTAGTTTATGGACCTTTTGCTGCTGATAGCACTCATTAACATTTTACTCTCAGAGAGTACGGACACTAATACATTTCAAAAGATGAACCCTAACCTAACATAAAGATGCAGGGAATATTTTTAGAATACAATCAAATTGTTACTGACTCATTATTTTTTATCAGTTGGTAAGAAACAAATTAAACCTGCTTCTGGCTTGTGATAATATATTGGCGAAATTGGGTGTAAGTGTTGACATTTTTTATAAGGAGGGTATATATGTATATACTATAAGATTATCGAGAAGACTGCGAAAATGATAAGTTGGACACTGCGCTAGTCATTTGACCATTTTTTAAATCTGTGATTGAGTCCCGATGAAATTATCAGCACCGTATGTACAGAAAGGTCAAGATGAAGGTGTTGAGTATCAGATCGATCTAAAATTTCTTGATGTAAATTATCAACTGATTTTCCCAATTTTTACGTCGTTTAATTCAGGGTTGATTTTTAATCACTTATGAACGACGTGAACCTGATAACCCGGCATTTTGACTGGCATAATTTTGTCCGTACGTTGCTTCTCATGCTATAGCGTAATCGATTGGCGCTTTTAGCAGTAAGAAAATTACATCACGAATCATTTTAAAAGAAGATGTGCCATTTAGTCAATTTTTTATGCTTAAGCGGAATTTAGCGCCATTCTAAACCTAAGTAAATTGGCGAGAAAGCAGTCCTGAGATCTATGTCGTTTTTTTATCGAACGCTTTAAAAAAATTAACCCTGGTCCTCTCATTAAAACATTAAAAAAAATATTTTATTGCATATCAAGTGAATTTTTATGAAAAAAGAATCTTGGGTTCAAATCTGATTTCTGGGCAATTTACTGGGTTTTGAGAAACACGCCGCGAAGGCCCCACTTTCGTAGTCCTAGTTTGAACAATTTAGATTTTACCCGCATCCTGTCAAATATATGTAAAAACAAACATATGAAATGTCTTTCGCTTCCGTTTTCTGATCCAAATACTCGTCGCGAATAATCATCATTATTTGCCTCTTGAGACTGATATAACTAAATAAAATATTTAGAGACGCAAAACATTGTAACAAGTAGCATTTAGTCGCTATTAAGGCAGGACCAAATAGAGGACTACAGTTTGACCAAATTTGATGGCGCAAAAAATGTTGTGCTCTGGCAAAACACTAAATGGTTTCTATTCTTTACCTATAGATACTGACATTTCAGGTTCCTGCAGAGTATTACTTCTTCATTAATATTTCGAAAGTGTATTTTTTTTGTTTTATTATTGGCTAATATATAAAGTTTGGTTCTATTGACTTTGCCATTTATCCAACAGTTTCAAACATTTACTTTTGCTAGCTTTACTTGTTTTGATTTTACAACTGTTAATATTTTGCTAAAAAATCTGATAACACTTTCCTCTCCAAGTGTTGTCTCAATTCCTGTTTTCACCCATCATGCTCTGTGTATATTGGACAATTTTTCGTTCACTTAAGAATTTAAACTGAAAATATATTATCTATAGGTGTTGCTTGTTTAAATGTTGCAACGTTATTTATACCAGGGTTAATCATCTTCCATCCCTGTAAATGGTATGGCGTAATTAACACGTGAAAACGAAATTTAGTGTTTTAAATTGGCATACATATACATATACAAGGCATTTTGAAGCTCGCTGCCAACGAAGAAATAAATCATTTATGGCCTATGAATTAAAAAAAAAAATCAAAGAATGCAAGCGATGTTTCGTCTATGAGATTTATAGAATGATAAGCTTTGATCTATGTCGTATAGCTACTTTTTTTAATAATTTCATAAAAAAATACGTTTTTTCAGGGTCAAATTGGAAAATAAGATAAACTAATAAATATTTGTTATAACCAATTGGAAAAGTAAGTAAATTGTTCACGAGTGTTTTTTTGTTTTGTTCTGTATGGCATTGCGACATAGACCTTGGCCAGGGGTAGTTTTGAAAATTGATAAGGTCAAATCAAAAGTAATATATTTTAAGTTAGATTTTATATTTATAGAACTGTTATTATGTTTAAAGACGCTTCAAAGTATACATACACATATTGTGAATTAGAATGTAAGGATTAAAGTTGTTTTTATTACTTTTGGAGTAACATTATCAAAATTCAAACACTGCTGCTCTTTAGTTAATGACTTGTATATATAATTAACTAATGTAAATGTATGAAAGTGTAGATATTAAATTTTTTATTGAAAATGTGTAGAAAATAAAAAAATAATACACCTATTATTTATTTGTAACTTTTTTTTGTTTTGAGAAAGTAGAGCTTCATTAGAGGTCTCTGTGTGATATTGAGCTCAAACCATTGTATAAGATTATAGAAATCGTAAGTGCCACTGGTACTGCCAAAAATATTTTTATTTAATTTGTAGGCAACTGATTATTGTTTTAATAAAGTTTTTAAGAAATTAATTAAATTGGCTTTCATAATTAGTTTGGTTCTGCTAAACACTTACTAATTTTTGGAGATGGTTGAGAATTTAAAATAATTTGGTTTAGTAAAAATTCCTAGTCCTCTTTGTGCATAGATTTTGAGTATTTTGATTTTGTCCTTGTCCTGTGCAACAAAGAAATCTACTACTGAGTTTTAAAACAGAAAACGAATGTAAGAAATTGATCACATTCCAGATACTTTTGGGAAAGTTTTTATATGAATACAATGCAATATCACAACTTTATCGAATATTTAGTTTATGTCCATAGGATTTAGCTTTTTGATTTCTGATATTTACATCTTAGTTATTATTTATTTTCTCATTTCTGTTGCAATATTCTGACAGTCTAACTGTTTAATTGGCGACTGAAAAGTTCTTTTTCAAATTATGGTCATTTTGTTGGGAACAACTAATGGGAGAGTGGTATAGTCTACCTAAAAAGTGCCCTGTAAGAATTTAATAAAAATTTAAAAACATGTGAGGTAGGTGAAACAATTTTTTTTCTAAAGACTTCAAACAACAACGCGGGTTTTTAATTTTCATTTCTGAAAAATAACAGAAAATATTTCTGGCAGTATCTTGTTCTATCAGAAAGTAATGCTTCTGGAATTAACGCCAATAAATTTGTGATTCTTCATTTTACTTCATATGTTGCATTATTTATTGGTGCTAAAGATGGATGGTCCTTTAATATGTTGATTATCTAATTTTGCTGTCTTCAGTCTATGACTATATAAATAAAATAAACCTTTTTTTTTAAATAATATAATGATTCGTTTGATTTATGCAGGCGGCGGTCCCACAGCCTTAGCTCCAAAATGGAGTTGTTGAATCGCCCTACGGCCTTGTGTAATTCTGTTAATATCTATTTATATATTTGTGTACTAAAACAAAAATTATGGCCGCTATTTAACGGTGGTTAATATAATCTTAGATATAATCATAACAGTTAACATAATCCAACTCGTTCAGTTTAACGTTAATAGGAAGTTTACAATGGTGCAAACAAGGTAGAAAATAGCGCAGAACAGAAATAATAAGTAATGCCCACACCGAAAATTTAAAAAAATGCTACCAGATTAATGATATTTCAAGACTTTGAAGGGCTAAGTTTATAATCTATTTTCCCTTAGTGGGTAGTATAAAATAATAATGCAGATATCAATGGTCGTGTTAAAGAGCATGCACATACAAAACAAAAGAGTGCTTATTTTATTAATTAATATTTTTCACCAAAATTTTACGCACAGTGAAGGCAAATTAACCTCACAGTCACTATTTGCTGCCATTTACTTCTTGTTCAGCGCCATCTATTGTGAATCGAAAATACGTTTTAAGAATCATCAATCCTATAGAAAACGAATCTGCGACAATAAGATTTAACAGTAGTCCCCCTCAACAACCCTAAGTATTAAAGACGTATTTTTTGATCTAAAAAAAAACGTTATTTGCTAGTAAAGAAGTACACGGAATATAATGAGCAATTGATAACGCTTTTCCTACTACTTTAAGCGTTGTCACGATATATAACGGCAAATTACGTAAATGTATTTAACTAGTTTGTGTTAAATATAGAAACAAAATTTACAAAAATAGTAACGGATAATAGCGATATGCGGGTTAGCAGGAGCCTTGCATAAAAGAATACAATTTGTTTACATTCCAAAGGAAAACCTTTCCGGTGATAAAGATCTCAACCACACATTTTTATTGGCCAAGTTATAACCGATTCAACAAAACCTGAAGCGGGGATCATTAAGCAAAAGCGAAGCAGCGCAAATTTCAAGTGAAGTTAGTTTCCAAGAGTACTTCCAACAATATGGGTCCGACAAATTTAGCACAAATCTCTAAACAGGAAGTGGTTGATTTTGTCAAATCCTTTGATTACGTTTTTTGTGATATTGACGGTAAGTCACTGAAAACTATTTTTATACGCATAAAATTCCTTACAAGAAAAATAATGGACGATAGATCATAATTTTAAAAATAATTGGTTAGATTAGTTTTCTAGAAGAATGAAATAATTTCGCAATAATGACAAATTAATTGAACGTTTTTTCAATGAAAACAAAACTATTGTGATTTAGTTTCTGATTTATGCTAAATAAGCATTTTGCTTTGTGTTTCAGGTGTTTTACTTTTGGGCGGCACAGTTATTCCAGGTTCAAACGCGTTCATTTCGAAATTAAGGAAACTCAAAAAAAGAATTGTCTGCGTCACAAATAACACGGTTTTTTCTGCGAACGTTTTAGAAAAATTCTTGGTCCCGTTTGATGTACCTAAAGCGGATGTCGTTAATCCGTCGAGGGCCATTTTAGAGTACTTAAAGAAAATAAATTTTAATAAAAGTTTGTACGTGATCGGAACAAATGCATTTAAAAACTCGTTAAGGAATGCGGGATTTAATTTAATCGAATTTAAGGTAAAATTCTTACGTCATGTACGTACACAGTGTCCTCCATAATATGTGCTATATATGGGAAAAAAGTGGGGGCATGTCCAATTGTCAAATATTAAAATTTCGGACTCTTACAAATAACAGGGAACAATATGGGGGCCACCGTAGGTACATAGAGCAGAGTAAAACTAGATTTGTTAAAATTTATACAGAGCTTAGCAGCGAATTACTTTGCAGCCAGACAAACTGGACGAGTTTATGGGGGTATTAAGAACCGAAGTGAAAAATGTAGAAGAAACCGAAGCTGATATTGGAGCAGTCATAGTGGACATGGACATAAATTTCAGTCTTGTAAAAGCTGAGCGAGCCGTAATTTTACTAACTACAAGAAATGATATTCTATTCTTGTCGGGAATGTCGGATCACTCAATTCCATTCCCTAACAAAATTAATGTACTAGGTAAAATTTAACCAGACATTTTATGTCTTTAAGTGCTAATATTTTTTGCACATTCATAATCCCAAAACGTCAACTTGATATCTTGAATGGTTCAAAAATTAACCCAACTAATTTTTTACACCGACTTTATAATAAGGACAAATATTGTGCAATAAGTAAATTAACTAAAAATATGCAGAATATACAGTTTTTTAATTATGTTAGAAAAAAAAAAAGAAAAAACTAAAACTAATTTGTCGTAACATATGGAGTATTTGTTTGGAATAATAAAGGCTATTTGAATTTCTAGGATCAAAATTTTACATTGACGCAATAGAAGATATAACAAAGCGGCAAAGCATTAAATTTGCCAAACCAAGTTTGCAATTAAAGAACATCCTTAACGAAGATTTCGGCGTGACAGACTCGGGAAGGGTTTTATTTATTGGCGATTCGTAAGTAATGTCATGAGCCCCGTATGTTAAATATTTTTTTCTGTTTTATTTTTTCTTTTTTTCTATATTTTTTGTTTAACTTAATGTTATGTCGTTGCGTTTCTTCTTAATGTTTTTGCACCTATATACGGTCATACGGTATAAAATTAATGCTTTTCCGGCTTAATATGAATAAATCGCTTAATTGTTATAGGCAAGATTGATTTAGAAACTAATAAACACAAATAAAGAAAAATTTACCTCTATTTCTAGGTTTTTCATCATATTTCTTACCATGACTTTTCTGTGAAAGTATCAATATTTAGTTTTAATTTAACTAAAATTAATTTTAGGCTTATTTTAAAGCTGGTTCAGCCTTGTCCCAACCTTGTTGTCATTTTTCCTAAAAAATGCTATTCTTTTTTTACAAAATTACCACTAGGTTTGGCGATAAAATGGATGTCTGTATTGTTTTACCCAACCATAGTTAAGATTAACCAGAAAAATAATAAGATAGGATGAACGTAAATAAATAAATAAATGAAAGTATTTTTATTATATTTTAGAATCGACAGCGATATGGGATTCGCGTCGAATTGTGGATATCAAAAGTTACTAGTTCTAACAGGCAATGCTAACGAAGATGATATCAAGAACTGGAACTTTCCTGAGGAATATAAACCCAAGTATTTTGTTCATTCTTTAAATGACTTTAGTGAATTGTTGAGTAGATATAATATCGTATAACGATCAAATAATGTAATATATTGACGATATTTTTCACGCAGATCGTTTTTAAATGGTTTTCCCCATTGTAATGAACATCTCAAAATTTTAATGATTAACTAGACTTTTTTCAAAGATAAAAAGAAAATGAGAAAACATCCCCAATTAATAGACAAATTGCTGGGATACAGTAATTGTTTGTTATAAAAAATCATGACAATTTTTGTTTATAATTACCTACCTAATAGGAATAAATAAAAAAATATATAATCGCAAAAATTAACTGGAAAACAATTTATAAAATATCAGAGTCCAGTCTATAATTGTCAGCGATTTATTTTTATTCGTAAATTTTAATATGCAACGTATCGATTAATTGATTAGCCCTTGTTGCGACCCACTGAATACGATCAGCACATTAGCAGCTATTCGTAAAGGAAATGATGTGAACTCAAAATTGGTAAACGTGATAGTACAACATAACTGATTTTGTTGAATGCTGTTGAACGATCCAATAAGATAAGCGCAGTTTTTTTCTCCTGCGTTTTATATATCTAAGCTGCAACTACGAATGCTCGTAAAGCTATCATGGAAAAATGCATTAGGCCAGTTTCGTTTGCCTCCTGAGGATTTATTCGCTCTATCAAACTATTCGCAAGAACAATTTGTGAATGTGCGCGAAAACAGTTAAAGGATGTGCGATTATTCTAAAATACATTATATTCACACAAGATAAGCGATTGATAACAATAATATAAGTACATGTGTTTCGGAAAAAAAGTTAGTTTTGATAAATTTTTGGCGCGTTCGATATGACTCGGCTCAAAGATCTCGAACTGGTCACGAAAGAAGATTTAACTGGTTTTATTAACTCCGTGCAGTATGTATGTTTCGACATAGACGGTAAGAAATCACAATTGAACACAGTGAACTCGAGTGAGTCAAATTTTATTTAGAGAGAGACTGGTAGCACTTTAATGCTAAAGGCGGATAACTGTAATACGAGATTGTTTTATGTTATTTATCGACTTTTCGAATTCGGTGTTTCTTTTTTCGCGCTAAATGGCTTGTTACGGGGTATTCTGTGAAATCATTTCAATCGTTCTTTTTTATTTTTGGAACCGGTTGAACTTTATTTAAAAATTAACATGTTTATTTATAAATATCCCAGCTTTTGACATATTTTATTGAAACTGTCGACTTAGGTTAAACTTTTATGTAAATTTTATAAATAAAATCGGAGTACTAGCAGAAAAAAGGATTTCCTGTGCCCAATTACCCCCCAATTTTTCTGGACGTACTATGATGGTCTTAAGAGTTTTTTCCGTTTGATGAAGTTCTTACTTTCCATAATCTCGTCTCTCTTGTGAATTTGTGATGACAATTATAGTTTTTGAGATATTGTACATTTATTAAACAATTAAAAGTTAAACAATGACCATTAGTAAATAACAAAAATAATTTTAAAAATTAGGTATATTGTAACAAAAATTTATAAAATAAATTTTTGTTTAACTTATACAGGAGCTTCCAAAACTCATAAAATGCAAATGGTAGTCGTTGGAAATGGCAATCCCCATAAACAGAATCTTTAATAGACCCTCAAAAACTGTAATCCCAAGAATTAAAATCCAGGGAACGAGCTGACAATTGGGGCTCATGTGTGTCTCCGTCCAAATCATGCATCATACATTTCTTTTTTACCCATTAAAAGCGAGTATTAGTAGTAGAGTCTTTTGCGTATATCTATGTACCTCATATTTGTACTTAAAATTTTTTTAAATACACAAGAAATTAAAAATTATATAAAGTTAGCGGTTTATTAAATGAAAAATCTTAAGTCGGCATGCATACATCGAAAAAAATTCACGGGTTGCTCCATCTGTAGACTCACCCTGTATATTCGACAAAATATTTTTTTTTGTTCACAACATATGTTGCATATTACTGATCTGATCTGATTTTGTTTTATAAATAAATAATAACTCTACGAGAGAATAATTTTGGTGAATCAAGTAATTGAACAACGAGGACACCCATAAATGATGAAGTGACACACACGAATCCCCATTACTCGCCATCTTTTTCTAGTGTTAATTTTGCTTCACTTTTCTATCACACCGTTGTCATTCAAGTTGATATCGACTTTCTGTCACACCGCGGTTCGATTTTAATTTGGATCGAGTTCACTGGCAAACACTACCATAATTCTGAAGTGTCGCTTTTCGATATAGGTGTCCTGCTACTGGCGGGAAAGTGTATTCCGGGTGCTCAGGAATGCATAGCACGACTCAGAAAACTGGACAAAAAAATCATTTTCGCCAGCAATAACAGCGTCGCCTTTGTGGCAACATTAAAGTCACGTTTGAGCGAGTTTAATGCTGTCGAAGATGAAATAGTCACACCGAACGAAGCCCTTATCGACTATTTGCAAGACATTAATTTTCTTGGGGACATATATGTCATTGGTGGGAGAGCTACCAAAATAGAACTTAAAAAAGTTGGTTATAACGTTATCGAGTTTGAGGTAATAAAAAACAAAAAATTAAGACTGTTTAAAAAATCGATCTTTTCCATCTTTTCAGACGGAAACAATTGAGGAATCGTTAATCGAATTGCGGGCCGAATGCGTACAGGCTTACGAACGCGCGCAAGAGATTGGAGCTGTAGTGCTAGATTTCGATCTAAACTTTAATTTGCTTAAAGCGCAGCGAGCTATTACTTTGTTAAACGCTAACAAGGACATACTCCTTTTTAGTGGTGCCAGGGATGACATCGGCCCTCTTTCAAAGGAACTAATTGCATTGGGTAGGTAAGTGGGGTGTTCTGCAACCGATCACGCAGGTACAATTAAATAAAGGCTATTTTCTTCGAAGCCTCCCTTCAGTATCCTCATCGTTTTAATATTAGTAATCAAAATCTGAATATAAACGGAGCATGCCGATTCATCTTCAGGTTAAATTGTCCAGGGCAATAAAATTGAAATTTAAGTATGCTAAATCGATACTAATAACTAAAATTAATTACGTGTCATTCCGGTAATATCTGTAGAGCAACAAATCTAATCAGATCATTAAATATGATTTAGGTCTCGCACATTATTTACATTACGTGACGTGAGTGCCAAATTTAAAATGTTTTAGAATTTCTGTTACTTTCGGTGATTTTATATAAGGAAAAATAAAATACTGTGCAGCATTTATAAAAAGCGGATTCCAAAATATATTCGTTATGTACGAGTAGCCGTCACCAACTTCTTTTTTTTTTTTTCTAATACGGACTTTATCCATTTTGTACTCTATTTTTGAGTTTTAAATACAAATTAACTTTGCAAACACCATATAATATTATATAAGCATTTAAAAAAAAATAATGACCTCTCTAAAGCAAACAAAATTGGAAAAATACCCAGGGTCAATATTTGTTGCTCCTTTTAAATAATTTTGTTCTAATTTTTTGGAGGGGCTGTGACATGGGACTGGAATTTGGGACATAGTGTATATTTCGAGTTTTATGTTCACAAAAATCACCTACAACTGAATGTATGCCCCAAAACACATTTCCGGTCGCGATGACTTTTAAAATAATTATTATTATCTCCATTCATTTTCTTGTGTCAATAATATCCACCTACGTGTGCATCGTGGGATTTTTTAAACATTGAAGGTGATGTTTAAAATCGTTATCAATTTCGAATGATTTCAAATGCGGCCGTCAAAATATGTCACCTCGTTTTTAACTAACCGAATGCAATTGTATTTAGGTTAGGTTAGGGTAAATATAACAAAAATTTTTTAGCGAGTTTTGTAAAAAAACTTAAATTGTATGTGTAGATGTTGGGGAAATAATTGAGGAAACCATAACATACCATTTTAAACCAAAAAGATATTAAAATATAACCGAAGTTTAATAGTGGAATTTTTCTAAAAACAATTCGCTATTTGCTACATTTTTTAGGACCTAAATTCTATATCGAAACAATTGAACGAGTGACAAAAAGGTCCAGCATCGACTTCGCCAAGCCTAGTATGCTGTTGAAAGACGTTATCCAAGACAAATACGACATTGATGATCCAAAAAAAGTACTATTTGTCGGAGACAGGTGTGTAATCTTATACTCAATAGGAAGGCTCACCGCTACATAAAATGTCTTTCAACCATTCATCTCATTTTTTTTTAATTATTGAATCCCTTATATATATCCAAAGGTGATAAATAAGAGATAATATGAAAATACGAAAATTTCAAACTGAATTTGCTAGAAAAGATATTTAAATCTATTAAAAAAAAAAGATGTTTCTCAACTTTGTTAGTATAAAAAATATATAGAAAGATGTGATCATTTATCAGAACCACACTTCTATTACTTAAATTTATTTTTTTACGGACTTCTCAAAACCAAGGTGCATCGTTATATTTCTAATTTTGAAAGGTAATGCTGTTAAATTTAATATCCGTTGTACTACAGCAATTAAATTATAAACCTAGACCAGGCAATTCAACATAAATAAATGTTTATTAACGAGAACTAAAAGAACTAAAAGATTCTGGGCATAGAATGGGGTTTACCTCTTTTGTTGGTTATACCTAATTTGTTAATGTCGCCGCTTACAGGTAAGTCTTGAATTTCTGACCTGTTAAAATCGTCATTGCAACAGCTTATATCACATACCAAACAACACAAAACTAGTTATTTCTGCCATGATAACTGGAAACTTTAAACACAAAGCACACAAAAATCGCAAAAGTACCAATGCGTACTAGGATCAAATGCGGCTTGGAAATGTCAAAAATCCCAATGCTTAATCAGAGACTATAAATGAGTACTGAGCTGCCGAACATCTGAGCAAAATCTCAAATATGTAATTAAACTGTAACGGTATTTCTCTTTATAACCTATATTTCTTATTTAGTTTTCCAAATTTTACTCAAATGGGTCATAATTCTTGAACAATTTTTGAACAAATCTCATTAAGTGCTCACAGTACTGTACTTACTTTCTTTGCAAGTGAAATGGACGTTTTCTTTCTAATTTTAATGTGTAGCTGTAACTTTTTATTATTATCACATTGATTGTTAAGCTTAAACATTTAAATAGACTTTCTGTTTGGCATATCAAACGGATCCATTTGATATCTAAAACGTCTCATAACGATAATAATTCATATCTCTCAAATTTAACAAACTTTCAAGAAACCGTTTTCTACGTACGTACGCACTTAAATATTAATTATTAATAAAGTTGTGTGCAGAATAGCAACAACCAAGTAAAGTAACAGATAATCTCACAGCTGTGCACAGAATCGACTGCTTATATGTCAACCAATAACTGTTAATAATTGTGGGATCTCCTGTAAGATTATATCTTTTTTTCAGTCCGATATATTAACACAAAAAATGTTTCATTATTATTTAATATATAAATGTAGCAAACAATCGCTTTAAACAGTAACCAAATTTTCAGCACGCTCACTGACGTCGCGTTTGCCAACCAAAGTGGATTTCAAAGTCTGTTAGTATTAAGCGGAACGACCAAAGCGGACGAAGTCGCCAATTGGAATTTTCCCGACGACCACAAACCCCACTATTACGTAACTAGTTTAAAAGAACTATCTGAGGTACTTGAAAAACACAATGTAGAATAAATTAAAGGATCTTCAGTTTCGTCATAGTTTTTATTTATTTGAAACCTGAGGCTAGAATTTCAAATCCCACAAAAAGTAAATATTTCCTACAAAAAATATTAATATGGTAATTCGCAGAGACATTCTTTACAAAAAGTTCAGATCTTCTCCGTTAATAATTAAAGCGCGAATAAACTCGCTGGTAAAAACAACTCAACGGAAAAATTATTTAAAACCTTCTAAAAAGTAAACAATAAACGCAAAACAAGACGAATGCTTTTTTTAGAAGATGTTTCAATGTGCATAACATAAGAAATAACACAAATTAGTAACACCCTGAATTCCTTCAAATTTGTGCATGAACTGTTGTGGAGTAAAATTAATAATAGTTAATCCTGTTGATGTTATTGATCTGGTATATCGGTATATTACTTCACAGTTCACAAGCAGTGGAAAAATCTCATCGGATAATGACTCATCTCTTTGAAACAAGTGGACTAGTTTTAGGAACATTTCACAATTTAGTTCAATGCAAGTCTATGCGTTTAGCGTGATTAAGTTATTCTGCAAAGTCAAGTTTCAATTGTTGCTACTCTAATATTTTTTACAAAACTCCTGGATTCCTTCTCCGCATGGTATAGGTAACAAATATTTATTTGCTCTGGGGCGGAGTGAAATACTCAATTCAAAGGAGAATTTTAAAAATACTTTTTTGGTTAGTTCTGTTGTTAGTTTAGTTTTTGTTTAATGGTATCTAATTGTAGTAAATGTTAAATAAATTATTATTTGCTGGAATTAATAAATCAGTTCTTGCTGATTGATCTGAAATTATCTTAGACACATGGAAACAGGAAACAAATCGTTCTAAAGGGTTTAATAGCAGTTTAACCCTGTGTATTGCCAGAAATCCGTAATTGCCAAATAATTGCCATTACCTGGCGATAAGGACTATAAGAGGCAGTTGGGTACGATAGACATCAAAATAGTTTACAGGATAGCGCTAAGAGTTCGTGAGGTGAAAATAATATCAAAAGTGTGCGGAGTTGCTAATTTTTAAAGTTTCCTATTTACTATCGTAAAAACCTATTCGGTGCGGTATCTTGAGACTCAAAATCCGTTGTAAATAGTTGAACAAGCTAACAGCAGATATATCTATATGCATTAAGGATTGCCACATTGCATATGATAACAACCATTTGAGTAAATTAGTTATACTAAGTAGGTGTTGACGGTCTATTCTGGGTCATGCCTTTACTAGAGAATCTAGAGTTTGCGTCGAAAGAGCTGATTCATGCATTTGTGAACTCCTTCGATCACATATGTTTCGACATAGACGGTAAGAAATAAAAGAAACTAGTGACGTAAATGTTAATTAATAAACGCAATCGTTTCAGGAGTTTTGATGCTTGCCGAACATCCCATTCCTGGTGCCAAGGAGTTCCTTTCGAAAATGAGAAAACTGGGCAAAAATGTCATTTTCGCGAGCAACAACAGTGTGTCGTTTTTGGAGACTTTAATAGAACGGTTGAAACATTTCGATGCCAGCGAAAACGAAATCATCACACCGAACGAGGCTCTCATCGACTATATGAGGGACGTTAACTTCAAGGGCAACGTATTCGTAGTTGGCGGAAACGCTACCAAAAAGCATCTTAAAGACGCTGATTACAATGTTGTTGATTTCCAAGTGAGTAATAATCGGTAGTTTGGGATAATGGCAGTTTTTGAAATAACATAATTTAACAACAAAATCAAAAAAATGAAAAGTGAAAACAAAAAAACATTTTACATAATTTTTGGTTTAATCAATTTTTTAAAAGAAATTGTTACCTTGCTACGCAACAAATGTTTATACGAACTTTAATTTATTATTGTTTTTATTGTATTTCGCATTTAAAAAAGGCTGGCTTTCTAGATGTAGATTTCGAAATATTAGCAACCATTCTTCGCCGTAATCTTCTTGTATAATTAATAGGCGTGTAGCATTTTTAAAATGGAAAAACGCTTTATTGCTAATATTTCGAAATCTACATCTAGAAAGCCAGCCTTTTTTAAATGCGAAATACAAAAAAAGTTTAAATTTTTAAAGCACGACGACTCAAGTAGATCGCCTTCTATAAGGAAACCAAGTATATGAAAAAGGATTTAATCGGAGAAATCGATAGATATATTTGGACTTATAATGGCGCTTTTCACAATAAATTTAAAACACCCTGTACATATAATAATGCATGCATAAATGAAACCAAACTTTTATATTTTTGCACTTACATTTTACTTGCACACGGAATTTATTTGCCGGTTTAATATAAAGATAAGAACAAAAAAAATCAATGCAGTTCAAGATAACATACTTTAAGTCTATTGTTTTTAGACTAAAACTGAATAAACTAAACGGTTTAAATATGACTACGTCCTTTTTATTTGTATTTTCTGTTCATGTATAACGTGATAATTTCAAAATTAATAATTTAAAAGACAACTAGAAAAGGCGGCAATATTTTATTTAATATGGAGAAGCAACGTGAAAAAGAAACGTTGGTTTTCAAACTATTGTTTTTATCCGAAAATTAAACTATTATTTATCTCCAGATATATTTTTATACTTAAAAACTTGACTTAAAACCCTCTATAGTGTAATAATATTACTTTCAGCCGGAAAATATTGAAGAATGTTTAACTGCCCTGCGGGATGTATGTCTGCAAGCCTACAACTCTGGGAGAAGCATCGGAGCTGTTGTCTTGGATTTTGATCTTAATTTTGGACTTTTAAAGGCACAACGCGTTATTAATATTTTAAACGCAAATAAAAATGCGTTGCTTTTTGTGGGTTGTAGAGACGACAAGGGACCACTTTCAAAAGAGTTGGTTATGCTAGGTGAGTGTGTAAATATACTTCTGTGCAGAATTACAGGGTGCGTCGAAAGAAACATAGCTCATGAATGCAGGGCTGTATTGAATTTACACAAATAGCGTAAAAAATCATATTTAAGAAAAGTTATTTTTATGCGGTTTTTAAAAATATGTAAAATATATGAGTACGTATTCGTAAGTTCGCCGTAACCAAATCAATAGGATAATAACATTTTTGAAACCAAATTTTGAATATTTTACACTATTTTGACCTGAAAAGCAATTGCAGGGTTTGGTTCGTTCTTTTGATCCACCCTGTATAAAATGTCGATAGTGCACTGTATTATTGCTTTATTTCTGACAATTGAGGGTTGTTTTGTTTTAGAACAATATTATGTTGGGGATCGTGTGGATGACATTATTTTTAATAATATCATTCTTTTGTTAGGTCATATTTATATTACACCATCTTAAAGCAATAGGTTAAAAATTGCATCTGCTCAAGAAATGTGCTGCCGTTGCCACTTAAATTAAATATAATCCAATATTTTTATCATGGCATACTCATCAAAAAACTATAGCAGGCTCACTATACGTCTCTCTAACTGGAGTATCACTTTAAATTCAGGACAAATAAAAAACGTATTTGTTAGAGGTTTAATTATGCAACAAGTGAGGTAAACGGCATTTGACTCACCAGTCTATTTACCGTACGTGTTGTATACTATACTTTTTCTACGACCGTTAGTTTTTGGGTACATTTTCGGAAAACAACACGAATACATTCACTGACATGACCGTCCGAATTGACAAACGTCAAAATTCAAAGCGTGGGAAATATCTCCGAAAACATCCGATTGATCCCAAATCCGCGCGGTAAAATCCCGAAAATGTCCGAAGTGGCTCGGATTCATGGGAAACGAAACTGACGTGGTAAAGTGACGCTTCCCGCACACTAGATCGGTGATCGGTATTTTACAGACGGGAGTACGCAAAAACCAACGGTCGTAGAAAAAGTATAGTATGCAACGCGTTCGGTAAACTTTTTAACTCACTCGTGTATAAAACACTCGCTTCGCTCGTGTCAAATAAACTCGTGAGTCAAATGCCGTTTACCGCACTTGTTGCATAATACACTATTAAGTGATGGTTTATTATTTTGATTATTTTCTCAAACATGAAGTATAGATTTCACCAGGATTCGTACTTAAGTCATCCATTACCGAACAAAATGTTCAACAAATGTTTAAAGAGAGTGAATTAAAACTACGAGCTTATTAATACTTGTCTTCTATTTTTTTCGATGTTTATTGAACTTGGCATTAAAAACTTAATTTTTTAGGTCCGAAATTTTACATAGACGCAGTCGAACGGACCACAAATAGAATAGGAATACCGTTCGCCAAGCCTAGCGTTTTGTTTAGAGACGCCCTTCGACAGAAATACGACATCAAAAATCCCGCAAGGGTTTTATTTGTCGGAGATAGGTTCGTTAGTTTTGCTTTCCCACAATAAAATAGACATTTCGTTGTTTTATTTTCTTTTCAGCACCTTCAGTGACGTAGGGTTTGCAAATATGTGCGACTTTCAAAGCCTGTTGGTGTTAACCGGGACGACCAAAAAGGACGATGTTTTGAATTGGTGTTTTCCCAAAGACGATAAACCGAATTTTTACGTAGCAAATCTCAAAGAACTTTACGAACTGTTAGTCAAATATGATATGTAATAAATTAATTGTAGACGATGCGAAAGCCTTTTATTTCTGTAGACTCTTATTATCGTTAAGGTTCACTTGAATCTCCACCGGATCAGGTTGTGGCATAGTAAGATGTTGATACACCGGTATCTATGAAATAGTAAGTTTTAACCGGTATAATTCAAAAAATATATAGTTACGTAAGGAAAAGACGTATCAAGTTTTAAATCTCTGCTTTTTGTGGTCCTTTCAGGGACGTTATAAAAATGTCCGAGTAGCGGTTCCTTCAGTCTGCTACCATAAATTTTACTATGGTCAACGTGGATCAAGTCTTTTTCAGCTTGCTTTTGTAGCTGTTTAATGGTCAGTCTTTTTGGGAAGGATCCTCCACATAATACCTAAAATATAAAAAGGAATGAAACGAAAACGATTTGATTATATTAAACATGGAGATGTAAGAAGAACGCGTACATTCAAAACAAACCAAACGAACGCAAACAATACGGCCTACTGCTCTACCTACGCTTATGCAAACCACTAGTTGTGCAATGGGCGTACAGTTTTTCACGGTTTTTCGAGTACTGGAACATGTTCACAATTATTTTATTCACTTTTTGAACTAACTCGTTCTAATATATTTTGAGGAAATTCCTGTCAAAATTGGCTTTTTTGCAAATTTTTGAAGAAAAATTTGCACACTAGCTTCAAAGAGTATTTTTGACTGAACAACAAAAAATAAGTAAAACTCCTCTCACTGTAATAGATTTCGATTAAATTCCAGTCATGATCAGTTTTTCCGCCACTGTAAACTCCTTCAAACCTTCAGATATTAATCTAAAGTTTCATTTTTTGGGATTGAAAAACAATAAAAAATTACTGAAACTCCACTCTTTCAAATAAATTTAGATGAAATTCCGGTCAAAATCAATCATTTTCAATTAATTTATTCAGGAAAAAGGGGCCCTCATATACGGTCATTAAATAGACTTAGGTAGGTTTACAGAGATTGGGCAAAAAGTGTTTGCGCCTCACAGTGGGCCAGGGAAACCCTAGGTGTTTGACTAATTCGATTTTTTTGTAATGCCAATAAATTTTACTTAATATTAATAAAAATGCAGCAATAATTACTGTACTAGTAAAAACTTTTAAATCATGAAAACAGTTTAATAACACTACACAAAATGTAGAAAAATTTTGAAATACACATATTTAAGTAAATAAAAAAATAATAATACAGGGTGTCCCAAAATTAACAATTTAACAAAAAAGTTATTTATTTTATATATATTAAAACAAAATATTGTTATCGGATTTTTTAAAATATTTAAGTTTGTTTGATGGAAAGAAACGAAGTAAAACAATAACATGGCTTTTATACATCTAAAGTATCATTCATCATTTGCTTTGTTTTTGTTACAGTTTTTGCATTAATCCTCTTTGCCCGCCCGGTAAGTTCTTTTTTATGAAATGGAGCGGGTGTGAGCAAGATTGTATCTTGTAACATCACAACATGTTACTTTAATACATAGTATCAACAGCATCCCTAAATTATGCTAAAATTGTAACATATTGCTTAATAAATTACAAACATACTTTCTTGGGCTATTTTTTTAATATGACTCAAAATAATATAGAATTTTTTAAGGACAATTGCCTTTTAGAGTAACTTACTTAGCATAAAATTATTCTCAAAACTTATCTTTGCGGGATTCCTGCATTTTTATTCCTGGATTTTTAATTTTGTCAAAAGCTAATTTGTTTAAAAAAATTCCCTCCCCTTTTCACATCGAAAATTGTATAAATAAAACATTCTCAAAATGATACCAACAACAAACATTAGAAAATTGTTGTTTTCATGGTAACAAGACTACTTAAATCGCTTGTATTGCGAAGGGTTATAACCTATTTAATTAGTCTGTGATAAGGAAAACTTTCATAATACCAAATGTATTATTGCAATAGTTTAGGCTCTCCCTGGCCCACCGTGCGCCCTGGATTGCAATACTGCAGGGCTCTTATTCTTGGCCGCGCAACTACTACTCCTGAGTTTCATGTTGTAATTTTTATAAAACGACATTTTGCACAATGTTGATGATTATGAAGAATTATCACTTTTATTGTCAAACAAATTTATGTAAAGATTTTTCTTTCAATTAGACGAATTTCTCAACAGCTGCGACGAAGTCTTGTTGGACCAACAAGAAAATCAACTATAGCAGTAGAACCAAAGTTAGTTAGCAATAAAGTATTATAAATTAGGTTACAGTGTGATTATTTTATGATCAAGCAGACTATCTACTTATTCACATATTCATATTCACATTCACATATTGATGAAAAAAAAATTCGAAAATTTAGAAGTCAGGCAGTATTTATAGGGTAATGATTGGTCATGTTTATTTGACATTGGTGCTGCGTATTCTTCCCTTCACGAAGAATACGCTTTTTTTATTGGACAAAATTCGAAATAGAAAGAACCGTCAGAGGGTTCGTTGGGAAGGAAAGTGATTGTGTTGTTTTCCTTCAGGACAGACTAAATTAGTGGCAATTTATTTACCCGCAACGTCGTAGAACTCGCGACTCGATGAATGTCTGGCGGAATGGTATACTCGAAATCGGATTCCCCGTATTTCATTTTCATATCGACTTTCTTCCACGTTTTAAAAGTACCGATTGTCTGAAGATATCGTCCCCCTAACGACCACATCCTGGCGCTGAAATCCGCGCTGCAACTGAAAGTGAAAAACCTATTTACACTGAATTCGCGCAAAATCAACGTTGCACCTTATCAAAATTTGGCAATCTTCAATGTACGTTAGCCCAGACACGGGCATAAAATGCCCTTTGTGGCTACTTAAAAGGATCGGCTCTGGTTGATTGGATGCCATTCTTTTAGCTCTGCCCACAAACCTATCGCCCCACATGAACGGAAACATTAAACGATATTTAGGCATCGAGATGGGTAGCTTATCTTCCGGAAGTATGCAGTAATTTTTAAGCAGCCAAGTTTTGATATAACCTGCCGTAGTACCTGAAACATGTGTGACTCCATCCCGCGCCCAAGGGACCCAAGACCCAAAGGAGACCATCATATTCTCAACGCACTTGCAATACTGAGTGGTATAGAGCCTCAACTTATATCGTCTTGGCTTTTGACGGACCCCTTCATTCTTATTAAATATTAATCCGATGCACAAGATACAGTATTCAAAGGGTGGGTTGATTCCGGTAAAATCTGTCAAACAAAAATATCTTCAAATAAAGGAAAACGCACCACCATAATTCACGCTGGATCAGAAGATTTTAGATTGTTTGCTGTGGTCTGATACGAATATAAAGGGCTTTAGCTTGAGCTACCATGAAGATACATGAGCAGATCCGTTTGAAAATTATTTTTTTAAAAATATTCCGGACAAAAGATCATTGTAATGGATAATGTAAGTTATCATAGTTGCCTGCTACAAAAAGTATGAAATTAAAACAAATTAACTGAAATTATTTTTTTTTAATCTTAAAAAGTCCGTCCCCTATGCTCTGTCCAACAATACCTACTCGTAAGGTGCCGTCGGCAAATTATTTATATAATTGCCGTTAAAAGCCAAGAGGATATGCTTTGAGACATAGTATACAACCACTAGTACATCATTCTGGACTCAGGTTTCACGAAACAAATTAACATCATCAACATCTAACTAGACATCCTATTGTCATCCAGCTACCATCCTATTCGAGGTCAAGTAAAGTTTATTACATTTAAAATTGATCAGCCTATGTGTCAAGAAGAGAAAAACTGGGAATATTTATTTATTGATGAAAGTTATAAACCTGACCATATTCATTTTTTTTCTGTAGATATCCAATTCTAAACTTATCGTGATTTCTTATGACTAGTACATTAAAAGAAAGTCATATTGCTATTTTTTTCTTTTTCATAAGTAAGGTTGGTGGACCTGAATTTTGTATTTACTTGTGGTTGAAAAGTGGGTGTATCGCATCATCATGTGTTCCTAAGCTGAGTGCGACGAGTTTCTATGACTAACTTGTCAGGTCTCTTTTTATAATGTTATTGTACCGGTAAAAAGGAATTCGTTTGCCTCATCCGTCGTCATAGCAATGACGTAATCGCCAGCTTTGTGGACAGCGTGGAACGAAGTTATGAATCCTCCGGCAACGCTGTGATTCCAGACTTGTATCACGCCGTTCTCCAATGCCACTAACAGGGTGCCAACTTTAGCGTCATTCTTTCGTGCGCACAAAAATAACATGGAATGGACAGCCAAACGGCGTAAATGGAAACACTCGTCCGGCATCGTGACGATGGATAGCCTACCTTGCCTTCGAGCACGTGGTTTTGGTCCTATATTCAAAATTATTGCCCTGAATAGATTATTTTTGATTTATGAGAAAAATTTCTAGCTTCGGAAATATTGAAAAACAAGCCAGAAAAGTCAGAACTTCTGATTTAAATTCAGAATTTGCGAAACAATAAGATTCAGTTAGTTTTGGTTAATTAATAATACAGAAACTCTACATTGAAGTGGCTTAAAACGGCGTTGATGGTAGAACCAACTGGGAAGAAAGGTTTTCCGCTTTCTTCCTAATATATTCAGCATAGCAACTATTTTTCTATTGTTGCCTACAGGATCTCACACTTGCAAAAAATCTCAGTAAATATAGAAATTTTGTCACGTTTCTCACAAATTCGAACTTATTTTCTAGAGAAATTAAAACCCATGTTTAGTACTGACCAATTCATATAAATTAAAAATAGACATAAATACAGAAAATACCATTATTTGACTTTGTACCACACCATTATTCGACTTGCTGGATAACTTATTTCTATTTATTAATCTGTACTGACATTATATGAGCCACAGTTAAAGGCTCGGCTAGACATTTCGGTTATTAATAAAACTGAATGCAAGTAAAACGTAATATTTCTCTATTTATCTAGTATCGTAGAGAGCATAGTCATGGTATTAGTATTAAACTCTCTCATAGTTACCTGATAATATTTGCTCTTGTGGTCGAGACATCGAAGTACGTTTATGGCCACCTGTAGATGTAAACATATCTCTGACAGTTTGATTTGGTGCCGCATTAGATAATGAAGTTATAGCGGAATCTGTGATACGCGACACGTTGGGTGATCGATTGTCTTTGATGTAACTTTCTTTAGTTGGTTTCCTACGTGTTGATTCCAGAGTGAAATGTATTTTAATTCGCTCCGTTGGGTTCGAAACGTTGAACTTTTTATAAGGTTGTCCCGTTTCCAAGCGCCAGAACAATAGTTCACCGGCGTAAGAACTGCCAATAAAGATTCGAATTGTTTAGTTTACTTAGTACTCCTTGTATATTATAAGGTCGAATTTTTAAATTATTGCCACTACAAAAGAAATCAATTGTGTGAAGTTTCTAATAATTTCAATTGTTTCTTGTTTCATTTCTTATCGCAATTTGCATTATTCCTAATTTCAGTTGATACTGCAATATGGCCGAAATTTACGACAATAGACAAACTGCTACCTAGTGCCAATTTCGAGGTGCTATATCAAGATATAGGGACAATAACTCA
Organism: Cylas formicarius; assembly: GCF_029955315.1. Taxonomy (NCBI): domain Eukaryota; kingdom Metazoa; phylum Arthropoda; class Insecta; order Coleoptera; family Brentidae; genus Cylas; species Cylas formicarius. The sequence goes on along the minus strand of NW_026844347.1, from coordinate 29,107,753 downwards.
AGTCAACACCATCGATAATTTAATATTTACTTCTTTTGTACTTCAAAAACTTTTAGGTAGCATTTTATAACATAAAATATTGATCGATCTTTCACTTGAAGTGAAATATTGTTCTTACCTGGTTGCTAAGGTCTCAGGAACTGTAACTGCACCCGAACTGATATCTTCCGAATGTCGAAGGTCCCAGTTTTTACTGAAAAAAAAATCAAACTTTTATAAAGCTCGATGGTGCCGTAGCTTTGCACCTGAATGCACCTTCCGGCCCAACTGCTTCCCCGGTGTCGGCAAATTCGGTAACACGTCTGTTCCAACCCATTGCCAAAATTCTACTTTTGACCCAGATCACGCATTTGACTTCACACCACGCCTCGATCTCCATGTGTCGTAAACACATCCCGGTGTTGAAATTCCAAATTTTTAGGGTGCCGTCGTGGGCACCTGGTTAATGACTCCACGTCAGACTCAATATGTGAATGGAACATATTAAAATATAATGGTTTTAAGGGCAGAAAAGAGGTCTGTACTAACCTGTCACCAGCCGCTGATAGCCGGGGTCAAACGAAGCTGCAGTTATTTCAACATTCATTAATTCGCCGTGCAACATTCTAGTGTGTGCGTCTTTAATTACCAACAATCGTCTGCCATCCCAAGGGTTCCACGTGATTACATAGCTGTCTAAACCGCAAGTCACTATGACCTATAAAGTCGACATGATCCGCTGATGACTGAAATCCTAATCACTAGAGAGATTTTGGGCTACTTATTTCTATATGATAATGCGCCATTTTCAGGAAATAACGTTTCCAGGTTTTCACCAGTCCATTCAAAAAACATTAAACCTTAAAACGCTTTTCTTATTAATCTCATTGATAATCCTAAACATATCATGTCCATGGGTTGTTATTTGCAGTTTTTCAGTGAAGTTAAGCACGTAAGTTGTCGAAACTTGTACAGTGTGTCCCACTTAACTTTAGCGTTCCATGTTTGTCTATCCATTGCTTCCGTCAGTAAGTCTTGCAGCGGCATATCCGTTATCCGTGATTTTCTTTACTTAGTCTATCCATCTAACAGGGGATCTGCCCCTTGGTCGTTTTCCTTCCAAGTTTCCCTGTGCTATCAGTTTCTCCAGGTTGTCGCGATCTCGTCTCGTGTTGTGTTCAAAGTATTTTAATATTCGCCCGCGACATACTGTGAACAGTCTGTCTTTGATCTTCAGCTCCCTTAGTATAGATTCATTGGTCCATGAAATCCGTAGCATACGTCGCCAACACCACATCTCAATGGCTTCTAAACTTCGTATATCTGGTATTTTCATAGTCCAGGATTCCGCTCAGTACAGAAAGATTGAGAATATAATGTTGCTCATGGCTCCTCGTGCCATTGCTATTCGTCTTTTTATTTCCTGGTTACTTATTAGGGATCCCAGGTACACAAATTCATCTACATTTTGTATGTTTGTGAGGTTCGAAAGTGGAAGTCTATCACCATGAGTTTAGTCTTGCTGAGATTTATTTCCAGGCCCATCCTAGCACTTTCACTTTCCACTCTGTTCAACATCATCCTCATTTCAGTCTCATCTCTCGCCAGCAGGGTTGTCTCGTCTGCAAATCGTAGGTTTGACAGTTTTTTACCACCTATTGACACTTCTCCCTCGAAATCGTCTAGGGCGCTTCTGAATATGTGTTCGCTGTAGGCGTTAAAAAGGCTGGAGGACAATATGCATCCTTGTCACATCCTCTTTTGTATATTAAAAGTCTGTGATGAGTGGTTATCTATTCTCACTATGACTTCATTTGGTTCATTTAGGTTCTTAGTTAGACTTATTAGGTGATTCGCTACTCCTATTTCTATTAGTATTTCCATTTACGCAGCCGAATGATTTGTTATAGTCAATAAAGCAGAGTAGAATTATTGTATAGTGAAAATTTGGTCTCGCGTTCCTCTTCTTTTCACAAAGCTGGCTTGCTCGGGTGGTATTTGTGAGTCTAGGTAACGCTGAAAGCGGCGGTCGATTATTCTTAAGAGAATTTTGCTGGAGTGCGATATCAAAGAGATTGTTCTATAATTTTCACATTTTTTGATAGAACCTTTCTTATGTAAAGGGATGTCTATCCCGGGTTCCTCCAGTGTCTTTAGAGTTTCGGCATTTATGTGATCTACTCCTGGTGACTTATTTGTCTTCGGATGTTGTATAGCCTCAGCCTTTAATATATTCGCCTCTGTTTCCTCTTCCTCGTATTGTTCTGAATATTATCCTCCTAGATCTCGCTTGTAAAGCAAAGTTCTTCGCAGTACTGTTTCCATCTATTCAGAACTTTTTCTATCTCCCACAATATAATTCCGCTTTAACTCTCTATGGCCAGTGTTGGTATTCTTGTGCTCATCAATCTCTTCCCATATCTTTTTGCACTGTACACTCTTCTACAAACCACCAAACAAAGAGAGAAGGGAGAAGTACTACCACAGGAATTTTGAAAAACCAAATTTGCAACGAATTTTTATTTAGGAATACTTAGAATCCAACTATATCAATTTTTATAATGTTTCAATACAGGGTGTTTGAAATATCGTTTGCGCCCCACTTAAGGCTATACATCGTTGTAAAATCTTTGATTACGGTTTGATTTAGATTTTTTTTGTTGGATAGATCTCTCACCTTATGTTTCTTATTACATCTGTCTGAAGTCATGTCATGTCATGTCAAGTCTAGGACTAATTTTTTATGTCAAATACCGAGAAGGGTTATAGGAATTTCTTAAGAATAAAGTGTCAGGACTACATAAAACCTAACTTTCACTGAAAAACACTAGGGATTTTCCTAAAATTAAATATGATTAGGGAGGATTAGATACGAACTAAATAGACTTTACAACGGTGTATTTTTTTAATTAAAAAGGACTTTTACTTCTTATCTAATAATTATGAAAATAACAGAAATATCAAAATTGATTGGTTGCCACATACTGTTTCTTTTGTACAACCAAGTTTTGCCATGAAGAAGCGAATATTCGACAGTTAAATTAACTCATTTATTAATTCCGTCATTTTAAGATTATACTAAAAAAGAAATGTCCCTAAGAAGTATTTTTATCATTATTTTTGAAATTAGTATAATTAAAATTTGTAAGATCTTAAAATCACATACAAAATAATCGTTATTTACAAAGTTTACAATATTTATCTCCGCTCAAAAAATTATCAAAATTGAGCCATAAACAAACATTCTACATAAGTATTTGAACTTCATGGAAATTAGGATAGTTAGGTTTTATCTAGTCCTGAATAAAAATTCGTTGATAATTTATTCTTAAAGAAATTCCACATAGCCCTTCTTGATATTTGACATCAAAAATTTTTGAGAGATCTATCCAACAAAAAAAAATTATGTACAGCCTTAGGCGGCACGCAAACGAAATTTGAAACACCCTGTATTGAAACATTATAAAAATTGGTATAGTTGGGTTCTAAGTACCCCTGAATAAGAATTCGTTGCCAATTTTTTTTTTAAATCCCTAATAGTACTAGTACTTCAGTTGGCCATAACTTTAAGTTGAAGCAATAAGCCAAACAGGGTTTTAGTGTATATTTCAACAACAAAAAGATCAAAATCGAACAATAAGCGAAGATATTACAAGGGTGTTCAGTTCATAAGTGAGACACACTGTATATACTCTATAATGTATATGTTTAAACCATATAGCTATTGCATAATAGAGGGACCGAAAAGGCAGTAAAATCGATACCTCCCCGTGAAGATCGTTTTTTTCTCCAAAAAAAATCCAAACATCCGCTTGTGCATGTGCACGTCGAAAGCCCATTCCTAACTTTTTTTTTATATTGGTTTCAGGCTACATGGTTTAAACGAACCAAGGACACAATATTTGGATATTTGTATTTGTGAATTTGCTTTAAGTGACTTAAAATCTCTCTATTTATGTTTCGTCCGTACTCTGAACAACTTATTGTATAACACAACGGATATTCCACCAGAGTGGGTGTTGCCATCGGTATGTTCGCTGCTCTGCTTTGGGCTTAATGGTATCACCGCGATCATGCTGCTTCCGATTATCCACTGTCTGGACTCAGGATTGTAGAGTGCCGCTAGATCACTTCTTTCTCCCAACTGTTGAGGCAGGTCCAGATAAGTTTGCACACAAGTTTGCAATTGAATATCCCAGACTTTTATACATTTGTCTTTCGACAAACTGTAGAGCGTTTGACCGTTGTCTTGAAAGACAAGTTGAACGATTCCCATGTGATGACCGTAAAACGTGCAAGTCGGTCGATTAGGAACAAATGCATTCCACAGCCTCACGAGACAATCTGGCCCACCTACGTTTAAAAAATAATGCCTATAAACGAGCTGATGCTTTTCGTTCTTCAACCTGTTGCCACCATATGGGCGTTTTCTTCTAGATCGAAGCACCAAACACCTGCTACAATATCGTAGATGTACTTATTATTGCTGTCGGTCACGTCGGTCATTAGGAGGCCAGCTTTTGAACATTGCGAACAAGATACGACGCTTCGAAGCGTCGGGTAGTATGACACTTGTCTAACAAAATCGGTATGGAGGTCGGGAAATTGAAGAACTCTACATGAATGAAAACAAGAGATTTGTTGAAGAATGGTTAAAGTTATCTGTGGTACTTCTGGTGATATTGCGGAAACCCAAAATTTACGTATTTTATATTTTATGAATTTATTTAGTACCAACTTTAAAAAAGTCTATAAGCCAATGGAACTATTTTAGCTTTACTTTGTGAGTTGAATTTCTTATCGTTTCATTCTTATGGGTAATCAGTTTAGCATATTTTAAAATTAGTATTTTCATGAATCTTGTAATTTCTAAAATAGGTCTTGCCAACTTAAATTTTTTAGTGATTTATCATCTAGTATCAGAAAATGATAGAAAAGCTTACATTGGTGACATACGATACGATATGAGATTCCAATTGCAAGAGTCTAATTTCAAAAACACGTCAGCATGAAACCAGAAATAATGGTTACCTAAAATGATCCACATGTCCTCTCACAACCCTGTCCCATCTTACTTGAAGTAACGGGATGCCAGGTTTGGATATGAAGGGACCTCTGGCAATCGTATCGATGTAAAGAACCTTAACTCCACCTCCCATATCTCCAAGTATGAGTGCAGATTCTTGCTCCGGGTCAGGGTAGAATTTGTAAAACATAGTTGTAACTGCGTAGTCGAGGGTAGTCATCATCACGCGTAATACGAATTTCCTCGCAGAAGTGTCGTAAAATCTAAGATAGAAACTTGAAATTTAAATCTTTTCTCTCAATGGAAGCACATTGTAAAACAGTTTTAAAAAAGACGACCAAAGCAGGTCGTCACTGACTGTACATATTTTGATTAAGCTATCAATGCTCTACTTTTGCTCTACAAAGGGAAAAAACTTGACGAAATAGTGAGCTGAACGTTCTTAAATAATATTACAATAATGGAATCATACTTAAGAAATTGTATACCTAAAAGACTCTATTTATCGAAGCTGGGAAAGGCAAAATATTTAGACGTTATACAGACACACAAAAATTATATATTAATCAAAATTCTCACTCACGTATATGCCTAATTCTTAGCAATTTACTCAAATCACAAGGCATTGCATATTAGCTAATAAAATGCATGATATTTCCATGAACATACAAATATAAATAAAATAAAATAATTAAAATAATATGTATTTATAGCCCAGCAAGGACCTTCATCAGCTGCCTCTCTCTAATATGTATATGCCTAATTCCCAGCAATTTACTCAAATCACTACGGATTGAATATTAACCAACAATACAAATATTATTAAGTCAGGAAGCCTATATACGATATTTTTCACATTTTGCATACAAATTATGACTATGCTGAATTGTTTTAAAGAGGTACCTTAAATCCCTTTCACTTGAAGAAGTACAAATCACGTTAACATCAGGCAAGACAACAAGATCGGTTACCCAAGTCGTTTGAATTTTCAACTCAGGACATGTGGATTGGACAGTCCTTTCCAGGGTCATATCCAGGGTCCAATAGTTTATGAATCCGTCATGGCTGCAGGTTATAATACTTCCGTCATGCCAATTGGTGGATCTGTCTGGTTTAACTAAAAACAAAAAGTTTTTTGTATATGAAAATTTTATTAGGTATTTTGTCGGAAAATCTACATTTTCAAAATATGGTATTTTAAAAAACCAATGTGTTATCATTATTTTATATATTTATTATTATTATTATATTTTACTGAAATTACATCTGACGATTTAAAAATTTTGATATCTGACATTTGTTTTCCCACTTTATCATTCTACGTTTAAATATTATTGTGAGATGTGCACTATTTTTTTGGTAAAGTTTGTGGAAAAAGTTATTTCCAGGTGCTGATCCACATTTCATTAATTTTCAAAATATAAACAAAAAAAATTAAAAATTCCTATATTGCTTTTTTAGTTTCAAAATTCGGTTGCAATAATTCACTCTTTCTATTTCGCGTGCGCGGTTAGGAACTGAATATTCGGTAAACATTTGTTTAAAATCTGGTGAATGCGCCAGGAGAAAAAAAAGTTAAGCATTAAACACATCTATGTACCTGTGGGATAAAAAGTAATCCTATTTATAATTCGTCGGTGATTACTTTTGATCATTGTGGGAGTAATGGGGATTGGCGCTGCCAAGGTTTTATACACTGTGCTTACTTCCTGCTGTTCAAATCCAAGAATCAAATAAGAAATGAACTCGTCCCATATGACGAAACCGTTACTATAAAAGAAAAAACAATTTGTTGAAAATGGCCGAAAAATCCTTATGAAGATTATGGAACAAGGTGTTCCTTTGGAGGCGACATCGGCAGGGGCCATTGTAGTTCTGGCAACTGAATCCTTTTTGTGAAATGTTCAATTTCGCATTTTTGTTTTAAAGGAAGGTGGATTTAGTTATTTCGACAGTGAAACTTTCCACTATTTTAAGAAAATGATGAATTAGAATCACTAGAGTCGACTGAAGAACAACTATAAAATACTTCATTGGATATTTTTTCTAGAAACCAATTAATCTCTTGGCGTTCATAAGATATTCGTAGTTATGTGAGGATGCATTCCACGCTATATTAAAAAGGGATGTGATAAGAAATTATTTTCTACTATTTAAATTCTGAACTGTCATCAAAGAACTATGCATAAAGATTTCGGCATGAGACTGGAGTTGTTTACCAAGAAGCGTTCATTCTCAGAAACTCCCTATCAAACACGTCGTCGGGATATTCAATCCGTGCTACTTTTGACAACACTTCTTTCAGCTGGTCCTTATTCATCCTGTTTCCTTCCGCTGCGGCGAACCACTCGCCGATCTGGATAATCTCGATTTCATCTAATAAATGGTGCAACTCTTTGCTGACGTCCTTTTTCGCTTTCCTCAGTTCACGATAAAATGATAGTCTGTAGTGGCGTTTCGGGCGTTGCTGTTCTGTCATTCTGGATTATTATCGGGCTACACCGGAGTTGTAGCCATAGCAACGCTTCGAGTATGGCTTGCTACAAAGGAGTTTCGAAGCGTTTATCGCTGCCTTTACAAAGTAGAAGTAGGTTTTTAAATGGTGATAGAAGTGATTTTTTGCAAGTATGTCTGGTATACAATCATTTCCAATCTATTAGTAGAAGGAAGGCTTTCGAATTACATAAATTGTTAGCTCTATTCATAACTTAAAATGTTAAGTGTCAGCGAGTATAGTTAACAAAACTTTCTTCACTCCCTTCCGCTAAAATTCTAATGCACCAGACAGCAAAAATATTCATTTTTATTTACTACACTTAACAACAAAACGCAAATTGCTTTTGTTTCTTTGTCTATCTCTTCGACACCTCCATTACCTTGCTAACTCGTATGGTCATTCAGCAGTCTTGAGAAAAACAATCTCGTTATTGAGTGTGGAGAGTATGCCTCTTAGGTAACGCTTACTGTTCAGACGCATGTGCCAATTTGTCAAGAACGTTTGTCACTTTTATTCAAATACGTCATATTAGGTCTCTGACGTATTTTTTCCATGGATATTTAAGAAATATAATAAATAATAATGAAATATAATAACTGAAAAATTATTATAAGAAATTGTTTTTTTTTATTTGATTAAACCAACAATATTTTTAGGTTTCATTTGACACATCGCATCCAAGATGGATCCTATGTACCTTGCGTTGTCTCTTTTCCGACGAAGAAATTATGACAAATGTATAGATGTTTGTACGAGTATATTGGACAAGCAGCCATTGGATCAAGCGGCTTGGTACCTGAAAATGAGAGCTCTTACTCAAAGGGTTTATGTCGATGACCTTGAGAGTGAAGATATAGTTAATGATGATTTTTTGGACGATAACGCGGTCGCTTCGGCACCAAGACCGGGAACATCTTTGAGGACCGCAGCTACGACTATACCCACCACAGCAGGACTGGAGTAAGAGTATCTAATATTCACAGGTTCCAATTTTAATTGATGTTTGTAGTCGAGACATTTTAACATTAAATTAAACAGGTGGCAACATCTTGCTTACTTTAAATGACACTCCCCTGCCTATCATTTCATTTTTCAGTTCTACTTACTATACTTACCATTATCGAAATAAAAAAATAATTTCCTATTACTTATTTTTATTGAGCAATTTAGATCTTTGAAGAAATCTTAATAGTTCCGTGCTTGAATTGCCCAGAGTGTTTTTGGAAGCGCTCATACCAGTTTAGAAAGATTATAAAGGATGTTTCAGAAATAAGTTCGAGATTGATTTTTTTGAATAGCACATCCTGCATATTCTTTGCTGTACAGATTCTAGGAAAGAAACTAACGCAATTTTGTTCAAAGTTTCCCTATTCCTATCTCTTAGTATCCTAGACATAAAAAATAGTTTTCGTGAATTTTACACACTGTTATTTCGAAGAATGTTTCGGATATGGACAGAATGAACTTCGCTCTTTTAAATTCGTTTTTAATTATAATAATCTAATAAAATCTTTTAAATTGTTGGAACCTGTAACTGAGGAATCTTCTGTCTTCATTTATTGATTATTCACTTGATTTTGTTAAGCTCTAAACGCATAATAGAACAAAATAATTACACAAATGAAGTAATTATGAACTTATTTATAATTTATCTTAGCAGAACATAAGGGTTTTTCTATAAATAACATAAATTTTTGAAGAGTTGACATGAATTTTATAAATTTTGGACCTACGTAGAAAGAATTAATGATTTTCCCAAAACCTGCAACCAATCAAAAAAACGAAATTAACATTTAGCTTATTTCGAATCTTATCACAGAGATGATGATGAGAAAACGTTTTAAATTTAAATCAAAAACATTTGCAAAACGAATCGAAGTTTTGCAAACAGTGGAAATGAAGAAATCGTCAGCAATTATTATTATTTACTGTTTACTTCAACGGATCTTTTCAACATCATAAATTTGACCCAATGAAAATAACACTGTTTTAAAAAGAAACGGAAAAAGAAATAGTTATATATTGATATCTGTCTGTCATGTTTTTCATTTGACTGTCTGCGACTAGGTACAAAATTAAAATCAAATACATTCGGCAGAAAAACAATTAATTGGGTTAAATTGTATTTTAACTTTTAAGAATTTTTGGTTGTTTGCTTGTTTAATTTTTAATGTGTAAACAAACGCCACCACTGGAGAATAAGGAAAAAGATTTCTTTAAAATTGTTCGACATATATTTTCTCAAGCGCCCATAGTAATTGACATTTAATAGCTGTGATTCCTGAAGCATAAATATATATAAAACATAATTTTCCTAAATTAAATTATAATCTCGTTACAAATTTAACTGTTTATTGTAAATGGTGGCCAAATTTAACTGGTAAATTATTATTGAAATTAAAAAGAGCTTTTACCGAATATGTCAAGAAGTTAGCGATTTGGGGGTTTAACTGAGTATAATTAAGCATCTCCTTGAAAAATATTACAGGTCGAGGCCTAGAACCGCTACAGGTCGACCTATATCTGGCGTTGTCCGACCAGGAACCCAAAGTAGTCGACCCACTTCAAATTTGGGACGGATACTGACTTCAAGAGCAGGTTCTGTCCAATCAGCACGCGCGATCCGTTTAGGCACCGCCGCCATGCTCACCCAAAAGGACGGTCCTTTCATCCAAATTTCTCGCTTAAATTTGGCAAAATACGCGAAAAATAAGAGTTTAAATAAAGCGTTATTCGAATATTTGTACTACCACGAGGGTGATATCCGCAATGCGAGAGAACTGGCGGTTTTAGCGACGCAAGCTTGCGAATATAAAGACTGGTGGTGGAAAGTACAACTTGCTAAATGCTACGTCGCTATGAATATGATTAGAGATGCCGAACAGCAGATTAGAAGTGCGGTTAGGCAACATCACAATATCGAGAGTTTTATTAGATTGGTCAGAGTGTATTTGAGATTGGGTGAGTTCATCCTTTGCCTTAATATCATATTATGCAACAATTTTGAAAAACGTCACCGTAGTCACGATTTTAATTTGGCATAAGAACGCGGATATTTTAAAGTAGGAAGTAGAAAAAATTTTTATATGATACACCGCAGAACCAGTGTACCCAGAAACACAATGGTGGTGGAAAAAGTATAGATATAACACGTTTGTAAACTTCTTCAAACGCTTCTCTGCGCTCCGCAGGTACTTAAAGAAATGTGGGATAAAATTTCATAGTTCATTTTGTAGACTAAGGTTCTATCAAAACAATATTTGAAAAGTCTAGTTCAATCAAAAAGAAGAAAAGTGCTTTCACCTATTTTAAAGAAACTTCTCATTAGTTCTTATTATTTAATGCTAGTGATCAGGTTCTGATTTGTTTGTAATCATTCGACGATTAGAAGTCCACCAAAGCTGTTTCCGTAATCGGCGAAGAACAAAGATGTTTGGTCATCATTTCAGCTCGAGATATTGCTATAATATTTCAAGTCTTGATCATTTCACAGTTCTACATTAATTTTCGTATCAAAACCCATAATCAGGTCAAATGCTAAGCAAAAATGGTCGACTGAAGCAGGATCCCCACGAATACTGCATTGTTTCAGACCAACCACTGTCCGCCATTGAGATATGCAAATCGGGACTCGAAGTATTCCCCAACGACGTATCAATCACGACGGAAATGGCTCGCCTGTACGAAGTTCTCGGCGATTCCAAGTCTTCCGTGAAATATTATAGAAGCATTGTTATTGAAGACGCTATGAATACCGAAGCCATTGCCTCGATCGGAATGTACCATTTCTATAACAATCAACCAGAGCTGGCTTTGAGATACTACAGGTAAAAGATTCTATTTTTGCGCAATATTTATTCGGGAACGTGGGAGATCTGCATTACTTAAACTTAACGTAACTTTAAACAAAGTAAGTATTAGAGAAACAATCAAAAACGAATTTTCATGTTCGACGTGTTTTTTCACATCAAAAATCACAAAAGCGTATTAGTGTTTTTTTTCAGAATTTGGCCACACTAACCGATTCACAGTCGTTATGTTTTGAAACACCAAAAAAATTACATAAAATATAATTTTCTTACAACCCATTTATAACAAAATCAATTATAAACAGGAGGTATTTAGATATATTACTTTTTGTAGGTTTGATACAAATAGAAAAAAATGCCAATATGCGCTAAATATTGCAATAAAAATATAATATAAAATGTTAGTTTAGTTTTAGTTTTTTTTAGTTAGTTTTAAATGAAACATGAAACTCTCTTGATAAAAATAGAAAAATTCAATAATTGTTTTCGTCGAAACACAAATAACAATTTTTTTGTAAATATCATATCACAAAATTTATAATTAGTGACTTAAAACGGTTAGTTTCAAAGTGCATAAAATTTTTTTACTAAGAAAAACACGTAGACGTTTGACATTGAGGTTTTTTTATAGTTTCAGTTAAACGGTTAAATTAATGTCCCTGCAAACAACAAATGATTTTTTTTTCTTTAAGACGCGTAATGGCAATGGGAGCTTATTCTGCAGAATTGTACAACAACATAGGGTTGTGCTGTCTTTATTCTCAACAATTGGATATTACCTTAGCTTGTTTCCAAAGAGCTCTAGACCTAGCGACGGATCCTACAATCAAAGCTGATGTGTGGTACAACTTGTCTTTTGTGGCAATCGTAAGTACCTTCCGTATTTTGTTGCTAATAAAAAATATTTAAAAAAAAAACCGTTAACAACAAACCTTTTCTAAGTTCAGATTTAAACAGCACGACTTTTATAGCTGAACCCTTGTTTGCCTTTTCTTCTTCCAACAAAGACAAACTACCAGACGTACATTTCCAATAGTCTGCAACTGAAATGGTGCTCATTTAAAATTTAAATGGAACTGGGCTGATGTTTTATGTAAAATATGTCTGCATTCTATCCGTCCATATCATCCATATATTAAAGCTCTTGTCTTTTTTATCTTTGACTGTATCAATTTGTCGAAAGAAATATTTGTGATAATTAGAACTGCTAACAAGCATTTTGTTTGTTGCAGCCAGCTCTAGAAGGAGTTGTAAAATTCGTTTTTATATTAAGTACACATACCCATTACTCTTGTTCCGATTGAAAAATCTTTGAAAATTTTCTCAATCTACTGGGTGAATTTTTTCAAATTTGGTATACGTCCATACTAGAAAATTCTCTGGAATGATTTTGGAAAATACAGCGTTGACAGATATTCAGATGCTGTAAAGTTTTCTTAACATCTATCTACCTACCTTTGCCTCTCACAGTTTACTGAGCCAAAAACTACATTTGTTTTCATGATTAAAAGATGTAAAATCGTTACATGTTATAACGACTAAATATCATTCAATGGGTCTCAAAAATGTGCATATTGTTGAAATTTAGTAGTTAATTAAAAGACTTTTCGAATAGACGCTTTTGTTGCAAAGACGATCTGCCTCTATCACAGTTTCTTTCCCGTTGTTTCTCTGTAGTCGCTTTTAATGTGTAGTGCAAACTCAATTTTACTTCTCAGTTTTGCTTACATTTTTGTTCAATTGCATAATTAGTTCCAATATCATCTACTCTATTAAATATTTTGAGATCAATCTTTGCAATTTGCAGGAAAAATATTTTAATTATTTGGAATGATAATAATTTGTCGTTTTTCTCTTTCAAAGTCAACCGGCGACGTGGCATTGGCTATCCGGTGTTTGAATTTATGTCTGTCGTCGGATTCTACACATGCCTCCGCCTTTAACAATTTGGCAGTCCTGCATCACAAAACAGGTAAAGGACATCTGGCCAAAGCTTATTTAACATCTGCGAAGGAATACCAACCCAACCTGCCGGAGCCCCAAATTAACTTGGACACTTTACAAAGCAATTTCCAATGACTGGACAAGTAATTGTGAAATAAACAATCTAATAACAAAATTTGTTTGTTTAAATATATTGCTTACTTCTCCAAAAGTTTCCTAATCCTTATGTGATTATACCTAATGGTCACTGCGTGGTAGAAAATTAATAATAATTAATAACTAATTGAGATTCTTCGTTTAACGTACGTTTAGAATTTTCTACGACACCAACCTTTAACCTACATATAATTATTAGTACTTTCTTGGCGTTAAAACTCAATAATTTTACTACCTGTCGACCTGCCATTAAATAAGAGAAAAACGTATGATTTCACTTTAATTAGATACACCGTTAATTTAAAAATAAATTGCAGTGATGACACTTCGAAATATATGATCTAATTTACGTGAAAGTTAATTATATCGGTGGACGTATTTAATTTAGCCATCCTCAGTTTACTGCGGAAATGAAAAGTTTATAACGACATCCGATAGATCTACCCATTTCGGTAAGAGTTTTGAAGCCTTGTTTTACTAGGGTGGTCTTTCTGAATTTACAGGCACACAAACGAGAAAAAATTTCATTTAAATTTTTTCCTGCCCTTAATTAGGAAAATTTTTGAAAACAAATGGTACTTTCCCATTGCAACTTTTTTTGCCCAACAAACTGGCCATATTAGGTTTTAAGTGTGACGTTTCAGCTTTCTGTGTCCATCAACTTAACTTTTTTAAATACAGCATTTTTAATTTAATATTTTGAAAGTACTGGACATTCCAAAAAAATACATGTATTTCACTTAATGATTTGCTCAAGAATATAGCCCTAAAATTGACACTAAAGCCAAATTTACACAAAAAGTAAGATGGCTATGAAAGCATTTATTTTATGCTTGACATAGGTGTTAATATTAACTACCTACTTTGTAGTAAGAATTAGTATATTATGCAGTAAGTGTGGTAAACGTCATTTGACTCACGAGTTTACTTGGCACGAGCGGATCGCAGCGGAGCGACTGTTGATGATAATCATTGAGCTTAATAAAAATTTACCAAACCTGTTGCGTACTATACTTTTTCTACGACCGTTAGTTTTTGGGTATATTTTTGAAAAACAACACGAATACATTCACTGACATGACTGTCAGTATTGACAAAAGTCAAAATTGCGACGTGCGGAAAAATCTCCGAAAACATCCGATTGCTCCCGAACCTGTGCGGTAATATAGCGGAAATGTCCGAAGCGGCTCAGATCCATGGGACAAGAAACTCACATGGTAAAGTGACACTTTCCTCACGTTACATCAGGGTATAATTAGGTATTTTACTGAAGGGAGTAAAAAAAGATGTTTTCGATTGTGGAAAAACGCGATATGTTGCGTATTTCATTTCAATCAGAAATTCGAGAATTGGTACCTAAGTCAATATTCCGAGCGAATGCAATCGCATCCTACTTTGTTTGCCAAATTGGATAGAAATTTGTTCTTTTTGCAAGTTGAGTTGAAAATATGATGAATAAAATTTTAAATTTTAGGTTAACAATAATAAAACATTTGCTGATACACTTCTTCAGTCACTTTCCTATTATGGTAATTGTAATCTAACCAAAATGATAATTTGTTTAATTAGTTCCTTCTCCACAATGAGTCAAATTCAATGTTAATTTGTGGTTACTTTAGAACTTTACATTCAAACCTTATATTTGCCGTTAGACGTACTTATAAAAAAAAAACTAAGACAAAAAGCATTAAACATACATTTCCCAAACTCCCAAGAATACGTTTCAAATTTGTAAATGAATTATTGGACCGTGCCTTTCAGAATGAAAGAGAGGAAGTGTGAAACGCGGATCTGCAGGGATTTCCAAAGTTATGGTCAACAAATTTGGAACAATTTGGAAGTTTCGGAGATGCGTCAGGGACATATTTATTAATTAATAATAATAATAATTATTAATTAAATAGAGAAAAAAATCTTTCGCCTCTCACTGCAATAAAAGTTACCGATTTCCGTACATTTTCTAGGTGGGAGCAGTGATAGTATAGTGGACACCACCTCCAGGAACTTATAAAGTTCCCGAGCTCGCCTCAAGTCCTGCGTATATACCATGCTGATCACCTTTGGCGCGCTGCGACCGGATTGGTCGAGGCTCCAGCCGTGGAATGCGGTTCGCCACTCTTTTTTATTACGATAATAAATTCGTTCGGCTGAGATATGATAAGAAATATTTCAGCTCGACAGCGGCCGGGAGCTGAACAATGGTTCGGTTGATGTAACATCGGCATCTAATAGCGATTCTTCTGATGGGAGATTCACGGACTATACTAAAACTTAAACAAAAACGGCGCACTGATGACTGAAAACACGCAAACGGTACCCGGCTCGAGACTAAGTCGATTTTCTCTTAGTGGAATGCCGCATTTCATGAGGAATGTAACCTCATGCCGAGGTACCAAACACACCTGAGTTCAGTACAGTCGACGCAATAAACCAACCATATGTTAACAGCATTCCGAAGGTACCCAAGCCGAGTAAAAATTATGCCTTCGATTGTACTGCTTGGTCGCCCAGTCAAGCAGTGCAGTTGCCGAGGCGCTTGGGTTCTAGTCGTACCAGTCGATTGATTGTGCGTCTGCATTCCAGTGATATTTTGCCTCAGAATGTACCTGACCGCTTCAAAGTTAAAATAGGGAATTTAGTTGAAGAACATCTATGCCGGTTGACGGATCGTAAGGCTTTCGCTTTACAAGACACGTGGATATTTTGTGCCCTTAGAGTGCCAGTGTGGTGGAGTGCATGATTCTTTTGTTTATGTGAAACGCCTTGGTGGATTTTTTTCCATGCTATGGGCGCAAAGTATCCCGACGTTGAGGATTTTAAATTCAACACATGGTAGGTCATCTCAGTTTTGAAGCTTTCTTAGTTACCATCTTACCTTCTTCCTGATATGATTTGATTTATTGCTGAGATTGCTCAAGAAATGTCTTTATTTATATAATACGTGCTGAAAATCACACCGGCCGCAAATCATTTTGTGATACTTTGATTGGTGTAGTTGGTATGAATTTTTGCTAAGATTTAATTTGAGGGAGATAAGACATTGCAAAATTTGTAGTAACTTAATTGTATTGTGGAATAAGCTTTAGCTTTAGACTCTATGTACTGACTCTTGAAGCTCTTAGATTTCCTTGTTAAATATTGTAATTTTCAACACATAATATATAATACATATAATGAGAAATTTGAATACGAATTTACTCTAGAATGCACTGAACTGAAATTGTATTGGAAAAGTCAAATACTACCACTGGACGTAATTTTATTTAGATGCATTGAGTTTGTATTTTTGATTTTCAATGGATAAGATAATACTCGAACGGACAAATCCCAAATTTAGTTGTTATAAACAATGTTAATATTCCTGTTTTATCAAATCTGGAACTGACTGTGTTGCGCTTCAGATTTTATTTATTTATGATTAAGCAGAAGCCCAACTAGCAGATATATTTGAAGCCGACGTTGACACTTATTTTGTGCTGTGGGCGATAGTTCCCAGAACTGAATTTTTTCCTTACCAATAGAAGATTTAAATTAACGTCGGAAATGATGGTAATGAAATTTTGATCTTGTACTTAAATTGTACATTTAGATCATGAAACCCTAATGCTCAATTTAATAAATATGTGTGTCAGGGCTCCTTACCGAGATAAAATTCAATCTCTTTATATTGGAAGTGCATATTAATTATGACTATTGACGTTTATAGGAAATTGATTATGTATTTATATACCGGAATTTATAAAATTAAGCAAACATTAGTCCCTTGCAATTATGGTGTGAATTGGTACATTTCGGACATGGGCAGTTGGATATGGATAGGAAAAGAGGAAAAATCAAAATTATAATGAAATTTTACTATTATATCCGAATTTAAACTTTTTTTTTCATCTGGCAGATTGGAACTGATTCCTAAATTAAAACTGATTATCATGAAACGTCCATAAATTTCGATGCCTTGCTAAAAATATAAAAATGTTAAGTTTAAGCACAAAATGGTGTTATTAATGTTTTGTTCTTAGTCTATGACGCACAATCAAGTATCATTTCTGAAAGTAGAGAGAACATGAACACAAGGAATTTGATTTGGGATACCAAGAATATTCCAATACATTTAGTTGCCAAAAAATGTTTGGATATTTCATGTTGGAAATTTCAATACTTAAAGTAGCTGAAAGCTAAACGAAACAAAATCCTATTAGATATGAGTAACTGCCGTATTATTCGTTGATAACGTTTTTAGGATACTGTAAATTCCAGTACTACAAATAAGGGAACACACTACTAGAGTGCACTGATTAATATACGTTGCAAGTGGAAATCTTATCTTGCCTATCTTGCAAATTTACAAATATGCCCCGCTAAAATTAAATTTTAACTAACCAATACGGATGGGTCTTGAAAATATCCACAGCTATTAAAATTTATTCAAAGCTGTCGGCTACCGGTTTGCAGGACCAGTGTCCTCATCATGACCAAACAGAATCTTGAGGAAGAGAAATTGTGTAGGAGAACGGTTTTAGCCACATCGAAAACTTTCCGTTGGAGACTCGATGGGATATATTAAATTGAAATTTTGAGATTATGGAAAACAAGATATTTACCACTTTTTTGGGTCATTATCACTAATGTTGAGGCGCAGTGATTCTATTTTTCTGAATATCTGCTCGCTATGTTTCGTAGATCACGGACAACGAAAGAAATATTTAATGAGACACAGGACGAAAAACAATTTATTGTAGGCGAAGTATGATAACAAAGCGGCTCATTCATTACAACACCCAGCCGTAACGAATATCGAATATTGTTAAACAACAAGTGACGCAATTGTTTAAATATGCGCGTAAATTGCCAATGAACGTCGTTTTTTTATACAATTTCGTCGACCTTGGCGGGCTTCTTTTAATATTCCATGACATAATGGTGTTAAAATTCGGCACGCCATGATTTACGAACGCGATTAACTCAATTATTATTGTTTGTTGTTTATTTTTGCATCGAAGAGTGGGAATATCAAGGATGCCCGATGTCCCGAAGAATTTTGCAAAACATTGCTAAAAATAGGACGTGTGTTCAATAAACTGTTTAAAATTCGGATTTGTTGACAGTCGAATTACCGAACTCTGGAAGATCTCGTTGGTCGACACTAAAATTTGAAATGCCATGTGTCATTGGTTGAAAACGAGTTGAGAAAGCGCACATTGAATGTTCCAAACATTTTTTATGTTATCAAATTATAAATTATCTTGGTCCTATATATAAGAGTAATTTTTTACCAAATAGAGGACCGAAAAACCAACCTATAAGGGTTTCGAAGTTGAGGCTGAGTTTGTCCAACAGAAATACTTAAGGTAGCTTCTCGGGTAGTTTAATGCTGTAGGAACCAATATCCTATTAGATAAGCTGTAAATTTCAGTTCTATAATTACGAAATATATTTAGGAAATATCAGCGGTCATGTTGCTTTGTAGACCGCCGCAATATCCTATCGGTTCACACCAAAATTTGAAATAACATGTGTGGAAAACGAGTTTTCAAATGGCACGTTGGATCTTCCAAACATTTCTGACGTTACAAAATTAAAAATTATCTTGGTCCTACTAGCCAGAGTAGATATATTTTACAAATATTTTAAGTCCGCTTCCACGAAGTTTTTATCAGACAGGGTTTCAAAGTGACAAAACAATGAAATTTTTTGAAATAGCAACATATAAATCATGAACAAATTATACAGTACAGAGTCGAAAATAGAATTGGGAAGTCTGTATGATGTATGATGATCGCTTCAAGGTTTTCTGCATAAAAGTCAACATAGTTTCTACATAAGATTCTGCTTTTTGAAGAAGCCGTTGTAAATTTATTTCTAAAATGACCACGAAACTTGCTACGAAAACGATACTACTTTACGATAATAAACGAACACAAAATAATTATTTTGTATTAAATTTGATGTCCTTGAAAACTAACTAACTAGCCTTATGTGAAATTTAATTTAAGTACTTGCGGTTTTTAAGAATGCAAAAATTTAATAATTTATACATCAGTAGGATCACAAGAAAAAGTTATATTCGTTACTATTCGGAATTTTTGAAGTAATAAGTATTTCCACCATTTTTTTCGATTTTTTCAATAGGGTCAAATTTGAATTAGTCGTATAAAGCGATATCGGTAAGATAGTTCATGTCGATCAGCGTACCCACTTAAAACAAAAATACATTAACCGAAACAGGCAATACATTCCAAACCGAATTCCGATTCGAACCGTCTTAATTTTTTTCGAGAACGTTGAACCACGAACTGACCCTGTTACGTTTTTTTCTGTTTTCTCGTTGTATAGCTACTTTTATTTGTGCAAGTCAAGGTCTAGAGATTTATCTCGTTATAACTCTGAACCTTGATTACACAATGTTTCCTTCACCCGACTATTTTGATGTCATTGTAGAAAGCAAAGGTTTTTGAAAGCTTTGACGACATTTTACGGTTTGCTTTTATACCTGCTTTGGTTGTCCTCTTAAAGTTGATACGCAGGCAATGCGGGTTTTAACTTTTCGCAGTTCTGGTATTTATATTTTGCAAGGTATCCCACGCTGCCAGGCTTTATTGGCCAAAAGCGTGTTTTCAAATTCTTCGTGTTATAAACTAAGATCTGTCTCTATATTGGTAGTATGAGGTTTGGTATGGTATTCTAGAAACTTCATAAAAACTCTTTAGAGAAATATTCAGTTGCAAATTCTAGTAAAACAATTAAGGATATAAGTGAACAAAATTGGGAGATGCGTTTGCTGAGAAAAATAACCAAACAGATATTTTTCATTTTCCTAAATGTGTTGTTGATTGGTTTTGTAGATGTCATTTATTTTCTCACAAATGTGATTTATTTTTTTCTACTTTTGTTTGTTATTTTGAAAACATGTTGGCACTTGCACCCCTAAATTGCTAAGCAATTGACCGTCAACTTCTTAATTGACTAGTCAAATTCGATCATCAAAATTAAATAACATCTTGCATTTGTAGAGTGCTATCTACCATTATTTAATAATAATAATATGTACACAATCTAAATAAATAAATATAAATTTCTCTGATCAATGGACCAACTGGTCAATCGGCACACAAAAATGTGACCGGTCAAATCCACAACCATGTTATAAAGTAATAAATACTATAACAGTAGAATATTTTGCGAAGAAACTTCCACAGGCTACTGTAATACTCTTTACAAAAGTTCTGGATTCCTCCTGCGTTAATTGTTGTTGAATTGAACTTGCTGACATTTCGTCCATCATACTGTCGGCTTCTTCAGAGCTTAACTGAAACTGGAAACAGTTATAGTTATGTAAAACATTCAAGAATTAAATACACGGTTAAACATGTTGAGAATAAATCGAGCATCACAACCGAATGGCATATACACGACCTTACTAAATTAACATGCTCTGTTAATTTCAACAACAAAATGTATTTGTTCTTTTTATATGGTAACTTTTCTTATGTGGTTTTGTTCACAAAAAAACCTAATTTTAATGGGAGCTCAGGTGGAAACATTGATGTCGCGAAAAATAGAAATAGTAGTCACAATGTCACTCCTAAAACACCACTAGAACAACATCGCCAAAATTTTATATAAATGAATATATAGATATACATATTACTGTGCGACGGCTAAAAAGATAGCTTTTTGTTATTCAAGGCTCGGTTGAGACTTGCGCGGTGTTAATATTGTTAACAAATAGTATCGGTTATCTATTTGGTATGCAACTGAGATAAGCAATTCTGTTACGATAATAGTACACTCAATGGACATATTAGAATGGAAATTGCCCTTCCTAATAATTCCTCTAATTTCATAAAGATTATTTTTAATTTTTGAAACAAAACTAATCTTTGAGGCTCATCCGTATTGATGTTATTGCTGTTGATTGACTACCTATGAATTGTGAAGAATATTGAATAGCATTAAATTTATCATTATTTTGATCGAAAAGGAAAAATCTCAAATTTTTCCAATGTCCAATAAAATTCCGAACCTCCACTCAAGTGGCAATATTATAGCTGGTTAGCCGCAACACCTTTACGTTGTATCAGCGTTGTTGTGGGGGATTTTTATATCAACAACAAAGTTGCAAGTTTGATGTTCATGGAAATCCGAGCTGAAATCCACTTACGAGACATTGTTGCGATGGAATGGCGCAGCTTGAAACCGGAGTAGAAATCTGATAGTTAGATGCTTATATAATTAACATTCCTGGGCGGTATATTTATAAAAGCCACATTCCGACCATCTGTTTCTCCACTAATGGAACAAGAAGACAAAGGTTTAAATATGACCAAAATATAGTATTTTGAGTATGCGGTAATCTTGCCGTAGCAAGTGCCGGACTTTAGTGTGTATAATACATTTTAAACACACTAATAAAATAAGTGTTTGCATTAACGTGTCGAATATTGAATAAAAACACTCCATTATGAATGTAGCCGTTAACATCAAGTAGCGAACTCGTGGTCCGGCATCGAATATTGTGACGTCTAACGCCTAGACAATGTGTGGCGATCATTGTTCAACAAATTATCTCAGTCGTGGAGCACAGCTTTGCATACCTATATTTTAACGACCTTAACGTAATTAAGCAAATACCAAAGAGTGTGGTAAGGGTCAACGAACCAAGAGGAATTTTTGGTAGGTATGTATGCCGCAGGCGTTTCGAAAACCATCGCAACCGGATATTGTTAAAATGCAATCAATATGCCCTTAAGGTGTCGATTAAAATTATTATTAAAGCCGATATTGAAGCTGTTGTCTTTAAAAAATACTCACGGTGCAAGTTTATCAAACTGCAAAAGGTCATTAGTACTTTTTATTACTATCGGTTAGAAGAACTCGCGCATGGTTGGAGTACGAAAATCCTGAGCCTCACATAGACATGGTTATTACATTAATTTGTAGTCATTTAACAGCCTATTGTCCAAAATATTATTGGGATATTTTAAAAAGCGCGCAGTTATCAAATACTTTTATTTAATACTTAAACAGAGAGAAGAAAAGCCGTCACGAGCACTAGTCATGTGGAAATGACAAAAATAGTTTTAAAAAAATCTATCAAATAAAGCCGCCTGCACAAGAGAAGTTGGCACGCTATTAACGAAATTCTGATGATTTTTTGAGTCGGTTTATGACCATGGATGGTCACTACACATCCACTACAAAGTACAAACATCCACCACTACACTGCTGAATATAAAAAAAAACACAGCCAAAACCGTGTACGGTACAGAAGGCAATTTTGTGAGCTAACAATCAAGCGTTTTTTGGGATGCTAGGGGATTTATTTTTGGCAATAGTGAAAGCATCATTGGCTATGCACATTTACTCGATCGATCGAACAATTAAATAAGAAACACATTTCTAACTTCCGGATTTCGGGTTTAAAGACTACATAACTAGCACCAACCTGAAAAATGCCCTGAAAAATGTATTATCCACGTCGGAACATTTATAAACATTATTGAAAATGAAAATTCCTAGTTTGGTAAAATGTCGTTCAAGATGCGACAGTTTTGGTGTTAACCGAAATGCGTGTTACGAGTGTTAAGTTCAGTCGTAAACAGCTGCTGAAGTGTTTCACATAAACACGTTGTTTTTCGCCCGATTCAAAAGCGCATATTCTCAGTTTCACGGTTGGGTATTGTTACAGTCTAACGAACACGGAATGTGGTTCTGAAATAATTATTCATCTACGGAGTGCGTTTTGTCATTATTGTAATTTCATTAGCTGGCGTTTTTTTATGCTTCCATCACAGGAGGAATGTATGCGCGAGGCCGGTCATCACTATTATTTTATCTCAGTCAGGCGAATATGGACGATAATTTAAAATAAATAATGGAGGATTTTTAGTTCCGGTAAACATTGGTGAGGCATCACATCGAAACCAAAACTAAAATTAAATATTATTTGAAGGGAGGAGGTTCCATATTTTACAGTGTCTACTAATTTCTAGTAAAAGTTTTAACAGTGGAATATTGGTACTTTATAGCTTTAAATCTTTTAATATCGATTATACCCAGGCAATTGTGCAATTGCGTCATAGCATGACATTTTTATCTAGTTCATTATTGGATATTGTAAGTAAATTGACACAGGAGTTTTGTTTTTTAGTTTTGAAATCCGCATCTAAAAATGGTAGCAATATAGCTAAGACATACTGACTGACTGAATGACTGGAACATATAATTCTTTATATCATTAATTTGTTAGAGATTTCACTAGAATTTGCAGATTATGACCATGTTTGCTGCAGATGGTTAATAAGTTTGAATTTGACATTTTTACGCAGTATTTTCTCAAAATATGCCTAGATCTTGTCTATGTTCTGGGAAAACGAGCTAAATGTATGGAAGTAGCTGCTTAGGTGCACCAATTTTTACCGTACTAAGGCCGCTATATTATCTAGTAGCTGTATACCCCAAACTATATACTGAACAAGCATATGCAAAGTGTGCAACGTTATCCACGGTCGCGAGTCACTTGGATGTTTTTTTTGCTAGATCCTAGCATTTGTCAGATATTTGCTGGTTACGTGAAACGTCACTCACGTCACGTTAATCAACTTCGTCAGTTAGTCGTTTGATACTTGCTCTGCTCCTGGCAAAACACAGTCGTGACTAAATTGAGCAATACCAAATTTGTTGCATAATACACTAACTTCGTTTACCCTATCAGTTTTTGATTTTTAACAATTTTAAACAAATGAATACACCCCCGTGTATCTTTCTCATTTAGAAGTTCAGTTGCACTGTTTTAATGCATTGCTGGAGAAATTAACGTCTTTTTTATATCGTTTTGATTGAAGGAGAAAACTTACAATAAACTGCCACATTTGGTCATTAAGTGTGTCTTCTGTGGTGTAAGGAATAAGAAGTGAGTATGTACAAGAAAACTAGGCACAATTAATACTCTGCATCTAAAAACAATATAAAAATTTGGTAGCTCTAGGTGAGATTCTTAGCCATATAACTGCTGTTTAATGAAGCGTCTTAAGAAATTTTATTTCTTGGAGTTCTTCGGGATTGCGCAATTTATATTCATTATGGATGAACGATCAATAAAAATGCCCCGTTTATAACAGAAGCGTGATGTACTCAAAAATTATGACGTAACAAAGACGCGCGCTGAATTTGAAGAATGCTTTTCGAACTGTTAGGTAACATCGGCCACATTCTTTGGACGATTTCAAAATCGGCTTGCCTACGAACATTTTTGTATTGTTACAAAAGAATCCTGTTTAAGATGTCCTATAAAAATTGTTTGCCATGAGACAACTATTTAGGTAACGTTATGTTATTTAAAACAAATAACTTGTTGATTGTTGCTAATGGTTCTTTATCACTTGAGACAATTGCATAACGACGTACTCGAGTCGGAAAGTTAAATATACAGTACGGAATAGGCTACTAGATAGAAATTAATGACCGTAACTGCGGCCTATGTAGTTCACTGGTAAAGATACCACTAGATAGCGAATCTGAATAACTTATATTACTGTAAACAAAACACTCCTAAGCTATCTTAGTTTCCGAGCTATACAGAAATATTGAAAATGCATTTTCAGGTCCTCCTTGTATCTCAGTTGTCTGATAACCTATCGAGGAGTTAAAAATGAATACTAGAGCTTTTTACGTGGAATTCAGTGGCGTAGTGAATTTTATGTCTAGTACAGTTTTTGAAATATCTAGATCTAGAATGTCAATATTTGTAGAACTTTGTACTTAATTATTGTTAGCATCTATTGACTTGCTACAAAATTTCGAACGCTAATTATGAAAATTTTTTTCGTCAGAGAAACAGGAATACCGGAAAGTGCAATATCTTCAATGACGTCTCTTAAGAAGAAAAAGGAAAAGAAAAAATACGAAACACTGTACAAAAATAAATTTGATTTCTATGTTGAAATGATAATTTCAAAATGTTACGTTCTAATGGCGGTCGATAATATATCTTAAGCTATGTTAATCAATTGCGCTACAAAGTGCGTTGAAAAGACAGTTGAACAACAAAATACATATTTTTAAGTATATGTATTAAGTTTAGGCGCTTCTTTCTTTTGTAAATATCTGCAAATTACTTTCAGATTAAGATTATATTTGAATACCTGCAAAACTAATGACTAACCGACTTTGCGATTTTGTTTATGTTAACAAAGTTGTCACCAAATAAACAAAAACGAAATTTTTCATATCTAAACCATACGTATGAGAAAATTTATGTGGTAAACAAATCGGGCATTACTTAAAGTAAGCTTAGAGTAAAATAATGCCAATAAGTTTTGATAAAGTGAGCAAATGTTGACAGTTAATTAGACTGGAATTTTATCTTGAGTTATTTATTTTTATCAACGCAGAGAGTTGAAAAATGTCGTTTTGTGGTGCGCCGCGATAGTTTAATAGTATAAATAATTACGTGAATGAAGCGAATTCGAAAGAAGTTTGATTTGGCCCTGGTGTTACGGTATGTTGGGTGTGTTTAAAATGTGTGCGTTTTGTAAATATTCGTTAAAATTATTTAAAAAAAAAACGTATTTGAGTTTCAAGTTCTCAAAATCTTTTTATATTCTGTACTATCTAGGAAACGAATATATTCCATACACATATTGCAATCTAAATGCGTGAAGGGCAACTTAATATTTTTGGTTAGTTTGATTTTTCTCCCCAAAGTCCGGTATTTAACACAGCAATACCAAAGCAATTCCACTTTTGAGTGCAAGACTTGCAGTTTTTGGTCTAACGATATCAAATGATCTCTTCCTATTTGTTATCACTGACTTCAATTTTAATATTTTCAGTAAGCAATATTTTTACAATTAATCAATAATAATTAAATTTTTAAAAATTTATAAAACTCCGTTTTAGGACCATCGACAATAACTCATCTTGTAAATCTTTTTTTTTTTTTTTTGAAAATTAAGTGTCCATTTTTTGTTACGACGATGGAAAAATTTAAACGGAAAGGATTATCTAGTCTCGAGGTACTATGCTCTTTTCCATTCAATTTTGTCATATGCTGTTATACTGTGGAGGAACTCAATAGATTCCATAACAATTTTTCGTACGCAAAAAAGAGCGATCAGAATTATATCCAACGAAGGATATAGATACCATTGTCAACCTCTGTTTCAGAATCTTGGGGTTCTGCCACTTCCATCGTTGTACATGTATCACACATTATTAGAAATTCATAATTCAAAAAATATGTTTTCAGTTCCCTCAGATAATCATAACTACCCCACTTCCTCCTCAAATTTGCTTCGAAAAGGAAGAAGCATGAAATTTTTTTTCATTTTTATTCCTGTTTGTTTTTATATGTTATGTATTACGTTGTTATACCTATTATTATTGTAGACTTTATTTAATCGTATATGTACATGTGTGTATGTATGTATATTTATGTATATAATTGTATATTTTTTTCTCTTTTTTACTTAGATGTGCTGTAAACATACTATGTATTGTAATTCTGTCAAATAAAAATATATCTACCTATCTATCTACCTTAACAATTTGGTTCCTTGACGAAATTTTAATATTTTTGGTTTGTTTTGGTTAGTTGAAAACCAAGCGTTTCCTAATGTAGATTGTAGGTGCAGTTATATTACTATATAGCATAATCCAACTTTCTTTTTAAGTTTTTCCGTTTCGAAATTAGTTGCTTAGGTACAGTTTTTACTTTACTTAGGAATTACAAAAAACAAAAATGTTTATACCTGGTATCAACGAGATTATTGATACCTCGTTAGGTCAAGAGATATATTTTTTTAAATTTGGATTAGAAATTTGTATAGCCGAAGAAGATGGCCATTTGCTTAAAAGAAAAAGATACTTTGGGTTTGACTGGAAGTGATGTCAAGTTTACTATTTTAAATAAAACGATATATAACAACTTGACATTTGCATTCTAAATCGCGGGGCTATTGGCAATTTTTTAATAAATCCAGTTAACAAGGTAATCTACAAGTAAACAAAAGAATATCAATACCAATCTTTAAGAGTTTTTCTCTTTGGACGGATATTTTAATTATTTTAATTTTTAATTATTTGAAGTTAATAAAAACCTGTGCATTTTTAAAGATGTATGACGTATAACCTATCATATAGAGATTTTTTTATGAAATTATTATCTGGGCTCTATACTTAATAAACTTTTCAAATATGGGTCGGAAAGAAATTAATATCTTCTCTGTAAATTTCTTTTATGTAGTCCCAATTGCGAAAAAATATCTTTTAATATCTCTTTTAAGTTAAAGAAGTGATACCTCGCTGAATAATCTGATTGGTAGCCGGTATACACTTCCTGAATAAAATTATGTGCTCAAAATCGGAGTCTCGGTCGAAACTTTCCATAAGTAAGAATTATTGATTCGAGCGTTATTATAATTCCAGGCAATATCCGCGCAAGATTATTTCAATGAATACGGCTATTTAAATTCTTATGCCACAATTTCACTTTTACAATGAAACCAACGTAGGCTTTTCAGTATGCAAGTGGGACGTATTGGCAGGATCGGGCTAAGAATGTTGGAAAAGTGACTCCACACTCTTCATTATACAATATACATTTACAAAGAAATAATAAAAGCACAAAGTGTTGGAAAATTCAAAAGCGTAGGTTCACGCTCATTGGACTAAAACGTTATCGTGTTGATTTAGAGGTCAAACACGAGTATTACTGAATTACTGAATACTGACGACCAAAATAATGCCAATCCGGTTCTGACCGCCTATGTTCTATTTATTTATTAAAGTTTATTCTCATTTTATTCATTGAGATGTGAACGGTGTGGGTTGAAATAACTGAAGTCTTCGGAATGATCTTAAGCTGTAAAGTTTACTGCTTGCGGATCGTATTGAATTAGTCCACATATTAAAAGTGTCTAAAGAGCTGAGAGAGATGTTGTTATCGAATTTTAGTTGCTGTTATAGTAAACTATGGTCTACATTTTAAAACTGTTGTCGCTATTACAGTGTTACCACAGACAGTCCTCCCCTAACTGAACTTGCCAAGCAGGGAGAAATGGAAGAATAAGCTCATGGGGTCAGGACATCCAAACTTCCAAACACATGAAAGCGTTGGGGTTGGCATGACATAAAGTCATGACAATCTAATTTTATAGATAATTCTATTTTTGTATTCTGCTCCAAATCTTCACACAACATAGAAGCTTTATACCCTATGTAATTTTACATCAAATGTCACAACCCGGTTCTGATCTATCAATATAATATTATCGGACCAAAATGTAATAAAAAAACCTTTTTATACATATATGGTATTTCCTGCATAAGTATCAAAACAATAACAGCGAATCCGCGAAATTGCCGAATTATTTACCGAACAGAGAAGCTGCGGGCGAACTTCCCAGCTGGCGCGTTCTACAAAAACACCATTACATCCATAAAAATTTCGTTCTAGTCTTTCACAAAGAAATCATATCTCCTGCAGAGATGGCCTTGGCGTTCCACAGAAAAAGGCTTCTCGGAAAAGCAAAATAGATGCTACTCGCGTCGAATAAAAAACTTCTTGGTTGTTAAATTTTATTTGATGGTTATCGACGAGCAGGTGTTCGAAAATACCCATCGAACTATTTCTTTTCTTGACAAAGGCTTTTATTTACTGGAGAAATTGAAAACGCGCAGTCTACCAAAGCAATTAATTAATAACGAAACGAATTTAGAATATGATGACTGGGTATTTCGGGCAAGGTTAACAATATTAATTAGCCATACTGCACTCTGGTAACAAATTATTTTCATTCACTAATTTATAATATATACCTTTAACACCTACATTTCGTAATTGTAGTGCATAATTTAAAACTTCACACATTCAATCGCGGTAGACAAATTATATTTAAATGTTTTGTCGGCACACCCACAACGGTCCGATTTGGTACTTAATGCATGCAAATATAAACACAGTTTGTGAACAAACGAATAGACTAAACTGGTTTGGCTGTAGACAGTAATGGCGTTAGACCACGCACATCAACTTGAAGCTTAACCCCAACACATGCATTTACATTAACCGATAGCGTAAAGGAATATATTCAATGAGTAACAGCAGAACACTCGCGCGAAATAGCTGCCCAATGAGTAATAAAAATATTATTTTTAGTTGAAGGCAAAAATATAGCTGCAAGTTTCGGCAACTAAAGCACTTCAAACCCTCTTCGATCCTGCTAATAGGAAAATAGTTGGAGACATGCAAGTGTGTCGTAGGTATTTATGGAATTGTCACATTGTGCTACATAATTCACGTCATTGTGAAGAATGACAGATATACTAGCTATACTCCTACACCATCTCGAGATTTCTAAACTGGTTTGATGCAGACCTATGCGGTAAAGTTACATTTCTCACACTTTATTGCCATTGTTCACACATTTTTTTTGCTGTTGACGATATATAATAATCAAACCCAAGTGTAAGTTTCTATAAATGGTGAAAAATACTGTCTCGTTCCTATGAAGACATAATAATTCGATATATATTCTCATTGCTATAAAAAGACTACTTTGCTTGGATATTTTTAAGGGTTTTGGTTAGTCTCTCGTCTCTATGGAGATCGAGATGGAGACTGAAAAATCCGACATCGCCACATAGTGTTGGAAAAAGGAAATTCTTACGTAAAAAAAATCCGAATTCTTTATTAGTTAATTGCTAGGCAACTAATACTATCGACCAGAGTACGATAAGTACCTTACATGCGTAAGCATTTATTGGGTTTAATTTCCATTCTGTGATCATTGCTTTTGTCACGCCACTGATTGCGATGCCGCCAACTGGATCGTAGGGGTATACAAACGTGAGGTAAAGGTCAGTGTATGTAATTCTTGCAGACACTTTCCAGATCTGATTACTCCGTCACAAGATGCTGCATAGCTTTCTTAATTGTCCCATAATAACCATAATTTGGTAAATACGATGGGCGCCAACTCTAATAATGGCCGTGAGGAATGTTCGTGGCCTTCGACTGTCGTCATCAGTGGCGGCTCGGAATGTTATTGATTTCATCATAAAGATAAAATAAATCATAATTTTATTCCATTGAGCATAATTAAATCGATTGAATGCCTAATACCTATCTCCAAAAATTAGCATTTATTAGGAAACCTTCTAAATATGTAGTTGAATGGTTGGAGGAGAAGATTTTTATTGATTGTAATATATAACACACTTTAGTAACGAAAACTAGGCTCAAGCCACTTTCTCAGAACTGTCGCTGGCGCAACAACTTAGTTGGAACATATCGCTTGCTATAGAACATGTTTTCGTGAATCAGTCTATTATAGGCTCGGTCGTGCAAAATTCATTCAACAAATAATGTTCTATTGAACACTAAACTACCCGATTCTACCCGAACTGTTAACCGCAGTTCAAACTGGCTTGCGTTCAGACTTTAGATGAACCAAATGTTAAAGGGGCTAATTAAAAGAGACACTACTACACTACGGAAGCCCCCGTCATAGTTACGTCCATGCTTTATGCATTGGAGATGGGTGTGTGTTTACGTTCGAAACAAGAATGTGAATGTGTAATGCGCGTGTATGGGTTCCGCTAGCTATGTGTGTGTTTTGTTTGCTTTAGAGAGGAGAACGAATTCTAAACGTATTGCGCTTGACTCATGTTATAGTGAATTATTAACATGTTTGCCATATAGACTGACCGCAATTAATAAATAATCAGTTGATTATTCGTCACTGGCTTAGTTATTAAAATACCATTCGGAATTTTTGTTTCTCCTATGGCTCAGGTTTTTCCTCTGGGCGTTCCTTTTTCGTGAAGTCAATAATAAAAACTATAATTAATAATAATAGCATCCAAGACCTTTTTTTGATAGCGCAGCACAGCATTACAGAATGAACCTTACTTTGAGGGATGGAACTCTCTAATTAAAATCGAGAGATTATTGGTAAAGTGATTAGTGATTGGAAATATCATATTGCCTACTCTACTCTAGCTTGGTGTTTTATACGCAACCATCTGCCTCAGGTATTAATTATCCTTTGGTAACTATAATCTATCCTCCCTTTTAATTTCATTGTTCATATAAATAATATTTTGGAGGATAGAAGTCGAAAGTTATTTTCCTTTCATGTTTGGCTGACTTACATTAGTAATTGGGGTGTCCCATATGGCAATAGGTGATGTTTCTTCCTCGTATAGTGTTTTCTATAATAAACGATTACATTTGGCAAATTGCTCCTTGTTTTCAACTGTTCGTATTAGTTCTTCATAATTCAATAGCCCAATGACGAGAATTTCTTGCCCATTCCACCCCATTCCACCATTCCTTTGATCTGGTCCTTCACAATTAACTGAGGTAGATGGCAATTTTTCCAAGAACTTGCTAACGTTTCGCCAATCATCCTGTTGGCTGACACTGTTTCAGTTAAGTTCTGAAGAAGTCAGTATAAAAGCCAACATCATTGGCGAAACAACTGACACAGAAGGTATCCAGAAGTTTTGTAAATAGTTTGAGGTATATGAAATTTATTGCACGGAATGTGGCCCACATACGGCTTTACCAATTTTTTTTTTGTTAATTTTTTACATCTATTTACAGTTTGTTCTACCACTTATATTGACCCATCGATTCATGGCAGAGGTTGTACCTTTAAGTTCCAATGGGTGTTATAAATGTTTTGTTATCTTGACATTTTCGTAATTTTTGTGTTGGTGATGGAGATCACAATCCGAATCTGCTGTATCGATGATATATTTCATACTAGATATCATTACTCC
The DNA here is from genome assembly GCF_029955315.1 of Cylas formicarius. NCBI lineage: Eukaryota > Metazoa > Arthropoda > Insecta > Coleoptera > Brentidae > Cylas > Cylas formicarius. The sequence continues at coordinate 29,075,553 of NW_026844347.1, read as the reverse complement.
ACTGATTCTTTGATCCTGTGTTACATTCGCGAATGCTTTCTTGAACATCGCTTCAGAATGAAGGTAAAATGGACAAGGCGAATGCCCATGTTCATTTTGGTATTTTTACGGAGAAGGTATATAAATGCTGCGAGAAATGTTAAACCCCTGAAAATTAATATTCAGCTGGAATCGATATACAGGTTCGCACGGCTGGATTCAAAGCTGATAACGTGGGTTACTTCGTCGTCTGCCTCGTTACTCGTGTTCAAAACTAGTTTCGCCGTTTTCGTGTTTAGTAATTTTCGAGACAATGGCCGCGCACTTAACTTGATCAATGAATCGAGCGCGCGCATGTGAACATTTCAATTCAGGACGCTCGATATTTTTAATTCAGCGGCGAATCTTTGACATACAAACACTTTCCATTTTAAGAACGTTTACCGTATACGGAGCGGTCGTTGTGCAGTTTTTGTCAAAAGGGTAACGGTGCTTCAGTAACGATCGATTTGGTATCGTCTGCGGTTTGTTTTTCTTGCGGGTCCCTTGTGTGTAGGAATTAGAAAGAATTCTGCTCGGAATTCCGTGTTAATGGCGAAACAAGTTTCCTAAAAACACCAGCGACGAGTTGTCTAGTAAAACCGACAATAAAAGGCCGTAGAGGCATCTTCGGTTTTAATTTTAGATGCCGTGAACGACAATTCCACTTTGTTCATCACAGTCATCGGACTGCGCAGAATCATTCTTATTTTTAATTTTTATTCAATTCTTTTACCTTTTAAATTAAGAAAATTAATTAATCCATAACATGTTTGTTCGCGTCCCTCAAAAGCAAGATAAAAATCCATCGCGAAAAGGAAAACTAACCAAAACTAATAGTACGAATCGAAGATACATTCGTAAATGGAGAGTTTATAAGATATGAATGCCGATAACTTCGGAGATTACTTTGGAGAAATGGTAAAATATCCTTCCACTGACTCAGTAGTGGTTATTGGTATCGCCAGCCTTCATTCACGTCGCATAGAAAAAACTCAAACAAAAATTTCGTGGAAGATATGAAAGAAGAACAAAATATTTCTATCCTGCTCATACCAAGATGGTGGCAATCTCTATGAATGAAATCCAACATGAACCCAATTCACAAGTGAAAGGATTGGTCGCTAGAAGAAACATAACTTCTAAGGTGAAAGACGTAAAGTTGCTATTCAACCCAGCCATTATGGAAAATACCCCAAAGAAGAAAATTTTGTTAAACGGGTAGACCATTTCATCCAGATATTTTTATCTCTCGAGGGAAACAATATTACTCAGATGAGAAAGGAATACGAACATATAAGTTGCATCCGATCATATTTTGATACCCATATACAGACTTTATTGTAGGGTTTGTGCTATTATTTTATTCATTTAATTTAAGAGAAGATCCTCGCACCATTTAGAGACGGAGTATAATTAATTTGAGATAACTCTGTGACACTCTTTGGATAATATTTCAAATTGAATTGAATGTTTTTTGACAGACCCGTGCTAACACAGTCAGAGCATCAATTGAGGACAGAAAAACATACGTGTTGAAATTGATGCACCGCTAACAACCGTTTTATTTTGTCGCCCATGAAACGGCGACAATGTTGCGTTGGAAACGATCTTAATCTTGCCAAGAAGGTTCGGGAAAGGCACCACCGATTTCTTCGAAAAATCAGCAAATTCATTTCAAGGCGAATAAACATTGAAAATTGAAAAACGAACTGATTATATCTAAAAATTATTTATCAACTTATTATTGTAGTTAATAGATCGATTTTGTATATGTTTGTGTTTATCTTATTTTATTAAGTTGAATTTTTCGATTAGACTATATAATACAGGGGGATCCATTCCAGAACTTCATTTCTGCTGCTAGCAGCAAATTTTTTATCTAAACGGTGTTACTTTAGATGCGCAGACCACGCAATTTTCAGAGTACGAGCGATATAACTTTTGCTATTGTCACTGTTCAACATTCTTCAGAATAGTCGTGTACTTAGCCAACATCGATTATTTTGAACCGGAATCTATTCATTTTCTACAAAATAACATTGTTTTACTGATCTAGTGATGACAAAATAAACAAAGTTGCAATTGATTTGTATGTAATAACGATAATAATTTTGATTTGTTTTAGGTGATTCCTGGGCGGCCCGTCGTTACCGGCGGCACCCCCTAAAGCGATGAGCGGGTCATGCGCGCCGGCTTGTGCACGGTGAGCGCCCCCCTGGCCGCGTGCAGCCCGGCACCAGCCCTACCGCCATCTGCCCGCTTCCTGGCTCTTCATTTGCTGCACCAGCAGACCCTTTATTTCGTCGTTCAGGCCAAATCAAGAGTACGGGAGCTCTATCATCAAACATGCAGGCACTTTGCCCAGCAGGGCATGCTGGATACCGATCTGTTCGGTTTGGCCTTAATTTGTGGTAAGCCTTCAAAAGAGTTTCTGCATAGCGCATCGCCCATTCCGCATTGACTCCTCCGATAATCTAACTACAAGTTAATAACAATAATAGCACTCAACATGTCGCTTACATTTTTTTTACTATTACTTTTTACTTAAAAAAAATACATGCAGGAAGTTCTAGATTATTACTACAATTAAATGTAGTAAAATTGTTTTTCTACTCCCGTCGGTAAAATACCTAATTACCCACCGATCTAGCGTGCGGGAAGCGTCACTTTACCACGCCAGTTTCGTTTCCCATGAATCTGAGCTACTTCGGACATTTCCGGGATTTGACGGCACGGATTTGGTAGAAATCGGATGTTTTCGGAGATATTTCCCACGCTTGCAATTTTGAAGTTTGTCCATTCTGACGGTGATGTCAGTGAATGTATTCGTGTTGTTTTGCGAAAAAGTACCCAAAAACTAACATTCGTAAAAAAAGTATAGTATGCAACACGTTTGGTAAACTTTTTAAGTCAAATGCCGTTTGCCGCACTTGTTGCATAACATTGTATTATAGAAACAAATTAATTATAAATTGTACATCGTGGTATGTTCAAGTTATTTTAAAATTGTGTTTTTGAAAACGCAAAACAATGTGCCAAAATTTACGAACCTTCGTGATATGTCCGCTATAACTTACCGTGTACTAGACCTTAGTCCCCCATCCTTAACTGGGACACCCTGCTTGTAAAAATGAATAATGGCCCCAATAGAAAACCTTGAGACACACCTTAAAAAAGAAAAATGGATAAACGCTAGCCATCGGCCACCAATAGACTAGTTGACAGTGGGAAAAATATTATATTAATATGCTCGTAGATTATGGGTTTTACTAACAATTTACATTAATCTGATTATCTATGATGAAATAGTTAACGCAGTATTAAGTATTACATTTTAACAACGAAATACTCATAAATAATAATAAATTGTTTATCCACATCGGAATGTTCTTCAACGAAGATATTACATAAATATAATCAGAATTTCTACAAGTTCTTCTGGATTCCTCCGGGGTCGGTTGTTGATAAAATAAATAAAATCATCATGGTGACTTCTTCAGAGTCTAACTGAAACTGGTGATTGGCGAAACGTCAGCAATTTTGATTTATCCCGAAGATTTGTAAATAGTATTACAGTAGGCCGTGGAAGTTTCCTTAAAAAATATATAAATTACTTATATAATTCAAAAAACCTCTGCAGAAACGGAGCCATAGCGGATAAAGTGAACATTTGTAAACAGAAATTTGAATTTACTGTTTGCATGTTTCGGTCTTTTAATATTTTTTATTTATTTCTGAGATCAGGTATTTTTTTACTCTTTGGGTACTTATTTAAAATACTAACATTTTTTCTACGGATTCTTAGAAAAACAGGTGTTCCGAAACATCAATAAAATGAATGAAATAAAAGCGAATATTCAAATTTGAAAATTAAAAGATCGACAGCAGTGGAATTAACGAACTATGCGAACTGTCAACGTCCATGTTGGTTGTTCAACGCAATGTCCAAAGATGGCTTTACCAGTATCCGCAGCAATACAAGGTGCTTCAAAACAAATGCGAAAAATTTAAGGGAGTGATTCCTTGTTCATTCTCGATGGTTGTTTGTTATATGAATATTGGGTCCATTGGGGGCACATTGCGTTACAAATATTGCGCAAAAATAGTTTTGAAGAGATTTTTTTTCAAAAACGAAAAGAGGTAGGACAACAAAATTGCGAAAGTTATTAAAAAACCCACTTACGTAGAACATGGAGAACAAGAAATTTTAATCCCAATCAACGCTACTTATTCTAACAAATTGAAGCAATAAATAATTGCCGATAATACATTACTTTCTTTTTTAGGATGAAAAATAAAACCTTAATTTTTCTGCTATATTTGTGGCGTCGTATCTCGCAATCGTTGAGTTTTGAGCCAAGGTTTATATAATAAACTACCCTTTATTTTGAACCAAGAATCAACCCCTTCACATCTGTATCCAAATACCTTGTAAAATTAGCAGCTACAAATATGCCACAGTCACCCTAAATAAAAGCGTCCCGATGAAAAAATCCGAATCAAAATCCGGTCGTTCCGGGACGTTATTAAAGTGTGGAAAGCTGCGCAGATGGCAACGCACGCCTCTGTTTCTCGTCCGGCATTCCTTAATACCTGATCCTCGCCTTGTGGCGCGGTTTGTACCGGCCCGAGCCGCATTCCGCGGTTATACAAATGATCCAATCCCCCTCCCGACCTCGCACCACCCCGCGAACGCGGCTACCTGTCTTAACAGCGGCGATGCATTGTTTTTTTTTTGGTCGTCGCCAAGTTTTTGGCCGCGGGCGGCTGCCTTCATTTTTTATTGACCTGGGCCTGGATGTGTACGTGTGTGTGTGTTTCCACTATAAATTCCTTCTCGGGTTGTGCGGTTAAAGGCTTGGAGAGAGGAAGAAAAACGCGTAAAACTCAGCCGGTTGTACTCCTATTATTGGAGTTCCAAATTTGACCGGTATGGTTTGGATATTAATATCCAAAAATTTGCGAAAAGAGCGATTAAAAATGCCTTTTGCATATTGCTCCCCTACTGTGTTTAGAATTCAAAAACGGTATAATGAAATTTTTATTAGGACCTGTTTCCTAACTGCGAAGCAAAAGTGAAAATTTTTCAGTTTTAAAAATTTACATCATTTTAGTTTCAGTTGCACTTTAATTATTTGTGTTACGGCCCTGTTTTGGTTAAAATATAATTATAAAGTGTAATTGATGATTATAAAAGTGAGTAAGAAGGATATCAGAAAAAATCGAATAACAAAAAACAAAAATGTCGACAAAAATCTATAAGATTTTTGACAGTTAAAATATCGGGAAGTATCTAAAACGGATACAAATGATGCAACAACACTATTGGGCCGGTATTTAAGATGAAAAAGTGGTTTATAAAATAAAAATATTTTTCACATGTAAAAATACATGGCAAATTTTTTAAAATTTTCCGTCAAAACCTTCCCTTTTTGCGTAATTTCAATCCCCTTGAGCTATCAATAGCGGATTCACTCTCTTTTCATCTTCACACCTATTTTTTTATCTAGCGTCCAGTCATTTACCACTGTCTAAAATAGTGCTTCTTCCTCTTGTTCCAATTATGCAGAACTTCTTACGTTAGTACTAAGTCCTGTGTTTCCGTCTATGCTTTTCCGCTAGGAATTGGGATTCCTGAAGACCAGACATATCGTTTTAGGTGATCGTAGAAGTGGTTGAGGTGTATTTGGTTTTTAGTCTTTTGCAATTTTAATGGACCGATCATTTGGCATTCTGTCTACGTATTCTCTCCATTCCTTCTTTAGTTTCTTGCTCCTCTTACTAAATCTTGAGTTTCACACACCTCCCTTATTTCTTTACTTGGGGTTGTTGAATTTAAAAAAAGAGAACTTTATGTTATAGCCCATTAACAAAGTAAGATAATCATAATCTGCTAAGGCTATTTTATTCTCTTCGAAAAACTGCCTCAAGAATATGAACATATCTTTTTTGTAAGATGTAAGGTGTAAGAAACAAGAAATATATCAACAAAAATCCTATCAATAAAAAATTGAATTCGTCGATATGGCCCAAATATAAAAGAAAATCACAAATGCTGATTTTTCGTTTAAAAACCCTCTCTTTTAGCCCTAAGTTTTAAAGATACAATGATCTCCTAAAGAATGAAAAAAAAAGTGTTTCTCAAATATTTGTTAGATTAGGTCAAACACTATTTTTGCCTGCAAGGTATTCATAGAGAGGATACGAATACAGATATCAATTATTACTGTGGCTGGCAGGTTAAATGAATTGACCAGGGAAAAAACTCGGTTACCCATTTTGTCTATGTTTAACGATTCTGACGCAGTTTGACCAATTACTGCAAGTGGACGACAATAATAAAACACGCAATCCCAGTTATAACGATAACCGATTAAGAATTAATAAAATTGTTATCGTAATCTCAATGCTTTTAGCAACGTTTTCATTTTTTTGTGTTTTGCTGAATTAACCATCATTTGCAACAAATAAGTAAAATCGCTTTTAATCGAACTAAAGCGTTTACAAAAGATTAAGATTTTTAAGCAACAATAGGTATACCAATAACGAGAAATTTTATCGGGCTCCAATGTAACAAAGTTATGCCTAGACTATAAGAATTAAAAAGGAGGAAATAGAAATGATACAATGTTATTAAATTTATCTAGTATTTTCGCATTGCGAATAAACTGCTGCTCATGGATACTGGAAACCAAAGGGCTTTTAAAATATTTGATATTATCAACATTTATTAATTTGAACTCTTCTTGAAACAAAACTTCATCAGTAAGACTAGTGAATGGACACATATGTGGATCAATAAAAATTCGTTGTGACCCGTCGAAAGCAGAGAAGAATTAGTTGTTGATTTTATAATTGCTGCTCATAATTTTCAACTTCCTACCATCGAAAGAAGGGCATCTGCTAAGAAATGAAAATTAAAGGGGGTTAACATTGGTTAAAAGAAGGTTCAAGAAGGAGCCTGAACAATTTAAACAGTTTTCGAGGATGTCAACAGAAAGTTTTGATAAAATAGATGAAGTAGAGAAAATAGAGATAAGAGAGAGATGCAACTCTCGAATATCAAAATTTAATATTTCCTTATTCATACTAAAAGCTAAAAAAAATAATATATGACATGTGACACTTTTAAGGACGAATTTCTATAAAGACGTTAATATTAGTATATTTATGCAACAAGTGCGGTAAACGGCATTTGACTCAGGAGTTTATTTGACGCCAGCGGAAAGCAGCGGAGCGAGTGTTTAATAAAAGTTTACCAAACATGTGATCATTAGTTTTTAGGTCCATTTTTCATTTCAATGACATGACTGTCAGAATTGACAAACGCCAAGCCATGCGGTAAAATCTACGAAAATATCCTATTGTTCGAAGTGGCTCGGATCCGTGGGACGAGAAACTCACGTGGTAAAAGGACGCTTTCCGCACGCTACATTGGTGTATAATCGAGTATTTTACAAGTAGGAAAAAAATGTTTTTCTACTCTCCTCTGTAAAATACCTAATTATACACCGATCTACACCGATACAGCGTTCAGAAAGTGCCATTTTGCCACGTCAGTTTCGTTTCCTACGGATCCGAGCTACTTCGGACATTTCCAGGATATTGCCGCGCGCGTTCGGGAGCAATCGGATGTTTTCGGAAATTTTACGGCACGGCTTGAATTTGACATTTGTCAATTCTGACAGTCATGTCAGTGAATGTATTCCTGTCTTTTTTTGTGCATAAATCTACTCAAAAACTTACGATCGTTTATTAAACACTCGCTCCGCTCATGCCAAATAAATTCGTGACTCCAATTGTTTTGGGAGAATAATTATAAATATCTTTGATATTATATGGTAAAACATTGGTTAGATGCGGGTATTTAATTGTTTATAATAATGACATTAGCTCAATTTTTGCTTTATTTCAACTGTCGGTGTAACTGTGTGTATTTGGCGCAAAAATTTGACTATAATTAGAACAACCTTTACTTTGCCAATCAGTTTGTTAAGATGTTCGTGAATTTAGTATCTGAAATCAAAGTGGTTATGAATTAATTCATGAACAGATGTTCAGTATAAAACTAGTAGATCTTATATGTGCATATACAAAAATCTCTGTCTAAATATCTGCGTTGATTTATCATAGAGCATACTTCTGCATTTTAAAAAAACTATAAACGGCAAAGTTTGACACATTTTATTTATAATTTTTTTTTCATCGTCTTCTACTTGACTAAGGTCTAAAAATATCGCGCAAAATGATATTGGTTTCAATTATTCCGCGACCAGGCATCGCATCGTTTAATCAATGAACCGGTCCTCGTCGATCGTACTCGAGTAGACGACTCCATCACTGGGTTCGCGGTCCAAGCCGGCCGGCGCAGAACCACTGCGGAATGTGGCGCTGTCGGACTGCATTCCTTCCTCGGTTCCGCCACGTCAGAGACGCTTCGCCTGGGGCGCCACACGTCCTAACGACGACGGGGGCTCCAGGAGGAGGCCTCTGCTACGACCGAGTCTATACTGTTTCTCGAAATGTTACGTTTTGAGGAATCCTTTTGTTTTGTCCGTTTTACATATTGCACTAGCATTAATATTAATACTAACGACTGGTTCGAACGTTTTCCTATCGTCTCCATGCCCAAGTATTATTAGGGTTCGGATTTTTATGCACACAAAATGCTTAAAATATGCGCATTAAAATGTCTGTTTTTTCTAAAAAAATATGCGAAATATATGCTTTTTTCTACCATCTATGTAATTTTATGCCCTTTGTTTTTTACATATATTGTTTACTGAAAATCAGGGAAAGAATAGTCAAACAACGAAAAAAATTACATTATATTTACAGTTTTTAGACAAAAAAATAATACTTAATTAAGAGTATTTATTAACATTAGCTAATAATAAATTAGTGACTTATATCTATATACTTATACCTAACCTATATTAAAGCATTATGGTAAAAGCTATCCAGTTTTACTATCAGGCTTATTATTATTATTGTACTAATTGACAATTAAATTTTTGTCTTTTATCGCGTAATATGCTTTTGTACTTGGAGAACGGTCTTTCGACGTGGACCGAAGTAATTGGCGCGAATTTAAATGATGCAAGGATGTTCTGGTTCCAAATAATGTAAATCATTATCAACCGTCGCATCTAATGATACAATTTTTGAAATTAAAAAAAAATTTGAAACTCTTCATTTTTTGTTGTTACACTAATTTTCCCTATTCTGCTTGGAACTTTTTTCAACCAATGTTCGCACTCTTCTACTATTGAAATTGACTCTAACGAAGACATTTGTTCGGTCTCTAATTTTCTAATAAAACCACTTAAAAAACTAAAATTAGCTTTGATCAGTTGAATCTGAAAAGTCTAATACAATGTTTTTTTTATTTGATTAAAGTGATTCGCGTGAAATAAGGCTGCGTCTGTCTAACCACTTTTTACGTTCGAAATTAAAGTATTAAGTAAATCGCCACTTTTCCACAAGCCTTGCAGAATACTTCTTCTTTTTCCAAAGATAGCTCTGGATGATTTTTAATCCATACAGACACCAAATGATAATTCACTTTCGCCATTTTGAATTCAATGACGGAGGCTCGGACAGCAAATAAAGTGTGAAAAATGCTTGGAAAATTTCAAAAGTACATATGAAGAAGGTGGGATGTATTTCATTCAATCACAAGCACCCCAGTTCAGTTCTTAAAATCACATTAGATAAAAGCGTCAAACAAGAAAATGGACGAGGGCTTAATCCTTAGGTAACGGAATTTGAAGGCTATAAATTGAAAGTACACGATATTGCAGATACATTTCATTTTTAATCATATCCGTTTGGACAATCCCTGTAATATATGCGATTTTTATGTTGGAAAAATAAAAAATATTCACTTAATGTACAACAAATAATAAATGTTCTAAAGCTTCATTGCGAAAAATCGTTAATCCAAAATTATTTCATTCTAAAACGGGTATATCCAAAATATTGAGTTGATATTCCTAATACTAAAGATGTTTTTTACATAAAATCCTAACTCTAGTTATTAGCATCCGTTCTATAGAAAAGCGCCTAGAGACGCAACTCTTGAGTTAAGGTGAGAGCTTATAAATGTTGCCTATAAATAGCCAAAAGTTGGCGAGTTTGTCTAAAATGTTAAAATGCAGTATTTTTTGACCCCGGTCATGAGAATATTATCAATGCCGACTTTGAGGATGTTCTGAAGGAAATTGAGTTTCTACGATATATATTTATTCGAAGGGATCTCTTTACAGGTTTCAACAGAAAATGTATTCTGCTTTTCCTTTATATAGGAAATCATTAGATCCTTTTGTTTTGCACTGCCCTTTCTTGCCCTTGACTAGTCAAATTCGATCAAAAAGTTTGAAATAACATCTTGCAATTGCATGTGTGTCTTATTTATCATTATTCAATAATAATATGTGTTTTATAATAAATTATTATGCGTTTGTGATGTCGAATTTTCCTATAACCCTCTTCAACGAATACCCAAATACGATACTTACTGATTCGGGGAGTTCCAATAAAAATATCGATTCCATTAATTTCTTAGAACGACGTACTGCAACATATCGCACAGTATCAATAAATATAAATTTCATTGTAAATTTTAAAATTATTTCGGTCAATTGACCTAAAAAAAAAATTGACCGATCAATTCCACAACGCTAATAGTGGGTCATTATTACATTTGCACCCCCATTTTCCGTTAAAAGGAATAGGCTAAAATAACAATTGACTATCAAAATCATGATCTATTATTGGGGTCGGATGAAATTACCGACGTTCATTGGTAGAAATGATGTCGAGACATTTGGCAAAAAAGAATCATCCTTTCGCCGAGTTCCTAATACCCACTTTCAAGAATACGGGTTTTGGTTTCCAGATTGATTTTTAAATTTCCCTGGTGAGTAAAATTTTTCGTTTTTCATGGGTATTTACGGAAATAATTATTTTTATTTTGGAGATTTCCAGCGCCGCTCAATTTCAGTGTCGGTCATAGGTGTAGGTGAACTTTGCGCAGCAGAATTATTAAAATATTGCCATTTTTGGGCACTTACCATGTATGTGTAGTCTAACGCATTATAATTTGCTGTTAAGCAGCAAGTTCACATTATTATGCACCACTATCAGTGAGTGAAAAAAATATTATTAATTACAGGAAAGTGTCAGCCGATGTTTTGGGAATGATTGAGATTGAAAAATTTTTAGATTATTGTGGGAGCGAAAGACAGCAGGTCGACTAAAACCTCTCAAGAAAAGTCCAGACTGGGTAGTAAAAGTCGTTCAATACAAGAGAAATAAAAGAAATACCCACCCTAGATGAGGTATTAATGCAGCTTGACAGGATGACATTATATCATTAAGAGGAGTGCCGGTTACTCAGATCAGGATCAGGTGGTACTACCTGTAATAGATATAAAAAGAAAAAATTGCAATGGAATCAATGCGAAACAATAAAAGTAGTTTCAGTATTGGTCGGACCACTCTGTAGTCCATTTGCATATCTGATGAGGTTTTATTACTCTAAACGTTTCTGAGGTAGACTATAGACATTTAATTTCTACTTACTACACTAATTCTTTCAAACAAGTCTGAGTTTGTTGAAATCGGATAGGACATTTTGAAGATATAGTAATATACTGGTGATATCCAGGAGCTTCCCCTACTCACCGGCGGCGGTGATAAATCTTTTGCAGGTTTTCTAACAATACTAGCTGATTTTGAGAAATTTTTTTCTTCCTGACGCTTATGTCTTGTAGTTTATGAAATTAAAGGCAAAACAAGCTAGAAAATAAACCTACTTTAAATATTTCGTAGTTGATGTAAGCAAAACCTTTCTGCAAGCCATCCTTTGCTTAATTTTAATGTTAAATTTAAATTAGTGTTAAATTAATGGTAATGGGTGCTTGCGCGAATCCATCAAGAATTTAGGACACAAGAATTGCGACATTAGTTTATGATGGTACATTAGAAACTGACATTAGAGTTCGACCTTTAAAAACATTCCTTCATAAAATACTATTTTACCACTGAATTTCTTAACCAAGAGTTTAGGCGCCTTTCCTAGAGTCGACATTAGCTATTTGTGGTACTCGTAAAAAGACGCCAGTGACGTAAAGTGGTGTTTCGTTTTTTTAAAGTTATAGTCAATTTAATAACACATAAAGTATTGCCGAATAAATAGATAGCATAATTTTTCTACTCATCATTACATATGATTTTTAAAAAGCTATCGTGAGTCACTTTCGGCGGTTGCCGTACTTTAGTCACGGCTTGGGAGGTTAGACTAGATTTATATTTTAACATTTGTGATTCAGTGACTCAAAACTGACAAACTTCAAAATATCATAACTAGAATTTACCGAAAACATTCTGTAAATGTCCCAGCCATGGGTAAAGAACTTGACCATTCATTGATTTGCATATTTGGGTATTTTATAGAGTAGGGAGTAGAACAAAAAAACACGCAATAAACTAAAAATTTCGTAATTGGTGACAAAATATTAGTTACTGATCTACTTAATTTAGTACTTATTTTTCATTTGCGTTTGCATTTACGTTATTTTTTTAATATAAGTAATCGAAGAGCTATCAAAAATCGTTTAATGACTTTCAAAATTTCGTCGCTGCTAACAAAGTAATTCACGAAAAGATTTACGTTTTATTTTTTTTAAATACCTTCTTTGTCCGGAAAAGCTGACATTTTTATCGAAGGTATATTAAGGTCTCTCCGCAGTGCCTCAAAGTTTCACCTACCCCATCCATTTAGTCGCAATTAATTTGTAACATATACAAGCGCCCATGATTGTAAATAAGCGAGCCGACTTTTCAGCCCAAAAGTGGGTAAAACTTTGCAATGGGGTTTTCGGTGATCATGAATCCGAAATTTCTTGAACATATCGATAAGTTATTTTACCTATACTTTGCTTTTAGCCACAATTTTTTTTGTAATTTTTAACCTCATACATTCCATTCCTAAAGGCGAGCGGTACGATCTATAATTGCTTTTTTGGTACCTTCGGATAGAGGGACCCAATAAATGTCAGCCCCCCTCGACTGCACATAAGTCTCTATTTCTAATATTAGCTCATTGAAGTTAAGTTTTCGGAAATCCTTTCCATCTAATTTTGCCATTTTGGCCCTGTTTTTCTACCCCAACCAAAGTTGTGGGTTAAATACGGTACATATTTAAGTTGCTTTTCATTTTACTCGATTGCGACATATAATAAGTCACATACATGATTAGTGAATCAAACTTGTCACGTATTATACTAATGTTCGATGCATAATTAAGTCGCTTGACGCGTTTTACTTTTTGTACCACGAAGCTCGCGCTACGCCCATTTTTTTCCGTTTTAAAGATCAAGGCTACGCGACCTTCGATTTAAATTCTTTCTAACTGAATTAAACGTTTTCCATGTGACAAGGTACATCGGAAAAGCGCATAAATATTACGCTGTGTTAATTAATTTTGCGTACGCAATAAGAAAATTCATCGAAATCGAATATTACGTGGGTACCTACACGTTTTTTTCCTCAGTAAATTGTTGGATGAGTTTGCAAAATGGTATAAATATGTAGGTATATGTTTATTTTTTATGTCCTAGTCAGTTGGTATTGCAAACTGAGTTAATTTATTTTTAAGATTAAAAAAATACATTACATATATTACATTTATTTTAAATAAATATTGAAAGTTAAAAAAACGTCAAGATAATAATATTACAATTGTGTTAATGAAAAATGGATAAAGCGGTTTCGCGCATTATTTATTATCATTATTAGAACTGTTTTTATTTAAAGCCTTTAAGCTTAATGCATAGGCATTCCATTTAGCGTACCCTCTAGGGTATGTTTTATATTGTAACTCAAATATTATGTATTTTAAATAAAATATCTACGAAATCACGTGTAGACGTTTATATATCGATGTCCAAAATGTATCTGAAAAAGTAAAGATGGAGCCTGGTACTTTCGGGGAAGTTCACTACCTACTTCATGGGGAGTTTTTGGATAGTTCCTCGTTCTCAACGAATTGAACTCGTAGTACCCCCTAGTACTGCGCAGCTAGCTAGGAGATGAATTTTAGTTTCCTCCTAGTCTAAACATAGCCATGTGCTGTTGTGGCCCACCCTATGGAGCTGCTGTCTTAGATGGCAGTGTCCTCTTAGGACGCAATTTTAAAGCCCTGGCGTAGAGAATTAGAACCCTCGACTGTCTCGGTCCCGGTAAAGTCTCCCAGTGCAGAGCGAACTGGGTCTTTTCACTTTCACGCTTAAACCTTCTGAATATTTTGTTCATTGATTGTTGTAACTTTTTTCTTGTAAATTTGTCGTATATAAGAAAAGAAATGTAGTGCAATGCTTAAAAAACTTTTAAAAATTTGCATTTTCTGAATATTTTGTTTAAGTATTATAACTTTTTTGTTGTTAGAAAAAATTTTTTATTCCTTGGTATTGTTTATTTCAACCAGAAATTAGCATACCCTTAAAACCCTTAAAACTTGCATTTTCTAAATATTTTGTTTATGGATTTGGATGGATTAATTTTTTTTTCGTAGATTTGTCTTTAAAAAAAATGTTGCGCCGTGGTCTTCGAAAAAAAAACTTTGGTAATGCTAACTTCATGCGAAAATTATCCTTACCACTATTAAAACTTTCATTTTCTGATTATTTTGTTTATGGATTATGGGTAACTTTTTTTTCGTAAATTTTCCGTAAACGAAAAACAATTCCCGCAATGTTAAATCTAAATGCTAAATGCTAAATCTAACTGCCGCATCAAATCAGCATTACTTGAAACTTACACTTTTGAGTTGTTGTTGAATGGATTAGACGCATAAACTAAATATTCAGTAACTGGTAATGTTAATTTTCGCATGAAATTAGTATTACTAGGGATTAAAAAAAAAAATTTTAAGACAAAAAATCGACAATTGTAGCATAAATAAACCACAACAAATTTGTGGTAATGATAACTTTTTAACTTTTTTTATGAAAATCAATCTCCGTGTAACTTCCAAAGTTGTGAAAATATTCAATAATCATTACAAAGGTTAGAATTGTGTATTGTGTAATAAGTCATGTAACAAAAATTCGAAATCGTAATATTTTCCGAGTTATAGCTTATCAAAAGTCATATTTTAGACACATCCCTGATTGAGTATAAGTCATCGTTACAAAAGAAAAGTGTTTCAGAAATCTGTCACTAGAGGGCACTTTACCTAGAATATATTTTTTTTATTTTCCCTGTATTTCATTTATTTAGACTGATATTGCAAAATAGAACAGAATCACAAATCCTCAAAAAATGTTACTCTTGTTTTAAAATAAAATTTGAAAAAAATGATTTTTGACAAGCTATAACTCGGAAAATATTACGATTTCGAATTTTTGTTGCATGACTTTCCGAAGTTTCCGAACACCCTGTATCACCTATAGGGATCACGAACATAGTAAAATATTTCGTGTTTACGTTACGGGGGGTGTTCGAATGGAATGTGGTACTAAGTTAAAGCAAACGGGAAATATCTGATGGAAATTGATGTTTCAGACGGCGAGTACCTCTTCGCAGAGCCAGATAGCAAGTTATCGAAATACGCCCCAAAAAGTTGGCGATCTTCTCACAGTCATGGCCTCGACGCGAACGGACGTCCGGCTTTGGCCTTCTATTTCCGCGTTCAGTACTACGTGGACAGTCCACTCCTTCTGCGAGACGAAACTACAAGAAACCACTACTACTTGCAGCTGCGAGTCAATGCCGCCTCAGGGGCGGCAGGAGAACACGCCGCCCATCTGGCGGGTCTTTCGTTACAGGCGGATTTGGGAGATTTTAATGAAAATACTAGGTAATTGTTTAAAATTTATATCATAATTGCGAGCAAAATTCACAAGTATAATTGGTTGCATACTACGAGTGGGTACATTATTTTAACCCGATTATAGTAAGATAGCAAGTAGTAAACTCTATTAAAATTGAAATTCTAGCAATATAATATAGATGTGTATAAAAAGTAAGGAGTTTTTTTGCCGTTTAACAAATTGTTTTTTTTTTTGCTAAAAATTATTTTAAACCATGTCGGAAAAATCTTTAGTACGCTCACTTTGATTTTAACCAAGTTAAAATTTTGGTAATTTCTTTCTTTCTTACTTTCGGTACTTCAGTGTATATCGAATGGTCAATTTAGAATTATAGAAAAACTGATTAAAAAGGGCACGTGAAATGTATCTGTTTCATTATGGAGAAACAAACAACATGGTGGAGAAATCATTAACTTTTCGAAAGTCTAAGTCTTAATCCTAAACGATTCTTTATGAACTATAACAATAAAGGTATAATTCGCAAAACAAAAATGCGATTGTATCGAAAAACTATAGCAGTGTGTGGTCAGAAACTAGTCCCAGCCACCGCTGGTATCTGCGCAAATTTTGATGACTCGCCTCGCCGCGTTGCTAAATTGGCGAGCCGTTTTCCTGGAGATCGGTCCTTCTTAGAAATTAAATATTTAGATTTCTTGTCCCGAATATGTTACGAAACAATAAAAATACGTCGACCCAAGTTGTCACGTGGTGAAAATCTCTTGGAAGTTGGACGGTTAAAAATAATATTAAAAGAACAATTAAATCCTGCTCTTGGAGAATTCGAAGATCTCAATTATACAAGGTGTTTTGTAAAAGCGTGGCAATAGAAAGAAATTTTTATGTGACATCGTGATTGTCTTTGAATTGACGCATTAAAATCAAAAAATTCACCTTTCCTGGAGTTGAGTTTTTTATTACTTAGTTAAAGTATTTAAAGAACGAAATGCCATGGAGTCAAACGTCTCTCCGATTACTAACAGCAAGTACTTCATAATCACCATCTACAAAAGTGATTTTAGTTTCAGACCAGAGGATTATGTACCACCTAACATGCGGGGACCAGCTGCTTTACGCGCTATCGAGGCAGCCCATAGATCCCACCGGAAGTTGTCCAAAAATGAAGCCAGGACGCGTTTCATAGCAGAAGCGTGCCAGTTGCAGGAACCGGTTAATGCTCATGTATTTAGGTTGGTTCCCTGTCTGTTATTGTACGTTCCAATATTATAAACGTCCGTATTCCATTCCAGGTTAAAAGCTTCGAAAACTGAATCGCCACCCGGGTCGCTTCTCCTGGCGGTTTGCGCTAAGGGTTTGCGAGTGTGTCCCGACAATAACCCGCCCTCGATATTCCTTTGGAGCAGTATAAGCAAACTCAGTTTCGAACGCAAGAAATTCGAAATTCGCACCAGCCACGAAAAGCTAACCCTCTACACCACCAGTGATGAAAAGAGTCGACTGCTTCTCGCTCTGTGCAAAGCGACGCACCAGTTCAGTATGGCCGTCGCCCCACGTCTCAACGAAGCGCGTCGAGAAGAAGAAGAGCGACAGAGATGGGACTGCGATCAAAGGGTCTCCGTTATCAGTTCGACTTCGTCGAACACCACGTCTGGAATCGTCAGCGACCGATTTCATTCCGAAGATGAATTAGAAATTATGATAACCAGTCCACCTGCGCCGTCTACGGAGAGTCTGGCTCTAGCTCACCTGCTGGACAGTGCCCCAGCTAGTAGCCGGACATCTGCCGCGTCTGCAACTGCCGCTCTCGCAACCATTTCCTTGAAGGAGGAAGAAGAAGAAGAGTCGCCCAAACAAGCTACAAGTGAGAGTTCCGGGAAAACAGCCAGTATCAAATGCGCGGGATCGCAATGCAGCTCTTCCTGTAGCACTGTTGTTGTGACGCCAGTTCAGACAAGTGAGTGGACTTCTAATAAAGTTTTTGGTGATTGCATCTAATATACAATAAAATCTGTCATTTCTAATCTCGCTTTTAACCAAGATCTGTCGACGTTCAACAACTAACATAGTCGCTGACAGTTCCGGCAAAACTACTAAAAAAAAAACTAAGTGTCAAGAAAGCGACACAGTAGGTTAGTGTTAGGGTAGATCATGAAAGTGTTACAGACGCTTCAGATGCATCAATTTTGTTACTGTCTTTAGAGCCCTATTTATCTAGTAGCTTTATGGTAGAGCTGGTAAGCTAATTATTAAAGCAATTTTTATATTATGGGCTTCAGGACAGGACGCATAAAACCAGCAAGAAGTATATAAGGGTTTCCGAATTCTAATTTATATTGTTTTTATTCAAATATGCTTTATTGCGCATTGGTTAACTATATTAAATTTTTCTGTTTTGCATACGAATTTTTAACATTACGATAAAGAAAAAACTAAACCAAATCTTCGGTCCATACCTAACATTCTGTATACGTTTCACGACCGACATCTATCGCTACGTTTTAGCAATAAATCCTTTGATTTTGATTTATATTTGGTTTCGAGATTTTATTATTAGCAATATTTTCTTTGTAAAAGTAAAAAATTAAAGCACAGTTTGGAAGAATATGAAAAATGGATTCCTCAGATGAATATGAATATTCAGTGTCATCCGAAACTGACGACTCTGATTTGACAATTTTTTCAGAAATTGAATCAAAGAACCAGTGATTTTTGGAAGTAAATTCTTGAACGATACAAATAAATTTACGTATATGCGCACAAAATTAAATACATACTAATAAAAGTCATAGAAATTGTCACATTTTTATTAAAATTCAGCGATAATGAGCATGTATATATAAATTATGATTGCAGAACAAAGTAACAACCAATAAAGATAGTTAGATAGACAAAAGAGTTGGTCGACTTTTCTTATTTCTCTATTATTTAAGATTAATCTAATCATTTACATCGTTCAGAAACAAATTTGGGATTTCTCTTGAATTTGATAGGAACGGCTTGAAAATTTAAGAAACCAGTTCGTCATTTGATGTGGAAACATGCCTATTGTCACCTGCGGTCTATTAGCATACTTATTGTTTATTTTAGAGCCAAAAAGACGAAGGCCTTCAACCAGCAGCAGCTTGGAACTCGGTTATTCCCACACCGCTCAGAATTCCGCCGTCAGCGACGCGACTTGTATCGAAATAGATATAAGGGAACCGGTATATGCGTCGGGACCGCCTCCCAGTAGTCACACCAGCGGAGTTTACACGTTAACGTCGAGCGAGCAGTACACCTCGAACTCAACCGAGCACTACGTCAATCCAAGCGAGGCTTTCGGCAACGGAAGGGATTCTGCGTTCCTCACTATGGGCAGCGATCAAATTGACGGACCATATAGGGACAGAACCAATTCCAACGTCAGCAATTCCTCGTTCCACGGAGACGGAAGCGACCCAACTAACAACAAGCAGTCGCTGTTGACGGCGACCCAACTTTCCGACTTGATCGTCGGCAAATATCCGTCTTCCAAAAGCGTCAGTCACACCTTGGATTCGGATTCGGATTACGTAACGTTACCGTCGACTTATCAGGGCTACGCGCCGATTCCGCCGAAAAGAACCGACAGCGCCGAGCCGCGATTCAGACCTCCCCCGCCCCCTTACCCGGAACCGATGAAAATCAAAGAGATGGAAAATTTCGTCATAGACGTCGACACTTCCAGTTGTCTGTCGGAGATGTCTTTAAAAGACCCGCCTCCGTATCCCGACAATATCACACCGGTGCCACCTCCAGTCTATCCTTTCGAAGAAGCGGCCGCTAGATTTATCACAACGAGATCACCAAATATTTTGACGGCCCACGCTAGTGCGGTCAGCGTGTCCTCGTCCCCGAGTTATTCGACGCCCAGTTACGTGCCGCCCATACCCCCGAAAGTGCTCAGACCCCAGCTTAGCGTCACCGGCGGCGGCATCATCAGTCCGAACGGTTACATGGACGTGGCGGCTAGCAAAACCAGCGTCTTGGTGCCGTGCACATTTTTACCGCCACCGCCGCCCGCTCCGAGACAGCCGCCGCCACCGCCACCGCCAACCATCGCCACGGTATATACGAGTCAACTGTCGCGATCTCAGATCGAACAGTATCAACAGCAGATGTACAGCGACGTGGATTTCGTCGTGTTTCCTTTAAAAGAGCCGGCCATAAGTAAGCAGGAGTATTTGGAGGCCAAACAGGGTTCACTACTCGCGGCTCTCGCTCACCAGCCGGTGTTCTATCGCAGCACGCCTTATATCGGTAGATACGCGTCTAGTCAGAACCTATCAGACACGTACGTGCAACTACCAGTCTACGGCGCGGCTAGCATTTCGTCGACCGGCAGTTTGGATCCTCCGCCGCCACCGTTACCGCCGAACCGGCCGTCCAGGTTTATGAGGACCAGGTCGGACGATAACATTTTGAACTCGCTCGAGACGCCGCAACCCCCGAAGTTTCGAAGGCTACCACCGCCACCGCCACCGATCCCGGAAAAGAATACCGCCCTATTGAAGAAACACAACCTTCTCGACCCGAAAAATGCGACCGAGCTGGGCAGCGACCGGGCTACCTCGCTCGATATCCGTACTCTTAGAGAGAAAAGCAAGAAAATGGACTTGCCTCTAATTTCCGCGTTGTGCAATGATCGATCGCTTATCAAGCAAACGAAAGCGTTCGTAATGCCAAAGCATCCGGGCGAAGGTGGTTCGCCGCCGCGTCAGATTCGAAGTTCTGCGCGCGCAAAGTATCCCGTGTCGGGTTTGAGCAGTACAAAAATCAACAAGACCAGTAGGAAACCGCCCACGATCAGTCATCGACATCCCGGCGATAAGTTGCCGGAAATACCGCGAGCCCTCCCGAATAATTACGTGTTGACGGATCCGCGGGTTAAACACAAAACTATGCAATCCCACTCGTGAATTTGACATTCCTGTACTAGTAGGTTAGCGATCAATTTTTTTTTGTACTCAGGGTGCCATCATTGCAATGTTAAATTTAAGAAAGGAAACGGCGACGGTTCCGTAGGTACCGGAGAGCGTTACCGCAGTGTCGATTTTTTTTACGCGTTCTTCCCTGCATGTAAATAGAGGTCTACTTTACTCACGCGCAAAGCAAATGTAAACGTAAGTTCTATTAGCATTAATGTATACACTTGCTCAACTTTTAATTTTAATACTGTCGTGTTATCGTTTAATTACTTTATTTATTTCCCTGTATCAAAATTTCGAGATGCTTCAATATCAAGTGTATGGTGCTGCCATCGTTTTAATAAAGTGACAAGCCTGCGCGCGGGTTTCATTTCCGGTTTCTTCTAAGAACGTTAAATCAGCACTACCCTCCAGTTTTTCTGAGTTTGACCCTGGCTATTAATTGCTATTGCTCTATTATGCTTTATTGTTTATAAGGAAATGGGTTCAATTTAATTCCTATAACAATTGTCTCTAACAAAATAAATACATATTGTTATCGTGGTTACCGTCAGTAACATCTACTGACAACGAAACAATAAGTGAGTATATACAAACCAAAGTTTATAAAAAGAAAATATTATAATAATTTGCTAGAAAACCTTACCTTTTTTAAAGCGGAAGAATGTAAGTTATAGAATAGGCACCAATCCTGTCCAGATATTCACCCCGGATTTAGATGTATCTAGGTGTTCCACAAAGAACTCCACATCTTTAAACACATTAATTCTAACCTCTTTATAAAAAGAACCTCTAAAGTTTCTAACCTCTAAAATGAAGTTTCATTTTCGTGGAGATTACATACAATATTGTATGGTTGCTGCCATTGTGGGAGCCATTTTTATTGGTGGTTACAAAATAAACATGAATGTCTTGTCTGTCTACTGAGAAACAATTCCCTCTCAGCTATTATTAAATTACTTTAATGCGTGACGGGTTTTGACAAATAATTAATATTTGACAGTCTAAATTCTACATTTTGACAACTGGAACTGAAATGGAAGGTGAGAACATTAAAAAGATAAAACAATGTTACCTATTTCAAAAGTAGCCCTCACCTAAAGCTGCAAAATTTTTAAAGGATACACACGCACAAGCGCATTATATCTTGAGCAAAAAAATAATTAAGTAAGTTATTAATGTAGCCAACAATTGCTTATGATTTCATGGACCTATGGCAATACTCTTTTCTCCGTTTTATCTTTCCAAAAATTATTACAAAACATCTACCAATATTTAAAAACAAACGAAGCCATGCCAACAACCATGAGAAGTTTGGTTCCCATAAAACATGCCTTATGACGAATAAAATATGTGGCTTGTCTTTGAATGTCAGATACAATATTCAATATCATCAGTAAAAGAAATATACCAAGGAGTCAATATCGAAGCTCAAGGTGTAATCAGAGAGATGAACTTAGACAGACAGGCTAAAAGCTGACTCTCCCAAACTGCAATCCGTAATCTGGGTTCCCATAAAGCAAGCCTTAGTAAGGGTTCGACTAAACCAAATATTTCAGCCGGTTCGGTAATAAGCAAATCCTCAGTTTTACTACTTATTACGGTAATATCAATCAGCTGAAATATCTAACTGCAAAAAAATTGCATTGCAAACGTTTGAATATTATAAAAACCTTCATAATGTAGGTATGAGACTAGTACATTGATAAAAGTGTACAGATATATACCGATTTTACGCTTGTCAGTTCTATTTATCAAGAAGAGAAGCAAGAAATCCAAAAGATTTGTAAATAGCAATACACCATTCAATCGAACTACTGTCTATCCTCTACTCTCCTCTAAACTACGAAAATGTTTTAACTTTGATTTTTAGCCATGCGCAGGAATATAATTTACACATTTTTTAGTTAAATCTACTACAGATATAACTAATTAATTTAGGAGAAGGGTTTCGTTTGACGTATATGTTGGAGGTTCTCACATTTTAACTTTAACTTGAATTATAAATTAAAAACTAGTAGTTATGTACAACTTTATTTTCTTACAGAGTTAACCTAATCTAACTCGATAACTACAGATTCGCCGGGACAAAGCCTGACCGCCTTGAACGATATAGTTCCAGTGCTAGAACCGGCTTTAGGACCGACCATTACCTTCCCAGTATAGAGCAGCGCCGATAAATCGGCGGAAATTTTTTCGCTGCCCATATTGCTTGCAACCACATACGACTTTCGTCTCGGGTACCACCTCTGAATAACCAAAAAATCTTTTTGCGAGTACTTCACCTCGGCGTTGACTTTATTGACGTTTTCCTTGAACACGGCGTTCATGTAAATAGACGGAGACGCGCTTCTCAACGCTACCATCTGGGATATGACGTCTGTTTGGTCGAACACGTCTTCGGGTTCGTCATTGGCTACCCAAGGTTGGATGTTCGACTCGCGATGATTCCACGGCATCATCCCTAGTTGATGTAGATGGCCGAACTCTGACTTCTCGTCTTGGAGGCCAATTTCGTCTCCATAAAAAATCGAAGGGGTGCCGGGCAACATCATCTGCAGCAAAGTGGCTCCTAACGTGGCGTTTCCGAACGGCAAAATACTCGCTAATCGATTTGAATTAACGTTTGCTAGAGACCAATGGATCCAAGGCATGCTGCGTTCAGAGAATAGGGTGCCGTTTTGGATAGAGTCTATTTGCTTGCTGACCGCCAGCACGCCTTTCTCTATATCCAGCTTGACATCGACTAGGTCTACATTGTTCAGCACGATGTTTACAATTGGCTTAGGCGATAAGTGAATAACATGTTCGCTAACCATTATTATTTTCTCAGGTCCCAGAATCTTTTTCCATCGTCTCAGGTATGACGGAAAGTCGACATCTTCGATGAAACTTTCCAGACCTTTCAGGTAAAACCCGTCGATGCCATTAGCCGACCAAAAGGCGAGAACTTCTTCGACTTGAACGAATACATCATTTTTGGCTTTTAGAAACTCGCCGGCTGGTTGGTGGCTGCTATTTTTAATTATCTGGACTGAGTGGTTTATGGGACCTTGCTTGATTAGTAAGGACGACACCGGAATGTCGAGTAGCAAAGATATATTTCTGGACTTGAAATTTTTCGCCAAGTCCCTCAGATCGTCGTACGTGCCTAAACTAGGATCGATCATCCTAAGATTCGTGGCATTTTCAAAATCTACGGGATAATGCTGGGTCCGGAATATCGAATTTAATCTCACCGCTCTCACACCCAGCCTCTCGATGTAATGCATCTTCATTGAAATACCTCTGAGATCGCCGTGTTTGCCGTGGCTGCTGCTGTAAAAACCCGCGGGGAAAATTTCGTAAAACAAGTGCCCTTGGTACCACTGGGTCGGAGGATTGCACGTTTTCGGTAAATTATAAATCATTGCCACTACTAACGCGAGCATGGCCACCAGTCCCGACATAAATATCCATAACGAAATTTTCCTAATCATCGGCCAATTCCACGACATAAAGAAGTAATCTTCGGGGGGATTTCTAAACGTCAATTGTAGAGGCTGGTTTGCGTCATTGGCTTCCTGGAAAAACGCGTTATATTATTTTCTTGCTGGCATTGACGTCACGAGATAATAATCATGAAAACCAGGTTGCGTTATCAAAACAAACATGAAGGGAAAGAGCAAAAAGGGTACAAGGGTTTAAACATATTTTTCCTTACCTCAGTGGTTGCTTCTTGCTCTTTAGCTATATGATGGTACATGCTATTTCGGTGGTTAAGCAATTGAGTACAGGCTGGTTCTGCAGAAGACGTAGAGGAAGCCGAATCAACGTGATCATCTGAAATAAATTTTATTTGAGAATGTTTTAAGTCGTTAGCTAGCCGCTCATATTAGTTTCTAATAATATTCCGAATATTAAGGTATTATTTATTATAAGCGCACTCTTCTTGTCAGTTGACAATCGAGTTTTCGTTTTAAATTTACCAATTGAGATAGACAATTTTCGAAGCCACCCTATTTACTAAAGCGTAGATGACATTTTAATTTCGGTAAAAACTTGGTTTTAAATTGAAGGAAGTTAACAATATTTACTATATGTAGATAAATATAAATAGCACATACATCGAAAAATGGACGGAGATTCCGGGCGTCAACTGGTTTCCTAGTTTTTTTTACGGTGAATTCTCCATTTATATATTTCATCTTCATAAAAATTGCTTTCAGTTTTTGAGACATCTTATGTTTTAAAAAATAGGTTACGATTTTGTGCGTATAAATTGTGCCAGATAATATACCAATAATTTCGTTTGTCAGAGTGCGATAGAAAAAACATTTGAAAATGTTTTTAATAATTATTTATGTATAAGATTTATCTACTTACTTTCCGGTTTCGGTTTTCTGTCAAGACTTCATGCATATAAGATTAACCTGCTTAATATTATATTGGAAAGCTAATAGCAAATTTTAGCTTTGATATAGGATTGATAGACATCTTCAGCCACTCGTTCATTAAGCACTCGCTCTGTTCGTACCAAAACAATTTTGTGACTAAAGTGTTGTTGCATAATATACTATAAACATGTCAACGTTTTTTGTAAATGGTTAAATGTTGTTGTTTATTTGATGATAATCTGTGATATTTGGAAATTTTAGAAATAAAAAAGGAGGATTTTTTCAAAATGAATAATTTTGAGCTCAGAAACGGGTTGACGAACTTTTCTCAAATATTCAAAACCAAATCTAAATTTGCTCACCCTGTACATTTAAGATTTATTACCTTTCACGTGTTGTAATTTTTCTGCTAGTTCCTCGCCAATGACGAAATTGGACTCGCTTGGTTCCGGCAGAGGGTTAATCAGATCATTTGTTGGCGGCGAAGGTGTGATGAGAGGACATATCGAGGCAACCTCATCCGCCATAAAAGAATTTGAAGGCGACGACGGCAAATTGGAGCCGTGGTCTACCCCCAGAAACCCATCCATCGTTTAAATATTTAAACTACCTTCGAACCATTTTTAAAACCGGAACAACACGTGAATAATTATCGAGGCAACGCGCAAAATTTGTCGAGCAATCAAAACTTCGATCACGCTTTCTCTAAATTTAAACAACAACGTCGTGACAATAGAAATGAACTTGAAATGTAATAAAGAGAGACGAATGCAAAGTGATCAGCTGATCGTTAACTTCAAAAGGTAGCGGCGTCGTGACGCCGAGCGTCAGTTTTCAATGGCACTCTGCGTCTGCGCTGTTCGTCGTCTATGGGAAAGAATCGAAATCTCTGGTCTTGATTTTTTTGGAGTATAACGAATTTCAAAATAATATAATTAAAAATCTTCATTAATATTTTTCAATAAATATTCGAGTGTGCACATTGCGCCATCTCGTGATACACATCGGTAAGTTATCCGCTTCCAGGTATTGGCGAAATAAAGATAGCGAATAGGCAAATTAATTGTCCGTTCCCCTTCCACGAGATGGCGCATGCATTTCCTTATAGTGCCATCTAGTTTTTCAAGGAAATTCTTTGATATTTTTCTGTTTTTATTTAATAAATTAATTTATTATATAAGATGGAAAAAGAAAATATATTAACAAAACGAATTTACTGTCGTTCGCAATAAATAAATTTGTAACACAATTTTTGAATTGGATTTTTCTTGTAAAAGGTGCGCTATTTTATTTGCTTAAAACATTGCAGACTTTTAAATTTTGGAGTCAAATTGTAACAGCTCAACAATTGGTGCAATTTTTTCCCATAAATACACATATTTAATTTCATTCATAAGAGGGTAAAAGGTTTCGAAAATATTTACAAAAATCGCTATCAGTTTTACCAAACGAATTTATGTATGCAAATTTATAAGATGTCTGTCATGTAGAGAAATTAAAATAAAGAGCATTCTACCACCAACCTTCATAATAACAAAAAAACTAAGAACAAGAACAATGTTTAAAAATCACTGATTTTTCTATGATTTTGACAAATTTCATATTTCTGTTAATGCAGGTAGACACGATGCAATTTCTAGATGCATCCCTTCATGCATTTTTAATAGATAATAATTGCTATAAAAAATGCATTTTGACCCGGTAATTTTTTGAGCAAAGGAGACTTAATTATTTTGCTTTAATTTTGTTTTTAAAGGTTGTCTCCTCACCTCGACCTATGTCTAGTGGACAAGCCTATTTTCCTTCTTCCAAACCTAATCTACTAACACGGGTGGTGGTGTGCTGAGTTCATATTAACGCTCTTCCATGCCCCACGACGACTTCTAGTCATCACTGTTCTGTCTTGTTGGCAGATATACAGGAAGAAAGATCAAGTTCCTCAACTTCCAACTACTCACTCAAACGTCCACCAGCCTAGGTAAGGTTGGATCTAAATTGGGGCTGACATTTCCTAACTGCTACTTTTATATATATTTATACTAATTTATGTATTCTGTAAAACTAATCTCTGTGCACTTTTAGGAGTAATCTTGCGCAATTTCGATTCTATTTACATTTTTTATAAAGGTTTTTCAAATACAAATTCGGAAAAAAATAACTGGTAATTTGCAATATATGTATCAACAAATACGTGCAGAAATTCATGTAGAAATTGTCCCTTGCCTATCACGCTTTAAAAGTAAAAACATCAGTGGTGTTCCTATCTATGTCATAGTCACTGTACCTAGGCGATAACTTACTAGATATATTAGAGTTTTGGTATTCTCTCCTTTCTGCCAAAATTTGAAATATTTTGCGTGGACAATAAACTTACAATATTCACCCTAGTTTGTAAGAATTTTCAACACAAAATCTTGTCTTCTTCAATACAGTCATATACCACCTCATATTAATTTGTGAATTGTTGACATTGTTTTTTTTTTTTCATCTCTATTTGAGAATTGTCGATATGTCATATTCCTTTTATACGATTTGCTGATTCGTGAGGAATAATAAATTGATTTTTTATTTACGCAATTTAACGCTAGTCTATTACTAGATGAAAAACCGCAAATGAAAAAAACCAAACTGACCTCTAGTATATTGAAAATTGTTTTAACAGTATTTAGAAATTTCCATTTTTGGTCTATTGTAAAGACCTCTCGGTATATAATTAAAATTTTAATCTAAAATAATATTGATTGATACACCGTATATTTTGATGTCAAAATAACATTTCGTCATCATCGAACCGATAAAGCCCCATTAGTTCTTGTTTTTATGTTTTGTCCATTCTTTAAATGAAACTACAATCATGTTTTTCGCGGAACCTAAACACACAATCTCTTCATGCCGAATCAGTGCACGGTAGAACATTGACATTATGGTAAATACTTGTTGCATGTGTTTTTTTTACATTTAAGTAATTGTTGGGGGTTCATTCATTGCTCTGTGTTGGAATAAGGGTTAGAAACACATTCTCTTAATCGGGACCGGCAGGTGAAAGAAATATGAATAATTCTGTAGAATATGTTTTGCTTGCGTCAAGCTTGTGGAAATTTTGTGAATTTTATTAAACAAAATGTTGGTTCTCTGTATTTACAAAAAAAAGGGAATTAAAATTTAACGTCATAGCAACTTCATGATGACCGTTCGAATGCGCGGAAAAAGAAACAAAAAATTGGGATGGTGGATATATGGAGAACTGAAAACTGGCATCATCGAAAATATTTGCAAATCCGTCACTGCTGATAACCCTCGCATACCAAATTTCATAACTTTCTGTTAAATCGTTGCTGACATTTTTTTTGTTAAGGCGGTATAGACTTCAAATTTGAAAAATTGAAAGTTTATGGATTTAAACACCAATAAGGCAATTAATCAACAAATTATAAATAAAATATATAATTAACGCAAAAGTCCGGTAATCTTAGTTGTTTGTTTATTTATTAGTGTGCCATATAATCTTCGAATACATATTTTTCAAAAAGCCAATTTCGTATAAATCTTAAGTTACAAGTTTCTTGGCATGGTTATGGTCAGTAGTACTCATCCGTAGTCGTATAATATCGCCATTGACATTTATACTGCAAAATTTAAAAAATATGCACTATGCTAATGAATCTTAATCACTAAATGTTGCGACCTTTGTAAATCGTTATATTTTGTGTACTGATATTTTATCCTCTTATCAGCGTAATGTTTTGAAACAACTTTGGGCAATCCGTGCAGTGCTGGGGGTAAAATTGCTAGCGGGAGAAGAAGTCTCAAAAAATTGATGAAATTTTAATAAAATTTTTCTCGAAAATTGCAATTACAACCGATTCTATGATGGTGAGAATAAATCTGTCTTGAAATCCTGGGAAAAAATAACCCCAGAGTTCTTTTTTAAACACATGCACTCCTCAGAATTGGTTTGGTTAGTTTAGTCGTCGCCTACTAATAGTAAAGCAAAATAGTTTATATTAATAAAAAAGATGTAATTAATTTTCTAGAACAGAATCTCAAGCTTGAATAAAATAAATAATGTTTTATTCTTTTTGTGGAAATAAACAATGGAATTTACCCATTCATTGCGTACGTCCGTGGCGCAGAGATTAAGAAATTTTAATGTGTATTCTTGTAATCATAATCAGTTATTGAGTATCTTTAACACACTCCGTTGACCACATAATATATGGAAGTGACAGAAATTGATGCGCGACTCTTTTTTAATATAGGGTGAGTTAAATTTTTACTAAGTATTCGGCGTGTTTTTCAATGACCAAACAAAAAGCCTTTTGGAAAATGTGTTTTGTAAGGTTTAACTTTTATTTAGTGATTATTTTGCGTGTTTTTATTTTTTATTGGATTTATTTATACTGAACTTTGAGAAACTTATCTTTTAAAGAAAATTTCTTTCATAAAATAGTTTTATCTTTTTATAAACTATTTCACCTAAATTTTCCTTGGAATTAAGCACTTGATTCCTACAAGAAATCTCCTAGTAAATTTTGACTCAATTGTATCAATTTGAGAAAGCAGTTTTAGTCAAGTCAACTCAAGTAGATACTAACAGAACATACTAAGGCTAGTAACAATAACATTTTACAAATTGCGAAATATTTGGTCTAATTACATTTTGATTTGCGTACTAAGAAATGGCTAAATAAATTATATGTCGGAATGTGACAAACAGGCAAATATAATCTATCTACGCACATCCGTTAATTGATAAATTGAATATTGAGCTGTTAAATAAACTTTTTCAAATAATTATTTGAATATTACTACTATCGACAATGTTGTCAATTTTTTAAACTTTTATGTGAGTTTGACCCCAGTATCTATTGCAAAATTGCCACTATTAAGCAATACTACACGAGAATGCTTACATAGCATGACATTTTTTAGAATCTTCTGAACTAGTACATGGAGCCGGAACCATCGCCACAAAGGACATCCGTAATTTTTGGAGACCACTTTTTAGGGCAACTTTTTAAATCCGTTGTTTTGAAGATCGTTACTTTTGTAGACGTCTACCATATTGAGAGTCCAGGGAATGGCCCTTGATTTTGTTGCTGGGTGTCTTGGCGGTAAGCGGCATACACATAAATATTAAGCGGCATAATTAAGACACCGTGCGTGACTCTTTATTTCCAGCTAGATTTTTTCAAATATGTGCGTGACTCTTTATTTCCAGCTAGATTTTTTCAAATATCTCACGGACGGAGACCGTAAATACAAAAATTGTAGTTCTCTAGCCCATAAAACAATGCTTTAAACAAATTGCCCTCAGCACTCTTGACTAATTTAAACTCATACTAAAGCATATTAAATTGTCTTCCAAATTGCATGTTTATTTTTTGGGTCAGAAAAAAAAAACTAAAATCAAAAATTTACAGTGGGCCGATTTCTATGCACGCAAGTTTACTATACGAGAAAGTATTTTTTTCTGAAATAACCGAAAAAATGTTGTAAATGCGATTGAGATTGCGCCCAGAATTTATAATGGGTTATATGGATACCCTCCCAATGGTAATATCAAGACGATAGTGTTAAATTTTGAACACTGCCAACTTCGTATTCTTTAACATACCTTTAACATAACATGCGAAAAAATTAATTTAATTTAATTAAAAAATTAAATACATACATACATACATCGATACAATCTAAGTGAAGGAAATTTACAATTTAAATATGGTGTTTTCTTATGACCGTTCTCATTGCAACTTCTAAATAAAATAAACATATTTAAACGAAAAGCGTTTGTTTTATTTTGACAAAAACAATTTCTTTCTATTTTGATATCCTGAATAAACTACATAAATAATCAAATAAAATAAAATAATAATAAAATAAAATAAAACGAGTTATTTCATATTAGCTAACTTATCAAAACATGCTGACTAGGATATAGTTCGCAATTCCCAGCTTAGTATTTGATCTATCCTCTTAACATAGTTTTAAATAAATTTAATTTCAAAGTATCTCAAAGTATATTGTAATATAATAAATAATTCATTCATACTCGAGTGACAAGGCAGGTATGGACCAGGAATCTCTTGTGTGATAAGCTTTAGGATTATCAATATGTCGGCCGATAGGGTTTCATTTCTTCCTTTGTACTGCCATATGTTTCATTGCATATGATCAGAAAATGTTAGTCTAGCTTTTAGCTCCAGCGTTATAAATTTCATTAAAAATAAAAAATTCAGTACAGAACATTATCAAACTTGAGGACATTTACGATTTTTATACAAAATACCATAAATGACCACTCTGGCAGTCATACAGGATTGAATGTAGATATTTATAATACAGATTTATTAAACTTTTTATATATTTAATGTGGTTTTTGTTTCTTAATTTAATTAATAAACAATATTTTTATTATTACAAAACCTTCCGTCCATCGTAATGTTCTGGCCATTGAGTTTTATTGGCGCTAACTTGGATAAATTCAGGCGTTTGAATGTTACTCAGAAAATTATTTCAGGTTGTGCAGGTGTAATTGTGGGTCATCCACTAGACACTGTAAAAATTTGCCTTCAAACTCAAGATGCACGCAATCCGAGATATAAAGGAACGGTCGATTGTATCCGGTCCATATTAGCCAGAGATGGTGTTAAAGGTGTCTACAGGGGAGTCTCCAGTCCACTCGCAGGCGTCGCTGGTATCAACGCCATAGTGTTCGGCATTTATGGAAACACGCAACGATGCATGTCAGACCCAGATTCCTTGAAAACTATAACTCTTGCGGGAACGATAGCAGGGCTTTGTCAGTCTTTCGTGTGCTGTCCGATGGAGCTGGTAAAGTCGAGACTACAACTTGGCAGCAGATCCACGACTTCTGTAGACTGTTTTAAAAATATTTATAACGAAAAAGGTATCCGAGGTTTATATAAAGGCCTCGGATTGACAATTGCGAGGGAGGTTCCCGCGTTTGGAAGTTACTTTTTCACCTACGAGATCTTGACACGGAAAATTGACGATTCTCCTGTATCTACTATTAATATGTTACTGGCAGGTGGAATGGCAGGTATGGTTCCGAGTTTTTTACTTGTCTTCCTATTATTATCGTATTTTTATTCTAGGAGTGGTCTCATGGACGTTGTCTTATCCGATAGATGTTATCAAAACTAGAATCCAAGTAGATACAGCATCAAGGTATCTTAATGGTTTGGATTGCTTTCAACAGAGCGTGAAATCTGAAGGCGTCGCGTGTCTATTTAGGGGGTTATCACCAACACTTTTACGAGCTTTTCCCGTAAACGCTGTAACGTTTACGGTCGTCACGTGGACGATGAAGTTGTGGCATGAGATCGATGTCAGCAAGAAAGTGAGAAACGCAGATATCGTGGTTGCAAATTATGCCGACGCCGTCTACCGTTCGTTCAGTTTGGCCGAATGTTCCCTGGCCTAGTTCTTCAAATATTTATTTATTTTCATTTTTTGTACAATATTTGTGTGAAAGTTTGGCGATATATGATAACGAGAAGAAAATTGCATTTCTTTTTTTAAATTTAGTATTTCAAATTATACTCGAATATTAAAAGCAGAAATTTCAAAATTGTATATCGAGTGTGCTAGTAAGGTCAACAAGGTACAGTATTAGGGAAATGGTCGGTCCGAGAAATTTTAGAAAAAATTAAGTAAATCGACAAAAAGAAATGTGCATTTTTACACTAGATAGTGAAATATTCGCAACACCCCATCTAACCTAAAATATGATTAAAAGAATTTAGCGCCCAAAAAAATATTTTTAGAAAAAAAATCACTTTACAGGTTGTTATTTATGTCTAATTATCCAGAATATACCAAATAAAACGCAAATTTATTTAAAATCAAAATAAAATTTTGTTTTTAACATTTTCTAGAGTGCCTACCCAGTAGCTGACATTAATATATGTCGATATACTTGCTAGATTTTAATTAATTTATTATAACATTTTTTTATTAACAATTAGGCTTAGTCATCTAAAGTAAAATAATTAAAACGGTTGGAGACTTTCTCAACAATCAAATAACTACATGAAATTTGTTTTCATGGAAATCTTCATAATTAGAGATAAATTATTTTAAATACTTTAATTTAATTAGTTAGTTGCCGATACCGATTAGTGATCAAAAAACTGAAAAAATGGCATACGTCAATGCAATAACATGTTTAATTTTAGTATAATAAATACATTTAACATTTTCAAAAATAAAAAATTCATAATAATCGGGAATTAAACAGTATACATTTCTAAACATTTCTTATACATTTCAAAAAATGCTGTCAAACTCGAAAAAATACGCCTAGCCTATTTTTGATTTCGCAACCGTTTATTATTTTTTGTCGTAGATCATTGATATCTGTTATAGGTCTTTCATACACTAAAGACTTCAAGTGCCCCCAAAAAAAGAACTTCATCGGATCAAGGTCTGGTGAGGGAAGTGGCCAAGCTAGAGGTCCGCCCCGACCTATGCATCGATGTTCAAATGCCTGATTTAAATACCTTCGTACAGCTAATTCAAAATGGGCGCGCCATCTTGCATCAACCATATGTTTTGTTTTCACTGCACGGGTAGCTCTCCTCTTGGAGAAATTGCAAATACATTTCTTCATTAAGCGATCCGTTAAAGAAATGCATATTTCGAAAATTTACAATGCCATCACGACTGAATGCAGCCTCGTCAGTGAACAAAATGACATTTAAGAATTGAGGATAATTTTGAATTTTTCCTAAAATTTGATTGCATAAAATTACTCTCAATTGCTCATCAACATTAACATTTTCAAATTGTCAAAAAAAATCCTTTGAATGCAGATTGCGGATAGTCTCTCTAATATTCATTTCAAAGCGCAATCTGCTGACTTTTATAAAAAATGTGTAGCTGTTATAAACTTTAGACAAGATTAACAATATAAACAATAATAATTAATTTAAAAATCTATGGCATAGAATGACATTTTCAGAACACCCTTTACCATTTATCGTTATCATAATATCTCAAAGGATTTGCTAAAATATTGGTAAATTGTGTTTAGGCCGTAAATCTCTATAACTAATATAACAAAACAAATTATTGCCAGATCAATTACAACATGGGCAGTTCACAACTCAAACAGAAATGATTCACTCAATCAATCATACAGAAATCCACGTTTTAGAAACATATGCTACATTTTAAATCTAATTGCACCATTCATGCAGCGAATTTCAATTACGTTTGAACAGAAAAATCTAGTTCTTATGGCAACCTCTATGATAATAGGGTGTTTTAATTCCATTCCGCACAATTAATTTTTTATTGCGAAATTAATTGATTTTCTGTTGGAACGTGAGACAGTTTTCTGAAGAAAATTATTCGACGCGTCTCGTAAAAATGTTATGCAAATCGTTACAGAGACATTACAAAAACCTTATTTAGCGTGAAACGCTTGAAATTTTCTCCGAGCAATTACATTCTAGTCAATTCATTTTTGCGTACGTCACCAAAATTATCGATCTACTTTCTACAAAAGTTTCATAACAATGAAGCAAAATAAAACTAATACAGCTTTTACCATCCTCTAATATCTATCTATATCTATACCTATTTAGATGAGAATATAACAACGACTCAATTTTCCGAATTTCTATTTTGATTTGATGATAAACAGGGTACTGCATCAATGAATATAAAGTTTCACAACGTGTATGAAACCACCAAAATTCTGCGTCGAGTTAGCTATCAGAGTTTGAACAAGTATAGTCCGGCACACGATTAATGGTCATGACTTGCCTGGCCTATCATCATCATTTATTATAGTGGACACCTTAGAAACCTTAAAATTAGATTTAAAAATATTGAAAAGCATAGTTGCATTAAAGAGACCCAACGATTGGTGGAATCGAAACAAAAACATTTAACTCAAATTCATCAATTTTTCGTGGAAAAACGTTTATTATTTAGACGAAACTTGGTTTGACATCCGTGACACTATAAAGAAAGGGTGCTAAAATTCTTCATTGAACTGCATTTGGAATTTACCTGCATGTAGAGGAATAAGAATATCCATTTTACATTGCTCATTAGACTACCATTAGAACATGACAAGTGAACTTTTTGAAAATTTCCTAACAACTTCTCTTCTTCCAAATATCCAAATATCATCATAGCACTTTAGCTAAAAAAGTACCAACGCTTAGCAGCAAGAAATAGTATTGCTGGAGTCCCTTAGTGAGCATGACCTTTATTTCGAAAATAATCTAATCAAAAAAACAATTTGTTAGTTTTAAGAACCAAATCCTGTGATAAAACTTATTTCGTACTCGATAATATACCCGTTTACCACCCGATTACCACCTTATAAATACAATCCTATAGTTTTTGTTTAGTTTGATTTATTTGCCCAAAAATGCCTTGGAGCAGACAAAAACTTTGATAGCATTATTACAGTCATGACCATTTATTTATTTAAATTCTTCTAATTAGGCATCATAAGTCAATTATAAAACAAATAGTTCATACACTAATAAAAAAAATGTAAAAAATATTTAGACAAAAAACTTGGTCATATTTAGTCAAAATTGGTCATATTTTAACTTAATTTAATGAGCTACACCCTTAACCTACTATTTACTATATTACGAATCAATGATTAGTCATAAGTTTAATAGACATGGCTTTTAGGGAGAATCGTCTATCTAGAGCTCTACTAACTACATCTAGGCTGAATGTGCGAAGAGATGACGTTTTAAAATATCAATGAAGTTATAGAAATTGAGCAACAGTGCATAAGTTACCTTTTAGAGTTAAATAGGTATCTGAAATTGATAGCTACTCCGAAATATAGAAAGCTGGATGCATCCCTATAAGTAGTTGCAGATATGAACTGCGATGATTACCTGCTATCTTGTTCGCAACAAAAGTAGCTGGTTCAATTCGATCACAACCTTAGTTGCGTGTTCTCAACAAATAACCAAGTATTTGTCAATTTTGACGGATTGTATAATAATCTTAAATGAGTAAAGAGGATACTAAATTTGTAGTATTCAGTATAGCCATTGACCGGAAGAGTAGCCCGAGGATGCAATGGATGAAAGAGTTAGTTATAAATATCCGCCTTGGCTACATCCTCCACAGCGTCCAAGAATGGTTCGCGAATCGGATTTTGTGGAAATAGGTAAGTTATTTCACTCCGTATTCCACATTTGCATACAAAACACTTCTTCAGAATTTGCAATGTTTTTTTAAATATTTCTACAAGGTTTGCGTCTTTCTACCTTTAATAGTGGCAGAGGTTACAAAATTTTTTGTGTTTTTTTTAATGGAAAAAAACCAAAATTGTTTAATTATATAGCGAATTGATACACATTTTACAACAGTAATCTTTAATTTTGAAAATATTGCACGGTTCAGTTTAGATAATAACTAAGCGACCACATGTAGGTAACAATGTTGCAAATGGCAATCATTTTTGACATTTCATTTTCGTTTAATTGAAATTCCTTACAAAACCTTTAGTTCAAATTTTTCGTGACTTTTACTCTCCTACACCAAACTCGAAAAACCTGGCTCAACAAAATGAAATGGGGGAGTCGAATATACCCGGGACCAAGACGTCCGAAACCATCAGGGGACGTAGCATGAGTCTCGAGGCTATGCAGGCCCTTTTTGAACTCAAAGAAAACAATCAACTCTGCGATGCGACTATAGTGCTCGACGACGGCTCGGAGATACCCGTCCACAGAGCACTGCTTTGTGCTTGCAGTGCCTATTTTAGGTAAAAGTCCATTAAATCTCAACCCAATTCCATATTTTTCATTGTGTCAATTGATATTAGAGCCCTATTCATGACCACTCTTCATAATAAAGAAAAGACGAGAGTACATCTTCCCGGCTTATCTTCGGAGATGCTTCAAACCCTCCTGGTCTACGTTTACCTGAGAAAGTTGAATTTGAACGACGAAAATGTGTATTCCATCCTCATAGCAGCCGACTACTTGAGTTTACTCGGAGCGTTAGAGTTGTGCTGCGATTATCTAGAAACCATACTAAGACCGTCCAATTGTCTAAGTATTCTTCAGTTCGCCAAAGATCATTTTTGCGGTAAACTGCAAAAAAACACATGGAAGTACATTTTACGGAATTTTACGCAAATTGCCAGCCAGAGTCTGGAAATTTTAAACTTAAATTTAGTTCAACTACAAGAAATCATTAACTCCGATGATCTGAACGTAAAAAGCGAAGAGACAGTTTGGGAAGTTATTTTAAAATGGATCGAATATGAGCCAGATCAAAGAAGAGAGCATATAGTACA
The DNA here is from genome assembly GCF_029955315.1 of Cylas formicarius. Lineage (NCBI taxonomy): Eukaryota > Metazoa > Arthropoda > Insecta > Coleoptera > Brentidae > Cylas > Cylas formicarius. Next base: position 29,038,058 of record NW_026844347.1, on the reverse strand, counting down.
GCTTATGAAATGCATCCGCTTGGGCCTTCTGGATACTCAGTTTTTCTTAGAACGAGTAAAGGACCACCCGTACGTCGCCAGCAGCGAAGCTAGCAGACCAATGATCATCGAGACCCTTAAGTTCCTGTACGATTTGGAAATGATAACTCACAGGTACCTAGACGACTTATTGAAGCGACGAAACCATGATTAAATTACTATATCAGAGAAAATTAACCACAACACGATTTGACTTTTAGTCAAACTTTGCGAGGTTCTGAATTCTTATTAATTTGGTCTGACAGAGATGGGGAAGTAATTACGCCAGAAATTGCTCGCCCAAGAGTGCCTCACGAGATACTTTTTGCCATAGGAGGGTGGAGCGGTGGTTCACCGACCAACTTTATAGAAACTTACGACACCCGGGCCGACAGATGGGTTAAAGTTGAGGAGGTGGATCCAATCGGACCTAGAGCATATCACGGCACTGCCGTGGTAGGCTTTAACATATATGTCATCGGAGGTTTCGATGGTGATTCGTTAATTACTGGATAAAGCTGAGGTTCTAAATTTTCATATCGCCTAGGCATGGACTATTTTAATTCTTGCCGTTGCTTTGACGCTGTCAATAAAACTTGGAGGGAGATAGCGCCAATGCATGCGCGACGTTGTTACGTCAGCACCACGGTCATGGACGAAATCATTTACGCCATGGGCGGTTACGATGGTCATCATCGGCAAAACACGGCTGAGAGGTACGACTTCAAAACCAATCAGTGGACCCTCACAGCCCCGATGAATATGCAACGCTCCGATGCTAGTGCCTGCACATTGAACGGTTAGTTGCTTAACTTAGCACATCGGGATATTAGTAAGTATTAAGGTGAATTGGGCTTAAGTAACTAACTGGATGGGAACTTCATTCTGTTAAAACATTAATAATCGCAAACATATCAAACAAACTTATTTGAAGACACCTGGCGATTATTGGATTGCGTATGTTTCACGCAGATAATAATGTTTGAATTTTTAGGGAAAATTTATATAACGGGTGGTTTTAATGGTCAAGAATGCATGCACTCGGCGGAAGTTTACGATCCGGAAGCGAACCAATGGACCTTGATCGCTCCGATGAGGTCCAGGCGATCCGGAGTCTCGTGCATTGCGTACCACGAACAAGTTTATGTCGTTGGAGGGTTCAATGGCATCTCTAGGATGTGTAGCGGCGAAAAATATAATCCGCAGACCAACACATGGGCCACTATACCTGATATGTACAATCCCAGGAGCAATTTTGCAATAGAAGTGATCGACGATATGATTTTTGCCATTGGTGGATTTAACGGTGAGTGTAAGGAGAATAAATGTACATTTAAGGACGTTTCTTGCTCCCGCTGTTCCAGGGGTTACAACAATCTATCACGTAGAGTGCTATGATGAGAAAACGAACGAATGGTACGAGGCTACTGATATGAATATTTATCGCTCGGCTTTATCCGCCTGCGTGGTAGACGGACTCCCAAACGTTCAAGATTATATACATAAGCACCGGGATCGATTGATGGAGGAGAAAAGACAAAAAATGATCGCCATAGAAAATCAGCGGAACGCGGCTGGGATTGGTAATCACGACAATGATAACCAACAGGTAATAAATATTCTCAAAGTTTCGAAAGATATTTAAGTTTCCGGAGTTTTAGGAGAATATTGCTGCTGCTGTTAATGCTAATATGCAGCAGCTTAATATACTTCAACAGCTAAACGCCAATCTAAATCCGGCTTTGCCTCCGGCACCGGTACCAAACCCCGAGCCAATGGACGTTGACGAGGAAGACAACTTGAGATGAAATGTTTTAAGTAAAACATTTTTAATAAATATGATTGATCTGCGTTCGTGGAAGAAATTGCTAGCCTGGACGATGATGAGATTTTTAAAGTATTTTTTACAAATGTAAGTTGACGGTTTTCCGGAGCGACTTTCCCATCGGCCAGGAAGCAGGACACTAGACCGTTTTGGCAATAAATATGGAAACCTTAAATTTTTGTTTAATATGATCCAAACGAATTAGTATTAGGGCCCCTTGTTATGCCATTGAATTGGTATCCAATGTTTCGGCTTGAAAGTTGGGCAACTATTTGTTTATTAACAATTAATGTGTGACGAAAACAGCTTTTTGTAGCTGAAATTATGATTTATTGTTAAAAAAAAAAGTTTCATTAGAAGATATGCGTCTTGAAAAAATCTGTGGTTTGAATGACAAGTAGAATATTCATTATTTTCCGCATAATTACTTTGTTAATATTTTTTAAAGCTTTTTTTAAATAATTTATTTCCGAAAATTATGCAACATCGATTTTAAATTGTTTAAATCATTTTTCAAACTTCATCTCTCCGCACGTGCCAAAACAAACTAGATCCTACAATTTTGACGTCTCGCTTAAGTTTAAGGCGAGAATAAAATTTTTAAGAAATAAATTATGCCTAACACTTGCATTAAAATGGCACGAGACATACTAAACTATACTAGCTTTTTTAAAATTATCTATACCGAACTAAACTAATACCTGAGAAAAAAATATGGCCAATTGACAATTCTTAATAATAAACATTAATTATTCCTATTTTTTTACTTTTCTTTTTTTTTAAATTTAATTCTCAACAATTTCTTTAATGGCACTTGCATGTATTTTTCATGACCAAATTTTTTTATAGCTACAAGTTCTATTTTAGTGCAAAAGGATGAAACTTAATGTAAGTACTACACCGTATATTTGTGTTGCCACACAAGATATTGTATATTCAAAACTAGTTAGTTAAACGTAGATATTGTCTGGATGGTGTATGTCGGCGCATCTTGCAAAATACGCATCCGCTTTTGCCATACCTACTGTGGGAGCGAATATCAACTTTCCATAATGAGAAATCCTCGTCATATCCCGCAAAACATCGTCCTCCTCCAGACGGCTAGAAAACTGCGCCAGAGCGTTCTCGGGAAACAACAGGTAGGTGGGAGTTTCTCCGAAACTAATTGACTTTTTACGTGTCGACGGTTAAATTTACTTTTTGTTAAAAGGGCATTATGAAACGCGGAGGGGTCATAAACGTTTTAATTGCCACTTATTTCAAATGTGTGTATCATTTATTTTGTCTCTATGTTGGTGATATTTTCAGAAATTTTAAACTGTGTAACCTTTTTTTTGTTTATTCCGTCAATTTTATTTTATTTTGAATAATGCTATTTACCTTGTTTAAGAATTAGCATCGCAGTCTTAATTTTCAAAAATATAGAGTGCTTGAATTTGCCAAACCATTGCCTGAGTAATTTAATAAATATAAAAAATATACATACAATAGCTAAATTTAGAAAATTTGTTTATATGACAATATATACTATTCGTAAGGCACTGTCAGGAAGTCAGGTTATACAGGATGACGATATAGAAGACGTTTTTTAAAATTGTGATAGCCTGTATTTTTTCCATATTAATAGTGCATCTTGGCGAACTTCATCAATTAACAAAATTGTACTTCATTCGTTAATCACTAGAAATAAAGTTGAAACAAATTAAATTCCATACTAGAATTTTTTTAAAGTATGCATTAAATCGGAAAAACTCATCAAGGTGTTCAAAATTATGGAAACCAATGACGATTTCAATACAATCGCTATATTCGCTATTACAAAAATAGTTTTTTAATTCTGCATCAACTTGATTTGCATATTAAGTACTTTTTCTGATTTCCCAGGATGCTTCTGACAATTTTATGGATTTTCGTCGCTGTACATGTAGCTGTCAGATGCCAGCAAATCATAGATATTGGACCCATATATGATGATGAAGATACCGACGAGAATCTGACACTTAAATGTCATAAACGAACTTATACCTACAAGGTGTCCCAGACCGACGAAAATGGAAAGGAATGTTGGGACATACTGAGCGTAATGGCCTGTTGGGGACGTTGTGACTCAAACGAGGTACCTATGCAACGTGTTTTTTTTTTTAAATTTGTGCAATGATGGATAGAATATTTTGTCAAAAAATTAATACAGTTTTCACTTAAAAAATAACTATGATGATTAGAAAATTATATTATTATTAATTACTTGCTGAAAGTAACTAGTTTGACAAAAAGTGCTGTTTCCAGATGTTTTGCATTTTATGTTTAATATATACGATATAAAGACATAAAATGGTTACCTATGACTGAAATAAATTTTTTCAGATAGCAGATTTTCGTTTTCCATTCAAAAAATCGAATCATCCAGTCTGCGTCCATTACGGTCGAAACAAAGCCTTCGTTATTCTGCGAAACTGCGAAGAGGGCGCTCTGCCATCTGCAGCCAGGTACGAGTACTATGAGGCGGCTGATTGCAAATGTCAACTATGTTCATCTTTGGACACGAGTTGCGAAGGGCTGCGGTACAGGTCGCAGCGATCTCAGCCACTCTCTGGCGGATTCAAAAGAATTTTCCAGAATGTTATGTAATCTACCAAAGTGAATGTAAAACATATTATTAATTTACTGTATATTTAAAAACGATTTTTTAAAATTTGTTTACGATTAAACTCTTCGAAATTGTAGTACTTTGAAACACATTTTTGATCAGAAATATATATTACATTTCTGGATTTGTTTTCTTGGAAATAGTTTCTTATTATTATTTATCACTTCCTTTCTTTAGTCATCTCGTAATCTCGCAATTCCTTAATAATACTTCAGGATATTTTAAAATTATGCACAGCTCAATCTTGGAGATATAGCAAAGGGACTATGGAAAATGTGCTAAAGTTAAATGAAAGCAGTAAAAATACATTTCACTTCACAATAACATCACTGGAGGGTAATGCAGTCCTCCTACCCTATATAAAATGAAATCCAAATTTTATCATATAGCGTATCATAATGTACCGTAGAAATCTCAATGTTTTATCAAAATAAAATGAAAGCACAACGCAGTAACCATAAAAATATATATATATAAGGTATTTTCAGAAACTTGGTAGGTAGACAAAATTAAAACGAGGTGTATCATTATTATCTTGAATATTAATAAGGATTTGTGTTAAGCAGGAAGAATATTCATGAACAGCTAAAATGTGTCGCCGAAGCTGTGCGACCCAAATGGGATGCATTTTATAAGGCCGTTTTTGTTTTTTAATAAACATTAAAATAAAGTGTTCAAAGGATAACTGCATTACCGGCGAAGGCGTTTTTAAGTTTCACAAATTTTTATTTCGATGTTTGCATTTTTTTTTCATTATAGGAAATTTTGAATGTTAAACGTCATAGGAAACAAGTACAGGTAAGAAAATATGCGGCTAGGTATTAGAAATTTAGAAACGTTGGTTTTGTTAGATCCTCAGAACTATTAATGAGACACTCAATCACCCTACTTAAGGCATAAATAATATTTGACTACGCAAACATGTGGGTCGGTTTTTACAAAAGCCCTTCATATAGTTTCAACCGACGGGGTATAATTTAGTTCCCTCCAAACTTTAATCTGTTCTTAAAGTTCAGTAGAACAAATTTCAGTTTGCGGTCCCAACTTAATTTCAATCAAAAACTTGTTAACTCGCATTGGGAAACTTTTCGGTTTCAGAGAATTATCATGAAGCAATTGTCTAGTAACTCATGATTATTTTAGTACAAAAAGAACGTAAATCTTTACTTAGTTATCGCAAATACGAAATTAAAAATGGAAATAACGGTAAGCAGAGCAAAATGCATGAGTTTATTGTGGGATTTAATGCGCTTACTCATGGAATAAAAGATCATAATTAATGAAAGCAACATAAATCCATTTAAGTGCGAGCGACATTGGTTGTATATTTGATTTATTACCCTAGCTTTAATTGCTCAGTTCTAATGTAACCAACGGAAGCTGAGTTTTATGGGAAACAATTCGACTCCATATTTAGATTTTGCCTTTGGCCAGATTTAAAAATGATTCAGCGGAAAACCCGCTTAAATATCAAAATCAAAATGAAGAGGGACTATGTACAGTGTCAAATATTAGATAATTAACCTGCATTTGTACTCTTTTTGTAATATAGGGATCGGCTCACATTTAACCCTTTGAATCCCAATAGGCTAGACAACTATAAAATTGTATAAGAATAGTCAAAATACATAATGACATTTCAAAAATCAATAGACTCGCCAGTTTGAAAATTTTGTCCTGGGCAAATAAACCCCTACAAGATGTAAACTTTATCGGCATTTACAAATGCTCCCCACAAATTGATCTCACAAAGTAATCGGGACTCCACCTTCGCATAGTATAAATTTAGCTACTGTTGCCTAGTTAAAATCTCACTAAGATTTATAAAAAGATAATTTACACTATTTAGAGTTAAAATAAGAGTATCACAATGAGACTTAGAGCTTAAACATTTATCCAAACTGTCGAGCTTGAAATGGTCCTATAGAAGGCTAATATTTTTGTTATTTAGTATTTCTGTATCATACAGAGAGAAGCTACAACTATATAAATCATAATGTGGTAAAAATACGTCGTTTGCTTTTATATTTCTTTATATTCAAGGAACACACGTTTTCAGTATGCATCCCCACATCACAAAAAGGAACGATTATCACGCAATAAGGAAATAACTCGACGCAGAACAATAAATAAACTCGCCATTGTTAAAGAATTTAGGTAAAAAATTGCAGGCTTGAACAAAAGACAGATACAAAGAGAAGAAAAGAAAAAAAAAGGCTATTCGAGACGGAAAGATATCAATTATAATGAGCAAATAAACATCAAGTTTTCTGTAAAGTATGTCTGTAAAATAATTTTCCGTTTCGATAATGCAGCTGATAAAAAAATTCGTTTAAAACTTCTCAGAATCAAACTGATCATTTTTTAGACCGCATGACATTTTAAACATCCCTAGACGTTACCGTGAAATTTGCGAAAACAACTTTGCTATATTCCCTAAATGTGAAATAAAAATCATCTTTAAATGCTATTGGTTATAACCAGCCATTTAGAACCAAATTTATTAAAATAATTTGTATAAGTTATCTTCAACAACCAAGGCAATTCATCACACTGCCACCAACTTTTCATTAGTTTTAAATATTATTATAGTTATTAAGGGACACATAACCTTCACGGACAGGGTTCATTTTTATATAAAACATAGACAAAATGCAGACTTTCAAGTTTGGCCATTCAAGTAACAAAACGAACATTAGAAGGCACGAAAACAATAATAATAATGATAAAAGAAAAATAAAGTACCACACTTTTGGATCATCTAATACTTGCTTGAAGCTGATTCCTAAATCTAAATGTCCATAATTGCCATAATTGCTTCTGACATGATGCAAAAAATATATTAATTAGATTAATTACTCGTAATGGTCCCAAAAACCTCACAAACACAACTGGATTTTAATTAATTTATATAGAAAAAAAAAACAAAACGACAGACATTATTTAAAATTAATTCTTTGATCGGGGCGGTTACTAGTTGGGCTATCCAGATAATTACGGAATGAGCACTTTTGAATCCAAAATCAATAATTAAAAAATAGAAAAACATAAATATGTAATAATACGTACGTACCTACACATTAATATCATATAAATAATATTGCAATGGTAATACTTTTTATAAAACTTCTGGGTTCCTTTAATTAAATTAAATCTTTCCAAAAGTAATAACTGCTCAGTGCAACTCAGTGAACACGCCCCATCGATTTTAAAACTATGAAACTTAATAAATTTTCTCTGTATACCCTCAATATATATTTAACGCAAATCCGGGCACAAATTATTGCACAGTACTAGAGCTTAGATCTAGACATTGCGGTGTCCAACAACAACATTCAGTTTGGACGTGGCATTTTTTTCGGCAATATTGTAAGTAATGTAAGTTAAGTATGTGGAGATCCCAATTTTGGAAGAAAATAGTGCTGCTTATTTTGTGAAATTTAAGGTCGTGCGCGAAAGAGCATTCGCTTCTGTACGAAAATGTCATCGTCGCCTAATCAATGAATTTTGTGGTATTTAGGCTACTTTTTGAATCACCGTTAGGGATATTAAGTTTTCGGTAACACGACTCATTCTAAGGGCACTTTTAATGCAATGAACCCCTTAACATATTTTTAAATTATTTTATTTTTTGGATTTTTTTTTCTGGGAGGTGTGGGTGTTTTAAAAAATTCCTAACCAAAATTAAAAGAACACTTTCCAATCTCGCAATTCCCTCACAATTCTTCGCAATAGCATTCAATTCCGTTATTTCATTCGGAATAAAAAGACAATGTTAAACAACGTTTTGTTCTAATAACCCGAAGCAAATCTAAAATTGGCAAAAGACGCTCCACGAGGTGGGATTTATATCGTTTTCCAATTGATTTTTCCGCATGCCCATGTCGTGTGTGACGGTGTTCTCTCATTCCATAATATCACCCTGGAGAAATCAAAAATTGGTTCCCATTTTATTATTTGCATGACGCGCAAAAATTGTCACGTTGCCCACGCCTTAGCAATGTTTAAAAGGGTGTTAATTCTACTTAAAAATTATTCATCGCCATATTCGAAACGAGTAAAGGGATTTCCAGCTTAGTCGTCCATTCGAAGAAAACGTAATTTTCAAACTTTTAAAATTGCGATTTGGTAAGTAGCGGAACTTAACAAAGTGAAACTCCGAACTAGAAACAATGCGACGTAAAGTTTCGATTGAGATTGTCGTAAAATTTCAACAAGTGCGAGCAAAAATTTAGTTTTGGTATTTGAGTTCCTCACCAACAGCTAGCCACACGCCTTGGTAACTTTAATTTTGTAAAATCTCAATTTAATGACGGGCATTTTTGATAACCCGCACGGCACAATCATTTTTGAGAAAGTTTGCATTACATGTTTTGTCCTATATTTCTTATGTCGTTAATTATTAATGATTTGTTTTTTTGGATTTCTTATTGTTATTTATTTCAGAGCTTCAATCAGTAGGATATATACTTGCACCGAGGCCTAAATAAAAAAAGGTAATAGAAATTAAGTCATAATTATATAAGCCTTTACGAGTTTATTTCGTATTTTATTTAACTTCAGCTTTTCCCAAAGTCTAGTGGAAAGTAATATAAAGCAGATATAGTTTTCATTGCCTTATATTCCATTCTTTGTAGAGTCTTTATCAAATTGGTAATCGCATTTCCATGGCATACCATTAAATACGTTTTATGGGGGTCTACCAGACCCATGTAAAGTTAAATTCTGGTCTTATTATTTAACATTTAATTGCACCCAGAATTGACGCCACTTTATCACATACAACATATGTAAAGTCCATGTTAACTCACTATTAAACCGAAATATTTCTACTCAACCTGTTAATACTTTGTCATTTAACTTTATCACAGGATTTCTATTACCCTAGAATAAATGAATAAATGGGAATAAATTAATCGTATAGTATGCTCCGCTCGTGTCAAATAAAACACGTGACTAAATGATCAAATGGCTATTATTAAAGTTGTTGCATAATACTATCACAAAGAGCCTAAAAATTTTTCGTGAATTCTTGACAATTTGCTGCTTTTGTTTTCAAAATTGTTAAACTAAGTTCACCCAAAACTCTTGGAATTTTAAACGGAGATGAAAAAGTGTCTTTTACTAACACGTGATCTTGTCAGTTCCATTCATGGTGGCGACTGGGATGAGCTAAAAGCTAACTACTCAAAGCATATAAAAATTGGTCACGCGAGCCCCGACCACTCCGCATCTGATGCTAGGTATTGCTCTTAATATCATAGCAGGCGATGATCACGAGACCAAGCACATAGTTTTCAAATTTATCAGAAAGATAAATATGTATGCGATCAGGTTGCGGGCCAATCTTTTGATGAGATCGAACACGGATATTCAATTTATTGCCATTCAAGTCGTTAGTGGGCCACTACTACTGTTTGCTGTGTTATTCAAACCTTATGTCTACAGATAAAACACACAATGAGAAAGTGCAGATATCCGAAATTTATTTATTTACCATTTAGGCGAAATTGGTTTAACAGGTAATAAGAGTGAAGCGATTTTACCCGCCTTGAGTTGTCAAAGGTTGTGCAACTTATATATAACTAAAGAACAAGCGCACTTTAGTGTATATTTGCAATTCAGTGCCATACTCCATTCGCCTTGCAATTATTATTGGGACGGACCTAATCAAATTTCTAACCATCCTTATTTCTGTTGCAACATTTTATCTATCTTTGTTTTTTATAATCTTTTGGGTGGTGATGATGAGTTTGGCGTTCAATAATTCGTTCAATTGTAACAAAATATTAACATATAAGGTGTGAAACCAATAATTCTCTGGTATACTAGCTATCCCATAAAAACTGACTACCACCAAACCGGGTTTCTCAGACCATTTTGTTAATATCACGTCACTATGTACTAATGTAATTGTTTGCGACAAACGTTATTATAACTAAATGAATAGTTGGTTTGCCTACCGATCGTTGATGTTCATCAAGATACTTGTGTTGGGGAGTTACGAGGTTAGCGCCAAAATTTCCCGGCCTGACATAGATGCAGTTCCAGTATCACGATAAAACTTTGTCTTTTTTAAATATATATCTTAGTACGCTGCGAAAAAAATATTGAAGTCTTGCGTCAAATAGTTTTTTATTGACAGCATTTTAAACAAGACGTGTGAGTGTGAGTATAGAGCAGTCATAAAGTTTTTGACAAAAGAAGGGTTAGCACCTAAAATTATTAAAGAAAGGCTGGATGGTGTGTACGGCCAAAGTTTTCCTTCGTATTCTGTTGTGAAAGAATGGGCAAAATGTTTTCGAGTGGGGCAGGAGTCCCTTGAAGATGATTCAAGAACTGGTCGACCAGTGGAGGTCATAACGAAAGATATTGTTGCGATTGTGGAAGAGGCGGTAGTGAATGATCGACGTTTAAAGGTCACGGAAATCTCAGAAATTACTAAGTTTTCTGATACAAGTGTTCGTCGAATCCTGCATGATCATTTAGGTATGCATAAGGTTAGTACAAGATGGGTTCCTAAAAACCTTTCGGCTATTCAAAAACAACGCCGTGTCGACTGTGCGCGGCCTTTTTTGGAACTCTGTGGGTCGGAACCGAAGCCTGTGATAGAAACTATAGTCACGGGAGATGAAACTATGGTTCTCTATTATGACCCTCTATCGAAAAAAGAATCAATGGGGTGGCGTCGCAAGGATGAAGAACCTCCAAGAAAATTCAGAGTCTGTAAGTCAACAAACACGATCCACGATCACGATCTTTTTTGATTGTTTGGATTTTGATAGATTTTAAAGAAACTAATACCACTGTCAATGGTAAATATTACGCAACATTATTACATAAATTGTGACTGCATACGTGTAAAACGTCAAGGAAAACTGACCAGAGGCGTGCGTCTTTTCCACGATAATGCACCTGTCCATACTGCTGGTGTTGCACAAGCACCCATTTTAGAGTGTGGGTTCCAACAGATAGATCGCGCTCCTTATAGTCCAGATATGGCCCCAGCGACTATTATTTGTTTGGATATTTGAAAAAGGACTTACGTGGACGGCGGTTTAACGACGAAGTTGAGTTAAAAGAGGCTGTTTTAGCTCATTTTGCAGACATACCAAAATAATATTTTTTTAAAGAGATTGAGTTGTTAATAAAGGTATGTAATAAGTGAATTGAAGTTAAGGGGGATTATATTGAAAAATAATAAAAATTGTTTCTTTCATATTCAGGCCGGGAAATTTTGGCGCTGCCCTCGTATAAGTGCGATTTTGCCTAAACTTGTGATTCTCACAACTGACATCTCACTTTCGCAGCACACGCGCGTTTCTTAAGTTTTCTTCGGAATATTATTCGTTTAGTTCATTTTTCTACTACCCCCACCAATTATGGGGCGATTAAATGAACAAACGATTGTAGTTTTCCCATGTTCAATATTTTACTTGATTGGTAAAAACTTCTACTGGAGTAATAAAATTGATTTTATTTAATTTACTTTGATACAGAAAATACAACAGAAAATAGTCTGAGTATTGAATAAAATACTTAAAAAAGAAAATGTTAGTTTCGGCTTGCTTACGTGACGAGAACTACGCGTAGTAAAACTCCTCCAAAATATAACGTCTCTATATTAAGCTTAACGATATAATTCAGTCAGTCAGTCAACATCTATTTACACTTTATAAACCTTATTAAATATTAAATACACAACAATCACCTAAATAGCTACGAAGACTACAATATTTTACATTGAGATTTTCGGATTAATACATCAATAAACCTTATATCAAAAGTCGCCTTAATCTTTTTTGCAATGGTAACACGAGCATGTTACTGCCGATTTGAAAACAAAAGTACGGATGCCGTCCTTGCAGCCCACTCTGACTTCCATAGGCTCCGTTTGCATGATGTTGCAACAAGTGCCGATAGACGTGACCGGCTGAGTAATCTGGGAGTTCTTGGGATTGGATGGTACCGCCCAACTCTCGCAGAAACCTCTGCAGGCGTTCGTTGTTATGTCGAACGATACGCAATCTTTTATATCGACTTTTCTTGTATGACCTTGAAAAAAAATATATTAAAAACAGCATGAAACATTTTTTAAATTTATAATGAAAATCAAACGAAACGTTAATTTTCGCGTTGATTTTGATCATAAATGAAAAATAATTTTCATATTGTTGAATTTTTCATGCAATTATATTTTTTTACCAATGACGCGTTATACCAAAATCTACACTTCAGATAAGTCAACTGTTTTTTCTATAAAAAACTATATATGCGGTTGTTTTTGAAGACGACTTAAAGTTAGGAGATCCTTTTCTAAAAAAAAAAAGTTATACATACAGAACATATATCAAAAAAAAATTTTTGTATTAAATTAAAATTGTGGGACGAGCTGAATTTGGTCATACATAAAAACGATGTTTATATTTGTGACCGAAAACGGCAATAGAGCAAGATCCCACATTTACTTAAAATTATATTTTTTATTTTTAGTGATGGGATGAATTTCTTTTAAAAAAGAATAATAAACGACACTTCACTCGACGACTGTTTAAAAACGATTTCTTACCAACTTTGTGGCATCCTGGTTTGTACCATTCGACCGACCGTTCAGACGCCGTGGAAAGCCATATTCCATTGGAAAACGAAACTATCGCAAACAAAAAATATAAAGCCAGCATTCTGAAAGAAAAAAACGACATTGTTTCGGCGATCGAAATTAAAACGACATAAAATTTTGAATTTTTAAGTATTTAAACACTTTTCCGCGAAATTAATCATTATTATGTTATCATTAAACTGTTGGTTCCACAGAGCAAGTTAATAAAAACTTCCAATATAACCGGACCAAACAGAAACGAATTTTGATACTTATGGTTAAAAAAAATAACGGAACGATCATCCGAAAAAAAAATGATAATGACGGAACATACCTAAGCTGATAAAATTGATGTGAAACGTGCCGAACAAGAGTCGACCAGGGTTTGAACGCGAGTTTCCTGTTTCGACGCAAATGTTTCCCTCTTCGCCGTTCGGCAACTATCCCACCTTTAAATTTTTTCCACCCCCAACTTTTATCGTTACACGTCCTGAGATGGGTAAATGAAAACTGTATCATTGGTGGAAAAATTGAGTCAGCGAAAAACGTACATCAGCAAAAGCATACTTACGCATCCAAAATAAAAATGTGCAAAAGATATTTTCGAATCTTTCAAGGGAAAGAATAACACCAACAAAGGAAGTATATATTTGTACTTATTTTACTCAACTGCGAAGGTTAGTTAAAATGATATAAAAAAACCGGACAGCATTATTATTATTTTTTAACATAGGTGTACATCGATTTTTTCGTGAAAGCAAGTTATTTCAACTAATCCTAAAATCCGCTGTAATTCATAGTATCGATTCCGCCACAAAAATCTGGAAAATTAGATTTTCGAAAAAAAATAAGTTGAAATTATGACTCGACTCTTACGATTCAAGTTGTTAATATATACGTGCCATAAATATCTCAAGCTCAAAAAGCTCCCTGCAGCTTTATGTTGTACGTTTTCATTTATTTATTTATTGTTTATGTTTTGTTGGCAAACTGTGGTTTGGTTAGTGCGATACATTTCTAACGGGTAAAGCAAAGTTTTGGATTGTTTTCAAAACTACATCATCTGCCAAATTAAAGTGCATCTGACAATAGCCGAAAACAGTCTTTTACAGCTATTTAAAATATCCCTTAAGACCGCTAATTTGTAAACTATTTACTATTTGGACATGAACTAGTAATATTGAAAGCTAGGTAGTCAAACCTATGACCTAAAATCATTTTTTCATATTTAAAAACCCTTGCTTATCTTATTTTAGAAAAAAAAAATCATGTTTTGTGCTATTTGTTTTACCTACTACATATAAGAATATTTTTAACAAAACACTATCTAGTTTGTTTTTATTTTTAAATAAAAAATTGTTTTAGTAGTGAGTTTGTTTGAAGATAAATAATTTTTTTCGTTTTAATTTATTGGTCGGAACGATAGCAAGATTCTAAGCAAAAACTAGACTCAACGTAGATAACACAGTTGGAACTGAATCTTTTTGTGTTTTAAACGAAAGTATTAACCTGAAATGACTCATACTATATGATCAATATACTAATTCTATTAGAAAACCATTTGAATCAAGAGAAGTAAAACATTCGAAAGTGAGACTTGTAATCTTATATTTGATGCCTCAACTTACCAACTTAAATTTACATTTATGTTGTGAGAAATGTGACGTATAGAAAAAGAGAGTAATATTGATCAGCTGATTCGGATGTTTTGGAAAATTGTATAATTTTGTACACTTAAAAAATAGGCAAAGGCGCAAATTATAACTGAAACAGGTATATATTTTCGTTCTAATAATTAAACTTTACGTAGACAATGATGGATGTATCACTGGAGGAAGACATGCCAGCAGAATTTAGGGGCGGGACGCTGCGTCTTAACAAGACTACAGATACTTCGGGCCAAAATTTGCTAAATTCGAATGAGAACGAAAAGTCAACAAATACACAGTGCAACAGTGGCGACAAAAATAGTTGTTATTGGGGTTCATTGCCGATTCCTTTATCTGCTTTATCAAATAAAAGTAGGTATATCTCCCTATCTGTATAATTACCATAGGCATTGATTTTCCTACTGCTAATTTACATTCGAAAAAGGTTTTGACAATGAAAATTATATTCTTATGTCAATCCACACAGGGTTTTTGTACCCTTCCATTCAAATTTTAAGTAGGTTTTGAAATTGTGTTATGTTCCATAGTGCTAAAAGTTTAAAAAATATTAATTTAGTTACGGAGACTCTATGGGTAAGCCCAAAACCAAAAGCTGTCACTCCCGTGCAAGAAACACCACACCAAAGCCTCCAGCCCAGGGTAAACATCAATCAAGATGCCAATAACTTTTTCACATATCGTGATGGTGTTGCTGAGAGAGCCGCCCAAGAGTGTGTAGAAGAGTTTTTAGATTTAGAAACTGAAGGACCATTAATTGCTACATTTTTACTTACACAGTAAGTGATCCTTCTGTCTATTATTAGTTCTTTGGAAAAAAAAACTATATAAAATTTTTTGATGTATTTAGTTTTTAAAATTAAAAGGGTAAGATGAAGCTTAACTATTTAAATCACAAAAAGCATATTACACCTGCCCTTTCAATTGTACATGTTGGAAAATAATGTAAAGAAAAGCAAATTCAATAAATAACAGAATTTTCTTCTTTTTTATATCTAACTGCTTATTTATCACAATTTGGCTGAACTCCTATATTTTTCCACATTGGAAAAATTATTAATAACTGTAATTACAATACTTCTATCATTTACTTATTAGGCTAACCAATCATAGACTTACATTTTACTCCATCTACAACCAAAAATTTTGTTCATCCCGAGAAGAAAAAGTATTAAATTACAAGCTTATTAATACCTTCGCCACTTGTTTTGTAAATAGCATGATAAATACCGAGTGGTAAGGTCTCCAATATGCAGTGGTCTCTTAGATCTTTGGTCTATGGTTAAATCTGACTAAAGTACATTCATTTTCAGAATAAACCATTGGGACACAGACAAAGAAAGACTTATTTTGCTAACTTCCAAAATACTACTTGTAGTAAAATACGATTTCATCGCTCTTAAAAGGCTTAATTACAAAAAACTACCACTGGAAGACATCGAAGCTATTATAATAGGTGATCTAATTTATCCAAATGGCTCACTGATTCCGTAAGTGTTTTAAACAGTGTTACAAAGTAATTAAGTTGAAAACCCACTTATTTTTTACAAAGTAGACACATTCATTTTTACATTACATTCTTAGTAACGTTAATGTGTAAAGTTTAAGAGTTGTATATTTGTATTATGTAAAGTTTTTATGCACTAAAAATATTGAATGCATTTTTTTTGTAATATGTAGATTTTTTTATTCCATGCAGCAAAATTAACGGATTAGCAGATGGCATTTCCAATATTTTAGAGAATTGCCTGTTTAAGCATATGTCAAGTGAAAATCAGCAGTTTGATAATTTTACTTCGCCTACTAGGTATAAATTGTTAATTACAGTAGTTTAGTATCACCATCCTATGCATGTGTTTTATATACAGTGCGTCCCACTTAAGAACTGTACACTCTTGTAAAATCTTTGTTTATGGTTCGATTTTGATAATTTTGTTTTGTTGGATAGGTCTTTGAAAAATGCCCTAAAACCTTGTTTTGCTTATTGCTTCAACAAGTCATGGCTAACTGAGACTAGTTAACAAAAGTGATAGAAGAGAGAAGTACTATTAGGGATTAAAAAAAAAATTAACAACGAATTTTTATTCAGGAGTACTTAGAACCCAATTATACCAATTTTTATAATGTTTCAATACAGGGTGTTCGAGATATCGCTTAAGGCTGTACAACATCGTTGTAAAATCTTTCATTGGGGTTTGATTTTAATAATTTTCTTTTTGTTGAATAGATCTCTCAAAAACGCACTCAATCATGGTTAACTGGGACTAATTTTTGATATCAAATATCGAGAAGGGCTATTAGGGATTTCTTTAAGAATAAAGTGTCAGCAAATTGTTATTCTGCATAAAACCTAACTATACTAATTTCCGGGAAGTTTGAATTTTGATAATTATTTTTGTTGGATAGATTTCACTAAAAGACACCAACGATTTTCTTAAAATTAAATATGATTAGAGAGGATTAGATATGAATTAAACAGACTTTACAACGGTGTTAAAATTAAAAAGGATTTTTAATTCTCATCTATTAATGAAAATAACAGAAAATTGATGGAAGTCGGCACACTGTTTCCTTTGTAAACCTAAGTTTGCCATGGAAGAGCTAATATTCGACAGTCAAATTTACTCGCTAATTTATATTTCAATTTTGTTTACATCTTTCGAATGCTAAGATTTATTAATGCTGTTGTTTAAAATAATACTAAAAAATAAATGTCCCTTAAAAAGTCTATTTTATCATATTTGTGAAATTTGTATAATTAAAATTTGTAAGATCTTAAGATCACATACAAATTAATCATTATTTACGAGGTTTACAATATTTATTTGTTTAAAACATTAAAGACTTTGGTCATGGGTCTAGTTACTTTTAGCTAATTATATTTTAATTTTGTTTACAACTTTCGAATACTAAGATTTATTAATGCTGTTGTTTAAAATGATAGTCAAAAATAAATGTCCCTTAAAAAGTCTTTTTTATCATTATTTTTGAAATTTGTATAATTAAAATTAAAATCGCATACAATAATTAAAATCACATACAAAATAATCGCTATTTACAAGGTTTGTTTTTTTTTAAACATCAAAAAGTTTGGTCATTGGTCTAGTTACTTTTAGGTAGTCCTGAGCACGAATCTGTTGTCATTTTCAATTTGAAAAAATCTCTAAAACTAATTACTTTTTCAAAACTTCTGGATTCCTCATGCGTCGGTTTTTGCTGAGTCGCACTTGCTAACGTTCCGCCAATCATCCTGTTGGCTTCTTCAGAGCTTGACTGACACTGGTTCGCATTTTACTCTGTACCTGCTTATATATTATCTTGGATGACTAATTCCCATATTGGCGACGGAACCTGAGTCGCGGTTAAGATTGTTAGGTTGTATATAGATTTATTTCTATAGACTCGGATTTTTCATTGGTAAAAGCATTGATTACATGCATGGACTTGTTTTATCGAATAAAATTTTATGTCTGGTTTCGTGATTCTGTTCGGCAACTGCTGATGAGTTTATTTGTCTCATTCTTAAGGCTCTTTCATGTTCAAAAATCATGTTTACAGAGCTATAACACTACCTCAGTCCGAGTCACTGAACCCAGAATTAAAACACCCTAACTTCTGTTTTTCTTTCTAATTATTTCCAATAGCAATAAAGCCGAAAGCCATCCTACACTTGCCACTGTGATCGTTCCTTACATTCAAAACATCACTGACCACATATCAAAAATTCTAGAGAAATATAATGTCAAAACCAGATTTACCAATTGTCCAAAAATTTCTCAACATCTTCGATCCGTTAAAGACAAAATTCCATTTGGGATGCCAGGAGTTTACAGCATTCCATGCATATGCGGCAAAGAATACATTGGAGAGACCGGACAAACAATACCAACTGGGCTCAAAGAACATGAAAGAGCCTCAAGACTAAGACAAATAAACTCATCAGCAGATGCCGAACACAATCACGAAACCGGACAGAAAATTGTATTGTACTCCTCATCAAATAATATATAAGCAGGTACAAAGCAAAATGCGAGCCAGTTTCAGTTAAGCTCTGAAGAAGCCAACAGGATGATTGGCGAAACGTTAGCAAGTTCGACTCAGCAGAAACGACGCAGGAGGAATTCAGAAGTTTTGTAAAAAAATGTAAAAAGTAGCCCGTTGCAGTTTCTTTGAAAAATCTAAAACTACTTCTCGATTTTCTGGTTCAAAAATCTGTTAGTTAGCCATGGCTTTAGTCGACGCTATACGAAAAAACCGTTTCATTTATCTGTAGTAAGATCTATTCAGTAAAAAAGAATTATAAAAATTGAGCCAGAAACAAAAATTCTACAGGAGTAATGTTTAAACAAGGCGCCTGCGAAATTTCGAGCATCCAGTATTTGAACTTCATGGAAATTAGTATAGTCAGGTTTTATAAGAATGAGAATTCATTGATACTTTATTCTTAAAGAAATCCCTAATAGTCAACAACATAAAAAACAAAAAAAATACAAAAATCAAACATGATCAAAGATTTTACAACGGTGAACAACCTTAAGCGGGGCCCAAACGATATTTCAAACACCCTGTATTGAAACATTACAAAAATTGGTATAGTCGGTTTCTAAGTAATAAGAATTCGTTGCTAATTTATTTCGTAAAAATCCATAATAGTACTTCTCTCTTCTCTCTCTTTTGGTGCATTTTTCAGAGAAGTATCCGACAAAAAAAAATCAAAATCGAACCAACAGATTTTACAAGGGTGTATAGAGTTCTTAAGTGGGACACACTGTACAATTTAATATTTTTTTATGCAAAAGGTAGATCTATTTACAATTCTTCTGGATTGCATTAAGTGAAAACTGCAGAAGTTTTCATTCAAGCTCTGAAGAAGCCAACAGGATGATTGGCCGACGCAGGAGGAACTCCGAAGATTTGTAAATAGTATTACAGTAGCCTGTCGAACTTTCTTTTCAAACAAAACGATTTTTTTTTTGCAAAAATATATTACACCTATTTTTTTGCGCTAGGAATCGTAACATGAAAGGGATCCGTATTTTATTTGGCAAAGGAAAGCCGGTGCATTTTGCTTCTAAATGGAATCCATTTAAGGAAGATATACCTATCTGGACTTTTACATTTCATCCTCTATATTTTCATAAAGGTAAATAATGCACGTCAATATCTAGGATCAGAGAACTTTTTGCTATTTGAAAATAGACATTTAAAAATTGGAGATGCAGAAAACACTGTATTTTCGTTTTGCAGATTGTACTGATGAAAATCTCAGAAAACTTTATGATTCGGAATTTTTTACTGATGAACTATGCAGAACCATGATAATCCTCAACAAGACCAACGAAAACCGAATTTTACATTCTAACATCCTATTGGAGAGCTACGTCGGGTTGGGCGCCATTATTCACAATCGAAACGATTTGGGATTTTTTAAAGTGAGAGGCAAGTTTAGTTTTTAAGACGATTACCTCCCCACCAATCTAAATGTGATATGATTTGGTCAATTATGGATATAATTGTAACGGTTCCTGTTTTAATTTATAGTCTTTTTTATGCGTATTATTATATTGCATGATCTACTTACCTGTTATTAATGTGCCAAACCACCTCCCCGAAATAATCATTATTGGATACATATCTTTTTTAGAAGTTGTGTAATGTAATAATCATATTTACACAAATTTTAGAGAATGCACCGTTAAAATGTATAACAAATGTCAAATGTTATAGATGTGGCCTAATGTTTAAATAAATAACTAACGAGAATATGGGTATATATTTTGTGGTGTCTTTCATAACCATCGCCAACTCCGACATATATCATTAAAAAATATTTTTCTACTGAAAAATAAAACAAAATTTATTTATCATCGTAAGAATGATGATTTTTGGATTGTACTAATTACTTTATTTCCTATTGGCGTTTCAATAACGGTAAATTTAGTTATTAGACTGAAAACAAGAGCTCAAAAATTTGATTATATATTTGCGTGTACTAAGCACTCAATAAATAATTAAAATATATTAACATAGTTACATAAAAAATTTTACATATAAATTTAAGAAAAATTTCAACAGAAATGAGTTAGGAGAAAATTAATTAACATCTACGAGCAATAGTTGAAATATTATTCATAGTAAGTGCGCTGTATTTACACCTATAATATCACCAGTAATAATATAAATAGTCTGCTAGTGGTGATCACAGGAATTAACATGTTTTAACAAGTCGCCAAGGTTTGCAAAAAAAAAACCGATTAACATGTACAAAAAAAAATGAAAAACTAAATTTAAGTACACAACAAGAAAAATAAACTGCAATTGCATTGCGCTATAGGAAACAAATTTAGTAAATCAACTATAAAAACAAAAACATGGTTTAATGGAGTCTTTTTAATACTTGTTTATAATTTTTTAAAAATTTGAAAGATCCCGTTCATAGCTTTTCTATTATTATTTAAATTGATCCTTTCCAGCAATTTAGGTGACATTCTAGTTCTGTTTCATCAAAACAATTAAATTTAGGTCAAATGAACAGTTCTAATAAGATTTGCTTCAAGCCAGTTTGATATGCAAGTGGGTTAATTATTTTTGAATCTGGAAAAATTATGAAAATTATATGCAATGTAAGTTAAATATATAAAATGTCAAACATTACTATTTTTTATGTAGTTAGTGCGCAACATACATGTTAAAAGTTTAAGTAAATATTGCACTTTACGCCGGTACTTGCTACTAGATATAAAAAAAAACTATTTGAGAACCATGAGATTTCCAAAGAACCGGTGTTAATTGCATTTTGTTTTAAATAAGGAAAACATTTCTTTGGCTTTTGATTAACTGAAAATTGGGCAATAGAAATATAACTCAGAGAGCTGCCTAACAATAATAAATCCTATTGTAGAATCACAAACTTCAGTCCATTTGTATGCCACTAAGCAGCAAATATCTAAACATCAACACATGACATTTTGGAAATACACAATCATACTGAAAATGGACCTCCTTCAGGCACATTTCAATATTAATAAGAAGGAACGCACATGCCGTCGTTATCCAATTATGTACAGTGCTATTAATGTAAAAAGCATTCAGCTATCTTTAACTGATTCTGTGCTTACTCAAACAAAAAATGTACTGATCATCACAAAATTTCGTGCAAATGGATTTTGAAGATTTTATTTCCTTTTTTTACATTGTTTTTCAATTATTGCTTCAGTGGCTGTATTTTTAGCGAATGAGAAAATAAAACCGCCACCAAAAATGTTTTCCCACCATTCCTTTCAATAAAGATAAATTTTATTGTATCAAATTTGATATGTAACATAGCTTGGATAACCCGCCATGGCATTATTAAACCGCAAAATGGAACATACAGAATTTTATAAAAAATATTCGAAGACATGAAACTCATTGTTCAGAAAGTCATGTTTCACTTAAAATTTCTCTTTCCGCATTTTAGAGCGTCAGACGTCACTATCTGGATCTGTTTCGCTTCGAGGTTGCCCAAAATTTCGCGTAATACTCTCACTCATTGACCTAATGTTCGCTAGATGTACGTCACTCACAGGCACTGAAAAGTAATTAAGTCTTTCCAATTCGGGAACGGCGTTTATATCGTCGTCTGTTCTATAACAATTATCATATTCCGAGTCATAGAGGGCGCTCAACGAATCTAATGACATCATAGCGTCGGAATCGAATATTCGCGACGACGCTCTTGAAGACATGCTAGTGTTGTCGTCCATATCACCGTCGTGGTTGTGATCATTGTAGGCTGAGTTGACGTCACTGAGTGCACCTAACAACATCAAAATGACAAGCTTATTTGTAAAAATAAAGCAAATCAAAAATATTTATTAGCAGTAAACAAAAAAACTTCTATGCACCTTCTGCATCTGTTAATCCAGCTTCGTTAATCATTGAGATGTTTTCCAAAGCTGGATCATCTGTGGTATAGCCCGTAGATTCTCTGTCATTTAACAGTGGTTCAGAAGCTCCGCCGTCTTCATCTTCCGACCACTCTGAAATACTTCCTTCAGGAACAGCGCTGGTACCAGTAGGAGTATGATTCTCAATCACTATGCTGTCAATATTTTTTAATTTCTCTTGTATTTTCTCTTCCAGAAGCCTCTTGACTTCCAGTTCCTATAAACAATCAATATTCAAGGCTACAAAGGGTAAAATGTGAATCGCTAGTACCAGTTCTCTTTCCAATGATGGCTAGAGAAAAACAAATAATTGGATTAAGGTAGGGAAATTGGATACTTATTGTGAAATTTACCTTTGCAGCTTCCTCTTCCATTCTCCTTTCATCTTGTTCAAAGCTTTCTAAATCGGTGTCCTCCTCGCGCTTTTGAATTTCTGGCATATCACAGTCTAAATCCGGTTCTTCTCTAGGTCGTGGGGTCCTATAACTTTCAGAATTATAAACTAAACTATATTATACGTGGCAACAGTTGCTTGTTATTAAGCTTTTTATATTGAGCGACGAGTTGGCAAAGTATGTATTCTGATTTTTGAACTTTATTTTAAAATGAAATTTTGACACCAAAAAATTTATCGGCAAAATAATATGAAAGTACCTGGATATGATAAGTTGAGGGACTGATTTATTTATTATTAATTACAGGTGCCTGAGCAAGCAGCATGGGCTAGTGTTAGTGAAGCATTCAGTTCTACCATATTGGTAACATACAAAGCTAAATGGAAAAATTATTTGGCGCTGAAAATATAACATAAAATAAAATAAAATGTAGGGTACACTATATGTGTCTTTGTATGTTACCAAGTATTAAACTCCATTGTGGTTTTTAGTTTTCTTGATAGTGAATAATGTACCTGTCGAGAGGGGACACCTTCGGTTGTTTATTTGACTCAGAAGGTCCCGGTGACGCACACCTCTTAAGTGATCCCTCTTTGCTGCTTGCTCGCGTGGGGGACATGCACTGAAGGGTAACACTGCCAGTAGGATTTACTCTTAAACCTAGAGCCAGTGCCTGAATCGCTGCTAAACCCACTTGATGGTTGTTATTACTTGGAGCGTACCTTACTAATGGCTCCAATGCTAGATCTTTGTTTTGCTGGTGCAGTTCAAGTTTTGGAGGTATATTTTGAAGTAAATTCTGGTCGTCAAGTAATTTCTGAATTTCTCTCTCAAACGGTCCTATGGAATTATCACAGTGTTCAATATTGGTAACTTTCAGGCTTGGAGATATCTTATCCCTTAATGTAAGAGGCGATATTCTCAATTTTCTCAAATCTTTTTTATCTGTCTGGCAACACCCATCTTTTTTTGAACTTTTCTCGCTATTTATAGTGGTTTTCGTTTCTTCTTCTACAAGCATTTGTCGAATTTCTTCCGCCTCTTTAAAACTTGGAGATCGTTTACAATTAGAAGACAACTTGTTGCACTCTAGTATGGAATCGCTATCCGTCCGAATACGTTTGTTATCCAAACTTCTTTGCTTAAATAATTGCTTGTTAATCCCGCCGCTATTTGTACTTGCGATTCTCGCAGAAGTTGACTTTTGTCTATTTGGATGACCAACAAATTCAAAACTTGCACAGCTTTCTCCACGGTAACTTTCTTCCCCATCCAAAACTGGCGGACTCGTAATTACTGAAGAATCTGCGGTGTTGCAAGTTGCAGCAATAGCTAACACAGCATTTGGAGGTAAGTTATTTCTCTTAACACTTGCTCTATCATTAGAGTTGTTCCTCAAAGAACAGCTGGGTGGTATATAATCTAAGGAAGCCCTTGGGGATACTTCAGGGGAAGAAAGTGGATTGACTTGAATGTCTGAAGGGAATAAAAACTGCTGAGTGTCGGCCGGCAATGGAGGAGACACGCAAGGTGAAGCATCAGCGTCGGTGGTTCTACTATAACTTTCGTCTGAACTACTTATACTGGGCGAGTGATTAAGTGAACTAATTTCGTCTGCCGAAGAATGGATTCTCTGGGGCGCTGAAGAACTGTAAAGTCCCCCGAGACTTTCGTCAGAGTAATGTCTTTGCAAAGGACTATGCCTATGGTGATGAGGACTCTTTCTGTGCAAAGGACTGCTACTATGTCTTGCTTGAATTTTCCCTCTTAATAACTCTGGCGTATGTTCCGGAGTGGCCTTTTGCGCAAAAATGGGTAGTACATTATGTCTGGTCAATGGTGGACTCTGCTGAACATACTGCCGAGAAGAAGGCATTGACACGGGAGCCTGATTTTTACGCTGATGTCTATTAGGAGATTCCTTTCCTGGGGGCCGCGGCAGAGGTTTCAAATAGGGTTTTATGTTGTCCATCGGCACAGGATTTGATGTTATTGAAATATAGGACTGCTGAGGACGCGGCCAAGGAGGGTTATATTTCATATCCGGAATTTGTTGTTTCTGATTTGGCTGAAAGTGATTTTTATGAGGCGGCAACGGCGGCGGGGGTAAATCTCCTTCGTGGGTCATCTTCTTTCCGTTTCGATTACCCCTGCCTACGGGTGCAGGGAGCAAAGGTTCATTTTCGCACCCGGATAATCCCTGATCCCTATGCTGAGTCTCCCTTAATGGCGGTAATCGCACCGCATTTCTACCGCCATTGTAACCATCTTCACGGGAATTGGATCTCCCCTGTAACTGCATACCGTGTTTTGGTCTAATATTATTATCCCCGCGATGCAACAAAGCCAGCGGTGTAGCGACTCCGCCATACATGTTGTTGATATCTGTTAAAGATAATTTACTAATTACGAGTAATCATCTGGAAAACTTTTTGTAAAGTAAAATTATGTAATCATATTAAAAATATTTTTAACACTATTTGTTCATCATTCCAAATTCTCCACTATTAGTGCAAATAATGATAAAATTATATTTACACCAAACCCGTATTTTCATAAGGAAACGGGTATGGTGTGGTGTGGGCATTGTGTAAGATGCAGGAAACGTGAAGGAAACAATTGTTATGCAAGTGTTTTTTTGTTACTTACTGTTGCTGTTATTTGAGTTTAATCGAATGTTGTTTAATTCTTCCACTCTCAGTGTGCCCGGCTGTTTCCTGTCGACTAAAAAGTAGGTGGTCATGTCGCCTTTACCTTTGACCTTGACCTTTCCTCTGCACTGAAACTCGTACGGATGATTCTTAAGTACTTGGTATACTTCTTCCGTCACCTGGGTGTGATTAGGCAAACCGGTGGAGTCCATACGACTAGCCACGTTCACCGTATTTCCCCAAATATCATATTGCGGTTTTCTAGCACCAATAACACCAGCCACCACAGGCCCTATATTAATGCCTGCCAATATTCACAATCAGATAAAAGTAATAAACTAAACCTGAAATTACTCACCTACTCTAAGCATAAAATTATTGTACGAGTTCTCATTAATATTTAAAAGTCTTTCTCTCATCGCAAAAACAAATTCAACTAAAGTCCCCAAATGAATGCCGGCTGATGTTTCGTCATCGTCCGTTATTCTCTGGTCGGGCATCAGCCCCACTGCTGCCATGTAAGTGGAACCCACCGTCTTAATTTTATCGATTGCCTTAAACCTTTCTTCGCTAAGTAAATCGTCGAAATCGGCAATGATTTCGTTCAGCAGACGCAAACATTCGACGCCTTGGTTGTTGCCGTCCAGTTCGGTATAAAATTCGTGGTAGTTTGTGATCGATGCGAAAACAACGCCGACCCGTGAATAGCTTTGATGGTACAATTCCTGTGATAGAGTATTCTGTAAGAGAATGTGCGTAACTTTATAGTTAACGGGCGGGTGCAGCCAACATCTAGACACATCAATTATAAGATATAGTGTGTAACGAAAACTGACCGATCAAATCAAATAAAAAACGAACATCTATGAACGGAAATTATAAATGTTGCCCGCACGTGAATAAAACAGCCTAAGGGTCTTACCATGTTATTCCGAAACTGGTTGTCGAGGAAATGAGTCGCGACGTGGGCGGGCAATAAATTAAATAATATCCTTTTGTTGGAGTGTTGCAGGGCGTCCATTTCTCGCTTCTCTTCGTTCGCCTGGACCTGCCATAAAAAGTCTAAACGGGCCGTCCATTCCACTTGCCTCCCATGGAGGAGGACGGCTAGCACAAATATGAGTACCTCGACAACACAGAGTACGTGGGCAGGTATGACGGAACTATAAATATAAACGATATTCGGCTTTTCCAAACTGAATTGTTACATACCTGACTCTGATATCGTAACAGTCGAATAGTTCCTTGTGAGAAATTTCAATAAGGAGTATGTAAATAGTAGACATAACCATTAGAAGGCTGGTTTTGAGCAAAATGGGTAGTCTTAAAAATATTGCTACAGCTAAATATCCGAGAGCACACGAGAGCACGATATATTGAGGCAAAGGACAGGCTCGGTGGTCACTTTCCATTGGCAAACCGGTATCGAGTGTGACGTTCAGTGTTGAATGGGATATGCATGGTTCGTCTGATATACACGTAAACTAAAAATTCGGTATTAAGCCGACAGAAGAGCAAATATGGATGGACCCGAACTTACGACGTTCACTTGGGCGACGGTGTAAATCAAAACGATCGTAAATACCGTAATGGCCAACCGTAGTACAAAACTATGGGAGATGTCCCACAATATCCACCTCAATCTAACGGCCAGCAAGAGTATTAAAACGGCCGAAATCCATATAAAAGCAACCAGAAACAGTAAGAGTAAAATAATGGTTCTTGGTAGCACCGTGGCTTGCAGTATCCCTAGGAACACCAACAGCACTAAAGCGCACGCCAGAGTTGAGCTGTAACCCACATCTAAATCTTCATGGTACTAGAAACCAAAAGCTTGGATTGTATTAATTAACTTTTTGAAATAGTCGTATGAACTGTTAATGTTAGTCTTAAAGACCGTTACGATATTTTCTTTACTGGTACACTGGTACACATTTTTTCAAATAAAACACCCTGTATGTTATTTAACATTTTGAGATCATTATGAAAAATGAATTAAAATGGAACAATGTAATAAACAAAGTAATAAATTTTAATTATTTTTTAAATTTTAAGCACTGAAAGCGCCAAGTGTCGAAGTGCGAAGACTTGGTGAAACTTTTGCACTGTAGGAAATTCAACGAATTGTACCCCTAATGTGGTTAAAGATTTACGGTAACTATAACATCGTGAATATTTTGCCATACTTCCCCGCATAGCCCAAGCATCTATTCGAACTGCAACAACTCATGATTCCGGCATAAAACTGCTTGCCAAACACACAACAATAATTGAAAAATAATCGTTAAACAATAATTGTACAATTATCGTTAAACAATATGACATTCCATGACTAATATGTCAAATATGCCAAAATAATGTGATTTTTAGTATATGGGCAGCATCCTATATAATTTTGACGCTAATTTAATTTTGTATTTCGAATTTGAAGTAATATATAAGTGCAAACTTCAGCCAAAATTTCAGAAGCAGTGAACCAAGGTAGAGACTCTAAAACCTAAGTAACCAAATTTTTAATATACATTTATATTTTCGGTTCTCTGTAAAATTCTAACTTGTCGATAGAACTTCTATTTTATTTTCAATATACTGAAAAAGGTCAGAAGTGATGAAGAATATTCCTGCTTTGCGAGCATACAAACCGTTAAAATATTCGAAACGTGTAGAGCGAAGCAGTATCGGAAAAGTAAAAGGAATGCCTGGCTCAACTACGTACCTGATTTTCTTTGTTTCTGTCTTTGAAGCACAAGGTAAACAAACTCACGTGCGTGGATTTTTCTCTGTCGATACTTCTGGCTTCAATCGCCTGGGCCAAATATTTGTTGACCCTATTCGACGGCTGATGGTAAACGCTCGAGTGCCGCTTTTTAAAGGGTCTTTTGAACTTTTCCGTTACCTTATTCTAGAAAACGCACAGAAAATTACAATTAAAGGAGACATCGTATCGATCCGAGTGCCATAATACAGAGTCGCAGTCGGTAGGTATATAAAGGTTAAAAATTGCAAACAGCAAGATATAGTTGTGATCGCAATTTTCCTCTATCAAATTTCGGGCAAAAAATCCAATTTCTCTTCTAGAAATATAGAAGATAGATCTCCAAGTTATTAATTTCTCCAACACTATTGGAAAATACCTACAGACCGTCAAGCAAAAGCGTTAAGGAAAAGGGACAGCGTTGCTAGAAAAGCGGAGAAAATAATCAAACATCGCACTTTAAGCATTTCGGGTTCACAACAAAATCAGGTTATCTCGTTAATAGGTAAAAATATTAGTATACATAGATACCTATCGAACGTCACTTCTATATTTTCTCTCTCTTTTTGTAGTTTCGTTAGGACACAGCTTACATTCACACAAAAAGGTCTCGAATTCGGCCGATCAGTTTCAAGACGTCTGTTAACATCGGTTGTTAAAAAATACACTTTAAAAAGTTATATAAATGTATCTACCAAATACTTAACACGTTGTTAATCAAACTAAAATATTTTAGCTTTTAAATAAAAAATATACTGATTATGACTATTATTATATTTGACCATGATTGACAAATACATTTATACCACCTGAAAGAATTAGCAAAAGAGTCGAAGAAGAAAATATCAGGTCAATTCGAAGTATGTTCCGATTGAGTCTCTCCGTCCGTCTATACTTGAAAACAAACAATGATTATATTGTCTTTTTTTCTAGTATAACAATACACTACGAAGGAAGCGACCTATCCCACAAGTATACCGAACTAAAACGTACACCAAGATTCCGGTTTTGTATATTTTGGCTATGTTTCCTAGCGGAGAGCAAAGCAAGCAATTCGCATGCTTCCAATTTCATCTGATAATTTTACACTGCAAATTTCAGAAGGTCAGTGCAAAATTGTCAGTGGCAAACTAATGAATCATTGGCAAAAAGATTTATTGCCGCAATCTATGAGATTTTGGCAGATACTACAAAACTAGGGAATCGTCGGGGCAACTTAGTTCTAATAGTTCCACTTCGAATGACACAGATATGTCTGAGAGATATT
Organism: Cylas formicarius; assembly: GCF_029955315.1. Classification (NCBI taxonomy): domain Eukaryota; kingdom Metazoa; phylum Arthropoda; class Insecta; order Coleoptera; family Brentidae; genus Cylas; species Cylas formicarius. Next base: position 29,008,306 of record NW_026844347.1, on the reverse strand, counting down.
TTGACAGCGATCGTTTCGGGCAGAAGAAAAAACAAGTGAAAAAATGCCAAAAAAACGTAACCCAAAGCCAGTGAGTATTGACTCACGTTGCTGTCTGAGGCTGAGGTGGTTCGATTTTGCTCTTGAGAGGGTGAGATTTCTGCGTGGAGCACCCTTTGTAGTTCTAGCACCTACAAGCCACATTAGACTAACTAATACACTTAAGCAACGTCCTGTTAGATACGACACTTACTTTTACGATTCCCATATTAATTTTTGATCTGTTGATAAACCACTCGATGAGTGTTATAAAATTGTATATCGAAGAGCAATTCGTCATCAATTTCGTAAAAAAATGGTATCCAAGAATATGTATGAGTAATAGGAACGTCATTGGGTATTGGTCAGATGTTCCAGAAACATTCTCTAATTTTCTCAAATATTAATTTAGCAAACATCAAATTAGCCTTAAAACCAAAACTAAAAAAGTACCACCATTGTCGATTATTGTTTAGTTTGAACGAAACAGCTAGAATTGTGAACAACCACTGTTATTGTTATGTCCCTTTGCATTTAAAGTGTATGAAGTTTCAACTGCGTTCAATATGTAAAAAACATTTTTTCCTATAATTCTCTTATTTTCATAAAAAAAAAACAATGCCCATTAATTTCGAAAATATTCCTATTAAAATGGGTTCCTTCTCTGTCAACGAATTCACTTTATGTCAACTAATATAGCAAAATGTCACGTTGACGAGTACATGGTGGCTAATCGTTATCTATCGTCAGACCTGAAAATGCACCCCAGAAATGATATCTCTCTCGTATTCTCCTCAGGGAATCGTATTACTGAGACGAATATTATCCATATCCAATAGTTTATCCGCTTACGGATAAGCTTCGTATTTTAGTGGCGGCTACTTCGTTTAAAATGTAGATAGATATAGATAAATATTTCGAGTTAGACCATTTAAGTGGTTTATAAACAGATTTGCTTTAGTCCAATGTTTCGTATATACTTCACCTTGCGAAAAATAAACACGTTTAATTTCGTTAAATGGACAAATTATAAAAAACGGGCAAATAGAAAATTGTAAGCTCGAACCAACTGGAACCATACCAAACGGAAACCACCAACGCTCTACCACCAATAATAACTATAAGGCAACATGTTTTTCTATACTAATCTAATTCGTGGCACTATCACAAATAATGAACAAAAAGCAGCTTAATATTTTTATTTTTGGGTAATTATGCCTCACTCACTTTACTACAAGATTGGTCGGCTTGCGAAGGATCACCTGAGTAAGGGTCTGCGTGTAGTACCCTCTGCAGGTCTAGCACCTATAAGCCACAGATATATCACCAAATTTTACAGTTTATCAATTTTTTATGTAATTATAGTGATAGTGAGTTACTTAACTGTGTGCAATCCGGTGCTTTGCTTCAATCTCCAAATGTTTCAGGTTTTGCAGATAATTTTATTGTATTTTCAAATTGATGAATAACAATTTTTAAATTAAAATATTGGAAGATATAAAAACACAGTAAAAGGTCAAGGAAATATTCGAAAAATGTGCATACCAGTGATGCTGCAAGCCAAGCAATTAGTGAATAATAATGATTCAAAATGAATTGACGAATTTTTTGGATAAGTAATGAACTTAACAATCACCTAATGACAAATAGATAGTGAAGTTCTTAAACCTACAATTTAAAGTTCAATGCTTATTATGTTGAGATTTATTTGAAAGAAGAATGATTTACAATTGACACAGCAGATATACCTTTTTTAAACTACTGTATATTATCGACACCCTATAAAAGTTGACACTATTGTTTATGAATGTAGGAGAGTTTAGACAATAAAACTTTGTGAATTTTTGGTGCTATTTTTACCAGATTCTCGTAAAAAAATATCTGCAAAACCAATAAATTTTAAAAATGCACAAATCAACCATTCCATAAATTCAGTGTAGCTTATAGGGGTGCATAAAAGTTAAAAATGAACAAAAACATTCTCAACATTTCGGTTCCATTAAAAATAGTTTCAAACTAACTTCGGTGATGCTGGTGGACCATCAAAAACTCATTGTCTTGAAAAATTAATTACGTTTCTGCGCAAAAAAAAAACAATGAGTTCTTACTGTTCCAAAACATTGAATGGTGGTATTCGGTGATCAAACAAAGGAATGATTGTAATGGTGGTGAGCAAAAAACTTACCACAAAAAATATCTTGGCTACTCACTCAAGGTTAGATTTTGTCGATATAGAAGTAACACTTACCGCGTCCTAGAATGCAAAACGACACCATCATGCAGTTTTAGAATAATAATTAACGTCAGGCTTTTACATTAATTAATCAGTTAATTACGTTTATGTTTATACTACCGGAGGATTAAATTATACTACGGAACAATTCAAGAAGTCAAATAACTTGAAAGACCATTTTTTGTGACTTATCCATACTGATGACTTTTTTTCCGTCATCGCAATTCGAATGCTACTTGATTATATATCATATATTATTCTGAATATAAAAGATCACTCGACTTCTCAGGTTGCTCCAAAATGAAAATACAATTTTAACAGTCATATACGAGTTCGAGCATGCGCAAATTAGACTGCTTTAAACTGTAAGGTGCATCGGGGAGCAAAATCGGAAGCATCTACATAAGCCTGCGAGAAAAAAATCAAAGTAAACTAAAAGTTATCGCGAAAAATTACTGCCGATAAGCGCGGTCAACGAAACTTTAATGGCTGGTGCAATTTTCCCATAACCCCAAATATACATCATAAAATCATTTTCATTTCCGCGATCAGCCAATGGCTTCGTGCTTAAAACACTCAAAAGCGATATTAAGCACTAAAAATAGCGCCAATTTTGTTCGCGTTATCAACATAAACGTGTGCAATTCGATATAGTCCGTGTGATGGAATTCGTAAACTACAAAGGGTGCGTTAACACTTTTATGGCTTACAGACTTAAACAAATCGCCGGATGTATTTTCAGTGAAATTAAAAGAATACGTGAGAAAGTTATAGTAAGTAATTTTGTAAATATTAGCCGCAAAATACTATCCAAACGGGAGTTTCATCTTTTAATTTCTGTTAATTGCCGTATTACTTTTTTAATTTTAACACGGTTTTAGTTTTAAGGAAAAAATTATTGTATGCAAAATTATTTTGATACGGTCTAAGCAAATAAGGCCTATTTCGCTTCCAAGATGTTATATTACTACGACGTTTCGACCCTAAGAAAGATCATCTACAGGTTAACAAAACTTAGAAACTGGAAGAATTGTTAAACGTAGTTTGTTAAAATTAATTTAATTTATTAATTAAAATTTTTGTAGTTAGTGATGTTTGCAGTTGCAAATTTTTCAGTTGATAGTTCAGATTTTTGATCTTCCTTCATTGGGCGTTGTCGTTGACCTGAAGATCTAACGCAAGATGATTTTATATGTTATTGGTAAATAAGGTTTTTTTGGTCTTGGTCTTATTGTCACAACCGGTAAAGCACCTAGTCTTATATATATATATATATATATATATATATATATATATATATATATATATATATATATATATATATATATATATATATATATATATATATATATATATATATATATATATATATATATATATATATATATATATGTATATTCATTCTATACTGTTAAAGTCATTTTATCTCAAACAGATCCGACAAAACAGACAAGTAGATATTTTACTCCAATGCGTAAACATTTTTTACTTTTTGATATGGATTTCATTTAATAAGAACATTTTACCACTGAAATACAAAATAAAATAAATGTCTTTCGCCGGCAGACTGTAAGCTAGATAACTCTTAGCCAAACCGGTAAGCGACACTTGCATCTCAAACTAATTTTTAATAGGTACCTTAAGAAATATATATTGCTGTATATTTTTTGAGAAATTAGTTTTTTTTGTATTTTAACATAAGAACGGGTTGTCTAAAATATTGGTGAAATTTTGTTAGCAAAACTAATAATAAGTACCTGAGTGACAATTAACGAAAAAGCGAACTACTGGTTTTTAAGAATTAGTATTAATAAAGTTTGTTGTTTTATTCATTAAAAAACTTATTTAATAACAAATCATTTTAAATTTTGATCCGGTACTGTTTTTTATTTACTTATTTTACTTATGTGGGTAACACATGCTTATTTAAAAAAACAATATTGTCTATTTCGCAAAACCAATAAAACAAAACATTATATATCCGCTAAGGGCGCACCCAGTCGGATAATGTTCTCATTTATTATTTATTAAATTTAGTAGATTACAGAGAACAGAGAAAAATAGCGAAGACGTCATTTTAAAAAAACTTATTTTTGGCGTTATTCAAAAGTTTGCGATGAATGACTTGACAAGTCTCCTTATCTGCTATAATTGTAAGCTCTGTACTCGACAAGGGAATGGAAATAAAAAAACTACTGTTCTTTTTATGAAAATAGTCAAGGTTTGTTTAAGTTTGTAGAATTACTGTAGTGCTTTTTTTATTTCTAACGTGCGGTGCAATTTTCGAATCGCCTTTAATGCCAATTCTGCAATTTGTCAGGACGCTAGTTGCACTGTGAATCAAATAAGGGAAGCCAACTTGGGATTCGGCCACGCGATAACTATTACTAAGAGCAATGCCAACAAATATTTAAAGAGTTAAAAAAATGAGAGGCATTTTAACTTAACTAAAATTGGTTTGAGGCGTGTTCTGCGTAGGACACGTAATATCGAACCCGCATTCATTTACAAATTTGCCAACATCTTCCAATTTGATGATCAATTCTGAAATATTGTTATATATCCATGCAGAAAAGGTGCTGGAAACAATTTTTGAAGATACGTGTTTCTCCCCCCTTTCTTGGATAGTATGCTTTACTATATTACTATAATATTATTAAGCTTATTTTACATAATAAATTGGTACACGGTAAAAAAAAAGTGGCGTATTTAAGCAATTTGAAGCAACGCATGATCCGTTGAGTCAGTTTATACAATGGTTGTATTATGTATTGTCAAATTTTTTGAAAGAAATGTGAAGTGCATGGCAAAATTGAATTTCAAAACTCATCATCAAATTTCGCACTACGCAACGGTTGACCTAATATCGTAAAGGCTTCACCAAAGATTCTTAAATGAAGAAACTGACCTTTCTGGTAGTGGTCGCCTTCAGGTCCGGTTGCAACGTCATATTGCTGAACGGCACCTCCATGGAGTATTTGATCGAGTGAAGTAGCTGGACCACGACGTTGGAGACGTTCTTGAAACTGAGTTTACGTCGCTGGGCAGCGCCGAGGGCGGACCGCACCTGCAGCGTGTTGAACAACAGTGGCTGGAAGAACATCGCCGGGGGCCGGAGGGCGGGGGCGGTAGGTTAGTCACATGGGGTTAGTAATGACGCGGGGGTAGTGTGTGTGTGCGTGTGTGAAATGGCTTTTGCTTCAGATTCGGATCCGGTCGCGATCCAGTTTGTCACGAACGTATTAACGTATTAACGTTATTTTTAAAAATATAAAAAAAAACGTTGAAACATGTAAAAAATAGGTATAACTTTTTACGTCTGGCAACTAGTCCCTAAAAATCTTAAATTGCGAATGATGCTCATTAGGGGACCAAAGATCAAAACTCAAAACCCAATATTTAATATTTCAAGTGGTGACACCCGGCCATTTCTTTTAGACGACACTAAACGCGCGGAAATCATCTTGACGTCATACCGCTGACTTTCGATCGATTCTCGGGTTACAGGCTGAGAATTATATTATTTACGTTTATTTTTGGCTCTTGTAAAGTGTGTTTGCATTTAATCTACGCCAATCTGTATTTGTACTTAGTGTGCTTTACATGATAATAATGGAAGCAATACAAAAAGAATATTACAAATCGTGCCACCGTGTTTGAGTACAACCCGTAAAACGTCAGATAAACTTTTCTGAAAATAAATGCCGTCGTTTTTTTTTAACATTATGTTCAGGTCTCACTTTAGCCTTAACCGTGCAAAAATTTTTAGTTCTTCGAACTTGCACCCATCTTACTGCAGTCTCCATAGGAATGGCTTTTTGATACTAAACACAAGAAAACAAAAGCAAGCGACAGGATCAAGATTAAAAGTAAAATTAACATGGCTTCTCTATGCTACCGTCCGGCTGGTGCTTAGTCTAACGGGTCAATTGACGTCACAACCGGTTGCAGCCAATGACAGCGCGTTTCAAAGATTTAAATTTTACAATTAATTGCTTATATTTATTACAAACAACTACGAAATTATTTTTTTGTGAACTGGAGTTCTTTTAAGATATATATAAGCTTACTTTATAAGCAATATTTTTTACTTTAAAATTTTCTCATGTTCCTTTCTTGCCACTTAACCGATGAAGCTCTACTATTCATCAACTAGTATAATGATTTAAGTTATGTAAACAAGACTAGAAAAAAAAGAAAACACATTTTCGATTTAAAGTGGCTATAACAAAGTAGTGTAGTTATTGCGAGTGAATTATTACAGAATATAAATTACTATCCATATAATTACTATATAGACTATCGCAATGCTCAGTCTACGATACATGTGTCCAAAAAAGGAATCCAACATAAAAATTTAAGAAGTAGTTTTTGATTTGATTCACTGCAGAACTAAACATTTAAACAATATTCCCAAAAAGGACGTTGTCAAAGCCAATATTGAAGACGTTCATTTATTTTTGATCATTAATGATTACTACCAAGCTATATCGCTCGATTTCTCCAAATTGAATACGATATTTTCGAAACAAAAACAAGGGCAAAACGCATCCCTACAGCGCAGGCAATTGCAAACCCAACGGGCAAATTTAAATTCGTCAAAGAAACAGAATCATATCCAAATTATACGAAGCAACTACAAAGCGGATTCGCCCATAAAGCGGAACACTGTGACTTACTCCGACCGCCAATTCATTAAGTTTCCATTTAACAAAGTCTCCAAATTGCATTAGAAATTAAAAGCCCAACGCGCCTTCAAATTAATGAAGCCATTTTTTGCATTTCGTTCATAGTTATCAGCTCGAAACGAATATTTGCTGATAAGTCAATTACGGGTGTGTGTCACTGCGATTTCACCAATGGGCGATGTTATTTTGTTTGTCTGAATAATAAATAATAATTATTATATATATAATGAAGAAAATGTGGGCTTTAGGCAAGATTTAATGAAAAACGATTTCTTATCTCACCGACTTATCGGAAAATGTCTTATTATTATTCTTATTAGTCTTCTTCAAGACTAATAAGAATTAAATACATATCCGACTGGAACTATAAATATCCGCGCGTTATGTGCGGGTGTATATGTATATATATTTCATGGCCCACCTTTTTCTTATAACGCGGAGAATAATTCTTATTTATCTCGTAGAAAAGAATAAATTTGTCTAAACTCCGGCAAGATTTAAGCGAACTTCATGATTAATTGAAGTTGTATTCAATCATATTTAAACGAAAAAACATAGATAGTCATAAATGGCGCCGAAGATTATTCTTGATGCACGGGTGTTAACGAAGAGGTTAAACAAGTAAAGGACGTAACGAACAGATTGATGAAAATGATGGTATTATACGGTAAAGCTTACCAGGAAATTATACAAGGTAGTGCTCAGTGGGATACAGACATGCGAGCAGTTACAATACATATTAAAATTAATACAATAGGAAACAACCGACAAAAACATTGGAATGTTGAAACTATAAAAAGAACTGTATTGGCTGAAAATTAGTCAGACACTTCTTAATTACTCTTCTTAAGTCCTCTACGAATGCTGAGATGTTGAGAAAAACGAAATCATTATAATATATCGTACAACAATGAAAAGTGCCTATAGTTCTCAAGGTACCAAAAAAAAAACAATACTAGACAAACCATATTAAAAATTGATTAAATACGTTACTAGGTTACAGTACTACTTTACGCACTGCAAACCTTAAGCAAATGGCCCTGATTTTTTTAAAGACATACCCAGAATATTTTATGTTTTGTTCTATTGAACGTTTTATGACTAAACGTAAAGACTTCGATTATTGTTATCAGTTTTTTCTGTTTTAGATGTCAAACTTGGCAAATACCTTCCTCCTCCTAGCGGGCGGAACTATAAAATATGTTGTGACGCAATGATCGCGCAGGTACTGATTCCTGGATGCTCCGTTACCCGATTCAACTTCGTATTCCCCTCCCAAATAGTCCAAAGTAGCTTGAGTTATATGCACCCTCCTGGAAAAAAAACATCGGCATTAAGGGATTTATTTTCTTGCAAAGTAAATAAATCCACAAAGGCCAAAAATACCGCAGACAGTATTTTCGTAGATCGCTCGAAATGGCAATAAATCATAAACTTTCGCGAAAAGTTAAATTCTGCAGAAAGAACAATACAAAAAGAAAACTACGGTTTTTCTACCAAATCACAGTTATGTAATATTAGGTTATGTTTTTCTGCTCCCTACTCTAAAAGGTAGAATAAGATTTCGTTCTATGCTTTATTAGTTTGTATGTGCTTTGTGTAGATTTAGGAGTAATGTTTGACATCTGTGGTTGGCGCCTCTGGATGGCAGACTGCTCTCGGTTTTTTTTACGTCTCGGTTTATTTTAAGCTTTTAGTATAACAATTTTAGATTACAAAAACATATACGTATACAGATATAAATCAAATATAAAACAAAAAAGACACACTGATGGTACACCCATATATATAATTGGACATTGTAAAAATACTTTTTATTTTAAGAGAAATCAGTGGCGTACTATCAGTGTTTGCCAAAATAGACAGGTGAAATTCTGTACGTCCGCCACTGGTACAATATAAAAAATCTGTAATTTTTGGTTGATATTTACGACCATACCGCGACAAGCAACTGCATCGAGCAGTGAAAAGAAATTTCACTCACCACCGTCACTATAGATTATGTTCCCGCTTGTAACTTTAATTGCAAAGATAAACTATCAATTATCTATATGAAACACGTATTAAAACGATCTTCTAGATTTAATGGATAGGTAATTATGGTGGTGGGTTGAAACGGTTAACGGTAATTTATCTGGTTGAACGCCAATTTTATGAGTGTTTTCAAGTGACTAATAATTTGCTCGATCTAGCGTTATATGGAATGCCGAAACATTGTATGTTTCGACATATTTAACTTAATTGAGTTTAATTAGAATTTACATTATCAAATCAAATTCCTAATAGTTTCTTTCTACTTAAGCAATCTCATGTTGCTGTCTTAACACACCATTCCTTCAAGTGTATGGCGATACTGAACTCGTCTAATTACAAACATGTTTTATACAATGCTATGACTAATAGTTTTATGAATTAAAAAAAAAAACAATATAAAATCAATCAAAAGTTATGCAGACGTCAGAGAACATCAATGGACAGCCATGGAGTGCTTGATCCCGTCCAACCAGCAGTTTCGTCCAAATGATTCTGAGAAACCCATTGCCGTTAAGTATATATTTTTTCTGTGGACTTCATTAAAGAAAACTTTTTCAAAACTAATACTAACTTCCTTTTTATCTTAATTACTTACGTATTGGTAATACGCCAATGTTTTATTTTAACACAATATAGTATATTATGCAGCAAGTTTGATAAACATCGCTTTAGCCACGAGTCTCATTTGGCAGGAGCGGAGCGAGTGTTTAATAAGCGAGTGTCTGAAGAAGTTTATCAACGCGTGTTCTATGACCAAATTTTGGGCACATTTTTGCAAAACAGCACGAATATATTCACTGAGGGTCTAGTGACTTAACCGTCATAATTGACAGATGTCAAAATATCATCCTTAAAGTAACGTGATTAAAGTAACGGAAACGGCCGAAGTGGCTCGTGAATGTGTATAATGACGTCTCAAAGTGACTCTTCATCAGTGCTTAATTAAAATTAAAAAATTGAATAAAAAGCATAAAAAATTCTATTCAACAGATTCGGAAATCGGCCAAGGATTTCTTGTTCGACTGAAATAGAGCCAAAATAAGAAAAACAGTTGAAAGTAGGATGTAAAATTTGTTTGCTTCAGCAATAATAAAATATGTTAAATTGTTTAAAATTTTTGATGATACGTTTAAGCTGAAGCTTGAGAGTTCTTGTCTTTAATGTTTCAAACTCCTTCCAGCAATGTTTATATAAATCCACGAATATAATAATACTCTGTTTAATTATCTTGTAACTGGGATTTTCGCGACAAAATTAAAAAGAAATCCAATAAAACTGCAAAAAGAACTCGTTTGCATACAATAGGTTACATTCGAAAGGTAAAATCACTAATTGAGCAAAATTTTCCTTCTGGTTCAACTCATATTATTATATTATTCTAATGCTAGACTAATTAAACCATAATTAATTAGTATTTATTTGGCAAATTTGTACCTAAATATTGCAGCTGAAAATATTCAATCCGATAACATTGGTAAATTCCATTACTGGGACGGTTTATATAGTTTTGAGATCGGCTCCGCAAACATTTATGACGCATAGAAAGGAATTCAGCAAGTAATCCTTATAAGGCCTGATCTGGTGTAAACACATCTGAAGGCGAATTAGGAACATTCGGGAAACGAACGAATGAACTCCAAACTGAATGAAATCCATATTGAATTGCGCGAAACAAAATATGGTACTGAAGTAGCCAGCCATCACTTAAATTACAATACATACCTATCATATAACCTCAAAGCTGAAAATGCGAAGTCCCGAACAAACGAAACGCAATAACAGAGGTTGCCTAATTTGGCTCCAGGGCCGATCAGAAAATTGCAAAGCATCTACCGATAGTACCATTACAGGATTGCAAGAAAATATAGAAACCACTGCCTTAAATCGTTGTTTTTTAAAGCAGGTTACAAGTGAGAACTGTCTTTTGATATAAAAAGTATGGGTTATATATCCGAAGACGAGAACGTAAAACACATTTATCGTAATATCCGTTCTTACCCAGGCTCTCCACCAGCCTCCATATTATTTGCCAAGGTGACATCGTTAGACCACACGTCATATTGCCACTTCCTAAGACCCAAAACGCCACACAGCACCCTCCCGGAATGTATCCCCACACGCATATTAAGTTGCACGTCGGTGGCTTCTACAACGCTCGCGATCGCATCGATCATATCTAAACCCATTTCCACGGTGCAATGGGCGTGATCAGAACGAGGCTCTGGCAAGCCGGACACGCAGTAGTAACAATCGCCTAGGATCTTAATACGAAGACAATGGTTATCCTGTAACAGCAATATTAGGGGTATTAATCCTTGAAATTAAAGTTGATACACCAACAAGACGCATGTGGCATCAACATCGTAATATCTAATTTCATTTAATTTAATGGATATCAACTATTAGACTACATCTGAAAAAAAAAGTGAAATACATAGATAATTTATACAACGCTTCTCAGAGTTTATAGAGTGTGTAGATTTTTGAAAGCTTACACCATTTAGCCACCTCCAACATTTTCCTGGCACACCTCTGGTTTTTCCCATGCTGTTTAATTAACCGACATATTTCTGCATTAGTAGCACGAAGTCAATCGATTAGTTTTAATAATGTAATTCCTATAGGTAGAATATATCTGCTTCGGTGCCATAAAAGAAAATATTTGAGTGATAAATTGACGCCTTTGGGGAAAATAGTCTGGCTGAAATTTATTTACGTTTTTGGTACATTTAAAAAAGAGGCGGAAAAAACTAATCAATTTTCTTTTGCGTCAAAGGCGGCGCAGAAACGAAAATCGTACAAAGTTGTTTCTTTTTGCTAGCTATTCAGAATCTGGGATCGCGGTTTAACGTTATATTCGGAGAAACACATTATACGGGAAAGATGTTTGAGGTATCAAGACTCGTTTCCGTACTTCCAGACAAAATTAATCTACATAATAGTATATTTTCTTTCATTGGCGCTGTTATATGGGTAGTTTTAAATCCTTTTATATTATGGAAGTCAGATGACATAATATGCCTTTTATGAAAATTTCTTTAATATTCTTTTATAACTCGTGTAAAAATAAAAGAAAGATAAAAAAGAAATAAAGGACTAATAAAAACATCATACAACAGAGCACTAATAATATTTTATTTCTGTGAGGGGTAGACAAGATACTTCTTATTCTCTTTTAATAAAATAGGGATGAAAAATGTATTAGGATTTATATTTATATTTCTTATTAGTAACGAATATGAAGGAAACTAAATTAATTAGTACACATGTAACTAAAGAACATTTCGTATTATAAAGTATTACCAATCTATGATTTTTAGTAGTTCATTGAATTTGGTAACGAGAAGTCATGTTGTTCTCTTGCCATTGGTGGCAATACATTGGTGGAGGTAAATTGTACGGTTGAACTTACTTAAGTAAAGCGTTAAAATTGGTATTTGACTCGCAGACGTCTTATAGTTTGTAATAAAGGTAGCCATCATTTATCTTAATTAAATGAAAGGAGGGCAACACAAACGGACAACTAAGCAACACTTAGTAACAATAAGTTTTTTGGAACATTTTAATGACGCTATATAAAGTAAACTCCGTAAAATAACGTACTTCACTCGTCCAACCAATGGATCAGGGAATAATAAAATGCCTTAAGACATATTACCGCAGATATATTTTGTATCGTTTGATCCAGTCATTTGAAAATAAGGAACATTTTAACATCACTATCCTAAAGAAGTACCAAGTTATTCTGAAGCGCTTTGTGCCGCTAAAATTGTTGCAAATTTTTTACATTCTACTGATAATGTAACTGATGATATGCGTCCTTGTAGGTTAAGAAGCATATCAAGAATATGAAATTTGTATTAGAAAAAACAAACAAACAAAAATAACGATTTTTTTTAATCAAGAATCAAAAAGAATAAAGTTTTTACTTGTATGTTGTAAAGTTTATATAGATGGATAAGTTTTTAGTTTAGGTAGTTTAGTTTCTTTCGTTTTTTAGTGTATTAGTTTTCTATTTTCATATAAAATAAAAATATGTACGTACCTACATAACTTTTTTGTGTTTTTTTATAGCGTATTTCCCATTATAGGGTACTCATTTTCTTGTCCCTAGAGGATACTTTATAATCGGACTTCACCTGCTTTAAAATGCTCGGTTGACGCGTATTTCGTAATCAATCCATATTTATTTCAATTAACCAAAACTATTAAACATAGCTAACATAGATAAAACCGCTTGAACGCAATGTTTTGTAAAATATTGAAAAAAAAAACATTTTTTTTGATGAACTGAATAAATTGAAATTCACTGACGAACCGTTTTTATTAATAAATGTGCTTATTAACTAAAAGCTTCTATTTCGTCAACTAATGTTTTATATACTAGGCCTCAACTCAAAGATCTCTAGCTCTCTTTCTTCCGCCACTGTGATTTAAAAGATCTATTGTGAGGCTCTCCCCAGATAGTTATATAGCTTCTACAGCTTCAATAGATTCCATTAACCCGATCTGCTTGTAATTTAAGTACTGCTAAAGGAAGTCCAATAGGACGTTTATAATATTTTACTCTATACGACGTATAAATGTGCTCAAGAAGTTACATCTCTTTACATCTAAACCACAATTAATATTTTCTTTCACAATTTTCAGTTATGCTAAAAATTGGCCATAATTATCTCGCCAATAGTCGCCCGAATACTCCTAAAACGTGGAATGTCCTAATTTCCAATGTTCGTGTGTGGACCACATGAACATAAATTCTAACGAACGCTTAAAACAATATTTTCTCAACTCGCATTGCTACACATGGCATAATTGATCCAATTGATGTATTCGCCATACTATATACCAGACAAATAATTTATCGCATTATTATGCAAAACACCGACTGAAATTATTTATATGGAAAATAAATTACGCTCGTAAATTAGGGAAATGTTTTCGATAATTCGTTTGGATCTGTCGCACGTTTTTTTTTATTTTTATGTACTGGGTGTCCCACTAAGAATTGCACCTCTCGGCTCTATCTCGGGAATTATTAATCGTATACCGTGGGGAAAAAAAATACCAAGGAGGATATGGAATTATTCAAAAACGGACGCTAGATTGCACAGCTTCTAGTCCGAACAAGAAAATGGAGTTTTCACAAAATTTTGAATAGGGACTCCTTCTGAATTTCTTCTTCATTGGGCACTATCTGAAACTACTACAATGTCAGTAAGATTCTTAGGGATGCGAACTTTTTCAGACGAATTTTTTAAAAATAATATAATAATAATATATGGTAAATAAATTTATTTACTTTTTTGACTTTTCATTACAAATTAGCTTTTTTTGCGTAAAAAGAACTTTCTGTTTGGTTCTGTTGTTTGATCTGTAAAAAACCGTTATGAGTTGTTCATCCTTCTCCTTCACAAATATTGCTAACTAAACCAGCACTGTAATTTTAGCCAATAGTAAAGACGAATGAAACCTAAAAAATATAATCGAAACACGAAAAAAAAAGTCACCTGTCTTATTTTTAAGACAAGGCGGTGTTGATATTGACATTCATAATAATACCAGAACAACATAATAATTAATAATAAGTAATAATTAAGATGCAAGGAACTGGTAGACGCTGGAAAAAAGTGTCTTTTGAAGTAATTACTAAAGCAAAGCAATGACACGTCCTTAAACTAAACGCTGCTGAGAATTATGATCTAATAACACTTTGATATTTGAAGTATTACTTCAAAAGTCCCATTTATCCAAAGCCTACCTGTTCTGACATCTTATACCTAGTAGCCAATGGCATTCTAATATTATTATCGATATTAATTCGATAATTGTTTCTTTCTGATATTTTCTGAGAATTGTTTTTTACTTTTGTCAATATCTTCGGTTTATAAGAAGAGATCAAGCTGCGGTTTTCGCTGACTTTTCAAGCTTTTATTTCTCTTAACTATTAGCTGAAATTATAGATTCTTGTATTTCAATTTTCAAAACGCGCAATATTTGTCAGGTTGTAAGACAACGCAGTGTTAAGTGCAGGATCTAGTGTCAAATACATATAATTATTTTTAATAAAGTAAAATATATCTAGAGTAGGCAATGTTCTTTTGAATAAGATATACCTTGTTTGAGTCGGACGATCCAATCCCAAAAACGAATTCAATCCAACGTCTGAATATCTCAATAACTCCATAATTTTCAAACAAAAAAATAAAATACATAGCCCCTTTGGTAACAATATTATTTTTTCAGGCTAAACGGCTAACATTTCCAAAGACACAGCCGAGAGTCATTCTTAGTGGAACATCCGGTACACCGGTGTGCCAAATAAAACGATCCATAGGAGATACGAAAAAAATTTTCGTTTCTCGGATTCTCCAGAAGATTTAAAATATTATAATTTTGTTGATACAGGGTGTCCCAAAAGTGTCCCCCGACATCAACATTGTTATTTTAAATTGAACAGCATGTATATTTCGAAATTTTTTGAATGCTTGGTTAAAATAAAAGCCATTTTCTTAAAATACTCCTATTCGAATGTTGCATAGTTCAGGCAGAAATTCAGGTTATGTGTTTTTTTTTATATTTTAATTGCCTGTTGTGTCGTGCCGCTATTGATCCAGGTATTGCAACGAAAATTTCACCAGAGACTAAGGAGATGATCCACTACTCAATTAGTTTGACTAATGCGCCTCAGCTTATACAGGGCGTGCCAAATAATTGATGCCGTTTTGGCGAATTCAATTAACAAAATCGCAAGAGTTTCAAATGGAACACCCCATAGTTTTATTCAGATATCAATTCCAGGACAAAAAATAAGTTTTGTAACTTATCTTATATTAAAATTTTACTTACTTTTTGAGATATTCCAGGTTTCAGATAACACCCGTATAAATGTATTTATTGTTTAAAACTCAAAGCGATGATACTATTTCTTTTAAAGATATAATACTCCAGATATACGAATAAAACCTGATAACAATACAGGGTCTCCATTAATACTTGGAAATTTTGAAAAAAAATCGACTCTATACTACACTTTAACATATTTAATAAAACTTCGGAATTCATATTAAAAGTATCGTTTAATAGTTATCTGGCTTGATTAAAAGTACCTAATAACAAAAATAAATAATTAAAGCTTATAGGTTAAAAAAAACTACAACTTGTTTAAAATACAAATAAAATATATACTAACAAAAAAATTGACAGCTATGAACTTTTTGAATAGAAATATGAAAAATAACAAAAACAAAATGTGTCGGTTTTAAATTCAACAAGAATTTATAAGTGTTTAATATTCAATTAACAAAATCTTGTTAATTGAATTCGCCAAAACGGCAGTATTTATTTGGGACACCCTGTATAAGCTGAGGCGCATCTGTCAAACTGATTGAGTAGCGCATCATCTCCTTAGTCTGTGGTTAAATTTTCGTTGCAATACCTGGATCAGTAGCGTCACAACACAATCTTATATGGGGCAATTAAGATATAAAAAAAAAACATTACATCAATTTCTGCCTACACTATGCAAAATTCGAATAGGAATTTCCTAAGAAAGTGATCTTTATTTTAAACAAGCATTCAAAAAATGTCGAAATATGCAGGGCGTTCCATTTAAAATAACAAAGATGGGGGAACACTTTTACGACATCCTGTATGAACCAAATTATAATATTTTAAATCTTCAGGGGAGTTCAACAAAGTGATGTACGAAACTTTTTCTCGTATTTCCTATGGGTTTCCATATCGTATAGTGGATCGTTTAATTTGGCACACGGTGTACAATAACCTCGTCTACTCGTTCCATATTCGCATCACACTTTCCAAAATCTACCCCGGATTCCGCTAAAAGCTTTATTAAATTCTGACGTCGCAACGAAAACAAAGTTTGATGTTCTATGGAAATCGAGCGGAAAACACATAAGGGAAGTCCTGCGGCATATCCTATCCGAACTTCCCAATGCACCGGATGAAATATTGAGATTAGATTCCGTTTAAGAATTGAACAAAGTGAAACGCTGAGGTTATTTCGATCGCAAGTTTGAGAGAAAACGTCAAACTTTTGAAACTTCGTCGGCGGTGCCCGAAAAATTAATTATTATTATTGTATTCTCATTTGAGCAACGGTGCGCAGCGTTTCGAGCCCGGAAAATTCGAGATACGAGTCCGCGACAGATGCGCAAAGCTCCTTATTTTAAATCCGCTTATTTAGAAAACAACTTATAGGATCGGCTAGAAAGTCGCCTTCCATTCTGAACAATAATGAACTCGTAAAGTATGAACCTAATCACCATATTACTGACGACGAATATGGGAGACCCGGCTGGACGGGGATAAGTTTAAACTTGGCGGCCTTTTTACTAATAGAGGGGAAGGTCGAGTATACTGTTACGAATGCCATCTAATATTTGTGTTCAAGTACTAAAGTACAGCTTAAGTGCGTCATAGTTAAAATACAACAGTCGCTTGTAACGGATAATAGCACTTTATTTATATTTTAATAAAAAAAAAATTAAACTATTTCGACATTTTTTTTTCGTGTACGCTTTTTACCATTGGCACTAATGGGAGCCTTCCCCTCTATCTTATACTCTTTGCGGTCAGCTTTATGTATTCATTAAAAAAAAAGGCTTTTCAATTTTTTCATTTACGACAATGATAAGTTTAATTTTGGTTAAGTTAGCTAATCATCCCATATTTAAATAAAAGAAAGACACTCGTTTGGTCATATACAGGGTTCCTCCTTATCGTGTTCGTAAAATAAAATTTATCCCATTTTCAGGAAGTGTTTGTGCATTTTCAAAAAGTTTTTCCTTTAAAAAACAAGGTTTTATTATTGAAGATAATTCTGTTAAAATTAAGTTAAAATGAAAATTCATCGACATGCATTTTTCAGTGCAAGTAGAAATTTACAAACGGCACCCTTTATTTTACAGTTAGAATGATTGGCCAATGCGGAGTCTAATTTTGCAGATATTCCGAAAAATCTAAATCCATACAAAAAAAGCGAAACAGCATTCTTGTAAGTTGCAAACAAAAATAGTAAATGTAGGGATTACTTTTTACCAGTATATCTGAAAAACTCATTTATACAGGTAGGTATGGGTATAGTTCATTTCGCGATTGTCCACTTTGACAAATGCAAAGTTTCAAAAATGGGCTGAATCAAAATTATGAGCTTATAAACGCTTCCCGTAACCAAAATATAAAATGAGCTATACAAATTATAAAATTTGTCAAAAAACGAACTCTATTCATTCTGAATTACAATAAAAAATTCATACTATTAGTGTGGAACTATTTTTTAAACGCAAAACATAATTAACTGTTAATTGAACACTTCTTAATTGATCGATCAATTGTCCAGACAAAAATGTTTTAAATAACATCTTGTAATTGTAGAATGTTATCTATCATCATTTAATAATAATATGTATTTTATAATAAATTATGATGCGATTCGGAGAATCCCATTTGCTTCCCAGAACGACGCTACGACAATGTAAAGCACAATGGAAATAAATATAAATAAATATGCATAAATTTCATGGTATATTTATAATTATTTCAGTCAATTGACAGAAAAAAATTTGACCGGCCAATTCCACAATCCTAAATATAACCGATGTCCTTATATTGATTTACCAAAATTTGGCTTAAATATGGCAGCATTTGTTAAGGTAAAACTTTCTTAGCCATATTTTTTTTTATTTAAGAATTACATGTGCGTATCGTAGGTGGAATAGATTTAAAATGCCACTTAATCCTTAATACCACCTAAAATTTAAAATATTGTAATTTTTAAATGGACCTGGCAATTCGGCCACAGTGAGAATAATTTTTAAATGTAGAACCAATACCTCTCTCAGTTCAGTAGATATTTCGAATAGAACATCGAGTTTGAACTACAATTTATATACAGGCAAGCGTTTTAATTAAATTGTTTGTAACCGCCGATATCACCGGTAATTAAAATTATTTTACAATTAAAACACATTTTCCAACGTAGTCGATATTTGACTGAAACTAAAAAGCACCAACTGATTTGTAGTTTTTTTTTTAGTAATAACCTGAGTATCAATCAAACAAATGTTACTTACATTTGCCAACTGATCAAATCTACCGAAGAGCTCATTCAAAAGACGAACCAATTCCTGAGCAGTACACTGGGATGCCAACACGGTGAATCCGACAATGTCAGCGAACAGTATACTGAAAGAGAACAGAAAGGTCATGAGCGAATAGTTAAAGAAAAATATTAACTTTTATAAAAATCCCCGGGTAGTTGTACCAATAGCTTCAACATTTCTTCAAACTGTTTGTTTGTTTGTTTGTATGGCCGATTACTTCCTCATGAAACGTAAAACTTTATCCGCCAAAGGATTTCTGCAAGTCTGGAATCAAGTTATATATCGATGAAAAGCGCCAAAATATTCTTAGAGTCGACGACACCATTACGTTTATTTTATATTGTGAGCAAACGCGCACAATTTTTCATATAAAATATACCTATGTACTATTTCGCACACTTTGAGTTGCCGATCATTTAAGACCATATCGTGAGTTTTGTTAGTTATTTGAGGGGCGTCCCAATTTGCATTCATCTTTTGGTGTAAACAGTTACAAACTCATTACTAGATATGCCACGAACTAAGTCCAACTCGTTTGTGAGTTCTTTCAAATACAAGTGTTTAATCACTGTTCCAAACTCACTTTTATCCATTTTTAAGCCTTAATAAATAAATAACCAAGTCCTTGCATACTGTTTATTACTCCAAAACCGCAGAACCTTATAGAACACCCTGCAGAGCAGACCCTTACTCGTAACCGTCTTAGGAATTTATCTACCTCCACTAACAAGCGGGATATAAGTATGTTTTCAATCTTGTTCGCCGAGCAATTCTTGAAACATGTACATAAAAAATTAATACAAAGTAACAATTTATTAAGTTCTATTTCATTGCATGTCTACATGGCATCATTATTAATATACAAAACATTAAATAAAATAATAATAAAGTATCAGAAAAAAACCGTCACTATCGCCTCTGTCGTCACATAGTTCAATGATCAACTCCGCCACTAATCGTACTTGATAAATACTTTCTACTTTAATTACTCGTTTTTCACCTGAACATTCAATGATGCGGGGGTAATCTCAAGATTTCATGTCCGTTTAATAATAAACTATAGTCTTAAAAAAGACTTGTTGTTTATAAATCGAAGAACTATGTAGAGAAGACACAAAAAAAAAGAAGAATGTTGTTGAAAATAGCCTCGGAGGGTCAAAGCTCGAGAATCAGGTACATAAATAAGTACTTACTGGAAGGATCCCATTCAAATACCTCCGTAATATATACGAAAATATTGCGATTTAGATTAATAAATAAATAAATTGATTAATTTAGATTAAACGTTTCTACTTATTCGAAAATACCCCGCAGCATCGATACTTAATAAATTTAAAACGGTCCAAATAAAACCTTCGAGTTTCTACAAATATTCATTACGGTCCATCTTAATGAAGAATAAACATCTGTTGGGGTGGGTTTTACCACGGTTCTGCGAAGGTCTGCGCTTAAGTTACTGTATAATACTTCAAACGACAAAGCAATAAATGCGCTATATTTTTGGTCGTACAATACCATCACAGCAAAACTGAGGTTTGTAAGTTTCAGATTAATTTAACCCGGGTACCATACTTATAAAAACTGGGTTTCGGTTCGTTTTGCAAAAAATTGACGAGCAGTTGACCATTTTTGTTACCATTGAGATTACTCGTTGGTGCATGTAGCCAAAATTTTCTACAGAATCTTACACAAAATAGTAATGGTAAAGAAACTACCACACTGGAAAATGTACGTTTTTATCTTTTATCAAATACTTTCTTTCAACACGTTCTACGCTTGCAAATATCAAAATTTCATCTCATGCTGTGCGATACCACCATAGATGTAACTTCTCTATGAAAACTGTAACAAATAATATTTGTCGTTGGGCAGGATCTGTCATTAGAAGCCAACAAAACTTCTTCATTCCTCCTGCGTCTATTTTTGCTGAGTCGAACTTGCTGACGTTGCGACTTTGGGTTCTTCAGAGCTTGACCGAAAGCTTTTCATTCAAGCTCTGAAAAAGCCAACAGGATGATTGGCGAAACGTCAGCGAGTTCGACTCAACAAAAACAGACGCACGAGGAATCCAGACGTTTTGTAAAAAGTATTACAGTAGCCTGTGGAAGTTTCTTTGAAAAATTAATGATTCAGTTCTTCTCGTATGACTTTATGTGCTCTCCGAAAAACAAATAAGAGAATAGGAGAATAGGTTGAATAATTGCTTCCAACTAAATCGTCGCTGTAATTCGTCTCCTATTCATCCAAAAGTCTACTCCATAAAAAAAAACGTCGGGCTTCTTTAGTAGTCTAAATAAAATTCAACAAATTAATTCGACTTAATTCAAGCTTGTAAAGTATGAATTAAAAAAAGGAGCGTTATGTGAAGTAGCGTAATCTAATCAATGAAAATATGCCACGTAAAAACGTATGAAACGCGCAAGTGAGCTCTTTAAGGAATGTCCGTATGTATTTATAATTCCCGTGGCGCTTTTTCTTTGTCGCGGACGGCCGTAAATTTCATAAAAACCCTTTAAATGAGTGGTTAAAATTAATTGCCGAGAAGCGCGGCAAAAGCTGCTTTAGAGGGACAAGTTTTTCCCGCATTTTCAAGGCAACGCCGCTCTAGCAAAAAACGGACACCTGTAAAAGGCGAGACAGTATGGGAATATGGGAAATCGGGGCTAATAATTATCGCCTAATAATTTGTTCAATAGGAAACTGGTCGCAATTCTAATTTATCTGTTATAACAATTAAATAAAGGATATTTTTTATTCAAAGGTCGACTTTTGGCATTGATAGTTTTGACTCCAGAAGGTGCCAAAATGGAAATACCATTTCGTTATATTTACAGAATTTCTGCTAGCATTTTATTGTGGATTACATAAATAAATATATTTTATGTACAGTGCTTCTATTCACTAAAAATTGCAATTATGATACCTGTAAATTTATTAATCAAAAATTTGCTTACAAAATTCTTCGTAAATCTAGTGTTGCTATATTTACAACTCACACAGGAGGAATGCAGAAGATTTGTATTATAATCTTTTTTGTTGAATGTTTCTTGCTCTATCTCGGGGGGGTGGGGGTGCCCAGCGGGTTTCGGAATTTGGTGTAGTCAGAAAGGGTTTTTCTAGGCTCTTAATTATTCCATGAGCGACGCGATCCATCAGATGCCGTTTTCTGTAATAACCGCTAAAATTATTAATTATTTAAAATGCCAAACGATATTTAAAATTAAAGAAAATTACAGTGCCTCGAAAAGACCTCCAATTACGATAAAGATATGGAGGTGCGGTTTCAAGTTAATGTCATTGCATTTGTTTTTTGTTCCAAAAACTCTTTTTTATGCGATTATGTCAGAAAGCGCCGTCTGGCGGTAACGTAAGGAATCGCAAATCACGTCACTCGTAGCACGATTGATAGCCTAGAAAAAAACCCAAGCTTATTAAAATGCGTTAAGCCTTTTGGGTGTTATCGACGTTTCTTTTTGAAAATATCTGCCAATTTCCTTACAGATAGGGCTTTAAAACAGTATGTACTGTAACGACGGTTAATATAAAAAAAAATTATTGTTTTTTTTTTCAAATTATTAGGATAATCCATCTGTTTTAATAATACAATACCCGGTACAATTAAAAAAAAGGACTTTAAAATAGTATGTTGTTATGTTCATCTAGCGTCCCTTCTTATAGACCTTAATATAAGTTACATATCTCAATTTCTAATCTGAAAAAAAGTAACGGATGCCAATTTTCATGGAGCCCCCGGTAAAATTATTAGTTAGAGCAATTTTTCAATTTTTGTAAAAACACCCTGTATCTCGCCAATTAGGAAGTTTATATAAGGTAAATTTTGCTTTATCATCACATAATAACGAGTAGTATTTTTAGATAAACTTTAGCATTGTGAGGCTCAAACAACTTTTGGAGGAATTGCTTTATTGATAGAAAAAAGTTTTTATTACAAAGACGAAAGCGAAAACATACATGGGAACATAAAAAAGGGGAGATACGAAGCATTTTGCTGGCCGACTATAGTCTGGCGCCACGATTCGAAGTCGTGTATCGTAAAGAAAAACGATCACTTGGCTTTAATTTGTCTGTTGTAGTTTTGAAAAGAAAACGGAGAAAGGACGGATCGTTTAAAGTTATGTAGGAAACAAAACAACCGCGAGACGGTCAGGCGTAATAATACATTTCACGACAAGAAAGGCATTAACCTATGCGGTTTTTCTGATCACTGTTTTATCGCATATGCTGTTCATGCTTTCGAGGTTCCGAAATTCTGCAAGTTTTTTACTTCCAGAAATTTTCGAAACTTGGATCAGACTATCTTGGAGGTTCTGCAGGGACTGGATTGGGATCACATCTACAGTGTTACTGAGTTCTTTAATGAAAGGATTGTTTAAAGCAAAGGATAATTGACATATTTGATATCCGTAACCTCTCTCGCACCATAAAAGTTACAAAACTACCTGAAATTAAACACGCAATGAGAATTAGAGATAATGTTTATGTCAAATTTAAACAGACAAGAACGGATGAGCAGTGGAAACACTACAAGACTCTCGGCCACCATGCTGCTAGCATTATGAAGAGAAGAAAAAAAAGTCTTGTCTCACAGTAACACTTGAAGTATGTTGCGCAGTATGCAAATTTTACGAGATTCGACTGGTACTACTTTACCTGAACGCCTCACTGATCTTGACTCTATTAACAGTTATTTTGTGAGTACTCCCACTACAGTCAAAAATTCTCAGCAGGAGACTCTGCTTGAGAAACATAAGTCATACAAATCTCTCAAACTCTAAATTTCACAGATAAACCAGTTGTAGGGCAATGCTGTTGGTTCGGATTATGTCGCCTTGCAAATGTTGATGTTGGTCAGTTACTATTTAATATATTTAATAGATAGATGGCTAACATTCTTAATTCCTGTATACTATCGACAAAGTTTCCAAGAGCATGGAAGGTAGCTATTGTTGGACCTTTGCCGAAAGTGCTGCAAGGAGTTCCTCAGGGATCTACACTTGGGTCCCTACTATTTTCCCTCTGATTTCCACACATACAGCTGCGCCACACACCATTATTTGTTATATCACGTTTTAGAAAGTCAATCTGCTGTGAGAGTTTAGTACTCTCTACTGTGACTCTGTGTATAGACCGGCAATGCTGCGGAGGGATTGCGATAAGCTACAGAAAATTCAGAACTCCTGCTATCGTTTCTCCTACGGCATCAGGAAGTTCGATAGAACCACTTACAAAATTGCCGAGTCGGGTAGATTAAAACTGAAACTCTTACGAAATTTTCACCACTTATGCTTGACCCACAAGGTTTTGATTTCGGCGGGAGCAACATACTTCTACCAGAAATTGCCCAGAATTATGTGGATCCTATTCTTTAAAATAAGTTGTCAGTGGACTATCATAACTACACAATCAAAACTTTTAAAGAGACTCAAGAATCAGTTGTTACCTTTTGATGGTGAATAAAGACGTTAATAATAAAAAAACATTCCCGCAGTATGGTATGCATGGCGATTTTGGAGTAGCCAGGTTTCCACATTAAACGATTTATTTAATTGCGATAAAGTAATTACAGCAAATGCATAGTAAAATGATTCAAAATGTTT
The DNA here is from genome assembly GCF_029955315.1 of Cylas formicarius. Taxonomy (NCBI): domain Eukaryota; kingdom Metazoa; phylum Arthropoda; class Insecta; order Coleoptera; family Brentidae; genus Cylas; species Cylas formicarius. Next base: position 28,983,588 of record NW_026844347.1, on the reverse strand, counting down.
TCCCAAACATTAATTTCCACGAAAACAGATTGACTGTCGAACATAAACAAACCCCAACGAGAAACAATGACTTCGTCTCCGTTGTTCACTTATGGACCCAATCTCAACATTGACGATTGGAATACTAATGGAAACTTTCCGAGCCGAAACAGACCTATTTTAGATAGGAAAATGGGGAATGTCAACAATAAACTAGATTAACAATAAACTTCGGTTGTGTAGGTGTGCCCTGCAAGGTTCGAAACAACTGGAAATGCTGAGCGTAGCTTAAAATTCACCTCCAATTTCGCTCCCCTATTGAATTCGATGCTCTAGAATTTCATGTTTTGCCTTTGTTTGGTGTAGATTCGCGCAAAATCAAAACGTCGCCAAAATATTAAATTCTAATATTAAACGTATGGAGATAAGTGTCTCCTTAACACTCATTTGCCTTTATTGAAAAACAAAATTCTGGCATCAGGGCAGAAAACGTTTTCTTTGAAGATAATATATGCAGGGCCTGAGTTTTAATTTATATGTTGAAATAGCAAGTTTTTTCTCTAACATTCTTTGTACAAATCAATCTTGCCTCGCAAAAATGTTTAAATAGTAAAATTCAGATTCTGAAAAACTACCTTTCAATTCGGAATAAAAAATTATTGTAGATTGTTGATTTATACATAAATGTATTTTAAACTCTACATGTAAAAACTCTGTACAGGGTTGCCAAATGAGTATACAAAGTACTGTATCTCGGAAACTATTTGTCGTTGCTGTAAAAATTTTATTACTAAAGTATTCAAAAAAAGACATTGTAAAATTACAAACTTTCAAAGTGATTTTGATGACTCATATTTGATTGTTAAATATATTAATTTTTTGAAAATCAAAAAATTTTATCAATCTTCACAAAAAAGATAAAAAAAAAACAATAAATACCGGTGTAATAGCGTCTTTTTAAATTTAAAGATAACTAAAATTTTATGCTCGGAACAAGATATCGAGATATAGTTTTCATTGGACTACTAGGTATGGTCTGTTCATAGATATAAGAAAGTGACCAATACTTTTGAACGGATTATCCAACGGTGGTCATTAACATACAATGCAACAAGATTATTATTATTAATTAAGATAATTATTAATTATTAATTAAGGTAATAATCTTGTTGAATTGTATGTTAATGACCACCCTTGGATAATCCGTTTAAAAGAAATTGGTCACACTCTTATATCTATGAACAGACCATATCTTTTCACTACGTCATTTAGCAATTTACTTCAAAAAACACACCACTTAACCTTAATAGTTAGGTCAAAAAGTGTTTAAAAAAATGGTCCAAACGAGGCTTAGCTTTAAAAAGAATATTATTTAGAGTATTAAGATATTCGCGTACCACGGCTCAATTCGCGCACCAAAGACATCTTTCACTGTGTTATTATTATTATTTATATTATTATTATTATTATTGTTGTTGTTGTTGTTGTTATTATTATTATTATTATTATTAGTACTATTATATATTTTGTTGATATCTTTACTGGACGAATTTCAGAAGAAAAACCCTTTAGAGTTGAAGATGACGGTTACGCCCCCTGGCGATCATCATGGAAATCTGAAAATATTTTCCAGGATCTGTTTTTTTTTACCCTGTATAGGATAGCACTTTGTTTATACTTTAGTTCCTCTTACGCAAGCAATCTATAAATTCGGTAGAGTCGGCGCCTAACACATACGTATATCTATATTCATTTTAGCGCTTCAACTTTCAATATTCGCGCTTTTACCGAAATAATATTACCCCGGACAAATCGAAATGAATCTTTTATACCTGCTTCTAGAATATTTCGTTGCTTGGTTACGAAGCGGCAAATTCCAATATGAATTTCCCGTGCTTTTAGAACATTTCCCATTTTAAACTCTCTTCGATATTTTTTCCTGAGCAATTTCTAGGCATTCGTCGGATCTTTTCAGCAAAATTCATTTTCTTCCGAGCAAAATTTTTCTAGATAAAATTTATTACGGCATTCCGCCGAGAGACTCATTTAATTATCTCCCCATTTGCAATTAATTATTGTTAATTATTAGCTTGTTAGCTCGCCGGTCGCGTAGTAAAAAATTTTTCAGCTTAAACAATTTCCGCTTTATTTTTTTTTATTCGTTTGGGAAAAAAATGGGAATTTACTTGATTAGCGGGTTTATTTTCGTAAGCTTTTTTAGTGACCACCATTATAATTATGAATCCACGCAAGATCTTATCCGTCGCATTGCGCATAATAAATTGAAACATTTTTTAATGAATATTATTCATCTAATTTGTATGCCTATCTCTTTTTCTCAATTTTTAAAGATTCCTTTAACGTGCCTTATAATCCCAATTTTGTTAATTCGTTATAATAAATAAAGAACGTTACCATATTTTGATGGTGTATTCGAACGTTAAACAAAAGAATTGCCACTGAAAGTGCGATTTATGCAGGAGTGTTCGGAAATAGAAATTTGCTGAAAATTTGGTCACTTAGGTTTTTGACTATGTGCTCTATCCATCTAAAATATTCTCAGTTATAGGATCATCAACTGAAAATGTTTTTAATTATGTGTCGGAATATTGGATATACAGGGCGTTCGATTTGAAAAAAATAACTTTTTGCCATGGTATAAGGCGGTAAACTGATTACTATTTACAAATCTTCTGGATTTCTTCTGCGTCGATTGTATTTAAATCAAACTTGCTGAGGTTTCGCCAATCATCCTGTCGACTTCTTTAGACAATAACTGAAGCTGAATAAGCCATACAGGATGACTGACGAATCGTCAGCAAGTTTAATTTATCAGATTTTTACTTTTTTAGATGCTTTAAGAGAGAAGCGGCAACATTGCGATACTTTCTTTAGATACTGATTTAGTTGTCACAAATTTTTTTTCCTACGAATATTACGAAATGTCAGTAAGTTCGATTCATCAACAATGCAGCGGGAATGCAGAAGATTTGTAAATAGTATCTATTAACGCTGTGGAAGTTTCTTTGAAAAACTAAAAAGATTTTTGGCTTTATTAGGGTATATCACTTAGTATCCGTTTTCATCGATACTATTTAGTTTTTTAGTTTAAATTAGTATTTAGTATATTTTAGACAAATATGTAAACAAAATATTGTTTGATCGCCAAATAAATAATACTTAACTAATTTTAGCAAATAAAGCAATCAAACAAGGAGAAACCCTCGTTCTCCCATTTACCTAAATGAGCCGCCCTTGTCGTTCCAGTTCAGATAAAGTTCCCTAATTCGTTAATTGTTAATAATAGGACTTAAATATATTAAAATTGTTAATAAATATCTTATTATACAAGAATAACGGCAGCAAACTAAGCAATGACTATCAAACTGCTAAAAATATCCGAACGTATTCTACGGATCAATCTGAAAAACCCTTAAGCCAGGCTCTCAAAAGAGAAACCTTTTGATAATAACATCCGGGATGATGATTGATAAACATATCTGACAGCCACAGAACTCACCTGACATTTTCATGCCTTTGAATGTAGATTTTGTGGAATTGGCCTTCTACCGGTGATATAATATCGTGCTTCATCTCCATTGCGACATGTTGGGGCAGCACCGATAAAAGAAGCCTTTCCTGAAAAATAACCCCCGATTGATATCCACTTTTAAATTGAATGGATGAATAGACGGGGACATATTGGATATCGGCGGATTTACTCTTTTTCTCTGAATCGGGCGAATATCCCCGAAAATGGGATTTGAGATATGGCGGAAATCGTTTATAATATAAACGATGCTTGTAGTCTCATTTTGTCAGCTCACCGTCAGGCTCTATGTGTTTTTGTTTCCGATTAACGGAAAATTTCGCAATAAAGTTTTATTTTGAATTAATTAGAATTCTTTAAGGCGGCGACCTCATTTTTGGACAACAATTTTAGGGTGATGTCATAGAAACAATACACACTCAATAGCATAATGTGCTTACATTTAAATAAATAAACTTTTCATGAGCGTAACTCGTCCCAAGGTTCGTAATAGCTATAATCATGCTTGTTTACGACTTTGGTTTTTAACAAGGTTGACAAGTTTTAGCCTTATCTTGCGGAAAAGTATGCTAATATTTTTAAATACTTTTTATGTTATTATTATGTTGTCTAATTGTAGACAACAAAACTACTTATTTGATAATTCGTTGTTAGTTTAAAATATGTTTCACATTATAATTGATCTAAAATGAGCAAAGTTTAATAAATAAACAAACAGTATTGTACTAAAGGTAAGACTATGGGAAAAGAGACGGAAAAGTGCTTACAAGTTTTTCGTTTTCATCCTCCATTTCCAGTCGCGCTGCGATGCAGTTTCTGGTATCCAAAAATGCCTTCCTCTGAGCATGTTCCATTAAATTGTGCATGAAAATACCCACGGCGTTAATGCATACAAAGACCACCACGTTGGCGCTAAACTGAAACCAATAAACACGTGAAAGAAAATAATATGATACAAAAAGTGTTCCGCAAACAATACAGCTTCTCGAATAAGTGAGGTGGTCCATATTTAGTTTTGGTTAGTTTTTTAATTTTAATTTAGAACAACTTTAGATTCTAGTTAAGTTTGTCGTGTTTAAATTTCATGTATAATTTTTTATTTATTACCGAAAATTAGAAAAGTTTCAATCAAATCTGTCGATGCATTTTTTAGATATTTATAAATTACGGTATATATCTTATACTAAAGTATATGTCCAACACTCACATTATTATATCAATTTTATCCCCTCGAGCAATAGGCAAGTGGGAGCGTTCATTTAAGGCCAGACGTGTTCATAAACTAACTTCGAGAAGCAAATTTAAGCGGATTTTGCTCATTTTGAACCATTCTTATATAACGAATCGATAAAAACTTAAAAGCATACTCGAAATCTGTTCGATTCAAATTTTACAGAAAAATTAGAGACGTCTAGATTTGATTAAACCTTCCTCAAGTATCACGTATTAGACTCATTTTTTGACAAATGGTGGAGGCATATATTACGTCTCATTCGAATTTTATCCATTTTTAATTCGCAAGATATTATAAATGGTTGCCGCCTGCAAAATAAATTACACGTTATATTATCTACCCGTTCCCGATATAGCTAATAGAGATAGCCAAATAGAGATTTCAATCGCGTTTTCCGATTGCATTAATTTAATAGCTACTGTCCATATTAGTTTGCAACGAATGTAATTATTCACTGAAACTTTTATTTTGCGGTTCGGATATTATTGCAGAGAAATTTTTAAAGTAATTAAATTTAATATTAGTGGATATTGATTCATATGAAACTTATATACTTGTTCGCGTATCGGAACATACCAAACCTTTTCTTATTCGAAATAAAAATTTGGATATACTTTTATAAACCACTTTTTATTTTATGTCATATTGGCATTTGATTTCATACCTTTAACGAATTGTTCTTGTAATCCACACAATTACATTACACATGGTTCAAATATTATTTTGAAAAAAAGAAATACAATTACCATCGTGTTATTACCAGTGTTATCAATGTCGATATTTATTTATTTTATATATCATTATAACATGTCAATTACGCTGATTCCTATTGAAACTAACCAAACCGCTCTACCTGCTTTGGTTCGTTTTATTAGTCTATTATTTATGTGTATATGGTTTTATTGTATTAGTGGATAACGAACTACAGAAACTTCACGTATTTAAGGAACCATATCTGACTGACTGATTTTCCTAGTGTTCTTTTTGTTTATGTTTTTCGAAAAGCCAAACTTATGTTGTCACAAGATCAATACCACATTGTTTAGCCGTGGAATAGCATTCAATTTTATCACGAAGTCATCTAAGGATTGAAGAAAACCATAAAAAAAGCGAATTATCATATAAATCATCGAAAGGGGAGGCTGGACGGGATATCAATTCCGCATGATGAGGGATCCTCGACGCTGGTTTGGAAGAGATAACTGCATTGCGCGTCGTAAATAAATACCCCCAGACCGTGATGGTATAGACGGCGAACGAACATTTTACATAAACCAGATTTTGTTATAAATTCGTATTTTTTATAATAACTTGCCTATTTACAAATTTTTATTTTCTTATTCTGTCAATTCATTTTTTATTTTCAATAGTGTGTAAATTTTGTTAAAGAGTTAAAATTGTAAGTTATGCACAATTTGGCAGAGACGTTAATATGTACATGAAATGTCAAAAGTCCCTTTCGAATGGATTTGTGCAAAAAAAAAAGTTATTCAATTCTCGAAAACTGTAAGTTTTATCGTGAAAATAGGTCTGACAAAAATTGTAGATCATAAAATTCTCTACAAAAATTGTTCAGACACTTTTTTTTACGACTTACCATTCGGAAGATTTCGCGTTTTCCACTATAAGAAAAATTATATTTTACAGAGTATGCACTTAAACGCAGCCTATACACGTCATCAGACGTTCAATATAAATAAAAAGAGAGGATGGATGGATTTGCTTTACTTACAGAATAAAACTTGTATAATTCCCTTTGTCTGTAACTTTAAGTAACATCTGCTAGATAAGTCATTGTTCGCGTGTGGAGGGTCGTATGCCTGCCTATTTTTGAAGGAAGTAAACGAGATAATTCAGTATATACTGTTAGTTTTGAAAATTTCACGCGAAAGAGTAGCATTAGTACAGCCAAAAGACAACGCGAGACAGAACAAGATAGTACATCCAGGATAAGTCCGAGTGAGTGAGTCAAATTTCAACTTAAAAAGATGTTTATTTTGTGGCCATGAAGCAAATGAAGAAGCTGATGCTATAGCAAAAGCTGTTATTGCCCGCATTGGATATGAATTCGACTTAGTTGCTGCTGAAGCTAAGTATCACAATAATTGTTATAATATCTTTTTAAAGTCCATTACGGAGTCTAAAGTCGGTCGTCCTGAAGATGATTCAGTGAACTTGGCTATGGAGAAAATATTTCAATACATTGAAAACAGTGATGATTGTCAGTTGTCTTGCCTAACTCCAACATCTCCTTCTGCCTCTCAGCATTTGTATCGTGTGGATTAACAAGTTCAAGTGTGGCTAGGCAATGAGCTGCACACAGAAGAATGGGGTTGGAAATCAACAGATAATTTTTACTTTTTACAAAACTGGATTCCTCCTGCGTCGGTTTTTGTTGAGTCAAACTTGTTGCAGTGATGTTTTGAATGTAAGGAAGGACCACAGTGTCAAGGGTAGGATTGCTTTCGGCCTCATAGCTATTGGAAGGTTGTGGTGGAGTGTTTTTTTTGCAATAGCAATAAGGTCGAAAGCAATTCTACACTTGCCACTGTCATTGTGTTTACAGAAAACCTACGCACACAGACCGATACCTTCATGCATTGTCACATCACCATCCGGACCAAAAATCATCGGTTATCAACTCGCCGTAAAACTATCTCAGCCCGAGTCACTGAAAACAGAATTAAAACCCCTTACCTCTGCCCTTCCAAATTAAAGATATTAAGCGTTCCATCAAAAAAATTCACTTCACCACAACCTTCCATCCAATAGCAATGAGGCCGAAAGCAATTGCCACTGTGGTTCTTTCTTACATTCAAAACATCACTGACTACATATCAAAAGATTTAAAGAAATATAACGCCAAAACCAGAATTACCACAATTACCAAAAATCTCCCAACATCTTTGATCTATCAAAGACAAAACTCAATTTGAGATGCCAGGAGCTTAGAGCATTCCATGCATATGCGGCAAAGAATACATTGGAGAGACCGGACGAAAAATATCAACTAGGCTCAAAGAATATGAAAGAGCCTTACGACTAAGACAAATAAACTCATCAGCAGATACCGAACACAATCACGAAACCGGACATCAATAAAACTAAAACTAAAATTCTTGCATGTAATCAGTTCTTCTACCAATGAAAAATCTGAGAGTCTATAGAAATCTATAACCACCCTAACAATCTCAAGCGCGACTCAGGTCTTTATATGTCACCAAAATGGGAATCAGTTATCCGAGACGGTGTTTATGTCCGTCATATAGCTCCGACCCCCTCCAACGATATATAAGCAAGTACAGAGTAAAATGCGAGCCAGTTTCACTGAACCTCCGAAGAAGCCAACAGGATGATTGGAGAAACTTCAGCCAAAACCGACGCAGGAGGAATCCAGAAGTTTTGTAAAAAGTATTACAGCAGCCTGTGGACGTTTGTTTGAAAAATCAACAGATAATTTTTTGGAGCAATTTAAACTCCACTCCCGCCTGTTCCAGAAAAACTGCTCAATACTATGCAAGACGCGTTTTAGCAAGAGTTGTGGCTGTCAAAAAGTGGATTATTTTGTTCGCCAGTATGCAGAATTGCTTCAATATTTAATCAAGTACAACAGAATTATTTATGATTATAATGAGAGAAGAGAGAACAGAAATTCTGCAACAAGAGGAAAATGAAGATCAAGAAATAATTATTGAAGTAGAAAATTATCTATTGTAACAAAATTTAGAAGAAAACTTCCAATCAATAGGATACGATCTGATCAAATTTTCTTCATTACAATAGATCGTGGAGTGTAACTACGTAAAAAAAAATACGCCCAGGACATTTTTACGATAAAACTTACCGTTTTCGAGAAAAATGGAAAAAACCTCAATTTTGTACGTTTCAGCTCTATGCGAATTTTGCCTAAGCTTTGACTTATTTTTCTCTATTTTGACTGGATTATTTATGTTTTAATTTATTGATATCACAGTAGTTTATCTTAACAAATTTGGCAAATATTAGTGTACAGTTCGGTAATTAATATTAGCTCTAAAAACAGCTGTTGACAAGCGTTTGCAAGCCCGTAATTTTCTTTTAGTCCATTTTTGAATTTTTTCGTATGTCAGAAAATAAATAAATAAACAAATAAAAGTATGGGTTCGTGTATTAGGGATAAAACGTTTAAAAATTCACCATAACTTTAGGCACAACTTTGATTCCATAGAACCATTAACGTGTAAACTACTTGCTTGAACGTACATATAATGATATTACATTACCAGCGAAACTTTATAGAAAAAAGAAACAAAAGCAGCAAAGTTAAAACTAAAACATTTATAATGTTACCTTTCGTTTTGAATAGTCTATTAGCCATAACTTCTCGTTTGGCAGGAACTCTTTATTTCCAGTACTTTCCCACCCCTATTTTCATTATAAATTGCCGATATCTTCAGAGTTTTGGCTTTAAACCGGAAAGTATTTCAACATTTTCAGTTGCCATTTGGCACTCTGCCACAAATGACTTATGGGTTACATAAATAAGGATAGTTTCTATGATTTTTCTCCTCGTTTACATGGCCGAAACTTTAGCTTACGTAGCGATAAAAATCATTCCTAATGAATCCAACTAAAGACAATTCCTTACTTCGCAATAGGCATTTTGAAATGTTTTGCTACTATTTAGATATTTAATAAACAATAGAACCAAAATGGGATAAGGAATGCAATTATGGCGAGATAGACTACTAATGCTTATTAAAATTTCGGAATGTTGATTTTTTAAATGCTTGTTTTCGATAGCAAAAGTTATGAAAAACTGACTTTTTTTTAGACACCCAGTGTTAACATTAACATTTTTGTAAACGAGTCTTGGCAGCGTTCCAAATGCGAACCAACAATCTTGAATAGTTTTCGATTAATAGAGCAGTAAAATGTATTATTGTTACGCGTGTGAATTTTGTGTTTGAATCGGATAGAATTCGACAACAGACATTCATTCTGGTATTGAAAAACATTTTATTTTTTCCTATAGTAAAAGAGAGTAAGCGGGAGAGTTAAGAAGTATAAAATGCAATCTCCTCAGTCTGTTTCACAGCTTTTACATACTTCTTAGCGGGTTCTTTGCCTCCGCCAGTAAAATAATATACAGGGTGGTTCGTAATAAACGCGCCAGAACACAATCCTAGATTGAACTCGTGAAGCTAAACATGCCTTACACACAAAATGTTAAAGATTAGTTGTCGAAATTTTATTTCTCTATGGCTGAAGCAGTTTTTGAAATATCGATATGAAAACTTGGAGCAATATCAATATTTTCATGACTTTAATCCAGTTTTACTTTTTGGTGCATTCATTACGGATCGACCTGTATTTCAGATGGATCACAGATACATGGATGGATCCCTTTAGCTTTCGAAAATTATTTAAACTTTGTCCCGTATTACATAAATTGCGCATTTATAAACAATTCCATTGACAGATATGTAATTCCCGACTGGTAGTTTTAATGAACAGGCGTAGAAGAGCATTCACCGACAAACTGACGTTTAAACAGAATTATCTTACAGAAGCGTCGTCTCTGGGTTAAGCGTATGCATATATGGAAATAAGGGTAATGTCGGGGATTAGCGGTATGCGCGGCATTTGCATTTCCTCCTTCGAATGACAGATAGCGAGCAACTTCAAGCGGCAAACATTTGTAATAAGCGTTTCCGAGATTATGGAAGAATTTCCTCTGTGACACGGCCATACTATTTTGTCGACGAAACAACATGATCGCATTCGTAATGTAATTATTAGCGAGTTTTTGAACAAAGATAAAAACACAAAAAATATAAATATACAATTTAAACAAGACATTGGACGCAAAATAACATATTTTTGCTATCAAATATCAAAATTTTGGTTAGTTTTGCGTATAAAATCTGAACACTGAAACATTGCCTGAGTCTGCAGTCCGTGGCGACGGCGTTTTCGTTTAACATTAATTATTTAAACGAAAGCATTTTCCTGATTTCGTCGAAAATAAAAACAAAAATGGCAACACATTTCCCAGGTTTCAGAAAAATTTCGTTTACAGTAGGTTTCTCGGTAACGCAAAAAAATATATAACTATAAAATATAAATATATCTTTATGTTTTTGAGTTTCATTTCTCACCATTTTATTGGGATAATATATTTTTGCTAGTTTACTATATTATTTTCGCCGTTAATTCTCAAAATACTATATTTCATCTGTCAAAAGCAACGCTTCACTAGACTGCAACAACTACGTAACGTTGTCCCTTCTAAAAATAACATATGGCGACCATTATGATCGTATTATTGTTTTTAATTCAATGTTTTATTAAGATGCTTTGCTATACTTTTATAGCACACTATTTTCTTAACTTAGTCATTTGAACCTACAGCAAACTAAAAAACTGGTCAAAACTTTCTTTTTACAAATGGAACACCCTGTATATTAATTGAAATGTACATAAAGAGTCAAAAAAGAGGGGTGAATCCAAAGATGAATTAAGTACTTATTATTTACAATTTAACGTACGATTATCTCGTTAGGTTCGACAAGTCAACACATTCAAATAAAGCAATGCATCAATGCAGATAAAAATGTCAAGACTAAGCGTTATCAAACAAAATCCATTTCGACTTTGGGCGACCTATGGATTTATTAAATAAGTTCAGCAACTGATCAAGAATTTCGCAAGAGTAAATACGAAATCAATGAAATCATATACGAATTATTAGTAAAATCTGTGAAATGGTGAATAGAATCTATAAAATTGTACTATACTTTACACATATGGTACTGCTGTTCTCAAACTTAAGAGGCAATATTGTAAAATTATTATAGGAATTAAAGATGATATCAGCAGTTGAGAATTACTTCGTTATCTTATATGGGAAACTCTATAAAAGTAGGCATTAGTTTATTTAATTTTAATTAATTCTGCTGAAAATTCTAAGAGAAAATGTTGTTTTAAAAATATTAACAGTTTTATCTGAAAAAAACAACAAGCAATTAAAATTTAAAAATTTCGAATAGAGTAATCTGCGAAACTTTTGTATGGAGCATTATTCAGGGCATGTAAAAGATCAAGAGAAATTCCGATATGCAAAGCACGTAATATTTAATAAAATGTAAAAAATATTGGCAATATTTTGGAAGATATTTCTAAAAACCTTAAACAATTACGATTTTTAGCTTTGGCTATCTGCTTGGGTACTTGTGGCCCTTGTATTTACAAGAATTGGTAAAAACCGAACTTCATATTTGTCTTTGCGAAATTAGTATCATTGTAAATTCGACAATTTTAAAAATTGTATTTTTTACGGCTTCCATTACGCATAAAACGCGCGTAAGTGTAACCTAAAAACCGATTAAAACAAAAGTTTTAACAAAATGCACGAAATACGCATTATTCCTGCCATCATCAATCCCAACAACGTAAACTTTAAATTTGTATCCGTTTATTTAGAGCCGCGATAAAACGCTAAGTGGCACTTTGCCGCTGTGCAGGTGTTTTGAATATTAAATTTAGTAAAATGCGTAATTTGTATATATAGGAATAAACATTTGAGTGTAACAGCAGATTTGAATTTTTGCGTTAAAATAATGTCTCGCACAGTCCCAATAGTTTAACATTCGTTTTAAAATTGGTAATTTTTTTTATTAAATAGCAAAATTTAATTTTTTCATTTCCCATGTACATATATTAAACATAAAATTAGAGAATATCGATTAACAAAAACGGTAAATTAGTCACTTAAACACTTAAAAGATACACTAAAACATATAAATTTGCTTTGGTTTTCTCTTTGGCTGGTTTCTTTTTTTATTTTGGTTTTGGTACATGTTCGGTATTTTTAAATCCTTTCACTATTCACACAAAAAGTTGTTTTTGTTTTATTTAAATAAAAATTACATTTGTACCTTGTGAACAGTTCACGGATAAAAACAAAATAATATTAAAAATATAACCTTTTAGATGAAAAAAAATTACAAATATCTTGATAACCAAACAGATTTCAGTAACACTGAATCAAAATTTTAATCAAATTTTAATTTATTATTTAATATTATTATCCATTTCTGCTTGCCATTTATACTAAATAGGCTAAAGATTTGCACATACCTGTTGCCATTTGAGGTGCGGAAAATCTGTTGCGAATATAGTTGCAACCGATAAGTGTGCAGCACATAGTAGCAGACCAAAAACGGCTGCTATCCAGGATTTAAGGGGCATCATGGCGTACGCCAGGAATAAAACAAACACAACCTGAAACGAACACATTCGTCGTTACAGCACTACCAAAGAGCCGAATTTTGAAAGTGGTACCTGCCACGTTCCCTCGGCAGCCACTCGAGTGTGCGAACTCGCTGGATACAGAGGCAATGCTAGCGCACAAAACGTAGCCAAGAAGAAGAGCACCACGTAGCACACCCACAGAAGGTAGGCGTCCTGCATGAACCTGGTATGCAGAAACCCAAGTAGCAACGCGAAAAGAATGCAATGAGCCGTGTGGTATACATTCTGAGTTGTAGCCGCTTGAGAGTATACCTGAAAATAAAAGAAAAACTGATGTATTATAATATTTAAATAAATAAATAATCAAACAAAAACATTTTGTTAGTTTCCTTCATCAACTATGGTCCAAAAATTAATATGAAAGTTAAAAAGTCTCGTACTTAATTAATATAAAAAAAGCATTATCTGTTTTTTTAAGGCTTTTTATAAAGTTTTTTTATTTAAAGTTTAACTTTACAGCAAACATTTAAAATTATTGTACACGTGTTGCTGGAAACCACACAAGAGAACTGCCAACTTTGCAAAAATGGTTTATTAAAATACAATTTATGCCAGAATAAAAATAATTAATATCAACTTGAACATGAGTTCAAAAAAAGCAACGCCCTTGCACTTAAAACGGTTACCCATAAAACGAAATACGAAATTAAAGTCTTAACTAATCAAAAAACGTTTAACATCAAAACTAAATTATGGGTATTCAATAAGGAGAAATAATTTTTTAACAATTTAATAGATCTAAATTACTTAGAATAAAAAGGATCTCTAAAAATTTTCTTTACATCAGCGATTTATTTAAACCTAAAATTAAATCAATCAAATAAAGACATAGTATCATATTTGACTAAGCTAAGTGTTTCCGTGGTTACTAGCAATGTTTATGTATTTGTAAAGCTTGTCCAATTTTTATTTTCATTTTGTAATATAATTTTTTGAATAAACGTTCGTCTAATATATTCACATTGAACAGAATAAACATTTTGTTATTGAAAAACCAAAATTTCGTTTTGCTTTCTCATTGTTGAGAAACATTGTCACAGCATTTTATTATTACAAATTTCACACAGAGACAAGAAAAAACATTTGCGTCAGCATTTTAACCTTTTACGTTACGGTTAATCGGCAGACCTTTTCAGTTTTGTATCAAGCTTCGCTCTTCGCCGGCCGTTAAATAGAAACAATAGCGTGGCATGATGCACAAAGCTATTTATCATTTTCCTTTGGCGGACGAAGTCACCCAAGAAACAAATGAAAGTTTTATTTCTTCGCAATTACTCAAAATCTTAACCTAGTTATTTTTATATGTATACCGTATAAAAGTGAGAAAAAGTAGGTAGTAAACACACAAGGCGACATCTATAAGTGCAATGATTAGAGCTGACAGGGTACGATTTAATAATAAGTGGGAAAAACCAATTTTATAAACTATAACAACAACCCATAACCCAAAAACCCTGGCCATGTTAAAACGAAAGGATTTGAAATATAATATAATATCATAAGTAGTATTGGGGCTGGTCAATTGAGCGTGGTCACTTCTTAATTGACTAGTCAAATTGGACAAAAATAACATAACAATTGCAATTGTAGAGTTTTATCTATCATTTTTTAATAATAATATGTATTTTATAATAAATCATTATGCGTTTGTGATGTCCAATTTACATAAAACCCTCTTCAAGAAATATCCGAATACGATACTACCGATTCGGGGAATCCCACTAAAAATATCGAGGGCGCTGCAACGCACAATATAAATAAATAAATATAAATTCTACTTTTAAAATTATTTCAGTCAATTGACTGGTCAATTGACACAAAAAAATTGACCGCTCAATTCCACAACGGTTAATCATAATTATGAATTTTTCAAAGAAACTTCCACAGGCTACTGTAATACTTTTTACAAAATTTCTGGATTCCTCCTGCGTCAGTTTTTGCTGAGTCGAACTTGCTGACGTTTCGCCAATAATCCTGTTGGCTTCTTCAGAACTTGACTGAAACTATTGATAAGATAGATAGAAAATAGATAGATAGATAAAAAATAGAAAATCAGACCTAACATTGGGTCATTGTGTTTACACAAAAACCATCACCATCCGGCCCAAAAATCATCGGTTATCAACTCTCAGAGTTGTAAAACTATCTCAGCCCGAGTCACTGAACCCAGAATTAAAACAGCGTAGCATTAGTGCAGCCAAAAGACAACGCGAGACAGAACAAGATAGTACATCCAGGATAAGTCCGAGTGAGTGAGTCAAATTTCAACTTAAAAAGATGTTGTTTATTTTGTGGCCATGAAGCAAATGAAGAAGCTGATGCTATAGCAAAAGCTGTTATTGCCCGCATTGGATATGAATTCGACTTAGTTGCTGCTGAAGCTAAGTATCACAATAATTGTTATAATATCTTTTTAAGGTCCATTACGGAGTCTAAAGTCGGTCGTCCTGAAGATGATTCAGTGAATTTGGCTATGGAGAAAATATTTCAATACATTGAAAATATAGTGATGATTGTCAGTTGTCTTGCCTAACTCCAACATCTGCTTCTGAAGAATGGGGTTGGAAATCAACAGATAATTTTTACTTTTTACAAAACTGGATTCCTCCTGCGTCGGTTTTTGTTGAGTCAAACTTGTTGCAGTGATGTTTTGAATGTAAGGAAGGACCACAGTGTCAAGGGTAGGATTGCTTTCGGCCTCGTAGCTATTGGAAGGTTGTGGTGGAGTGTTTTATTTTGCAATAGCAAGGTCGAAAGCAATTCTACACTTGCCACTGTCATTGTGTTTACAGAAAACCTACGCACACAGACCGATACCTTGTCACCGTACCATTGTCACATCACCATCCGGACCAAAAATCATCGGTTATCAACTCGCCGTAAAACTATCTCAGCCCGAGTCACTGAAAACAGAATTAAAACCCCTTACCTCTGCCCTTCCAAATTAAAGATATTAAGCGTTCCATAAAAAAAAATCACTTCATCACAACCATCCAATAGCAACGAGGCCGAAAGCAATCCGACACTTGCCACCGTGGTCCTTCCTTACATTCAAAACATTACCGACGACATATCAAAAGTTCTAAAGAAGTATAACGTCAAAACCGGATTTACCACTTTACCAAAAATCTCTCAACATCTTCGGTCCGTCAAGGATAAAATTCCATTTGAGATGCCAGAAGTTTACAGCATTCCATGCATATGCGGAAAAGAATACATTGGAGAAACCGGACAAAAAATATCAACTAGGCACAAAGAACACGAAAGAGCCTTACGACTAAGACAAATAAACTCATCAACTGTTGCCGAACACACTCATGAAACCGGACATAAAATTTTATTCGATAAAACTAAAATTCTTTCATGTAATCAGTTGTTCTACCAACGAAAAATCCGAGAGTCTATAGAAATCTACAAACAACCTAACAATCTTAACCGCGACTCAGGTCTCTACCTGTCACCAATATGGGAATCGATCATCCGAGATGGTGTTTATGCCCCTTATTTAGCTCCGTCCCCCTCAAATAAGCGGGTACAGAGTAAAATACGAGCCAGTCAGTCAAGCTCTCGAGAAGCCAACAGGATGATTGGGGAAACGTCAGCAAGTTCGACTCAGCAAAAACCGACGCAGGAGGAATCCAGAAGTTTTGTAAAAAGTACAAAGTATGAAAATTTCAAAATGACCTTAAGACCAAATTGGTAAACTACAACTATCTTTTTAAATCTGAACAATCATTAATGCCAATTAATTATGTATTATGTTCTTGCTGCTACGCTACAGTCTATAGCAGAAGTTTGATATGAATGATGGTTACCTTTAAATAATATTTTCAATAATAAATACATTCGGATGTGGACAAATTAATATTAGTAAATTGTCATTATAACGGACGGTCTTATTTCTACCTCATTATAATTGAATTGATTAGACCAGATCATAAAAAAAAAATCTTGGATGCTCTCCAACTGTCTAAAAACAAGTGAAACGGTGCTCGTACGGAATCGATTGACTGGCGATCCGCAATTACTATGCCCGATATCGAGATTTATTAAGCTATTGAAAGTAAACAGACCGCCAGTAATATTTTCATTTGTCAAGTTCTCGTTAAATCGCCATATTTCAATGTCGCCGGTAATTCGACAAGACAAGTTAAAAACTTTGGATAATACATTCATGTAAACATACTCGTTCTTGGAAATCTGAATAGCCATTAAAATTTTTATTTAAAGCAAATAAGCAAATCAATTATTTACTCCGCTGATGCCTTGATCCTACATTATGGTCGTTAGTATTTATTCAGTTTTGACTGACTGGTTTTTGAGTGATTTACCGCTCGCTGTGTACCAATTTATCGGAAAAAGGGCCGTTTATTTTGTAGCCTTGCGTTCTGATATGTCCGTGAACTTAATATTAATTGAATTTTTTTCTTTGCATGTAAACCAAAACCAAAAATCTTTCCGCTAACAAGTTTAGGAAAGTTAATACCATGACGTCTCAAAAAAATGACAGTGACCATAGGAATGACATGATGACTATAGGAAAATTTACATAAATCACCCCAATCGGCAGCGCCCAATTAAAATGATTGTTGATAATTTTAATCCGTCAAACATTTTAAGTCATCTAACATAAAACTAAGAAATATTTAAATTCATTTATTCATTGAAAATTTAAGTCATCATTTTGTGATGCCGAAATTTTGGTTAAAAATTTCATTTTAAACATAATTTTATTTAATAGGAACATTTTATTTGTTGTACTTAAAATGTGTGTTGACATAGATAGATAGATAGATTAATTTATTGACTACGTTTCGTACAAAAGGGACGTACAATTGTAGCAAGAAAGAAGTGATATTCAAGGGCAATAAAATCAAATTAATAAATAACATAAAAACACACATCTAATACAAACAAAATTAGACAGTACTATACAGTTTTATAGCGCATCGATACCAGTGACGGTGTCAATGTATGCTCGCAGGGAGTAAAAACAATGACGTTGCAGGAATTCTTTAATAGTATGTTTAAATTTTCTATTGCTCATCTTTTTCACGGTACCTGGCAAAACATTATACAATTTCAGGTTCAATAAGTTGTTCTCAGACTTCCTCAGTCTAAACCTAGGCCGTCTAAGGAGATCCCCCGATAGAGTTGAATAGGCATGGCGATCGGAATTAGCGCTAAAGTTTCCTTTCGTTCTCTGTATCACTAATAACTGGTAGTAGATATAGATGCAAGGAAGGGGCATCACTTTGAATTTTTTAAAATAAGGTTGACAATGGTCCCTATATTCTATATTAGCAACGACTCGAATGGCCCTTTTCTGCATTCTAAAAATCTCCACAGCAGCGGAGGAATCACCCCACAGTACCGTGCCATAGCATAAGTGTGAATGTAACAAAGAAAAATAGACCATAAGCAGAGTCCTTGTTCCTATCAGGCCTCTCCGTCGTCGAAGAACGAATATGTTGATGGACAATCTATTTTTCAGGTCTGAGATATGTTGTTTCCAATTTAGACTATCATCGATCCTAATGCCAAGCAACTTGACGGACTGTCCACTATTTACCAAGCAATTGGAGGAAAACACAATACTCTGGGTCTTGTCTAAATTTAATTTAAGATGATTATTTTCGAACCAGACATTAGCCCTGTCCTCCAACATGCCAACCCTAACGGACAACTCCTCGATACTCTTAGCAGATGTAGTGAAGGATGTATCGTCGGCAAACTCACGCACTGATTGGGGGCCAAGAAATGATAAAGGTCATTTATATAGATTGTAAATAGTAGCGGGCCCAGGACGGAACCCTGGGGCACCCCGCTTACTACTGATTCAAGTGATGAACGGTCATCCTGGTATTCTACAAACAAGCAAGTAGGACGCTATAAGATCTAAGGGCAGACCTCGTATACCATATCTGTATAGCTTTTTAATAAGAAGCTGGTGAGAAACACAGTCGAAGGCCCTGGAGAGATCACTCAAGGTCAAACCAACTAATTCACCCCCCTCGAGGCCCTCAACTATCATACTCACAACTTTAGACACTGCTTGGATCGTCGAACACCCTCCCCTAAATCCAAACTGACCAGCACAAAGACATTCGATCTTATTAATATAAGAAGTTAGCTGATCTTTTAGTAAGATCTCAAAAACTTTCCCGAACAAAGGCACGATTGAAATCGGCCTGTAGTTGTTAGCATCATTTATATCACCTGCCTTATGGATTGGAACTACTCTCAAAATCTTAAACAGCGACGGAAATACACCTGTGTCAATAGATTTATTAAATAAAGTGGTTAATGGCAGTGTAATGTACTCAACCAGTCCCTTCACCAAGACACTATTGATATCATAAGCATCGCTAGAATAAGATTTTTTTAATCTTAGTATGGCTCGGTACGTATCCTCACAAGTTATCGGATGCAAAAAAAAGTAGTTTCCTCCAGTGGAATCCCTTCAACACATGCACTCTGTATATTGTGATTTACCGTTAAGATCTTTATAATATTACTCGAGACAGAACTAAAAAAACTGTTAAGATCGTTTGCTGATAAATCAGATTCTTTATCACATCTCCCAAGACAATTTCTTTCATAGTTAACGATTTTCCAGACATCTTTGTTTTTATTGGTTGATTTTTGGATAAAGCCATCAAAAGCAGCTTTTTTGGTTTGTTGAATTTTTTGTTTATATTCCCTATTTAGCGATTTATACACTTATTATTACTAGTCATTTATTTAGATGTAACTACTAAAAGAAGTTAAAAACATATGCGAATATACGCATATGGAAGCATGTCCAATTTATGTAATTGAAAATTGTCGAATAGTTTTCAACAAAAAAATGGAAGGGCTATTTAAAATAAGATACTAAACAGTTACATTAAAATGATTAAATTCGGAGGAGAAAACGAATTTAAGTTTACTATTGAAACTCAAACCAGTTTTTGACAATTAATTTTTACCATGTTGAAGAAAGTCATGGTATTAAAAATTAAAAGAAAATAATACTATAGAATATAAGAAGGTAATAAAAATTTAAATTTTCGAATAAAAAATAGATCCAAAACTTGTAAATTCTTAGTATACAATATGGCCAGAAAGAAAGGACTTTTATATTTCGTAATTCCTGTCCAAACATCTGTTTTGGTTTTGCATACATTTTTGGTTGCAGTCCGCAATATTTGTTTGCTCGTTCCGAGTGTCTAGTAGTTTAGTGCTCAATTTTACCATAACTGACTATATCAAATTTTCCTGATCTGTTGCACTTTTTATTAAAATTAAAATCCGAGTCAACAAGAGTTGAAAATGTAGACCTACGGGTTAAAGGGTTATGTTCCGCAACTGAGATCCGTGTTGCGTGCTCCACAAGTGTAACATTATAATCCAACTAATCTAGAAATCTAATGGATCAAACTTGCAAGCTGCGTGTCAAGCAATAGTTTTTGAATTTCCCGTAACGCCCAAATATCCAACGATATTATCGTATGAGCCTAAAGTGTATGAAAAATCGATTAACCTATCAGATGTTACGTTGGAACAGTCAGATATTTAGATTTAACTCACTATATTATGCAAAAGTTGCCGAAACCCTGATACGATTTAACCCTCATCTCGGAATCTAAAGTCCAATCGACCCTGCGAAAGCTTTTTTGATCGCATCAAATCCGGAGGACACACAAAGGTCGACCTATTCTTAGTATTAGCGTTTATTTATCTATTACACAGGCTCAGTTTTGGTTAGTAGGGCGTCAACTTCGTTCAATATAATACACAAATTTGGTAAAGCACTGACAAAGGCTTGATTTGTGGAAAATCAATTTTTAGAAAATCCTACTTAACCAACCAAAATTATCACTGGTCACTACGAAAACTGACACACAAGACCATATTTCATTTTTATATACCTATATTTGCTTGACGAGCACTAGAAATATTTTCATATTCTCCCATTGTAGTACTATTGTATGTTGTATGTTATATGTTCAACTTTTAGGTTGTTTTATTTAATTTTTCTATCTACGCCTATGGGACGATCCTTAAATTTTATTTCTACTTCCTTAGAAACAGACTTTAAAACGATTTTGGTATAACTTTTCAAAATCGGTTATGGTAAAAATCAAATCCTTTCCAAAAAATATCATTTCGTGTATGCCCATTATCATATTGACGCTGGTACCATCGGTCTTCCATATTTTTTTTGTCATACCCAATGAATAACTAGACCTCGGCCCAGGCCTTGCTCATTAACTAAATTTATAATTCAACATCCATACTAATGGCGGCGGATGACATTTCCAAGAGGAAAATTTTTTCTAATCCTTTCCCGGTCATCAGTTATCATGCTCCTCAAATCTCTAACAGTATAAGAGGTGTAAAAGAGGATTAATTACCAAACTGAGATTAGCCAATAGAAAGGTAAGCACAACGAACAGGGCTACGACCGCCGCAACACTCGAATGCTGCAGTTTGCAGATGTATCGCTGATACAGTTGCTCGAGTTCGTCGTTCTCGAACCGATGAGGATTGAAAGCGCGCGCCAGCACGCGCGGTGACGTCATCGCCTTGACGCTGTGGTCCATGGCTCACGTTTACTAAGAACGGGTGAGGAAGACGGGGGTTTCAGGACACTTTCGTCGGCCGATGAACGGCAGCTGGGTGCTGGTGACACCGCCGGCCTGCCATCACTGCAAAAAGTACAAATCACATAACAATTTCATTATATTTGATAAATAAGATTTATTTCACTTTTACAGATTACGAAACGTTAAGGTATATCAACAACAATGTTAATAATAATAAAAGATGAATATATGTATGCAGTATATGTGCCATAGAAATTGCTATACGCAATACATGCTTAGCTATATTCATCATGTTATTGTTCTAGGGTTGTGGAATTGGCCGGTCCATTGTTTTTAATTTTAATATTATATTTATATTATGTTAAATTATATTTTATATTATATTTTTTATATTGTGCGTTAAGTCGTCGTCGGGTCGTTCTTCGAACCAAATGGAGTCGTATTATTATTGGGATTCCCCGAACCGCTAAACATCGTTTTCTTATATTCCATGAA
The DNA here is from genome assembly GCF_029955315.1 of Cylas formicarius. Taxonomy (NCBI): domain Eukaryota; kingdom Metazoa; phylum Arthropoda; class Insecta; order Coleoptera; family Brentidae; genus Cylas; species Cylas formicarius. The sequence continues at coordinate 28,961,444 of NW_026844347.1, read as the reverse complement.
GAGGGTTTATAGCTAAATTGGAATCACAAACGAATAATAAGTTATTATAAAATACATATTATCATTAAATAATGGTAGATAACACTCTACACTTGCAAGATGTTATTTAAACTTTTGTTCGACCAGTGAATTAACACCGGTCAATTAAGAAGTTGTCAATTGACCAGGGTCCCAACACTGTATTGTTGATTGACTGCTGACTATTTAAAAATAACCACACGTTTTTTTATTTCACAAAAAAATACACTTTTATTGGTTTTGAAGTATTGGCAATGCCTTTTCTCAAATTTGGATGGTGCATATCAATTAGAGGATTGGAAAGAGGTGTGACAGTAGACCTTTAGGGCTTAGAAGAAGTAGTCAACCAATCGACAGTTAGGTCGGGCTTAATGTCAAGAACGAGCTTCTTTTCAATACATTTGTTTGAAAATGTAATGGATTTTATTTGTATGTATCCCAAATAACTTCCCACACACTGTGTGACAACAGTGTACAAGGGCATATTACACATATATAATAGAAAATGCTCAAAAAAATGACGACAAATAACCCGGAACAAGCAAGCAAGCATGCTTAGTTTTTCATTATATGTAGTTATAAAGAGCTTTATTTTGGAAATAAAAACGATTTTTTAGAAAATTTGTCACGGCCGAAATAATGATAAATGTTTTTTTAACCGTTCTAGTTCAATATAATGTGCTTATTATATTTTTATCACTAATATATGCTTGAAAGGTTTGTTATTAATATTTTCTCAAACTGACTAGAAATTTTCAAACAAGGGAAACAATTCAAAAGAAAAAAGACTCCCCAATTTCATATATCATTCGTATAACATATTTTTCATAACAGAATAGTGATCCTGTATCGCGAAACGTTAAGCTCAGCCGAAACTAATTTTTAAACTGTCAGAAACACTATGCTGGCCTGCTATTCAGCTGCCAGATGATCAAATCAGAATTCGCAACTTTGTAAAGCGTACAAAGGTTTTCCGCCACATGCAGCTGTATTTCCATTTAATCCGGCAACTGTTTTAACGCAATTAAATGAACTTTTTAATCGCCGGTTGTTTTTGCATTCTTACAAACGGTTACCTAGGATATCAAAAATAATTGAAATGGGAAAAAATACTACCCGAACTTTAGTGATTTTGGGTTATTAAGTATTTTCTACCATCGTCCAAATAGTCAAGCTGCTGTGTCTTATGACGAATCACGTTACCGATGGCATTTTTTCCCATGCTTCTTTTGGTATTGCAGGTAACTTGCACAATCGCCAAAAAACATTATTTGCAGGATGACTTCACGAAAATTGCTTACCGGTTGTGCAAAATTTGTAGAATGCTGGCAGCTATTCTGATCTACCAAGAAAATAATTTTCCACCACTCAAACATAAAAGCAATAAGCAACAACCAAGGTGTGATTGACCTAAGTACGTATGGTTGTTAAGAGGGGAGTTTCTATATTACGACAGGCCGTTTACTTTATTACAATGTACCATATCTTAATTCATTTTACGGTAAATGATTTCGTGCTTTTCGAGCCTTCCTAATTGCGAAGTTTCCAACCGATAACGTCATGTAATTTACGTTTGATGGACCGACAATTCTCCGTAGCAAAGACAGAGTACTAGAGAATTGCATATTGCAAACAGTAATGCAAAACCGAACCTCAACATTTTCAATGTAACGCCTTGTATAAAATATAAATAGAATGAACCGAGGAGTAAACCACATCTATTCAATTAAGGACTAAATGTGGACCGAATCTTTAATATCAAATTCTAAATACACACACCCACACACACACAAACACACACAAATTAAATTTAACGTTTTTATCTTGAAAATAATATTACATTTTTTAGAAATAGTAGGGGGGATTGAATTAGACTACCCTTATCAATCTATTTAACTGAAATTAAGGAACAAATAAAAGAAAAAAATAAATACTGACAATCAGGTTTACTTAGAGAAATCTCCTATATATTTGCATAAAACTTTCCGTTACCGAATAAAAAAACTAAAATGAAAAAAAGGAAATGTGTTTTGAATAAATACCGTTTGTACGATAAAATGAAACTTCATTTGTCCAATATATTCATTGCTCCATATATCCCTAATCAGTGTTTGGCAAACTTTGATTTTTAATAAAAAAAACCATGATGTTTTATTTATTTTACATCTACGTGTAGAAGGATTTGTAAAATCTGCAGGAAAGAGATTCAAGGGGCAGTTCAAAGACTTAAAGTACACCATGATGTTTGTGACATTTTGCAATCCAATAAACTCTTTACTAATTTTTTAAAGGAAAATTGGGGGCGTATTTGGTTTACCATTTATTAACAAAAATTTATAAATTATGTTTTTAATGTTTTTATTTTCTTTTGTTTTTTCTTCGAATGTCGCTTGACAGTTCCGTAGATCTTGCAACTGCATCGTCGTTATCAACAAGCCTTTTAGATGACATCTACGAGGAGGAAAAGGCAAAATGTTTTTCTTCTCTGTCAGGACAATGTGTGAATATGTGTGGTGGGTGTTCAAACGTCCACAATGAGCAACAATCACAATTGACGATGGACGAGCGCTTCTTTACGAAATTACTGATACTTCGGGAAAACCTCATACTTCACAATATTTGACTGAAGTAGTTTGTGACCTAATTCCTTCATGTAAGTCACAATATGAACGCGAGGTAAAATCTTTTGTGACAGATAATGGTATGGCCCTCATAAGACAAACTTTGGAGGAAAAGATGGACTCAAAAGTTATCTTATGGCTACTCTGCACATATTTTGAATTTACTGCGCAAAGATTAACAAATACCAATTGTTAAGTATTTTCGGGATGGAATAGTGTTGCTGATTGTTTAAAGATGTACGTCACTCAATCGGATATATTATTAAAAATCTGCGAAGAAAACAAAAACCAAATTGATTCGACCATTTACCAGAAGGTGTCAAATATTGGTGTTAAACATGCAGCATTAAGCATTTTACAATCAATATCAGTTGCTCTGGATATTTTACAGACGAAAAACGCTACTATCTCCGATTCTGTAGAGCATTGGAAACATTTAGAATATATCTTCGAGAATGTTGTAGAATTACCTTTATCAAAAATACAAAAAAATCAGGATCGATATAAGCAGGCACTCACGCCATATCATTTTATAGCCTATATGTTGAACCCTCAATAGGAAAAATATGAGTTAACATTCGAAAAAAAGAATCTGGCTTTAGAAAGAATTAATAATTTATTTTGAATGCCCGCAGTTGCCCATTTAAAAGTATACATATTTTCGAATGAAATAATAAAAAAAGTAAAGGTGGTGGGCATCACAAAAAGATTTACCAAAAATTGCGAAATTTCAGCACTTTTGGTTTTGTACACTCAGACATAAGGAACGGCATGGAGATAGAAAAAGGAAGAAAATTAGTATGTTTGTTCAAACTATACAACTAAAATCCAGAAGCATTATAACCATATTAATATGTTATTTGTCTTATTTTTTTAAAGAGTTGTGTTTTACTTATTATTTGTGGTAATATTTTTACGTTGTGCTCTTTGTGTCGATCACAATAATAATAATAATAATAATAGTAATCAACTTTATTTCACATTGTGTCATAAATACATTACCTAAACATAATATACCAAACACAAAGGAAATCGGCGTCAAAAAAGGAAAAGCACCAGATATAGTTACAAATTTCAATTACATCGTATTTACAATTATTTAAATTTTACAGAAAAAATCTTCTATGGAGTAAGGTTCTAACTCTATCAATAAGTTTTTTATTGTATATTTAAAGATTTTTAGAGTTGCAATTGTTTTTACCTCATTTGGTAATTTATTATACAATCTCAGGCACATATAATAAGGACTCCTTTCAGTTAAGGTTAAACGGTGAATAGGGTAATTTACATTTAGGGTTCTGGTATTATATCTATGAAATATCTGTGGTTCGAAGTCCTTTCGATTTTTAAAGAAGAATATCAATGCTTCATAAATATATAAAGCATATACAGTAAAAATCCCTTCAGTCTTGAACGCCCCTCTACAGCTCTCTCTAAATTGCATTTTTTTGACAGTCCGAAGAGTTCTCTTTTGAACCACGAAAATTTTCTGTAGTTGACCACTACCCCCCCAAAAGATAATTCCATACCTCATGCGCGACTGAAAGTTTGCAAAGTACATAATTCTTAAAGTTTCCTTATTCATATAATTTGCAACAACTCGAATTCCATAAAAAATTGAATTTAATTTATTTAGCAGATAATCAATATGTTCAGACCAATCAAGAAATTCGTCAATTTGTAAACCTAAGAATTTAGTGTTATTTACAATAGTAATATTTTCTTTACCTAACCGTATTCTTAATGGTATTTCAACTCTACATAATTTAGTTCTAAACATAATTAACTTCGTTTTCTCTTTGTTTAATATCATTTTATTTCCTAGAAACCAGTCATATGCCCTTGTAAAAATATCGTTGCCTTTATCACTAACGTCAGTGAGATTATTTCCACCTACAAGCAGGTTGGTATCATCCGCATAGCATATTATGCTCTCTTCTTCTGACTGTGTTACTAAATACAAGTCATTCACAAAAATAATAAATAAAATTGGACCAAGAATACTACCTTGTGCTATGCCCAGACTATTTTCCTTAATATCCGAAAAATAACTAGTGCCATTTTGGGTTATTCTTACTTGTTGCTTCCTTCCTATTAAGTATGATTCAAACAATTTTAGAACATTACCTCTTACACCATATAAATCCAATTTTTTGAGCAATAAGTCCCTGTCTATACAGTCGTATGCTCTAGAAAGATCTAAGCACGTACCTAAAGCTATTCTTTCGCCCTCCAAGTGTTTTAAAATTGTTTTTATAAACTGAAATATAGCGGTTTCTGTTGATTTATTAGCTACATAACCATGCTGATGATTGTTGAACATTTTATATTTATTAAAAAACTCTAGGAGTCTTTTGCAAATAGCCATCTCCAATATTTTAGAAAACCCGGGCAAAAGGCTAATTGGTCTATAATTGGTAATTATTTCCGGATCCCCCTTTTTATAGATCGGTTTTATTAATGCTGTTTTAAGTTGGTCTGGGAAAACGCCATTTTCAAATGATTCATTAATCAAAAGACACAACACTTTACTTGCATACGGGACAGAAATTTTTATTATACTGGTTGGAATCTCGTCTATTCCACTACTATGTTTATTTTTAATTTGTTCAGCCAAATGACAGATTTCATCTGGTGTTACCGGTGTTAAAAACATGGACTGTGAATTTACGGGTATTTTATTGGAAAATGGCCCTTTTTCTAGGTTTTCCAATAATTCAGGTACAACTTTCAACAGATATTCATTAAAATCATTTGACATTTGATTAGGATCCTCACTCATACCAATGTCAGCCCCTAAACTGTTTCCACCCAAAATCTCATTGCATATTGACCACATGCAATTGGTATAAAAAAAGATTTTAGAAAAATAAGAGTTTGATTTAAATCACGAATTTAAATTTAAAAAATCACTTGATTAAAATCATCCCAAACTCTTCTGTCCCTAACGCTTAACTTTTCACCCAATGTTTATACAATTAACTGCCCTTTATTTTGAACAGAAAATCGTCCCTTCAAGTTTCTCGCAAAAGTTTTGAAAAGCGCCGTACATACAGGGTTAAGGACACCTTTCAAAATGTTTAAATTAATGAAATTAAGAAAAGTGTTGTGAGATACTTGCGAGATACCCCGTATAATAGCAACTATTTTCATAGGATGAATCACATCCACAATTTTTAAACACAGAAAGAAACAAACCACTTTTAAAATGTATATACCCTGTATAGATATTCTATGTGGATTATAATAATCCTCTAGTTCCGTTTGCAAGAGAAAAGAGAAAAATGGATTTATTATTGACGACGAGGAATAAGTAGCAAACAGGAACTTTCTGGTTTTCGCGAATGACGGAAGGTAAAGAACCGTAATGATGTTTATATTTTGTGAGGTGCTGATATTGATTGATTGATTGTTATAGGTGTGGTGCGTATAACGTATAATTAGAGCAATTCATGCAGGTAATCAATAGAATTCCTTTTGTTTAAATCAACTCAGTGAACTAATAAAATTATTTTAGAAAATTTCCGATGAAGTTATAAATAATTCACACGAACTTCGAACCTTTGGCACCTGTCATTTTTGGGAATTGTCTCATTCTAACACATTTAAAATAATTGATACTGCTCGCCTTTACCGAAAAATATTTTTGTTAAAAGTTTAGGGTTTAGGCTAAGTATACAAGCATATAAAACACAGGAAGACCTCAAGTTAAATGCAAAAGGATTTGAAGTAATTAACATCACACATCTAAAATTGTTTACCGATCGAATTGTAATACACGTGTTCGAATGAGTTGAACCCTTTAAATGACAGACATAACTGAATATTGTTTGAAAATCGAAGTACTCTTTTATGCGGATTCTCAATGGCCTACATGTATTGTAAGCGGATTATGGCGGATACACAGAAGAAAATATTTGACCCGAACCTTGCAAAATTCGTCGTAGATGTATATTTTGTATGAAGTCTGAGCCGTGCAACAGCGTCATTTATTAAAAATAATTATAATTATTCTTATAATTATTGTCGGAGAAGCTCCACTATTCAGTAATCTTGATTATAAAATATCTTCTGGAATATCACTGGGATGTCTAAATATGATTTTAACATTTTGCTTATTTAGATCTAACAAAGGGTGTGTCTAACAGCTCCACTGCCGAAGACGAAATATAGTTTCAAACGATTTAACACACACCGAAAACACGGAGAACCTATTGACACCCTAAGTTGCTTTTAGATTCTTTAGTTAAGACATCTAAAAAAATAAATAAAAGGAAATAAAAGTTCTCAGTTTAAAACCGAGTTTAAAACGTACAAAAAAACTCAGGGAATTAATGACTTTAATATGGATACGGTCTGTGTGAAATGAGCTATATCAGCGAACTGAAGTTTCCAACTGTGCAACTTTCCGTATTTGGAGTGCTTATCAAATCTTAAATATTGGAAATTTCCAACTTAATTCAAAATTTACGAACAAAATCAATGTCAATGGAAATATCAAGGTGTTTCACAACTATCATACTTATCTCTGATACTCACCAAACTTGTATTTAACACAATTATGCAGTTCTTTCGAAAGGACCTATCAGGCAAGTGAGAAAAGCAAAGGATGGAAGGAAGGAATTGAGGAAAATTAAGATTTTTGGGTGGAAATAGAGAAATAGTTTCCGAAAAAATCCTTAAAGTGATCATAACTAACCAAAACTAAGTTTTATCCTTTCATATAGTGGACTATCCAAAACTAAATTTTATTGTTACTAAAAATCTCAGAAATTCTTATTTGTCTTTCAGAAGCTAGAAATTTGAACAAGATTTTCAGAAATTCTGACTGATTTTTCAGAAATTTCGACTATTTCTTCAGAAAAATTTAAACTTCTTTTATATTCTTGTATTCCGAAGAAAAGGTATTTTCCTAAAATCTCGTTTTTGTTGTTTCCAAACATGTTTAAATCAAAAATTCTTTTTTCAGCGCAAAATTACGTCAATAAAACAATTAACAAAATACGCGGAGCGTTTAAAATCTACGCACTCGCAAATTGACACACATCAAAGCTCGCAATGCTGCATCCGCGCGGAATGTGATAACCCAATTAGCCCTAGCGCCGATAGAACGAAATTATAGAGACACGATTGACACAAAAACCGAAGCAATGCAATACGTTACAAAAGACTCGTACAGGTTTATGGCGTAGGGTACCGCAGTTTGTAACAAACGATCGAACAATAACATATATTTAGAATATTAAGCTTTTGATATCAGTTCATTGGCTCGCAACTGATTGGTTCGCCTATGCGGCAGCAGTGCTGTATGTTATTTGACCAGCGTTGTGGAAAATTAACACAAAACAGACCCTGAGATCACTTTGTATAGGACTCGCGAACTCTGTTGCGGGACAATGATTATAGTCACGTGGTCTAATTTGAAACGTTAGATTGTGGGGATTCCACGGGGAAACATTTCTCGTTTTTAGCTGAGATTGGCGTGATATCAGATTTTGAAATACCATTTGCGCGAACAATTGTTCGGGGATCTTCTCACAGACGTCCAACTTATCCTGCCTTATGTACGAGAAAAATTAATTAAAAAAATACAATAATTGTATTTAATTCGCTAATCGTCTAAATAACAAATATTGTATCTGAGCATATAGAAGAAATTAAGTGGAAAGTTAAATGCAAAAGCTAATTGCTAGTTTTCGCGAGGCCGATCCTGACCTCTATTCGAAATATAAACCGCATCAATTCAGAATTCAGAATTTGAATTATTTTGGTACGAATTTGCCATACCAAAGACCGCATAGATGAAACATTAATATATTTATATTAATTTATTGGAGATTAATTAGCCTATCTTGTAAGAGAATTATCTAATAAAACTGACTTATACCTTTCCATTATAACAAATTGGTTACAAACATCAAAGAATGACAAGGTTCGGGCATTGATAAAAATGTGCGAAATACATATTATACGTTGTGATCCTCCAATAAAGCAAAAATCCAAGCCCTTTTATTTACATATTAACATTTGAAAAAAAAATTTAGTCAGTTACATTAAACTGAGCACATTACTTATTTTAGAATAACATTAAATACGTGTTTTTACGTTTGTAGCCAAAATTAGGTACCGATCCAATTGGCACACTAGAAAAAAAAAACTATTACCGTCAACCTCCCATTTACAAACTCATTAAACCTCGGATCAAACAGATATAGACTATTAGCACTCTCATATCCTTGAATTAATATAAAAGAAACAGTAGGCAGGTTGAAACTTTAAAGATAAAAATCAAAATCTAAAAATAATCAATTTAAAGGTTACTAAAAAAAATTTTTTTTGATCGTCAAAAACAGTTTTTATAAGTATCTTTTATAATTTTTTGTAAGTACTTAGTTTTGTAAATATCACACTATATTTTTTTAGAACTTTAGAGCGTTTTTAGGTAAAACATACTTCTCGAATCAGTGACGTTAGACACAACTAGAACATTTTATTTCACAATATAACCCCAGCAACTGGAATCAAGAAAATTAATACTAATTAAAATAGTAATGTATGTATTTACATTAATAGATGTACTTTCTAGATCATTGGCATAGAGGATTCTAACTTACATGTTTACTTAAAATTTCTAAGATTTTAAATCTAGACTTAAAAAAAAATACGTATATCATTCATTTATTTTACAATAAAAATAAAAGCCTGAGGATTTTACGTGCCGTGCCACAGTACCCATTTATCCACGGTACTGCCATAAAATAAATTTGAGTTCTAAAAACATATAAACTCTTTGCACTATTTCATCAACTCCATGTTTGTAAACAGTACTCATATGACGTAGTTTCAACATGATTCACTAGACGTTTCATAAATCTCAAGGTAGCGCTCGAGTCATATATTAATTTAAATGCAAAAATTCGTAAAATTTTCAAGACAAAAGTTGTTAAAACGGCAATCCGTCAATTGTCAATTTTTTTTAGTTTGATCATAGAAATAAGAATTTAAAAGGCAATTAGTTTAAATCATTTATTGCGACAAAAAAAAGAATGAATACATAAATTTTAGAAAATGACAAATTATATTATTTAAAAATATTATGAAATATGTTCATGATCATCTAATTAACACAAAAATTTAATTATTAGATTATTAATTAATCACCACTGAGAACAAACAATACAACACATAAAAAAAAACACAGGTAAAACAGAGTTATCCATATGAAAAATAAATGATTCAGTCTCTTTTAATATTATATAAATATTTATTTATTTTTTACTTCTTCTATAAATGATTCAGTCTCTTGTAATATTATATAAATATTTATTTATTTTTTACTTCTACTTTATGTGGTTAATACTTAGATGTATCTGTACTCTTGCGATTATTTTTTTTTGCTTTTTCTTATATAGTGCAATTCTTTTTTAAAAAAAAAAATGAAGAATTGGTATCACCCACATAGCTATTACATAATATAGCAAAAATTGCCCGTGCCTCTACATTTCACCCGCTAACCTGCACTTTGCGCCAATTTCTTTCAATTTCAACGCACTTAACTTGTTTCCCAGGCATATTTTGAGAAAATAGTAGGGTAAAAATACCGCATTTAAACTTATTGACGATTTGTCAAAAGTTATATTTTAAAATTCGCGCATGCGCAAGTTCAATGGACGTTCTCAATTTTTTTCCTGTATTTTTGTATTATCGGAATAGTAAGGGCCTCTATATTGCCAGTATCTATATAGTTTTGCATTATATCACGGCAGAAATCTTTTATTTCTACGTGTACGATCTTGATACCATATTGAAGTTCAAAATCGCAATCGAAATACCGAAATCCTATATGAAATCTTCTCGAAATCAGTTTCCGAAATCAATGTTCAAAATTACTAACAAAAAAAACTAATCAAACCCATTATAGATATTAAAAAAAAATCAACATTTTTCAACTCCTTTTTTTATATTAATATATCTATTTAATTTAATGGATAAGCACTTCTTTCGTTCTCAGAGGAAGCGATGTGTACCATAGCTAAATTAGGTTGCTCTGTTTGAAGATCGTTAAACAAGTGAATCCTTTAGATAAAGGTTTGGGAATGAAAAAATTGAAATATTGAATTATAACGATTTTTTCCGGAAAATGAGGTAATCCTTTAAATTAGTAAGTTGTACTTTATGATATTTCGAGTTTTTACTTAACGAAGATTAAAAAGTTAATTATCCCAAATTACCATAACAAGAATGACACTCTAAATCCATTCACAACCTAGTTTCAACATTTTCAATTTGGTAATTTGTTATCAATTTATTTCTGCTACATTCTAAAGGTTGTAACCGAGCTTTTTCAGTTTTTAATTTTTTCAACAATATAAAACCTTGCAATCAGAAATTTTCGGCCACTTGCACAGTTTGCATCATTCGTAAAACTAGAGAAAAATTAGCAAAAGATAAGAAATAGAAGAACCAACCCCAATTGTTCAAGCAGTTTAGGAAAGATTTCGAGATGAGTTCGCAGCATTTCGCAGGAACCTGTTCAGTGATTTCGGAAGTGACGATAATAAATTAAAAACTGACAATCATGAGTAAAATACGAGAAGAATTTCTCAAAATTCTAAGCAAGTTATGCGCATTATTACATTTTTATTTTTGAGTGGAGTTTTATAGAATAAATGGCAACATTTCCGTAGACGTAGCGATAAAATCGTACGAGCTCCCCGTTATCAAAGCCGTTTCCTTTATACGGGATAATTAAATTCACATGACGATAACTCACTACAGTGTTGTAAATGTAGCACTTTGTTTCAGCCTTAACGATTTCCAAATGTTCTGGACAAGGGCTAGATATCCGTTCTAATAAAATTCAAGTGGATTAATACCAAAACACTTTTACTTAGATTGATAGCAACTTATCAATATTTTCGTGGAGAACGCAATACTTGTGCGACATGGCATTGCTTGAGCAAGGCTTACATGATTGCGAAACCGTAGTCTTCTTTATTTGCTATTCGCAATTGGGAACTTTTATTGCTTCCAGAAATTTAATTAAGTTCCTATAAGCCTTGTTCGACAATCGACCAGTAATCAATCAATTTTGATTTTACTCGCGTTTATAGATATTATGCAACAATTACGTAAACGTTTCCTAGAAAAGTTATTTATTCTTCATTGTATTTTCACATCCCGCAATAGAAAAGGCGGAATTTGGTAACACCCAAATGGTTTATTTTAAAAAGGATCTTTTGATCACAACGTGTTATGATTCCGTAGTGAACTCACAATTAGTACTGCGGGTTGTGATCTCTCTCAAGCTCATTTATGTAGATGAAACAATGGGTTATTTTCGTTGTTTGATAACCTGACATTATTATTTGGTGATCAAACAGTATTTTCTATTAATACATTTGTACAATAATCTAGTTTCTTAAAAAACCTTCCAAAAAAGAGGATACAAATTGATGTATTCAAAATAATTGAGCAGTTCTTTGTGTTTCTATGTATTTTAAGTATCTTAATTTTTTGTGACCACTAAATCAATACGTAAGAAATGGTAAACATGATTTTTATTTTTAAATTAAATGCATAAATATCATTTTATCATACTATACAAATAATAAAATAGTAATATCTTATTTATATGGCCAGCAGCCTTTAACAACGATTTACTCCCAAAAAAACTAAACAGGTAGAAAAATTGGGATATAATATAAACCTAACCGAAAAAAAAAACTATTTTGACCGATAGAGTTCACTATGATTCGGTTTGACATTTGCCAATTATCAGATCACGTGATTAGAAGCATTCTGAACAAAGTGAACATTTTTTACTTCCTTCTAGTTTGTTCCGATCGTGGAATTCATGAGCTAATTCTATTTTCAAAATAAATTAGAACTAAAAGTTCAGATTTTCACGAAATTAAATATTATGAGATGACAATTGTTTCGACAACACCGTGTCTTTATCATATGTAATATTTACAAACTACCTGCTACTATATATACCGAAAAATGACCATAAAACCTTAATTAATGTTGTTGCCAGAATTTAAGTTCAATAAATTCTCACAACAACATTAATTAAGGTTTTGTGGTCATTTTTCGGTATATATAGTAGCAGGTAGTTTGTAAATATTACATGTGATAAAGACACGGTGTTGTCGAAACAATTGTCATGTCATAAAATTTAATTTTAATAAAAAAACGCACGTAAGTGTGTTGCCTCTGTCGAAGAGAAATGGAAAAATTCCAAGAATGTATATAAGTTTTTATTACAAAAATCAACCTTAATGTAAAAATTATTCCATAGAAGGGTTTAAGTGGTTTATATTTTCCTCCGTCAGTAAATACTTTTAGATTCGCTAAACGATATTAATCCTGCGATGGCAGAAAACTGCGCTTTAACTGAAGTTTTATAACGGTTTTAATTTCCGAACCAAAAGAAGTGCCACAAACCGCACTAATCCCGTTAGAAAAATTTGCTCCATTAACTTTTCTGCATTTTCCGATTCGCTTTGTCCAACTAAGTTGGCATTATTGATTCCTCACGACGCGAGTTGCGATTTTTTGTTATAAAAACGAATGAAGTGGAACATGTGGATAATGGAGAGGTGTTCAATACTTTGCCCCCGGTCCCCAATAGACTTTTTCAGATTTTTTTTAAAGTTTGTGAAAACTGTTTAGAACAGAAGCCACTTACGCGATATTTGTTACATTTGAGCGGCTAACCAAATAAAAATAATATTACGTATTTAAATCCAATCGTTATAAGAAATTCTTAATTATTTTACAAAATGGAAAGATATTCTGTTGAAATAAAAAATTAACAGAGAATGACTACAGAAAAATAAATAGGTGTGCTTTTTCTAATCCCGCGTAAAATTTTAGGAATTTTACGGTGGAATGGATACCATGCACAGTGCGTTCTATCGAAAGCAAACGCGAAAATCCTCCATAAAATCAGCATACTTCCGCGGGTAACAATACTTATTGATTGTAAAGAAAAAACACATTTAAAGTAAATTGATTAAAATAACAACATAAATGCAACGCGAATGTAAATGCGAAATGTATGTTTAACATAAATAGATAAGCAAATTGGGCGGCAAGACTTGTAATTGTTTTGAAAAACCCCTCTTGCAAAAAATGCCGAGGATGTTATTCTGTAATTCAGCTATCCTGGCATTAAAAAACTTAATAACACATTGGAGCAATGTAAGCCAGGTTCAAATATATTGTCCCTAAAAGAGTCTTTAACAATAAATAATACTTTAGTATATGTTCTATGCATCTTGATTCCGTTAGACATTAGGCAAAGATTTCGAATATTAGTTTATTTTGTGTTTCTAGTCCGTGCTTTTATAAGCAGAGTCCGTTATAAAGTGCATAGCTAGAAAATGGGAAAGTTTTGGTTAGTTTTGTTAGTAGGTCAAGGTTTACAATGTAGACTTGTCGCATTAATTGCTAAAGTGAAATATTTCGTTTGGTTTTCAATAACTCCAGATTTTAAATCTGCAACAGTATAAATGAACAAATTAGAAAAATAAAGACATTTTTCAAAATTAAAAAACAAGAAACCTGCAAAGTTATTTAGTATGAATAATATTTATGCCAATTCTTCATCGTTATCAGGGGTGAATCCAAAGTGGTGATGCTTACTCGAGCAACAAAAACGATTAATTTACTAACGAATTTTTTTAAATTTCAGTAAATTCATTTGGCGCCGTATATAATCCCATACTATAGCAAATGAATTGGTCCAGTTCAATAGAGCAAATAACCCTATCGTGTTTTAAATGGGAGTTTTGCATAATATCTGATCGAATTTATAGACCGGTCTACGTGCAACTCGGATGCAATTATCCTAAATTGCAAAAGTTAGCATTTGCCGAATCGACATTAATCCCGATTATTTTTAGAGTTTCGATATGGATCTGACCGTGACCTCACCTAGTCGGGCGTCATTATATGAATGAACTTGGGTTGAACCAGACACGCTAAAACACCATGAAACCCAAACGAGAAACAAACATCCTGAAAACGCGAAATAGTTGTTTCGTGCTTAGTCGAATTTGGGAAAAAGATATTTGCTTCGCTATTTTTTTTTTTTTAATAAGAGAAATATAATAAATTATGAAACCCAGAAAATATTGTGTTTTCGCAAAAAAAAACACTATTTTCCACAAAAAACTAGAGAGGGCGATAAAATACGACAGTATTTATTTGGAAACAAGAGGGCAAGCTAGAAGAACAATAATATAATTAACCAATCTTCATCAAATAATAATATAGTTTAAGGTCTTTTTTTAAATAAAATTCAGGATAAAAATAATTATATAATTCTCTATGTACTAAAAAGTATACGCGAAATAAAATAATGAAAGTTGAACCCAAATATACCATTAGTATTCATAATTTAACAAATCGATGTAATTTTAATTATTTTTAAATACGATAATTGAATGGATTTAACACATTGTAGTTTTCCACTGGGTAAGCCAATGCTATACATTGTCGATGGATTAGAAATAAATTGAAAACGATTGATTGATCGTATACGAGGTGTGTTCAAAAAGTATCGCGACTTTTGTTTTTTCAAAATTTATTTATTTATTCATGAATATCTATTTTGTCCCCTTCAAAGTAATCCCCATGAGATATTATACACTTGTGCCAACGATTTTTCCAATCTTCGAAGCATTTCAAAAAATTATTTTTTTTATCTTCTTCAGCTCCTCCTTCGATGCCGTCTTTATCTCGTCGAGAGAAGCGTAACGTTGTCCTTTCATGGGCCTCTTCAGTTTAGGGAACAAGAAAAAGTCACAGGGGGCCAGATCTGGGGAATACGGTGGCTGCGGCATCATTAGTGTGTTGTTTTTGGCCGAAAAGTCGCGCACAAGCAACGATGTGTGAGCAGGGGCGTTATCGTGGTGCAAAAGCCAATTTTTGTTCTTCTACAAATCCGGGGGTTTCTGGCGGATTGCTTCGCGCAAATTGCGCATAACTTGCAGGTAATATTCCTTATTGACCGTTCTTCCCTGTGGCAAGAACTCATGATGCACCACGCCCCTGCAATCGAAGAAAACTGTCAGCAAAACTTTCAAATTCGACCGAACTTGGCGCGCTTTTTTCGGTCTTGGTTCGTGCGGCAGCTTCCATTGAGATGATTGAGCTTTGGTTTCCACGTCATAACCATAAACCCTCGATTCGTCACCAGTTACGACCCTCTGGAGCAAATTTGGGTCGTCGCGGACAGAGTTTAACATCTCATTAGCAATGTTCATGCGATGCTGTTTTTGGTCACAATTGAGCAATTTTGGTACGAATTTCGCGGCGACCCGTCTCATGCCCAAATCATTGATAAAAATCGAATGGCACGAGCCAATCGATATGTTTAGGTCCTGAGCAACTTCTCTAACGGCGATTCGACGATTGGCCAATACCATTTTCTCCACTTCATTAATTTTTTCGCCTGTTGTTGAGGTGCTCGGGCGTCCGGCACGCTCTTTGTCGTTCACATCTTCTCGGTCTTCTGAGAACATTTTGTACCACCGATAAACGTTGCTTCGGTCCAAGGTAGCTTCTCCGTATGCCACAGTCAACATTCGGAATGCATCCGCGCACTTAATTTCGTTTTTCACACAAAATTTGATACAGGTTCTTTGATCCATTTTTTTGAATAGGTAAAAATCGAAGACGATCCAAAACACGCGCAAGCAAAGCAGCTGTCAACAATTAAAAGAACATTCAAAATGGCCGAGCTTGTCGGCATAAATGAGAGACATGAGTACCAACATAACGCCACAAAAATTTCGAAACTCGAATATACGTAACCCGCGACAATTCAAAATTCGCGATACTTTTTGAACACACCTCGTAATGCTAGATGCAATAATGGCAGCGCTGGCTAGCTTTCAGTTTTTTGGTATCGATAGCTGATTTTATGTCGCACATTATTATCAAATCTACTTTATTAATCTATGTTTCTCTATTTATGTAATAGACTTGATTCCCATAAACTATAAATAGTTAAGGACCAAGATTTATTTCAATGTATGCTGAAACCTTGTTTTAAAGTATAATATATTATGTATTTTGTGGTAGAAGCTCCATGAAAAAAAATGTCAAACTGTAGCAGCGTAATCCATAAGTGAAAATGTTTATTATTTCATTTGTTTAATCGCGAGATCCATTTAGTTCATTAACAGGACATACAAACATCGATGGTGTTTTATAAATCTAAGCCAAATGAACGTTCGATCGGCGTAAATGAAAACCGAGTAATTTACGAGAATTATTGCTTTATCTGACACATGCCATGTCGATCGGGTGCGCTAAAATGAAAGGAAAGTCAGCTAAAACAAGATAATATTTATATTTGCTATTTAAAGATAGCATATTTTCCGCTCGACAATGTCAGCGCCTAAAAATAGCTTTATTGTTGAATTTATCATTTCAGAGGAAACAGTTATCTACGCAACACGTATCTATAAAGATATACGTTTTAAGGCCGACCTTAATTTTTTTTAGACTAATTAAAAACAAACAGCGATGTCGAAGGAAATTTTAATTTAAATTAGCAACTTGCTGCATCGAAAAGGCCCCGAGGGAAGTTGGTTTGTGTATAAGCGTCGAGGCCATTTTCTTTTAGTTGCTTTTGTCTTTTGCAGTTTAACGGCAGAAAACTTCTCTCGTTGGCATATCATTTTAAAATGATCCTTTCAGTGATACAGAGAAACACAGGCAGAGAGAAACTGTTTCGAATAATTAGGAGAAACGCTGTTATAACTTACAAAATAATATTCCTTTTTCAGCACAATAGAGTTGAAATAATCAATTTTAACTAATAAACCGCAAGCAGTGTATTGATACGCTTTAAAAAAAATGTCCAAAAAATTTTCATAAAAGTCTAGGGAGAGCTATAACTACACATTACTTACTACTCACTCACGCCCACTAATATTCAATGTTTATATATAACGCATTTTCGCTCTTTTGCAATACCGAACTGACCTCTATAGAGCCTTGTATCGCTTTTTTAGATCGCAGCACCTTCTCGTGATGGATGTCGAATATTCCAGTCGACTCTCGTAATGCGGGCTCATAGCGAATTTGCTTCTAGTCAAGCAATGATGGTTGCTCTCGTTTAGTAACAATTATTTTAAATCATCGGTATTCCGTTTCTCGAGTTCTAGGCATATGAAATGCCGAATGCATTGTCGAATCCGATCTAAAGTCGTGAGTCTTCATTGAAAATTGTTCCACAATATACTATCAAAACTTGGAACGTCAATAGCAAAAATATTTGTAAGGACATGGTCCACAACCCATTATTTAATAATTTATTATTTATTATAAATTTAATAAAGGGTTCGTCCTCATAGAGCAAGTCAATGTGTTTTAAAATCAAGAGGGTATAAAAGTGATTCCAGAGAACATAGCTGTTTATTGTTGTTTTCAGAAAACCTAGATAGATTTAATAGAATAGAATAAAAACGACCTTCATTTTCAACTCAGTCACGGGCACCATATCTATTTTCTTAACCGAGCATACGTTACATATCCATACTTATAACAAAGTTATTATACATAAGACAAATAATAAACAAATATGTTTTTTATATCAATTTAATTTAAGTTTGTTAAGATGTATTTATATAATAGATAATTTTTAAACTTAGAATTTAAATGACAAATGGAATTTTACGGCAAATCACTAATTCTGTATCTCAAAATTGAATATTATATAAAGCGCTCAAGGAGAGCCGTTTTGTACAAGATATTGCGGAGGATCACGCTGAAGCAATTTGTACAAAGAAAAACTTAGTTGCAATTTCAGTATGTCCTGCATATTAGGCCAGCCCAAAGTACTTAGATTAGGGGATAAATAACCTCACATTTTAACTGGACCGAACATCATTAAAAAAAATTTAGGGACATTTTCACATTTCGAACTATTTTGGAGATTTTACTCTTAAAATTAATGAAATTCTATTCCCTATTATGAGATAGTGGCATGGGTTATTGTAAACTTATTATTTTACGAAGAATGTTGACTAATATATTCTAGACTTTCATTTACTATCCCTGGAGCATCCTTGCTACAGCTTTTCGTTAATTTGGGTATACCTAGAAGACCACATCAATAACTAACCCAAAATGCTCTTGCAGCTAACCTTAGGTTTATCATCAACAAGCGTTTGATAAACCGTAATAATTAAATTTGGTGCAAAGTATTGTATGACCAAGGGTATCGAATGCTTTGCTAGTCTAGCAAAACGAGAGATGTTTTGTCACTATCCGCAGCTTGAATGATATCATCTAGAACTTTAACCAGTACGTATATTGTACCAAAATGCTTCCGGAATCTGGATTGAATACATTTACACTAAGCCGAAATCTTAAATATTCAAAAATCCATAGAAGAAAGGAGGACCTAGTTGTGCAGCTAACCGGTATATATTTGCCTACACCTTCGGCCAAATATTCAAAATAACCTAGTAAGGTAGATATAAAGGCTTTTCTTCAATATTTCGGAATTTAAAAACTAAAAAAATCCAACACGGCTACTAGAACCAAAAATAAATTTGGCAATAGGTCGGAATTAGACGAAAAAGATGAAGCAAACGAAATTTTTTTTTGTCGGGCGATTTCACGGCGCCGAAGTTAAGTTAATTAACTTAGAAAATCCGCGTAATCGCATCCACAAAATTTATCTTCTCATTAAATCAGCTTAACGGCGTTCGTGTCGAAAATTGCGACTTCTTGAGTAACAGATCTAATTAAATCGTAACCATCTGAAATGTTAATTAACTATTCCGCTTCATTTATGCAGCGGCTTTTCTTTCAGTTTATTACGTTTAGTAGTCAAATGTAGAAATGTCACAATCCTTTGAAACGATATGAAATCGGATTAATAGAGCGGAGTCGCTTAATCGAGATAATTTGTTGAGTTGTTTTACTGATGGGGAAATTCGTTAACATTCGAGTATATATCCATGAATCCATACCGCAACAAACAAATATTTATTAAGCGGTATCAGGCGAAAGATATTTATCAAATTCGTTACATTTGTAATGCTTATTTCGAAGCTTCGAATAAAACTATTTTCTTCTCCTTATTTTAAAATACTCAATTATGAGCTGCGCAAGCTGTTCATTTAAAATGTCAAATTCAGTGCCGAAAATCCATTCGAGCGCTTTCGGTACTTTAATCACGACGGATTCTCGAGCTATCGGTCGATATATAATAATAAACACTGAATTATTTTGACGTTTTGTCATTTCTACAATACAACGTTCTGCATTCACCGTGCCACTCATTAAATCGTAATATTTTTCATGACGATCGTAGAAAATAGTTTATGATACAAATTTAATAAACGCCAATTTAATTTTTCGAAGAAACTTCCACAGGCTACTGTAATACTTTTTATAAAACTATCGGATTCCCCCTGCGTCGGTTTTTGTTGACTCGAATTTGCTGACGTTTCGCCAATCATCCTGTTGGCTTCTTCAGAGCTTGGCTGAAACTGGCTCGCATTTTACTCTGTACCTCCTTATATTTTGTGTGAGGGGGCGGGTATAAATGAGGGGCGTCTCAGATGACTGATTCCCATATTGATGATTGATTTGATTGATTTGATCTATTGATAGGTAAAGACCTGGGTCGCGGTTACGATTGTTAGGTGGCTTATAGATTTCTACACACTCTCGGATTTTTTTGCTGGTAGAAGAACTAATTACATGCAAGAATTTTAGTTTTTATAGAACAAAATTTTATGTCCGGTTTCGTGATTATATTCCGCAAGCTGAATTACTGGAACATACTTCTCTTATAACGGTCAAATTTTTGAACACTCGTCGGGAACAGCTATGGGTTCTTCATTATCACCAGTGATCGCGAATATATTTATTTAAGCCTTCGAGAAGAAAGCTTTCGACATCTTTAATCTAAAACGAAAATTATGGAAATGCTACGCCGATAATATTTTTGTTATTGGGCCTCAAGGCCAAGAATCCCTAGTAGATCTTCTTTATCATTTAAACTCTATACACCCTAACATACGTTCTACCACTGAATTAGAAACCAATAACAACCTCCCATTCTTAGATATTCTTATCAATAGAAAATCAGACCTAACAATGAGTCATTGTGTTTACAAAAAACCTACCCACACAGACCGATACCTTAATGCATTGTCACGTCACTATCCGGTCCAAAAATCATCGGTTATCAACTCTCTTCTTCAGAGAGCCATAAAACTATCTCAACCCGATTCAGTGAACCCAGAATTAAAATACCTTACCTCTCCGTTCCATCACAAAATACACTTCACCACAACCTTCCGATAGCCATGAAGCCGAAAGCAATCCCACACTTGCCACTGTTGTCCACTGTTGTCCAAGGCTATTGGAGTGACGTGTGATGTGACCATCACAACCGACAAACGTTAAAATACCTGACCAGAACTTACTGAGACCTAACCTAACAAAGGTGACTTCTTAAAATGACACTTTCCGCACACTTGATCGGTGCTCAATTAGGTATTTTGGAATGGGGAGTAGAACAGGGATAGTATGCAACAGAATTATAATTTTTTTAGACACTCGCTTACTAAAACCTTCCTCAACAATGGATACCGGCAAATATTTTTGATGAGAAACTAAAAAAATCATATCGGAAAAATATCTCTTTTAATATAAAGAACGAAAATATTTTTTAATAAATATAAATTATCATTAGAAGACCAACTTTTGAGACAGCTTTAAAATAATTGACCAGCAAAAATTGTAGATGTGCTTTGCCATGATTTTACAAAGACTAAAACTAAAACTTTTTGAGTTTCAATCCCACCATACCTAACTACCACATAATGCTACAAAAAACAAAAATTTAACACAATTTCACTAAAAAAAACTTTTTTTTTAATACACTTGTCCTCTTGAATATTCCATCCGGAGACTCCGTATATATCTTTAACCTTTTCCGAAATCCTATAATGTTGCGGTGTATACCCTGTGACAGTTCGCAAATTGCCCACTTTGATTAATTAAAGACTACGCTTCAAGAAAACGTGCTTCATTTGTTGACAATGTAAAGTGAAAATATTGGCTATCAAAAGTGTTAATAATCCGCTGCTTGCTCCTTCGCTCAAGTCGTCGTTGAGTCCCGGGTCGCATAAATGCGTAGGGAAAATCTAATATTTATAATCTTAACCTGACGCTATTTGAAAATTTTAATTTGGGACCACATCAGGGTAACGGCACCGCTAATTTTAAGCGCCAACATAAACCCAATCAAGAGTTCGAAATGATTCGACCCTTCCTTTGTATGTTTTACTAAAAGCATCGCAAATAATTAACCGGACCGGGGTTGCCCGTAACCATGTTTAAGCTCATCTCGGAAATTTTAATTCTCAAAATGGAAGTACGTTTTTTTGCCGTTTGGATTAATGCCTCGCGGTGAACATAAACGGGGAAAAACGCAAAACAAAAAAGAAGAATTTTCCCTCGGGTATGCCATTACAAAACGGAAATGTTATAGAATTGTTAATTGACGGTATAGTTTATATGTATTTTTACTGCACAAGGAAAATTACCAACAAAATCAACGTCAACGACAAAATGTATCATAGTGACTTGAAGCTTTGTGGTAGCACTAAATACTAAAAATTCATTTTAAAAAATATTTAAAAACCCTCAACCCTTTTTTTTTAAACAAATTAATACATGGATCATTTTACTTGTATATGTTTTTAAGAGAACGCTTTGACTGTGATGTCGTGTGTGTTGTGTGTAATGTTGGGTCACTCTTGAATATAACGTCATTAAGTGTCGCAGTCTAGTTCCTTCAGGGAATAATTATAACAATACTGAATATTACTATCCAACGGTATTACAATATACAGGGCAATAAATAATAAAAGCTATTTAATACAAAGATATAATACAGTATCAGCTGAACCGCGATATACACAAGACAACAAGAAAAGAGGAACAAATAATAGCCCCTATAATATATAAACTGTTAGCGCGTGTTCTGCATTAGCCCTCGAAATCCGAAGAAAAAATCTGTGTAAAAGTATTAGGAAGGCCGTGTATCGCCTATGATCTAAAGCTAGAATATCAAACCTGATTCTGTGGGAAGAATTGCACATGGCAAATTGTTTCTAGTCAGCTCCTCACAGAAGCCGCTGCAATCAGTTAAAAATTCTTGTTATCAGTTAGATTTAAGTTGTAATAATACTGTGTCTAGTGCTTTTTTTGGCCATTCACGCCGGTCGGAAGCCGGATGGGCCCCGATAGTCCGTGGTGGAGGCAAGTTGTGGCTTCTT
The DNA here is from genome assembly GCF_029955315.1 of Cylas formicarius. NCBI lineage: Eukaryota > Metazoa > Arthropoda > Insecta > Coleoptera > Brentidae > Cylas > Cylas formicarius. The sequence goes on along the minus strand of NW_026844347.1, from coordinate 28,938,475 downwards.
TTTTGAATCGGTCAAAGTTCAAGTTGGAACTAGAGAATAATTGTTTGTCATCAAGCCATGACGTATGTGCCGGTGTCAGACCGAAATAATCCTCGACTGAAGTCGGCAATGGGCGACGTGTCTAACGTTATGGAAATTGTAAAGAAAAAGAAGAAGACCACTGTAGACTGGGTAGACTGAGTAGACACCATCTAGTCTAAAAACAAGAAACTTCACAAATCGTCTTGGAATATACTCCAGATGTCAAATATAGGTTAGGTAAATTGATGGCCAGGCTATAGAAGCATATTTCAAATTAGACCTAACCAACCAATACTACACCGACTTAAAAGCAGCAACACTAGAAAATGTTCAGCAGTTCCGAATAAACAATTCCAAGAGTTTCAACAGAGCTAGAAAAAGTAGAATTATTTAACATAACATAAAAAATACGAAAGTTTCAACATTTCCGAACATACATTACATTTTCAAATGTTAAGGTTAAGATTGTTCTGCTCGAAGCAGTCGTAAAAATTACAGCGCAGGTCCTTGAATCTTCATTCGTAAAAATTACAGAGCAGGTCCTTGAATCTTCATAAGGACCAATGCAGAACAATGTATCATGCAAGTAACATGTAAAGAAATTAAAAAATGGCCAACTAAAACCCAGTACAGATTTCTTTAATCAATGTGCAGTGGCCGATACGCTCAAAAGACTTTAAGCGTAAGCTCTACGAAGTTAGAAGTAGTGTAGATTGCCGTAAAGCCCCCCCACCTCCTTTTTCATTATGCGAAATAATGATAATTCACGGGAGCACAGATCTACCTCCTTTAGTAGAACTCACCAAAGCTTGACAGGATCGACAATTTTTAATATGATCAGAGTGTCAACTTCCCGATTAACGTACTATTTTAGGGTAATCTTTAAACAAAAGATACTTCGAGAAATGCGTTTGGCGTTTTAGACTCCATTTTTAATGGCAAGGAAGGTAATAAAACTCGTTCGGCTCTAAAGGTTCTATCATTTTGAAATACACTCGTAGTACTTTTTAAACTTCTTTGTCTCAGTTGATTATGTATGGTAATCTTTTACTGGAATAAAAGAAGTTTTCAAAGGGACTGTCAGAGATTAAAAAAATTATTTTATATTTCATAATTAATGATCCCGAGTCTTTTACATTCCAATGTATAACAATCAAGTAAAGAAAATCGGACGAATTTTTCACTATCCAAATTAAAATTTTCTATCCATTTTCTTGGACACCAGTAAATAGACGAAATGAAAGGTTGGCAGTCAAACAGTCTAGCCATGAAAATAAAAATGGGTTACATATATTTTCAAGCCTCAATTACGATAGAATGTGTTGTCGCATGATGCGATGATGTTAGAAGGGGTCTTATTCGAGAACCGTTTTGCAAAATACCAAGGCAAATCATTTACCACTCTATATATAGAAGAACCCTGCCTATAAAGATGGTTTCTGTCATTAAAAATTTCCAGTTGATCATGGATAAGATAAATATAAGCCACCGAGATATGCGATTTAATCTGTGATACAGTATTCACACACTTGTCAATAACGTTATCAATAATCGCGGCTGACACGACGGGGTTCGAGGAATATCTTCTTTTCTTATGAAAAAAATCGATGCACTCAGTGTCCTGAGAGCATTTATTTTGTTAAACCACTGACCATGAAAATAAAAATTCTGAGTTGACTTATTAAAAACGTAGATACATATTTTTTATAATTTTTGTAGATAGTTCTCTTCGGAGGAATTATTGACTTAGTATATAGAATGTGTACCGGAAAGTTGCTCAAACTTGGTGTGGGAATAGAATAGAATAGAAATTTGGAGTATAATTTATGGATCCGAACTCTAAATGTTTTTGTTTTTTTGTATCATTACCAGCGAATTATAGCTCGCAACTCATTATATCGGTAGTATTTCATAATAATTATGAATTCATTCGAACTAGGATAAAGTTGCCCAAGTAAAATATCCATTTTTGCAAATTCTTGAAAATTCTACGTTAGAATTAAATTTAAACCACAGGTCTATTAACAAAATGTCTTAATAAGGAATGTATCCATACCAGGGCTGATTTTAATCAAATGATTTAAATCACAATTAAAGTCATGATTCAAATGAAACTCCCATTTTTTTGTTACAAAAACCACAACGTTAAAATATTATCACAAATAAAAAGTAAAACACTCTCTAAAAAACAAGACAAATAATATGCTTTGGCATTTTGGTTGTATAGTTTAAACGAAAGAAGTAATTTTCCCCGTTTTTCTATACCCATTCTGTTGCTTATATCTGAGGAAGCAGTTGCACACAGGAACTGTTTTATTATCAGTAGCTGTTTCGCAATTTCTGGCTCATCTTTTTGTGATGTCTTCAGCTATTATCTCATATTTTTGCTTTTCAGGGTTCAACATATCGGCGTGATATAACGTAAGTGCCTGCTAATATCGATCCTGAATTTTTTGCATTTTTGGTAAAGGTCTACAACATTCTCGAAGATATATTATAGAAGATTCCCAAAGATTCGACAAATCTGTCGTGAGTGTCGTGGAACTGGAGGCGACAGAACTGTTAAGCGACGTTCGAGTGCCTAAAAAGAAAATAAAAACATTAAACAAAAAAATTTATAAATTTATACCATTGCAAATAAAAAATTAGTAAAGAGTTCATTGAATTTCATTCAATTTATACGGTTAACTTTGTGTGCATTATTTCCTAGATAAACAAATTATATGACATGAATATGAAGCACTTTTTTTATGAATTGAAAAAATAAAAAACAAGTATGCATGTAAAAATTATAAATATTAACATAAATAAAATATGCATAAATTCGAATTTTGGCAAGAAAAGACAAAGAGGACATGACATTAAATAATAAAAGTCTTAATTCGTTTGAAAACCTTTGACGCCATGGAAAGTTAAATAAAAATGAAATAAGTAATAATTAAAACATTATTTACCTACCTGTATTCATTTCTTGTCGCGTATTATTACAAATATTATGGTGTGCTAAGTCTTTGAACTATCCCTTGAATTTCTTTTTTGCGGATTTTACAAATCGCTCTGCACCCAGATTTATTTGGATCTGTTGTTTTAATGTAAGACTGCCATTTGCTATTTTATTTTCTTCCAGCCAATGCCCTATTTTCCACTAGTTCCACTCCTTTGACACACCACCAACTAAATACGCGAGACATATTCGACAACGACAATTCATATATCGGGAAAAACACAGATCCAAAATTAAAATCTTTCGTAATGCTACAAAAAAAAACGGGAAATACATATTTTTATGAAATTTTAAAAAAATCAATTATTATAAAAGAAACATGTTTTTTTTAATTCAATAATTTTTTATTTTTTAATAAAAATCTAAGTTTGCACAACACTGATCTATACGCTCACCAAGTTTAGCTAACCCTGTCTGCCTTTGTAGACGGTGTGGACAAAAACAAAGCGGTATAGTCATGAAATACGATTGATGAAATATGATTGATCTAAGACAACGTAGAGTCGCACTACAAGCGTCATAATCATTTCTGATTTCACAATGTCAGTGATCTGTTTTGGTCCGCTCAATAACGCCGCGTTGTTTTCAGCAAGCATATTAATTCATAGAGTTATTATTCAACGAATTGTCTCATAAGTCAAGAGGTCGCCTACACGCATAAAGGCTATGACGCTAATAAATGACCGAGTACGCGGTCTGCACGCACATCCGCATTCGAAAATTTATTAATATGATATTTTGAACTTGAATTAGAATACATTTTTTTTAATGTTTCCAAAATTTTTATAAATAAATGATTATTGATAACATACATGAAATCTTCAGAATTCCATCCACCGATAAAGACTAGTTGTGGTCAAATTGGTTTGTCTGAAACTAACCTGAAACAAAAATCATTATTAACCATATCATATTTTTCATATTTACATGAATAAATAATAAAAATTAGTGCTTTTATACTTAGATTAAATTTGGGAACATACACGTGCCACATCTATAAGGACTGTAATGAAAATGAAAACAGTTTACGTGTTTATGTGACCGTTTGCCAGACCGTCGAAGCATCAACAAATGACATGAGCATTAAATATTCCTCGTATTAAACGCATTCGAGAATTTATCAAAACTGTGCCAAATGTGTCCAGGTAAACCGATAATTTACCGTGAGAAATGCAATAATTTCCACAAGTTCACATGCCGTTAATATTTTAGTCTATTTTGAATATCGTTTCCTAAAATAAATTGTTAACATTTCGCCCATAAAATCAAACTATTTTTAGAAATATCGGCCGTTTTAATAGTACTAAAGGAGAGTGTTGTGGGAAGCATTTACAAAAACAGATTACCGCACTGAACACATCATTTATGTTTTGTATTTGAACCGCTTGTTCATTCACGAAATTTTGAACATTTCCATAACGTTTCTACTTAAATTTTGGGTTACTAAAAATGAAACTGGCTCTTCAGTACCATGGCTCGTTTGTTGAAATTTTTGTGTCTATTTTTTTAACGCATTTATTTTTCGATAAAACAAAAACTAGCTAAAGCAAAATGCGAATGAGAAAATGCTTTGGAAAATTATTGGGAATGATATTTTTTGGCATACGGTGTTTTTTAGGAAACATTCAACAAAATACCAACAAAAAAATATTTATTCATCGCTTGGTTAAGGGATAAAGTTAATTGGCAGAAAAAGGGGTCAAATAAAATTAGAAAGGACAAAAATGACGAAAAATTCCAGGTTGGGTAATTAAATTCCCTGTGTTAGGATAATTTAAAGCCTTTCCTTTTACCTCCCGGGGTTGACTCAATTTTTTGTGCGCTACAACATAAAATCTTTAAGAGATTCTAGGGCGTTCTACGATAAGGGAAATTTAATATTGCGATTGCAAACAGTCGACGTACATTCCAGAAATTAGAACAAATATTTTTCCGCGCTGAAACAATAATTATTTTAATTTCTATTGCGGCTTAATATATAGATACTTTATGAACCATTACAAGTATTATTATCTGTTTGACACAAAACAGATAAAGTTTATCGCCTTATACCAACGAAACACATCGTCGATAAAATCATAACGAATTAGTACGTACATTGATTAATCGCTATAGCGGAGATTTTAATTGTATTACAAACGGGATTCGTGTAAGTCTAAAGCCTTGACATTTTGTCGTAATTGATATTTTTATGCGCACCTTGGCAGATCGAAAGGTGTCACAAACCTTCTCGGAAATAGGGATTTAAAATGATGCTGTGTAAATAAAACATTGGCGATAAGCCGTTCTATTAGGTAAACAACAAACACGTTGCGATATTTGGAGCCAGCATATTGCAGCGTAGTTGTTTGCGGGTTGTCTGTGCTAAACCAATCCCTAAAAGCTTCGTTCACTAATACGATAATCATCGAGGTGATTAAGGAGGATATAATTTAAGACTAATTCATCTACACTCTGGTGTACGAAAACAAAATTTCAATTCCATAACCATAAAGTTGTTTGTTCTAAATGTGCAACATGGTGCAGACTCATTTGATCTGACCAACTAACCCCTGTCCTTATTGGACATATTAGGTAGAATTGCACTTTATTAAAAAATGCTATTCTATCAGAAACCATTATGTACAGAAATTATTTTCATTTTGTTTATTTGTTTTTTTGTTTCAATTATAAAATAATGTTGCTCACAACATTATTTTATAATTTAATAAAAAAACATATATGTTTTGAAAAGATATTTTGTGTTTTAACCTGGTTATGCTCAAATTCTCAATAAACAATTTTGAAAAGACCTTCGAATTGGAGACCATAGTTGCCATTTTTTTGGGAGTAAATAATTCTATATGGTTTTAACACTACTTATTTCACCATTCATTGTCTTTATTTTAAACTATATCTCAAAGTTTCAATTGGAATATATATCCAATCGTTATACATTATACATAAATTAATAATTTAAAATAAAGGCACTGGAAGTCCAAACAAATACTGGTCATTTTAACAACTCTTTGCTTACATCCTTCAACAATGATTTCAAACAAACATCTATATGGTTTTGTTATCCTTGGAATGTTCATTCAAAATTCTTTTAAATTTTAAATAGTTAACCCATCAGTGATGTATGCGACCATGGACATTTTTGAGTGTTTTCATTTATAACAGTCGTACTCGGGTTTCGCATGATTGGTAAACATTCATTTCTACGACGATGCCAAATTAACGTTTGTTTCTTTAAAGCATTCCCAAGAGATATTCCTTACGGCCTTATAGTCCGACAGGTGGTTGTGGATTGTTGGAGGAAGATTGCGAGTCTGTTCTTTTGGCAAACATTTGTTATTTAGCAATTTCACTTTCTTTCTTTGCATTTAAGTTAAAAACTACGGTACAGTTTAAAATTTAAAAATATAAACTATACTGCGCGACAAAATCAACGCATATTTTGTAAAAAAAGAAACTTTTATTGATGAAAATGTATAATGGGTGTCAACAAATCAACAGATTCCGAAGAATTTCGGAATCTGTTGAGAAATAGAAGTTGACGTCTATAATTTAAAAATAATTTTCGAAGTTTTTTTCCAAATATGCATTAACTTTGCAACGCCAGTTTATATGTATTCAACGAAAACATATCCAAGATTTAATAAAATAGCATTAAGTACCGATGTTCAATATATGATATATGATGTTTTATGCTGATTCGATTAACTTAGTATAACCTTTATCAGCATGAAGACATATTTTCATTTCATTTTCATTTGTGGATGGTAAAGTATAAATAATTTACTAGTGTTGCATATTGAAAACATTGCTACCCTGCGCTCTGCTCGTGCAATAACGAATTCGTGACTAAAACGGCGTTTACCAGACTTGTTGCATAATATACTATAAATATTGTATAGTGTTCCGCCGCCGCCATGAATATCAATCCGCGCGTATATCACACGCCTCTGTATATCACGGATCGCCTTCTTCGAATTATGACTAACTGAAACGAAGGAAAATATTTATTTACCCGTCAGCGAAACATATAACCAAACTGGTCGGATAAATAATCAACGCGAAGCCAAGGGTACCCACAAGTGTCTCCATATTTGCATTTTAAGAATGGCTAAATTATTTTTTCTATTTGTTTACTTTTTTTACTTCGTGTGGAAACTACGCATATACAATGGAAACAGCCGCGCATAAATTCGATAAAAATTAAACCCGTTTTTTTTTTTTCAGAAAACCCATGCTTTATTAGAGATGTTTTTTTCAATTGACAACTGACGCAGTGGAAGAATCGTCTTCCTTGCTTCCTACAACATTTGGAAAAATGGTATCGTCTGTGTACACAACAAAAATTTTATTGAACCGCAGTTTAAAACATTTAACTGCGGCAATACCATCGTGAAAATAAATAAGAACTAAAAGTTCAGATTTTCACGAAATTATATATTATGACATGACAATTGTTTCGACAACACCGTGTCTTTATCAAATGTAATATTTACAAACTACCTGCTACTATATATACCGAAAAATGACCATAAAACCTTAATTAATGTTGTTGGAAGAATTTAAGTTCAATAAAGGAGTGGTATTTAAATCTAATTGAACGTTAAGCAATACATTTGAATGTCTCATTTTGTTAATCTCCATGGCTTCCAATAAATTTAATTTTCTACTTTTTGTGGCTATGTGTAATATATCAAAATTGTCGTCAAAAATGTGTTTTTCTGTGTTTAAGTGTGTAGCATAATTAGAATCTAGACTATTGCTTTTAAACGCTCTTATATGTTCGTTAATGCGTTTCTTGAAGGATCTACCTGTTTGTCCAATATAAATTTTAGGACAAGATCCACATTTCAACCTGTAGACACCTGATTTTTGGGATTTTGGACATTTCTTCGATTTATTGTTTTTTAAATATTTTCCTATTGTGTTGTTAGTTCTGAAAACTATTTTTAAACCACATTTTGACAAATGTTTTGAATGTTAGAATTGAGTATGAAGTCGTGTCTTTCCGTATATAAAACAAAAATAAGATGTTTTTTATTACTCAGATACATTGCTAATGTTGGGACTGGTCGATTGACCATTGTCAGCTGACCACTTTTTAATTGATTAGTCAAAAATTGTTTTAAATAACATCTTGCCACTGTAGAGTGTTATCCATCATTGTTTAATAATAATATGTATATTTTAGTAAATTATTATGCGTTTGTGATGCCCAATTTACCTATAACCCTCTTCAAGGAATATGCAAATACGATATTGAGCGATTCGGGGAATAATCCTTACGACGCGACGGCGCCGTAACGCACAATATAAATAAATATAAATTTCATGGTATTTTCAAAATTATTTATTTAATATTAAATTGACATAAAAATGTTTGACCGGTCAATTCGACAACCCTATATGTTACACATATCCGTATCCTCTCTTCTAATTAATGATGACATACAATTCAGTAACTCTAAATATGAGTCTTCGTTCATCGCGTTGGCATCCACACATGATTACGCCAATCATCTGCGTCGATCTTCAAGTCGAACTTGCTAACGTTTCGCCAGTCATCCTGTTGGGTTCTTCAGAGCTTAACTGAAAATACTTCGCATTTTACTCTGTACCTGCTTATATATTGTTTGAGGGGGGCAGAGCTAAATAAGGGGCATAAACAATGTCTCGGATGATTGATTTCAATATTGGTGACAGGTAAAGACCTCAGTCGCGGTTAAGATTGTTAGGTTGCTTATGGATTTCTATAGACTTTAGGATTTCTCATTGGTAGAAGAATTGATTACATGCAAGAATTTTAGAATAAATTCTATGAACTGCTGATGAGTTTATTTGTCTTAGTCTAAAGGCTCTTTCAGGTTCTTTGAGCCTAGTTCATATTTTTCGTCCGGTCATTTCAAATGGAATTTGGTCTTTCATGGATCGAAGATGTTGATCTTCTCAGGCCTTTACTTGTCACCAATATGGGAATCACTCATCCGAGACGATGTTTATGCCCCTCATTTAGCTCCGTCATCCTAAAACTATATATATATGCAGGTACAGAGTAAAATACGAGCCAGTTTTAGTTAAGCACTGAAGAAGCCAACAGGATGATTAGCGAAACGTTAGCAAGTTCGACTCGACAAAAACCGAGGCAGGAGGAATACAGAAGTTTTATAAAAAGTAACAAATTATTTTCGTTCCCCGAAAATTCTGCTTGAAAGCAACTTTTTAAATCGTGAGCGAAAACTGTCATTTTCTGCGAAGTTGTCCAATTTCATGAATAGGTTCCAATTCAATTTTTACCGTAAACATTCGAAACCGCGCATAATTTCAACAAGATATTAATTTTACTAGACTGAACAGTGGAGTGGGGTAACGGATTTGATGATGACGAGATTATAAAAACGCTATGAGACAAAATAGTCATGAAGAAAATTAAAAGTCTTCACCAACAAATAAAGGTTTCATTTTTTTAGGAAAAAAACACTATTTTTCGTGATTAATACATATTTGTTTTAATGAGTATTACTGTTGTATATACGCATTTTGTTGATTAGAAAAACTGCTGTGCTGAATTTTGCTAACCCCTTGAATGTCGTCATTGGTTGTTAAATTGTTGTTGGTTGTTGGCAATTGACTTGGAGAAACCTCCTTGAAAGGAATTACAGATCATCAGGCGTTACTGACCAATATTCATTTTTTCTCGCATTAATTAGGTCTAAAAAAAGGAACCCTCCGGAATTATTTCTTAAAGTTAAAATAACTTGGTAAAATATCTTTAATGTTTCGCGTGTTACGAAAGCATTTAAAAACAATTTCCAAATCGCGCCAAGTCGGGTGACGTCATACCTTATAATTTGGGGATAAAATGTAATCAGCTGATTGCCGATCTTATTGTTTACACCTGGATTACTTCGCGTTATTTTTGTTTTTAGGCTTTTATTATGGAGGAACAACCTCTAATTTGAAAACATACGATACCAGTCTCTCTTTTTAAGATCGAAATAAATATATATATAGAGTATGTTTATATTGGCGAAAATACTTCTGGTAATAGCAAGTGGCATCCAGCACGCACTATGTTTTTGTTCACCCAGTTCGACACCCTGACAGTCAATCGCCTTGCCAAAAACGGAATGAAATTTCTTATCCGTCTTCGTTGCTTTTTGATTAAGCGATTTCCTGTTTGTAGGTGTTCTCTTCGCATGCCGCAAACAATATCCAGGATTAAAATACACTCCACCCGCTGCATTAATAATGATCTATGTGTTGAATATTTATGCAAAATGATGCTCAAGTAACCCCGTTCGCCAGCGGTACTGTTTCAACTATAATTGTGATGCCGACAATAATTTTCAATTTTAAATTTTGCAGTTGCAACAATGTCCATGCAAATCAGCAACGTAGTACGAAATGTCTAGTTAATTTTAATTATTTTATATTATGCAGTTCCATGATTGTTGTTATTATAGATGATGACATAAACTAGTCTTATTTAGACACGATCCGTTAGTCAAATGAATATGCATGCCTACGTGAGAATGTTGTTAAAAGCAGTCTTGGTATAAAACATAATTAAAGGGAGTCCTTGTATATAAGGTCGATACTTTTGAAGTGGACATTTTTGACAACGTTCAATGCTAACAAATCATTGTTTTTTGACTTAAATGCGAGCTTAGTTGCAAATGCATATAAGTAAGAAAAAAATTATAAAATTGTACTGAAGTGGCTTTTACTTGATGAAAATCCATTTAAAATAGTTAAATAAGAACAAACGTTGTTCAGATTTTCACATAAATATATTTAAATGACAGCTGTCATTTAAATATATTTATGTGAAAATCTGAACGTTTGTTCTTATTTAAGTATATTAAAAAACTATAAACTCTGCTTGTTTCTTGGCAACCGTCAACGGAAAGTGAATATTTTAATATTTTATTAAGCAATCATAATCGTAATAATTCAAAAATTTCATACTTGGCAACTATTTGGCACTGGATTAATAACAACGTCAGTCTAAGGTAAATATCATAAAATTTGGTAATTCCCTTGCAAATTATGTTTTGGTATACACTAAGCACATACATTTTTTATTCATATGTACGACCCAGAGATCAATTAGTATATTCAAAATATGCAATTCTTTTTCGAGATTTATATTTATAATACTTTTGAAATTACTAAAAAATGTTCATATATAGGTCAAAAACTGCTTAGTTATCAGAGTTATATAGATATAAATTTTTAAAACAATTTATTGAAGTTTATTTATATTTCTGGAACATTAACCCATATCAAATTCAAACCAAGCAAAAAAATTGACTTAACCATTATCGTAGAGAGTTTTTTAAAGAAAAATGTTCCTCTTTCTTGTGGAGGAAGACATAATATTCTGTCATTTCTTTCTAAACACTAAAAATATCACAATCCAAATACTAAACCAGTTATACTTAAATGTTCGCTATAAGAAGTAAATTAAAAATTTGAAAATCATTAAACTGATTTGCTAGATATTGACGTAACACATCAAACCGATCAATTAGATTCATTCATAAATTTATATTGATTCGCCAGTTCGATATATTAATCAAGCATGTGACCTTAAAATTGTTGCGAAGGTATTCTTTGTTTGTAACATACACGAGCAAATTTAGCCGCATTTCAGACATTTTAAACTCAGAATATGAAAAATGCGACAGAAACAATACGCCTTTCAAAGAATTTACTCCTTTCCAGTTTGCAGAAATGCAAAATTAAAAACGGCGAATTTTGAGACGGACACGCAAAGACCCTCCGGGCAAATCTGAACGTGTATGGCAGACGCTCCGCAGCGAATGTTAAGGTTAAAAGTGAAACCAGTTAGATTAATGGGCTCTTTTTGCTCTTATTTTTTGTCGTTGATATTGTTAATGAAAAAGCGTTGTTTAATGAAATATATCAAGGGGAACAGCTGGGGGATAAATTGCCCACGGAAATAGGACTCATTATTTTTTGCTTCTGGAAGATTTATTTGCGTTTGTTTGAGAATGTAAAACTCTTAGTTGCGATACGGTCGGAAAAGTTTTGTCGTAATTTTAGAAAACCCACGTTAGGTCTAAAAATAATTCATAAATTTTTGGATAGGTAGGCGACAATCATGCAAGTGGGATTAAAAATGAATGCAAAATCGTCAACACAATGAGGCAAAACATCAATTTAATTAACTTACAATTAATGATATATGTGGCAATATTGAATATGAATATGATATCTCAGATCACTGTATTGTTTCTTGTAATCTCAAGCTGTAGAAAGACCGACATCCAACCCTTTTAGAGATTTTTCGGCATTTGATAATGAATTGTTTATTAGTCTTAGAGCAATTAACTGGGATCTTTTATACTCTTTTAATGATATAAAAGTTGGCTTTTTTACGAATAATATGAATTATTTACTAAAAACAGAATTAAGAGACTCTTAGCCCCTTGGCTTTCAGAAAACCTTAAACTTTTAATAAAATTTAAAATTAGGTCACGTTTAACATACAAGCGCGTTAAGTCAGATATTGCTTTAAACGAGTATAGTGAATTACGAAATTTTGTGAACTCCTGTGTGAGAGCCGAAAAAAGGGCACATTTGGCAAGTACATTTAAGGCTGATCCTAAACAATCCTAAATAATTTGGTCCCATTTCATTCCGTTTTGCTAAACTTTACCCTGAGGAAGTTAATAATAGTTAATAGCTCATGGCTCAGACAATATCGATATAAAAATGATTATTTTGACTACTCCGTATTTAGTCGATCATATCACTTTCCTTATTAACAAGTGTCTGTTTAAGTTATACCCGTTCCAAGGAAAGAGTGTTCAAGTGGCATTAACGATTTTAGACCAATCAGTTTGTTGCCAACCATCTCAAAGACTATTGAAAAAATTGTAGCTAAAAAACTTTGTCAGTTCCTATGCAATAACACAATCCTCCTAGACACTCAATCTTCAAACTTTCAACCTTTTCACAGCACTACTTCTGCCTTGCTTCATGTTAATGATGATTTATTGACAGCACCGGATTCCAAATTCTCTTGTCTCATACTCTTGGACTATAGCAAAGCGTTCGACACCTTGGATCATTTAAATCTCTTTCATTTTTTAAAATTTTTTTGGTCAGAGGTACCAAAGGGTAGTTATAAGAAATAGTCATTCAGATGCCATTGCTTTGGAGAGGGGTGTTCCCCAGAGTATTTTAGGACCTATTCTGTTCTCAGTTTATACAGCTGACTTCTACACTTTTCTTCTTAAATTTTGTAAATCTCATCAATACGCCGATGATACTCATTTATATTAATTTTTTTGTTGCTAGTGAAGCTTTAAATGCAGGTACTAAAATAAATTTAGATCGAAAAATAATTTCGGAGGTATCTGCGGCGCACATTATCGAATACTAACAAAATAATAATAAAATAAATAAAATGGAATGGATTGTAAAAAATGCTTTTAAGATTACGCTAAATGATAAGTGACTTGCGATTTTCTAAGCATGTTGGCTGGGTGTTACAAAAATCCTTGAGAACATTGTATATTCACAAATATTTTCTCAGTCTAACTTAAACTTTGTGATATGTTAGTTTCATCCCATGTCGCTTATGGCAGTATCGTCTATTGGCCAGCTATACTCAATCGAGATAAGGAGAGATTCCAACGACTTCAGAATGCTTGTATTCGTTTTGGTTACAATCTCAGAAAGTATGACCATATTTCACGGTGCCTCTCTGATTCGGGTTGGCTCAAGCTAGAGGACCACTTTTGTGTTCTTACTAAACTCCAATAAGACCCCGTCGTACTTGTTTGATAAATTTTGCAGAGGAAATGATATTCATAATCGAGACACCCGTCATTGTTTAAGATATTGCGTTCCTAGACAGATTTCGATAGCTTTCCAGAGGTCTTTTAGCTATAACGCAGTAAAATTATTTAATGAAATATCTTATGCTATAACGTCCCTCGCCACAATAAAGATCTGCAAAAAAGCGTTAATATTGTTTATTAGGCCCGCCAGTACCTAGCAAAAGCGTATGAGTTTATGAGGTGCGTCTATTTCTTGTATTTACGATGCATATACGGGCGAGTATTTTGTTGACAATTATGGTGTTGGTGCAGTTGTTCTTGTGGTTACATGGAAGGGCGCAATTTGCGTATGTCACCACTCTTGTATCATTACTTATATTGTAATATTTTGATTATCAATAAAGACAGGTTTTTATTATTATTATTATTATTGTTAGTATTAACATACTTTGCAAAGTTCAACAAAAAGAAACACGTCACTGGGATACCATTTACCCTCGCATTCCAGGAAAATAGGTCGACACAACCCTAGCATTACATTAATTTACTCGTAGTGTAATGTGTCAATCGCCGAGGATTGCTAATCACAAACAAATTATCCACACCGAAATTGGCACGTGAACCAATAAAGAACGGAAAAGAGTATTTTCCAAAACATCGGAGCCAATGCGCTTGACAGCTCCCTGTCTGACTATGACGCACGGAACAGATCTAAAAATAATGTTTATGAGACGGAGAATTAAAACATGTGGTATATTGAGAATCGCAGGCCTGTAATATGAGAGAAACTGATTAGGAGCAAACGGCGTCAATTTAAATTTTGCCTCTGCCTGCCTCTCTCTTCTCCCAAGGGAATTTGTATTCATCATTATCTTAATCCCAATGCAAAGAAAATATTAAAGATTTGGTATTTATCTAATCGCGTGACAAAGCGCATCAGATTATATTTAAACAAAATAATTGATTTACAATCCGTTTTAATAACGCAAGCCACACAATTATCACTATAAACGAATACAATATTGAGGACGTGGTATAATCCTTTGACGATACAGGGCAATTCAATATTTTCAAAACACAGCTTAAATCTGGCAGTTCAATTTGCGTTTCAATTTGACAAACCAAAGATCAAACCGTAACAGATCTGCTTAATTAATTAGAAAAATTCGAGCCGTGTCTGAAAGTACTTCTTAGTCCGGATCTGTTTCCGTGTTCGCTTGTAAGTCGTTTTGAAAACCTGTCGGTTTTACTTTCGTCGAAAAAAGATTGTAACTGCACCTGTGTCTGAGCTGGAAAAATAAAATCCTCAGATGTATTAATACACATCTGAATTATTTATCAGTGAATTTATCTATGGTGCGACGCTGACACACAATAGTTACTTTACAATGTAAATTGGCAATTGGTGTGCACGATGGAAAATACGACGTTTTGAAGTAAACGATAAACTGAATTTAAATGACACCGTTTCTATGCGTTAGCGTCAACTGACCAGTGAATGTGTCCAGTTACTAGCTAGTCATTTTACTTATTTCATTGTTTAGACAATAGGGGCTTTGCAGTAAATAAGTATGAGCAGTAATATAAAGAGTACTTCCTATCTTTTCTTCACGCAAAATGAAAGTGTTGAAACAAATTATGGAATTGCAATTTTTGTTTTTTTGTTATATTCCCTTTTTGATATTTTTTTGTCATTTGCGGGATTGCATTATTTACAAAAATAGCTGGTTGGTATACGTTAGTCAGTTAGTCACAGGAACGTTTGTCATTATAAAAACTGTAATTCTTTGTAAACTTTGTAATAACATTAAAATTGGTTTAAAATCAACACTTTCATTCTACAAATATGGTTAGAAAATGTCAACCCATATAACTATTGAAGATATAGAGGTCCTGCTAATAATAAAGGAAGTTATGAAGCAACTCTAAGAATTATGTCCAATATATCCCATTAAATTTTCAAGTATAAAAAAATGAACATAGAGGCATGAGCGAAAGATCATTACCGTCTCTAGGAAAATGTTATAGCCACCTAGGCGCATTAAATTTCACTGTATTATATAATACTATCTGTCAATCAAATACAATGAACTGAATTAAACGGATACTTTATTCTTGTCATCATTTTGATCTATTTTTGTAAAATTATTGTTTATTAATTATATTAATATATATAATACATTAAAAAGTAAATTATGCAATGAGATCAATCAAGAAAAACATGCACTGAGAACTAAATGAATTAATTATATGAATACATTTCGTTTTTTGTGTAAAAACTGTTTTAGCTTATTTTTAAATTCATATTTTTTTACAATTTTCACGCTTCTGGGTAAAATATAAAAAAATGCAATTATTTTGCTTTTATGGGTAAATATTTTTTTTTGTAAACGACAATTTATTTGTAAAGTTTTCTTTAACAAGGTAAATAAAAAAGATAAATTGATTTTTTATTTTTTTAAGTAAAGTTTTAAAGGGAAGCGCCGTCGAACAAAAAACAACTGATAATTTCAATTTTGTCTTATTCTCTGAAACACGGTTGGACATACCGAAACGTTGAGATTTAATTCAAATACAGGCAATGGAAGTACAAGTTACCAGTTTCAATATCGTTAATTGTAGCATCCCTCTTAACTCAAGTCGCTGCTGCAGAAGCTGAATATTAACATGCAGTACACGTTCGGGTCTTTTTTACATAAAATTAATTGAAATAACATACTTTCACCCCGGAAAATAAAGATCATAATTATCAATGCTCCACGAACACTAAATTTTAATGAGGTCTCAAATTAATTTTTTTAATGAATAATTAAAACTGAAATTAAAGCAGACAAGCGTAAGAATCGACACGATTAGATTAGTTAATTGATCGCCTTATTCTAAATAATACAGATAATTGGTCAAAAATATTTACAAAATTGTGGTGCTTTTTTAATTCTTTTATGCAAGTTCGTCCCTTTCTGCATATCGGTGTTTGTCTGTATGCGATGATACCAAACAATTGCATTAGTAAAATTGGAAATGATAAAATATAAAACAGTTTTCTGGAATTAATCAGCATCTTGCCGATTTAAGAAATGAGCTGGAAACTGTTGTCAATGAATTCTAGTTCAGCGTTTATTGGGCTACCTTTCATAATAATAATGAAGAGTTATTAAAAACATGGAATTCAATTCCTGCAATATTTCGACATTTAAAAAACATGCGATTCCTATCAATTTGTTTCTTCCGTAGATGCGTGTGAATTAGTATTTTCTGAATCGAATTTTTAAAGTTAGAACTTAAAAATAGAATGAAAGAAAAAAAAATTAATCGAATCCGATGCAGTAGGTACTTTCGTTTCATGATATAAATGACATAATAATGATTTCTATTCTTTTTATTGACCTTGTTTTAGAATGAAGTGCGATGTATGAATTCATAATATTTATTTAAAATAGCTTTTTAATTTTTGATATTGGCCAAGCGAGCTTTTAAAACACTTACATTTTGTCCATTTTTTCAAATAGTCCCGACACGGCGAGGTAAAGAGATAAGAAATATTCGGTCATAAAAATGTTGGCAATCACCATGAGACGAAATAAAAAAGTTCCTATTTTTTTAGTTTAATAGTTTTAAAAAAAATACGGTTCTTTCAATTTTTGTAGACAAAAAATCTACAAACCATATTTTAAATCGACTTTCTCTTTCTAATTCACTTAGCTTTATCGAATTCCAGAGGCTATACGATTTTGCGGGGAAGAGAGATTAACTCGAGGTTAGAGTATTATCGGTACTCTAAAGATTAAATCAATTAAAAGCTGGGTTTTTAAAGCGAGATTTCCAATCAAACAAATAAAAGGAAATGCTCCTGAAACCAACATTTTTTCGCCACCGGCTTTCTAAAACAGATGTTTTATTACGGTTCAAGTGTGAATCCAATGTTAAAAAATTCCCAGCGTCGGCCTCAACATTTGCATAACATTAATCCACGTTAAGACTCCACATTGCACATTAAACTGTCAACTATAAATTAAGTATACAAGCGAAAATCGTTTTATTAAACGTAACGACGTGGGTTGTGTGAGCAAAAAAAAAACACGGTGGATTTTATTGGATTTTAACACCAAACTCTACCGAAAAATAACAAAAGGAAACTTCTACCTAAATATGGGGGCTTCATAAACAGCGTATTAATATCAAACCGTTAATTTATTGCTAAAAGTAAAATTTCGTAATTTTAAAATTACGTGCTTTAAAAAATCATTTCCATTAATTCCAGTGGCGCGAACAATCCTATTTTTTTTTTGCCCTTTCGACAAATGAGCAACCCTTATGCTAACAACGTGGATTCGGAATAAACCAAGCAGAAAAAAAATCACATTATTCAAAAATTGCCAATTAAAAAAACGTAAATCCTCCTCAAGCAAATATTTGTGCATGTTCTCCTGGGTACCTGCGGTGGGAAAGATATTAATTGCCGTTCTAAATGAGCGCACTAGCGAATTTCAGTAATAACTATACGTGGGAATCTTATGCAACGAAAGAAGATACTTATTTTTATCACTTTGGTTTAATTGGTTATTGTTTTCTTGCACGTATTTTGTATCTCACCAAAGTTATTATAAGTCCACAACTTAGATTTATAACACGAGGGGAGAACGAAGATCTGGCGAATAGGGGCAGAATTTTCATGTATATTTTGACAACAATCCTATCGGCTTCTTTATAGCTAAGTTGAATAAAACATTCAACTTATAAAAGACAAAAGGCAATTCTGTTTTAGAGACTAACACAATAAACTTTAAATAATCCCTATTAACATGCTAGAATACTGAATGCTATGCGTGTCATCCGATTTCCTTCGTTCAGTAAAACACCAAAGCACAACTCGCTTTGGTGTTGCACAATCTACTATTAGTACAAGTGAGTAAAAATAGATTGTTTACAATATTACTTGAAAATCATCATATATGATAAATTAAGACTGCATCAACCAAATTTACTTAACACACGAAATTTCTTATTTGTTTGAAATTTTCTTGAAATAAAGTTGGGAAAAAATGTATTGCAAATGCATTGCATTTAACCAGCTTCCTACCAGTTACACCGATCATGTGTAGGAGAAATTTTATTTAGGAAAGATCCAAGAATGATGGAGTACGGAAATTGTGTTAAGAGAATGCCGCCGCAATTGCGTTTATGCCATTAGACGACATGAACACGTACATTGCGTGACGCATACTAAAACTTGCGCACATAATCACTTAATGTGATGTAGCCGCCGGTTTATCACGGATTCTTCTGGGAAGGGCGGAAACGTTGCCGAAAATACTAAAACAAGAAACATGATACTTTATAAGGAGCATTCGCATTTTACTGACACAAATAACAAAGTGTTCTTCCAAGAAAAATTGAATAAAAAATTAAACAATACTCAACTAATATTTACTGATCAATCGAAAAATTTAGGAGTAATAATCGCTACTAATTTGCGATTTAGAGAACATGATGAACATTTAGTTAATTTTGGTTAGTTTCAATTTAAGGCTAATTTATTACAACAGGAAAATTTTGGATTAAAAACTAGGATTTTGTCTTGCGTTCTCACACAGTTTAACTACCAGTTTAGCTGATAGTTAAGCCCTCAAGAAGTCGATAGGATGATTGGCAAGTTCGATTTATCGACAACCGATGCAGGAGGAATTCAGAAGATTTGTAAATAGTATTACAGTAGGCTGTGGAAGTTTAAAAAATTATCTGTGCTGTCCTTTGATATGGAGTTTTCTTGACACAAACTGCTATTATCGTTTAATCTTAATCATGATATTAGAAACTTCGAAGCTATAGCTTATAAAATAAAATGCTAGGCTAGACTTCGCCTCTATGGATGGTAACAGCTCAAAATAATATTTTGAATAAAAAACATGGCAATATATTTTTTTTCTCTACAATAAAAGCTGCAATTTAACTTTATTTTATTTATTTATTTATATATTAGATTCAAATTTAAATTTTATTATGATAAAACATTTGTCCAAACTAGGATGTAAAAATTTTTAAACTTTTTTATAACCGCCATGTTGATAGAAATCTAATTTCATTTTTTAATTCTCTCCGTCTCTGTTTCAGATGCACGTTGAATCTAAGTGGATTATATGTTCGTGCGCTTAAATGTA
This sequence comes from Cylas formicarius, assembly GCF_029955315.1. NCBI lineage: Eukaryota > Metazoa > Arthropoda > Insecta > Coleoptera > Brentidae > Cylas > Cylas formicarius. The sequence continues at coordinate 28,918,481 of NW_026844347.1, read as the reverse complement.
ATTTGGTAATTTATTTACTTTGCTTTTAGTTAATATTGCTTATACAACAGGACTTATTAGAAATAAAAAAAACTTCATGGCCACTGATAAAAAACTATAATTGTAGAATACAAAATTATTCCCTTAATATTACAACGTGGTGAGGGAGTTTTAACTACGGTAACATACAGATACAGAAACGTTAACATGTCGACAATTGACGTAATGCGTACCTAGATGGTAGTAATTAAATTAATCGATGGTTATTTTCACAGACATAAATACGAAATTGCATAGTCAGTACGGTATTAGCAAATTACAGGGTTGAGGCAACAAGTGTCCTAAATATAACCTCAAAATTGTTGTCATGGCGCTTTACTTTTCGTACCTACATAGGTATATTATAAATTTGAAACGTGTCCACAAAATATTGTGATTGTACCTTGTCTATTATACATGGTAGCCGATAAGATAAACCAGATAAAAACTATATTTTAACAAAAAATCAGAGAGATTCTTTTTAAGCCATACTTTATTTGGTAGTGTATAAGTACTGCATTAAATGGCGGTAAGTACCTGATGGGCATTTCCTTGGTCAATAATGGGTAGCCCGTAAACAGACTTCATCACCGTTCCTTAGTAACCGTGAATTTACTAATATTGTGCGCAATAATATCGAAAATAACATAAAATATAAATTGATACCGTCAAAACACCAACCTCTCATTTGCATCTTAACCGATCTCGCAAAACTTAACTAATAAGTTTTATGAATACGTAAAACTTTGTTTCACTGCCAATCTCGGCCAAATTAATGCCAAGCTTTCGAAGTGTATAAATAAGATCGGGCAACCATAAAATTGCCGTCGATTTAACGCGAAAATACACGAGAAAGAATAAAAAGAACTTGAACCATATGGAATAATGTGTGTCATTATCAGTTTCACCGCGTATGGACCAGTGGAACAGTAGTATGCGTGTTACAAAAAACGAAAATTCCAAAAACCAGTTTCGAGCTTAATTGAAATATGAATTAATTCCCAATAAGAGATGTTAATTTATCTGGTCAAATGGTCAGGTGGTATAGTAATGTGTATGTCACTCTTTTTTTTTGTTATAGAGTTCTTTACTGTCCTTTATAATTTTTTTTATTTAAAGGAGATACTCATTGTTTCGCATTGTCTGTGTGTCAGGCGGAGAGAAAGGATAGAAGGATACTGCTGACTTCTGGACGGTTCAATTGAGTCAACTGAATGACTTTCTGCACTCAGATTTGAGTGGAATTATTTTGCTTTATGAAAAATATGCACAGCGAGTCTCTGACTACAACAAAGAGCTAATTTGGCTGTCGGCGGGCTAGTTCAGTACTTGTGCGATCTAAACCTTGCTGTTTCGGTGTGTTTATGGGTTATTATTTGCGAACGTCATTGTGTAATGGATACGGCTGACATGTTTTCTGTAATTGTGTGCATTGGTAACCGGCAATTAAAAGGAATTGTTACTGAAAAACAAAGAAAAAAACGATACTAAACAAACTGATTCAAATGGCCAAAAAATCAGTTCGGAAAAGTCCAGCGAAAATACAAGCGCTTCAATGTATATATATTTGATAACACATTTAAAATTAACATAAGTTCTCAACCAAAATCAAAGTAATTTAACCAAAACAGAAAGTGCTTCTTGCTATAAATAGTTTTTGCTACTAGTTTATGTACAGTTTAGCGAGTAAATGTTTTGGAATGCACCTCTTTTTTTGTAAATATTTAACAGCATATCATCACGTTCAGCTTTATTCAGAAAATCGTTATATGCCAACATCTAGCTGCAAAGAAAATTACAAAAATTATGTTTTAATCTACCAAAATAATATAATTTCCAATACAATGTTATTTTTTAGCAATAATTAACAATTACAACGCGATAACAGTTAGTCAGAGCGTATTTTGAACCTCAAAATTTATTACATTACGAAAAGCACGACTAACTATTTAGATTAGGATTAGCACATTTTTGGAACACTTTTTATATAGTTTATCTTTATTTGCGAAAAGATTTTCCCGAAACGATAAGAAATATTCCGACTACAGAGCGTAGATATCTAGATCCATTAATATTAGTATCGTAAAACCGAGTGCTTAACTTTAGCGTCACTTAAAATGCGAGACAACGGCTTAATTTTTTTATAAAAGGAAACTTTTATAATTAGGCTAATATCTATTCATAACGCCGACACATTACCGTTTTTAAAAGCGGCAACGTTTGCAGGTTTTAATGAACTCTGCAGGTTTTCGTAGTTTTTTTTTGTACACGACATGGTGCTTGTTTTAATTTGAGAAACATACATTCCATTACTGTGTTACAATTACGGGGGATTTTTAAAAGAGAACGTGTTCAGTGATGAAGTTAACTATCGGGAAAATTTTTGTAATTGATTTTCATCATTTATGAACAGACACAGCAATGGAACCGGTAATGCAGCCAATATCGATTTCGTGAGGCAAATTTTATTTACATGGAGGAGTGGAGTTATGGGTATTTTTTCTTTGTCATACACTTAAATGCTAATGGCAGATAAGTGTAATAACAGATTGTTTTACATTATTTCTCAATTGGTCTACCTGTTTGGGGTTTTTATTTTGATTATTTTTGTCGCTAACAATCTTGGGTATGTAGAAACCAACTAATAATTTCATTCTATTATTAATTAATAAAGAATTTTAAAATTCCAAGTTCCTAGTCGTCTTTTTGCATTATACACAAGGTTGTTTATAACTGGATAAAATCACCACATTGTGTGGGGCTTTCAACCGCATAGGAAGGGACGAAAACAAAAATTGGAGGTGCACGAAATGTAAATGAAGGTACGTGGGAATGAATAACATTTAAGCAAAACGTGACCGAAATTTGGCTTATCACATAGCGATGATGCACAGTAGATTATCGATAAATATAGTGATAATCAAGAAACGAACTTCATATCACCTGAACCAACCAGAAGAAGTCCAAACTATTTTTTATTTTTCGTGATACCTAAAAGCGTAGGTCGATACTCAGATTCAAGTATTTTATACCTATTTTCAACGGTTTTCTTGTTAATTCGAATTTTGTATCAAAAGTCGATCAAAATTCTTTCTAGTTAGCATTGACTTTGACTAGGGTTATGCAACTGACAGGTCAGTTTTTGATTTTCCGTTACGCATCGTTTGTAATACGCATTTTTTTATGGGCTCATGTCATTTTAAATTTTTATTTAATTTAATACAAAATTATCTTGACCGGCTTGAAGAATTAGGGAATTGACCGGTCAATTTTTTTTGTGTCAATTGACCGAAATAATTTTTAAAATACCACGAAATTTATATTTATTTATTTATATTTACTTATATTGTGCGTATTCGGATATTCCTTGAAGAGGGTCATAGGTAAATTGGATATCACAAACGCATAATAATTTATTATAGAATACATATTATTATTAAATAATCATACAATTGCAAGAAGTTATTTAAAACAATTTTTGAAGAACCATTAAAAAGTGATCAATTGACCAGTCAATTAGGAAGTGGCCAATTGACCGGTGAATTAAGTGGTCAATTGACCGTCAATTGACCGCTTCAGTCCCAAGAAGAATTTTTACCAAATTTGATATTTTTTCAGATTTATTTGTGAAAATAGTTAAGGAAATCTAAAGAACTCTGGAACTGGCCATCGAGAGCATCCGATTTATATGTAGCTCCTGGACTTCGTAGCTGTACTCTCTGCACACCGCGTGTTTTGCAGATGATTTTTTTTAAAAACTGTGGCACTAATAGATATCTTGGGTAATTTGCAGCGTAAAGTAACATGGACCGGTGTTTCGGCTCAACCATACAGTGTTACGTATATGTACTGAGTTGTATGTGCTTGCAAAACATTGAAATATGGACTTGGTGTATAACATGGTATATTACCTTGTTCGCCTACTTCAACGCGTCCATTAAATGGGCTTAAAACCGATATATTATTATTTGCGTGTGATACCGCATATGAACCATGACGTTTAAATTCATTACGTCGTATAAGAACTGGGTCATTATCTGCACATTTATTTTACAACTTTGATTCTTTAAAATATAATAAGTGAAAAATAATCAAACACTTTTACTAAAATTTGGGTGAGATAGATTATTGATTACAAGCTCTTTAGTTTTTACAATGGATAATAAATACATATAGCGTAACTAGTTTTATGAACGGTACTTTAGCCATGACTTTTTTTAGGCACAAGTGCGGCGCAGCGAAGCGAATGTTCAACGAGTGTCTGAATAAGTCTAAACGTGTTGCGACAATGTTTGCTGAAGCTGACGTTTTAAAGTGACACTTTGCGCAACGCAGATGATTACACAAGTCTACAATGACTTTGAAGTTTGAAAGCTGTTTGCTTATTTGCATAAATATGGAAAGAAGACGACATTGTGTGAACAATCCAAATAACTTTTGTTATGTCTGTGGTAGTTATGAGGTAGTAAAGCAAAGGCAAACCATAACTTCCTTTGTGAAAAATGTATACCACGCTTATTTTCGTGTAAAACTTGGCAACCAAGACTGGACTCCTCATACTGTTGGTTCCGTTTGCGTTGAAGCATTAAGGAACTGGCAAAAAGGTAGGAAGAAATATTGACGTTCCTATAGTATGGCGAGTGTCTAGGAATTGCAATGATAATTGTTATATTTGTTCGTGTAATGTTGTGAATATAATGTTCGTGTGAATCGACAGAAAAAAATTAAGAAACTTCGACCATGTACCAGATGTACCAATACCTACAGCCACAAAAAAAAACTAGAATACGTCATATCGTCAGAATAAGAGGAATCTAATTCCGGCCCAGATGCATCCCAAGGATGCATCCGAATTGTTAGCGTCCCATCAAGCTTTTACCAGGATCGCGAGAAAGAGTTATGTTAATATTTTACTCAGGAAGGATCGCTGGTCTATTGCAACAATATGCCTGACTTAATTTCAAAATTATTAAATGAAGAAGAAGAATGGCGCCTGTTTATTAACTCAAGGAAGCGCAGTTGAAAAGACGTTTTATTGCAAGATAGAAGAAAGCATTTTTGTTGTTCCGCAGATAAGAACATTATGCAAAGACAAGGATTTTCAAAACACAATCACCAATGTCGAGTAAAACGCTTGGGTTTCATTTAAAGAAGTAATTAATGTTTCTTGGGAACTTATTAGGTACCTAAGGACGAAAACTACGAAACTTTCATTCAAAATATGTTACAACACTTTCATAGTCTAAGTTGTAATATGAGTTTAAAAGTGCATTTCCCGTTTTCACACTTGAAAAATTTTTCTGCAAATCTTGGAGCAGGTAGTGAAGAACAGGGAGAGAAGTTTCACCAGGACATTAAGGAAATGGAACGGCGATACCAAGGCAGATGGAGCATAACGATGATGGCGGACTGCTACTGGATGTTAAAGCGGGATATGCCCTTGAAAACACACAGCCCAATGTCCGGACAACGTAGCTTTCTGGCAAAAAGACAAGGATTTCACTCAAAAAAGTCTGAGTAAAGTTTTTTTTCCTTAATAAAATATAAAATAAATAAATTATTATAAAATAAATAAATTATTTTAGAAATATCGTTTTTCTCCTATAATATTTGCAAAAAAACGTTACTTGATACAAATAAATGCATAGAATTTTGCAAACCAGCCTACCAAAATTATATAAAATCAGTTTTCAAAATTAAAACACCTGTCAAAGAGTTTAATTTTGTAGACCTGTGTTATAGTAAAACCAAAACGAAATTACTCCGAGGTTGGAAAATGATATATTTTCACGACCTAGGGCCGCAAAGACAAACACCTTAAGATTCTCTACTCAAAGTATCAACTTTGCAAAGTGTCTTAAATTTTTACTCAGGTGATCAACCCTTTCGCGCTTGAGGTAAGAAGCGCCATACAAAATTCTGTTTCGAGTCATGACATCATTTGCATTACGCGGGTTTTCAGACATAAACGAAGAATCTTCTAGTTGGTGGTTTGGATCTTGTGGATTCCTATGACGTTGCCCAACTAAACTGAATGTTCAACAGTTTGTTTAGACAACGATGTTAACGACCCTTTACCAAAATTTGATATTCGATACACGGAAATTTTCGTGCACAACACATCATTTCGTAAATACGACAATTTAGGAGTACTTGAGGGAGCATTATTAAGGCCATCATTTTTACTTCGCAATTCTATATTAATTATTCGTTTTAGCTGAGATTTTAGTTTACCACTCGGTTTACGATAACAGTTTTGAGCTTTTAGTGCACAACACCACGATTTAAATTGCGATAACTCGAACTCAGCTTAGAAGAAAAAATACAAAAGTAAAATTTTTATTAAACTGCAAACAAATAATCAAAAATAAAATAAAATAAAATAAATAAATAAAAAATAAAAAAAAATCAAAAAACAAGTAATCAAAACCTACAATTCCTAGGAAAACGAGTGCGCATCAGTAGTATCTGCAGTGCAGTTACTGTAATACCCACCAAAGTATCGGTCAAACCCTAATCGATGCATTTCCTAAATAAATAAAATGCTATAAGTTTTGCGTTTAATAAATGTTTTGAAATTTCGAAACAAGTCGCCGACCATCAGGTTGGTATTTGAGAACGTATATTTTCCACGTTGCCATGGCTGATCGGAAATCAATATGCTATATCCAACAGCACAAAGGTGCAAAAAAAAAACTATCGACTTTTAGTCAAATTTATAATCGAATCAAAAAGTAAGTTTTTCATCATAAGCAGCAACTGAATTGAATCACTTAATACAGAATCACTTTTTGTTAGGTTCTAAAGTCGAACTATACATGCATATACATATATAACTACACCTAATGAGTTTATCGGTTAATTATAAAGCTACTTATACCAAAAGCGTTATTTTTATCGTTTCAATTTTGTTGACCTTCTGGTCGATTGCGTCGATCTACTTATATTACTTAGAGTAAAATTTTACATTTTTAAATTTGATATTAAGGTACCTATCGGATGGCCGTTTGGTCTGTTACAAACAGTTATACAATCGAGCTGATTAACACCATTAAGAGTTTAATTCAGTACCAAGTCAATGGCTTTTGACGACACTGAAAACGGATTTTCCTAGTCAAAATGCAAATATGGCTATAATTTAATCAGCATTGTTGAGGATCAAAGGTCCTTGAACGTGACGTATTAATGCAGAAAATTCCTCGTATCTATCTATTCAGCCGCATCCTCGACCGGCATCTATCTTTTAACGCGGAGGTTTTACTCACTAAAATCTGCCCATCTGACTGCACCCAATGCCTTCCGCATAGGAGAGTGGTAGGTATAATGCATATGAACAAAATAGTAGTTTAAAAAAGCCTATTTCTGAAAGCTCACTTTTTCTGTTTATGTTATGGTTAGAAATGGCACATTTTACATTTGTGGAAAAGTGTTAAAGAATGTGCTGGGATTTTATGGGTTTGTATTAGGATGCATACTATATGTGTATTTCAGTCCAGCACATGGGCCAAAAAATAATAAAATGAGTTAGGAACACATCTGAACTAAATTTCCAAATTCATATTGAGAATATAGTGAAGACTCGAAGTCCAGATTGAAGAAAGGATTGAAGAAATTTGAAGAAACTTTGTGATATTCGTCATTAACATCAAATAAATAAATACGTTGTTATATGCTAAGGATATAATTTTTGGTGGCACAACGTTGTTTCTAGACCAGTAACAATAAATAGATTAATAATAACCAGGCGTGAGTGCATTATAATTATTATTATTATTTTATTATTAGTGTTATTAATAATAAATTATAAAACATCCTGGAATATATCGAATTCATCTAGTCTTTATTACACCATTGTGGTGTATACGATACGATAGCGGTTTCTTGAAGAGAATTATAGTTGACTTCTAATCCGAAATAAAAAATGAGCTAAACGACTAAGTTGGGTGCGTCTTCTTTTATAGGTTATGATCCTTTTTTCTCGCGACCGCTGGGCGAGATCCGGTTTCCCGCTTTGTACAAAAAAAAGGTGACCGTGATCGGTAGAAAATTTTGAATTGCTAAATCGACCGGAAATAATTTGCAACTGCAGGATGCTCGTAAAATTAAAAATGTTTAAACCGAAAGGCAATTGATACGCCAGATTTCACGAAAGCATGAGATTTCACGAATTTCATGGATTTTACAGATTTATTAAAGATTTTACGGATTTCACCGATTTTAAAAATAATTTTTAGTTTATGTTAAACTGTTAAAGTAAAAAAAACCATAAAACGTCTTTTCAAAAAGTGAGAAAGAGTTATAGCCAGATCAGTGTAAAACGAATAAACGTAAATTTTGTAAATTCCACAAAATGTTGCAACGAGCACACAAACTTTAAATTTTTTGAACATTTTTTTTGTTATCTTACGTCATATATCCTACAACTTTAAAAATACCGAGTGAGTTTGTTGAATTCCAATCGAAATCTCACTAATAAAGTTCGTTTCGAGGATCGTTTAATAATCTATTAATTAATCTAAACAAAAGTGTAGAAATACGTTATGATGTGACAAAGACACGTCTTGCGCAGACAATAATGATTTCACAGATTTCAGGGATTTTACAGAGATCGTACACCAGATTTTGAGAGTATTATTTTTATACCACTTATCCAAGCATACTTTTGAAAAAACTGGAACTGTCTGCCCCTAGTTTAAATAGATAATTAACTGCTTAAATTAAATTTGTTTTAGTGTAACCCAGGTGTTATATCTCAGTGTAGGATGCGCAGTAGTTAAAACATTGAAACTCTCGACACCTACCACCGAGCTTAGAATAATTTATTGACACCAAAGCAAGGTGACGGAATTCTAATGTGCCCCCTCCCATAATACACATTTCGCTAATATTAATATGAACAACATGTTAGTTAAGTAAAGGTTAAAAAACGTACTTAAACTCGAAGTTCCCAAAACAATAGAACCTTGTCAATTTGTAACCTCAATTACCTACTGAAAAACCATGTCAAGTTGAACGTTTTGGATGACATCCAAGTAGTGAATACTGGATAGAATGGAATTTTTGTTTTGTTTTTATGGGAATTTTTGTTGCATTAGAAAACCCGTTAACTTGTTATAAGATATATGTTTGCATATCGGCCTGAATAATTACAAAAATTCTTATATATGTGCCTACAATCTCAAACTCGCCGGATACTTAGGCAATGGCGCAAATAGCAAATAGAAAACATAAAACAATTTTAAATATTAATTAATAAGTTGAAATAACAAATTTCAATTGAACCACTTGTACATGTCGGATACTGAATAATAATTATGAACTAAAACCCAGGTGTACCTACCTAAAAAGGTTTTTATTTAAAAGAGAGATTAAAAAATTATTTACATAGTGAATTCATACAGCCTATAATAGAAAACCAATTAAAGTCTGTTTTAAATTGCTCAAATTGAATACTTGGTGTTATATTTCCATACTTTAGAAAGGCTCAAACAACATGGGTAAAAACAGTTTTGGTAGCCAAAAAGGTCTTTTTATTCATAAGGAGGCGCTTACCTTTTTACATCTTCGAAAAAGCTAATCCAAAAGAAGACCTATGAGAAGGGACACGATGTTTTATTTCGCGAAATTTACTTTGGGGGTTGGACAAAAAACACATAAAATTCATTGCATAGAAATGTTTAATAAAGACCAAAAACACCGGCACATGAAAATTTTCGCACTATTGCGGTAGTATGCCTCATTTTAGATCAGTCCCGCGCGAAAACCGAAAACCTTTTATTTATGTTTTCTTAAATGATCCACTATTTTGCTACGTTAAGACAAAGGCATGCACAACGTAATCCGGGCTGCGTCGGTAACTGCCTCTTTTCAGGCAAAACAAATGTGAATGTTCTTCCAAGATTCACTGAATCTATTGGTTAGACAAGGAGAGAAAATAATCATGCGTACAAAGAAATATTGTACAAACGTCTGCCATCTATTAGAAAGTAGACCAACAAGTTAGGCAAGTTAAAAAAGTAAATTTTGATAAATCCGTTCTTTACCCAGAATATCCAACATTGAGAGAAAGGTTACAACCCACATTCTTTTTTTATGTACATTTTTAACCAAAGCCGCCATACTTTGCTTCGTAAATTACATTTCGGAAATTAAATATTCTTGCTTTGACTTGGTTAATTTCATAATTCAAATCCACGGAAATTAGTACGAATAACAAGATAACCCTAATTTGTTTAGCATTTAAAATTAGATTATTACATAACTGACCATAGTATTCTTGCTTCAGGATAATTAATTGAGAACCAGAAGAACTATTTGAGTAAATTCATAACACATAATCTGAGATTCATATTACTGAATTGAAAACTAGGAAGGGAGTTTTAACCTTGGACATATTCGACCAAGTAAATGTTCAAAGAAGAAGAATAGGGTTAATTCTATCATTTTATTAGTATTAAACTTTTCCGTTTTTAACTTAAGAATTGCACCTGTTCATTTCTTACTCATTTATTGCTGATTACTATTGATGAGCCCTTATCAGCACCAGAAGTCAGCAAAATGCTTAAGGTTATAAGAAGAGTTTGGAGCACTAATATTCCTCAGGTATCCACGATTAAAACCAGGGGTTGCTCATGTTTACACGTTTATATGCGACATAGTCCCACAATTCAGATTCTAAAACCCCGTGTTATACAAAGTTTCAAATGGAAATCCACACAAAAGAAAAAAGATACAGAGACTGAAAGTGAATCAGAACAAAATGATGAGGATTTTCTAGAAGCTTTCGATAGAAATACGAAGACAATGAAAATTAATGTCCAATCACCCAGGGTTGATGCAATTCTCAAAAGCGCATTGGGAATTGCTAGAAACAAAATTGAAACAATGTTTTATGAAAGTAAAATACGACTTAATGGGGAAAAGGTACTGAAAAAAAGTGTTACTGTGCAAGAAGGTGATGAATTAGATATAATTAAAGGTCCTGATCCGAAAAATGACCAGTTTCTTATAGTGTCCAGGGTTGAAATATTAGGAATATCCCCCAGAGAAGAAGGACTAACTATTAAAGTAAAAAGATGTAAATCCTTAACAGTGGAAAATTATTTATAATTGTTTAATATATTCTTTAAGTTAATGCTAATGTTCTCTGATGTGAACTTGCTCTTTAGTAAAAAGTTAAATTGCATTTATTTAAATGTTTATTATTCGATTTTTAAATCTATGGAATAAATTATGTGACAACTCCAGGGACTAAATTCTAAATAAAAGTTGATGAAATGACAAGTTCATTTATAAAAATACTTTTAATAAGCAAATGAAACAAACTACAAAGTAATATACTTAAGTATATTAACAAATTACATTAAGTTGATCACTATAAAAAATACTGGCAATTATTAGTTTCTATAAATAAAACATAAATAGCATATTTACATTTGTAACTACAATAAACCTACTCTGGAATCAGTGATGAACTCAAGTCGTTGACCAAGAAGTTGTATATGAAATTTGCTTTTCCTCTACTTGCTTGTGGCCTAGAGTTCCTAATTTGATCCCTAAGTAATATATCGCCAAACAAAGAAGCTAAGGTTTTTGCGTCATAACCATTATCCTGTGAATATTTCAGGAGTTCTTGCAAAAACATACAAACATATAGGAAAACGTTGCGGTGTATGTCACTCAGTTTTTGCCGAATTAACTAAAAAAAGAATATAGTCGCATATAGGGGGTCACCAAAGTATGGTATTAAGAAAACAAGCAGTCCTAGAAATCTGAAAAAACAAATTCATTTATTAAATAAAAAAAGAGCATAACTAATCAGTAAAGTGGATTTTTTCCCCAAAATGCAACTTTTTTTTAAGCCTTAAGTTCATTTATTCATATTTTATGTTAGGATAAAGATATTGGATGAAGTTTTTCGAGTTGCTGGGCGCTTATTTGGAAACTTTTTTGCGATATCGCAATCGCGACAGTTATAGCACGGTTTATTTAGGAAAATGTTTGAATACCCCCACTACAGAGCAAACAACATCAAACAAAAATCCTTTAAATTTGTCTTAGCTTTAAAACAGCAAGTTTTTAAATTCAAGATACCAATCGTACCCCCCTGGTGGCCATTTCAGAAACTCGACAAAAATTTACAGCATTTTTTTTGGACAATTTCATTACTTTTTTTTTTAATTTCTAGGACAGTCCGTTTCCCCAATGCCGTACCTGTTGCTTTTAATGGCCACATCTCAAGAAAAACAGATTTAACAAGAAGTGAAAAACTAAAAAACTCAAGATCTGCCAGAGAGAAACCTGCAGATTGTTTTTATAGAAATTAAAATTCTCTTCGAATGATATTTGGAATGCTTATAAATAGTATAAAACAGAATAGTATAAACAGAAGTTTCTTGTACATTTTCTATCTAGGAAAATCGGAAACAGCACTAGTCGTTAGGCAGTGTGAAGTAACTTTATTTTTAATTGACCTACTAAAGTTTGAAATCACTTACCTGTCGACAGTTTTGAAAATTATTTGATGCTGCAACACATACATCTTGCAGATCAAAAGGTATAACAGGTTCTTTGGTATATGATAAAAACAATAACAAAGCTTCGGCAACAGCCTGAACAGACCCAGCTAAAAAAAATTATTAAGGAAAAAGTGCAAAAAATTTAGGCAAGCAGCATGAAGTTCAGTAACTGAATAAATTTATGGACTACTCAATACCTCTCAGTATACTACTAGGGTTAATTTCACAACAAAAATTATTTAAATTAATGAAAAAAAAGGCATTGAAAGAAATACTCAAATTTTTCAGTTTTGAGTCCACCTTGTTATCAAAAAAAAAATTAAGAAAATATTTGAAAGTATTTACACTATTCTGAACAAGATCGCCGGTCGCCGAGATTCAAAATCATGGCAAACTATAGATATTTCAATTAAAAAGAACTGTAAATCAGAAAATTGTAGTTCTCAACCCAGTCTACTATACGGTTTAAACCAAATTATCCTATCTTGTGACGTTTTTCATTTACGACCAATAATTTTTAAACAAAAACGAAAATTTTCAGGATTTTTTAGAATTTTTGCAAAAAAACAACACACCCTGTATGTAATTCGAACAATGTTCGAAGTAGTGGTTATAACCCTGAACCTCTGACGTTTCCTGGTCCTCGAATTTCTCTAATCGAGCGAACGGTTTTCGCGAAAATAATTCTTTTTTGAAACTATGCCGTACGCCGTAATAGTAAATTACGTCATCGCGTCTGGATTGAGTGAGAGGAATAGTGATTTTCATATACATTCCTTGAGTAGCGTGTGTGATAAACGAAAACCGTAAATACAAAAATTGTAGCTGTTGATGCGGCCTATAATACCGTATAAACCAATTAGCCATATTTTTTAAGAATTTTGATTTGCGATTAATAATTTGCCCAGGAAAAGAACAATTTTACGGGTCCTTTAGATTTGTGTCAATAATTAAACAAGTTAAAAGTTATAGTTAGTAACAAATCTTCCCCGTCTCCTATTTAAAGAACTTTGCGGATCGGGTTAACAGTTTTCGAGAAAATAGAGTTTTTCTGCGAGACAAAGTAACCCAAAAAAATTTTTTTTCAAAAATTACTTCGAGATATTTGACGGCGTCCAGTTTTAACAGTTTAAGTGTGAGTCTGGACTTCTACGTTTCTGCTAAATTTGAAGTCGATAGCTGCTCACTTGTTACATTTCCTAATATATATCCAAAAAACAGTCGAAAATTGAATAGAATAATATAAAAGAATGATAAAGGATACGTAAAGGATCTTGGGATCCAAAATCCAACCAATCTCTAATTTTAATAATCTCTTCATGCAACGCAGAAGACTCAAATAATTCTTTTGTTTTCAACCCATGCCTGTACAAATGGTCCACTAAAAGCCACAATTCGCGAGGCACTGAATATATAATTGGAGTTTCGTTGTTCCTCTACAACAATATAATGGATTCTGTACTAACTCAGACAACCAAAAGTCTAAAACAGACTGACCGCTTTCTCCCAATCTTCACCGGATAAGTTCATGATAGGAATTTGAGTTCTGACTAGTGAAGACAGGGCCTGAGTGAAGCAAGATTTCTGGCAAGTACCACTCACAGTGATAAACATATCTTTTCCACCTTTCAAGTGTAACACTAGTATGTCGTAGATTCGTTCAAGATCTGTTTCCAAGTTAACTTCTAACCTTATGTCGCACTTTTCGCCTGAAATAAATTCTAGTTTTTAATAATATATTGTGAACTAAATTGGCGGAAACAATATACCTGGATTTATACTGCCGCAATATGGCAAAATGCGTAACCAGTCTTTACAATAACTTACTTCGTCTAGTTTTTTGATAAATTCAAAATCGGCAGGTACCTAAAATCAAAAATCTCAAATGTTCAGTTCTTTTTTAATGGACTTAGCGCTAAAAATTTGTATTTTAATAATTGTTTTAAAAAATTGGAAGCTAATTTCTGCCACAGAGAAAAGTAGGAAATTTGCTGAGATCATTTTGATATGTTCACATTTTTTAGATTTTTTTTTATACAAAAAATAATAGATAATATTCTACTCACCACTCCAGTATTGGCGATAATAATTTCCTTCGTCTGGGGTTCCCTAAACTTGATTTGTTCAAAATGAACTTCAGACGGGTCAACTGTAACTTGCGGCAAAAATTCGTTTTCATGCTTATCCATTTTCTTGAGCAGATCCTCGTGAACCTTCCTGTATTGGATCGGATCGACCACACTGATTTCTGATTTAAATAGCGCACTAACAGGCCTATGATCGCTGATTTTTAGATCCATATGGCTTCTGTATTCGACCTGATGGATTCCCTTACCCCTCCATAATATTCTGTCAGTCCACGCGGGAGGTCTAGCTTTTTCACTTGTATCATATATGTCTGTATTTAAGTCAAATTTATAAGTAGGTTGAAAGGTAATATTTCCCTCTTCGTAGTCCTGAAATTGGATAACAACTGACATGTGAATATCCAAAACATATTTGCACAACATTGTGTGAGTCACCCAAACTGATAAATAAGAGACCTTGACTTGATAGATTTTCAGTGTAAAAGAATGTGATAAATTTCTCATGTTTAGAATTATAATGCTTTGAAAAATTAGGCTTAAGAATAAATTTGTATAAATATAAATGTATACAATCCCTCATGTCTACATCAAATCAGATTTAATTGTATTATATGACCAAAGGTAACAGAAAAAACTTACCAACAACACGTTCCCGCGTTCTTTTTGTTGATTCAGTTGATCCGCTTTCAACAAAGCGTTCATCTCGTTCCTTTGCAAAAGCGTTTTCACTTGAACATTCGTTAAGTCCGTAATACGATAATTTAAGTCGCCTAGCCAATAAATTTGACTGCAAAATAACAAGACGTGATAAAGATATTTAATGCTTTAAAAGGTCGCGTTTTTATATCGAAATAAAAGTGTAGGAAAACATAATGGAACTAGAAACAAATTAATAATAACTTCAAATTTTCTACAATCAGAGAAAGGAAAAAATATATTCAAGCACAGACAATTACAGCTTTTCTGACAACAGAAATAGCACAACATAATTTTCTACAAATAGAGAAAAAAATATATTCAAGCACAGGCAACTACAGCTTTTCTGGCAACAGAAATAGAAAGCACAACACAATTTTCTACAAATACAACAGAAATAAAAAGCACAATATAAAAATTATGTCTTGCTTCTAGTTGACCTAGAAGAAAAATCTATTAGCCCAATAATATTGGGATGAGTTTAAAAAATCCAATTATACTCTGGGCTATTCGTAATCTAAGTGAATGAAACATGAAGAAACGCACACAACACTTACTCATGATCCTTGATAGCTTGTGGATTTTTTCTAAAGTTTATCCTAGCATTGATATCTTTGTAGTCTTGATTTCTCCTTTCAAACTCCTCTATGTGTGCTGCCAAATGGCAGTTTACAAAGCACAAAGATGTATTGTGAAGTTCCAGTCTCACTGCCACTCCACCTTTATTACCCTAAGCGGGAGAAATAACTATTTTAATGCCTCGAAAGGAACATTAGAAAGGCAAAAGATTTTGATGGATACATCTGTTCAGAACTATCGCACGGCAGCTATTAATATTTTAAATAGAATTCCTTCCGTCTGAGTTGAAAATAAAAACAACGTCAGAAGAGATATAAGCACCAACTAAAAGATAAGCGATAAGTGTTGCGTAGTTCAGATCTGACATATATGTACTATATACAAACAAACCTACTAATATGGTGTATAAATAGCAGATTATGATTTTCTTTGGTTAGACAAAGAGATTTAGAAAATGATTATAAAGAATTAAGCTGATCACACTCATCACTCAGGGGCCATAATCCTGTCCCATAAAGCCAACATCAGCTAAGCTTACTGTTATGCATAAATGAAGCAAAACAATTGTTAATCTTGTGCAACTGATGCGGACACTGAGTGGGTCTAGAATATGGCCTCAAGAAAATATTATCAAATTACCGCTAAAAATCTTCCCCTGAGCCAATTGAATTTCTCGTATAGATACTCCTTGTCCTAACAAATACAGAAACTCAAATGACTATTAGATGGTAGGGCCGAAGAAGAGGATATACAAGACCTGCATTTATTTGTACAGGGTGTCCTGCTGCAGTTAATGACAAAGCTAAAATAACCCAACCTTATTACTGGTAATCACCACAGCTATGACACCCTGTCTGTGTGAATTTTGTTCTCACCATCTTGCCCAATAGTCCTGTCCCCACTGTATCAAATGAGACATTCTTTACATGCTGATAGTGCTTGTTGTTTACCATAACGGCCAACTGCATTCCAACTAAACGAGCTAGTGCAACCAATCTATATTTTGCATCAGAATGTAGCCCATCCATAACAAATTTTCTGAAAAATTTATAATTTGTTTTCTAAATTTGATGCAAATGAGAAAACATGAGCGATACTAAATAAGTTCTCTGAATATGAATATTAAAGTGGACAAAAATTACTCACTGCCATTCTGCTTCTCTAGGTGTATCATTGAAAATAAATGCTTCTTTGCTTAAATCTAGTTCCTGAAATCCCACAGCATATACATCTGGAGGATGTTGATCATAACTCAACCATGAACGAAGTGAAATTGTTGGCGGTTGCCCATTAACATTCCAAGTGCCCACAAAAATTCTACAACAGAAATTTTTTCTTAATGGTACCACTACAAACTTTGCTAAATTTCTTACGTAAATTCATGTTTTTGGGTAAATTCGGCTTCCCTAAGTTTAAGCTGATATTTTAACATAGACTCACGATTTATTGCTGTTTGTCCTTGAGTCATTTTGTCTCTGGATATTACTATGTCAGACTAAAATCATTATTATTTTTCCGTTTATATTACAAAGGCAGGTTTACTAAAAATATTAGGCTACCACCTCAACAAAATTTGGATAACATTAAAATTATACCTAATATTCAAAAATCAAAGCATGATAGTTTATCAAAACAGATAAGATTGATAAAAAATGAGGAGATGAAGTGAGATAAGGGAGAATATTATACTTACCACCTGATCCGAAATATCTGAACATTTATTTGCCTGGATCATTGTCCCAAAATATTTCTCCAACCAAGTAAAATTGGACTTGTTATTTGAAGGAACTGAAAACAGATGTCAACGGCACCAATAATATTGCAATAAAGAATTTTTATTTTTACCTTCTTTAGCTTTTATTACCTCTGAGGCAAAATTTGAACTCTCTTTTCCAATTTCAATTTGAAATTCATACTTTGTTTGTTTATAAGATATTATAAATTTGACATGCTTTTGGCTATTTACCGGCTCGGAATCTAAAATGGAAAAAAGATCTATCTATTAATTATTTTTCTACAATTGGTAATTTTTAAATTAAATTATGTTTCACCTATTGATTTAAATTCAATAATTAAATTAAGTGACTAACTCAACCAACAAGAATTATATATTATATAAAAGAATATCCCAACAAATTTAACAAGAAATATTAAGACAAAATTACACTTACCACAGCTAAAATGATCATCCACTGGAATTACACTTTCAATTGCTAAATCTGAAATACTTATGGGTTTAATTCGGGAAGATATTATTACAAACAAAGCAAATGATTTATTGTACTCCACTAAAGCTAAAATTCTATTGCTATTGTCTATAGGTCCATCAACTAAAGAAACATTTAAGTGAATCTGATGATATCTTAAGGATATAAATTCAGTAACTAGTTGAAAAATAAAGATTTAACATTTAATAGGTACGGCTTATCAAAACCAACTTCCTGTCATGGCAAATATCAGTGCTTCAAAATAAAAATAACTGTGTTAGAATATATATTAACAAATATTTGCCAGTGTTTTTTAATTAAATAAATATTTGATAAGGATACACTTTTTACTACCTCTGCGGCCAAGAATTTCGCTTGTACAATATTAAAAACATCTTGGTGATCTGCTAACATTTTTGATCATTCAAAATCATGATAAATTAATGGTACACTGTTTACACATGGTGAAAATCTCAAAAAATATTGGACATTGAACGACTGAAAATTTAATATTGACATTCAGCCTAACCTTTCTTTGAGATTCTGACGTCAATAGTGACGTTAGCAAAACAGACGTTTTGGTTTATGATTACTATTACACTAAATGAGAGCAACTGCAACGGAAGACACAACGAAAAAAGATAGGTAGAACTCCAGAACCTCCGAAGAAGCAAAAATGATTTTTTTATAGTTTAGTGTTATATTACCGTAATTACATATTTTCTAGGCCATTTTCTAGCGGAAAAAATATTGCGCTTGTCACTGAAATTAGTATTGACATAACGAGTTTGTAGAATTGCAGGAAAATTGATTACCGAATAAAAATTTCATAAAATATAAAAAAATAGAATTTCGTAGCATTGTAAACTTCATGTACATAGAAGAAAAAACTTTTATTTCCATTAGGAAGTTTTTAACTATCTTGATCTAATAAAATTCTAATGCTCGGTAATTGTAGTTCTACCCGTAGGTATTCAACTTATATAGTTAATATATACTTTTTTTTAAATTGAAATAATGGAATAGTTATGTAGAATCGTTTCTACAACATGGTCTCCTAGCAGTAATGTTTGTTATTATTTTAAGGTGTCATATAACCACTGAAATGTTATTAACAATAATTATTACATCATGTAATAGGGCTGGAAGTCCGTCAAATAAATAATTCTTATTTACTGTCTAATTTTATTAGTGGGTGAAAAGATAAAAGAACCACAAATTGATATACCATAATCACTCTTTCGCCATCTGTTGGTGAGTAGAGAAAAATGAGGCATTTTTTCAAAGTTTCTGGAAAAACTGGCTAATAGGACAAGTTGGCTGTGAAGTCCCAAATTTCTATAGATTGCAAATGTCAGATTTCCATTTTGACAATCAAAAACTTGCTAGGTTTAAGTGGGTACTGATTGTTTATGTTGAACAATTTTTGTCCTGCAGTTATATAGGTACACACTGAAATGACTGACTGGATTTTCTGCAATAAATGCACCCTGAAATTACAAGGTGCTGGAAAATTTTTCATCGCTGAATGCGGTCATATTTTTTGCGAAAAATGTGTCGACCACTTGAGTAAGTAGTGCATATATTTTGAAAAATATTCGATTTTATAATAGCCATTTCACACGTAGAGCAAACCAAAACGTGCAATTTTTGTTCAAAACCACTGAAGGTTATAGAACTTTCCAAGGATATGGATCCTTCCTTGCAACCATTTTTTCTGCCCATACAAGATCTCGGCCAACAATTTTTACAGGTTTTTCTCTGATGTCCTTTCGCCTTCGGCAAATTATAGAAAGCATTTTAAATTGTAGGTCGTTAACTTCCAAATGCAGCACAAGAATATGTATTTGCAATCTTTGAATAAAAAATACAGTTTTGCTAAAAAAGAATGCATTCGTTATTACAATGTCAATAAAAAACTGCAGTTGGAGATCAAACTGCTTCGAGATAGGATGGAGGTAATATTTTAGACATTAATTTCATCAATTTGGCTTGGCTACAAAAATCAATACATAGAATGCAATAATATATGAACCACGTATTTGCAGTCGCTTGGGCATAATCCAGAACTTCACACTAGTACCCCAACTCTAGCAAAAGATTTCTCATATCGAAATAATCACTCATCCACCATGTTCCGTAGTCCATACACGCCAAAAATTGGTTCAGTTCCAGGATCTGCGAGAAGAATCATGTCAGATAAGATTGGTATGCAGTGTTTGGTAAGTTGTTAAATATGTATAAACCTTTTGGTTTTTTGTAAACTGTCCTATATCGAAAACATTTATATTTTTATATAAGGTTAAATTTGATAACCGTATTTCGGGAAAGCTATAGGGATAAGCAATAGATGTTGATGCTCAAACTGTAATGATTCCCTGCTTATACAAAACACGATTTGACATTTTAATATCTCGAATGTTAATCTTTTATGTCACACTATGGAAAATTTATATTTAAACCTGAAATTTTATAGACGTTGCAAGCAATATTCAGTAATTGCAAATAATTTCGAAAATACGTTTCCGTTTCCTTATTTTTTTTTACAAAATTGAATTATCTATCGTTCCGGGACAGGTAAATAATCAAATTTTATAATGAAACGAACCATTGTTAGAGGGTGTTGGAGTTTTCTTAACTTATGAAGTATTAGTACTTATAATTACCATTTTAGCAGCATAAGATTTTGTTTATTTTTAATACGCTTGAGCCCACTTTAAATTCAGCACGGCCTTCATTCTCTGTTTGCAGAAAGTTGAGATAGAACCCGCTCAGCATTTTATTCAGGAAATGCGAAACGTGACATGCTGTAAACAAAATATAAGGTACGGCTTTAGGTACCATATCCTGTACGTTCAGCAAAATATATTTTCCGTCTTTTTTCCGGTAGGAAGATATATTAATATTTGCGCCGCTCCGGGTTGGTTTAGCCTTAAAATAATATCCGAGATCAGCGAGATCGGTGGTTGATCGGCGCTTTGATATTTTAAGGTTCAGAGTAAATATTTAAGCAAAATTAATTGTGGCATAACTAAATTTAATCTTTATGGAATGTATGTCCATAAAACTTGTATGGTATTATCTCTGTACGCATTTGTTAAAAAAGGATTCAAAATCGTACTTCATCTGTAGATATATACAACTATTGGATTGCCATACTTTGCATATTTAATTCACACGCTGATTACACTATGTAACAAATAGATTAAGTTAACAAATAGTTTTATTGTTTCCAACAAAATTTAACATAAAAAAAATTAAAAGTGTCTAAAACATTAAACGTTATGCATGATATACAGGGTAATTAACAAGATAGTGTAATCTAAAAATTGGAGATACTTGCAAATGTTGCTAGCTTACAGGATGT
This sequence comes from Cylas formicarius, assembly GCF_029955315.1. Classification (NCBI taxonomy): domain Eukaryota; kingdom Metazoa; phylum Arthropoda; class Insecta; order Coleoptera; family Brentidae; genus Cylas; species Cylas formicarius. Next base: position 28,897,009 of record NW_026844347.1, on the reverse strand, counting down.
GGATTATTTGCAACAAAAATTGAAAAATATACGTAAAAAAATAATTTCAACAATGTTGGCAGTAGCAATACATGAACAAAACATATTATTTTTATCGGTAAAAATCGACAGCGAAATAAAAAAAAATTAAAGAAAATAAATGTTTAATTGCTTGCTCAATATTAGAACATTAAAATTCATGTATTTTTAAATACTAATTTGGTGGAGATGACTTTTGTATTTTTTAAACGAAGAGAAGTGAATTTTCTTGGCGAAATCCACACGCCAAACTATTGCATTTTTTAATATAGGGAGAGGCCACCAATAAAATTAAAAATAATGCACTGCAGCCAATGGTCTTTGCAAACATAAGAAAATGTATAGGTATAATGGTCATATTAAGCATTTACTGTAAAGTATTTTAATCATTTAATTACGATGTCTTTCTTGTATTATTAAAAACTTCTGGATCCGTTCTGCGACGGTTTTTGGTGATTCGAACTAGCTAAGGTTGGCTTCTTCAGAGCTTGACTGAAATTTCAGTCTCAGGCCTGTGGAAGTTTCTTTGAAAAATTGATGTCTTGTAATTTTTACAAAAGTTTTGAAAATGTAAAAATTACTATAGTGATATTAAAAATAGGAGAATATTAAGAATAGGAGAATTATTTGACAGCAGCCTTCTTATTATAAAAAAAATCATCTCAGTCAACTTCAAAATATTTCAATTTTCTAATAAATGCAGTAAAAAGCTAATAAATGTCTCGATATTATGATATTGAGGCCTGTTCAATAAATTTTTCCTTCTACCATTGTTCCATTTTTACAAAAAAAGGGAGATGTGTAGTTCACGTAATTGACTACCCTTGAGTTAAAATTAAAAAGTCGAAAGTCAATTTTTTAATGTTATTGTTGCCGAAATTATTACAACCATATATAGTTGTTTTTAAGTTTTTGTAAAAAAAAACCTTTTACACACTTTCGTAAACCAGCAGCATTGGTTTAAGGCAAGGTTGGCTTAATCATTTTAAAACTCAGCTCAGCTTTTTTAACCACTGGTGGTGGGATGTTTTTGGTAGATCTTAGCCACATCGCGCGTAAGCGTACTTGTGCTGTTTTGCAAAAAAACTAATGGAGGTAGATAAACTATAGCATGAAGTTGATAAACTTCTTTAGACACTCAAAACTCTCATTCTGCTGTGCCCTGCTCCTGCCAAAACCAACCCATGGTTAAAATGTCGTTTACCAAACTTATATTATTGATGTGTTAGTAATAGCATAGAATTAGTATTTCTTAATTACAAGGTTTTGTCAAACAAACAAAACAACATCGCGTTCTAGATGGTAATTAAATATTCAATTTATAAACGACAAAAGGCAACTCTGTTATCGCGAGTAACACAACAAGCTTTAAATAATCCTTATTAACATGCTAGAATACTGACTGCTATGCGTGTCATCCGATTTCTTTCGCTCAATAAAACATCACAGTAAAACACAATCTGAAATCACACATAACATCCACGGAAATATAGATCGTCTGGTCAGATAGTTTTGTTCCCATATTTACGTTGGACTTATGCGTCTGGGTTTATCGTCTTGGTAAACGCAAATGCACCCGTCTGGCTATTTGTTTAACAAATGGACACAAAACACTTTATCGCTGAGGACGATCTAACTTGGCTCAACTAACCTCGTTAAATAAATCAGGGAAAATTTATAAAGTCGGTAATCTGGCGGGATTATCTATCGAGGACAGAAATCAATATTACGTACCTACTTAGAATAGCGACGTCAACAGACGCGTTTTGAATATTTCATAAAGTTCGGGAGACCCATCGATTAACGGAAATTTAAGGGAAAATATTTATTTTAAAACTTCGTTTCTATTTCCACTTCAACATTTGTATTTATTAGCGTTTTTTTTTTGCATAAATTAGCATTTTATATGGTGAATTTTATGTTTTTCGATATGTATGTTAGGTTAGGATAAAGATATTGCGATGCATTTTTAACGGAACCCTTAATATGGAAGGGCGTAAAAAAGTCATGTCGAATTTACTTTTTTTCTATTTTTTTGTGATTGTTAGGAAATGGCATCTGGTGGCAAGGGTAAGCAACAGCGGTTGAAGCACCATTGACAGCCTAGAAAGTCATTTTTAGCCACTTCAAGTTTAACTATAACAAAATTTTGTAAATTTTTAAATATCAGTAGCCATTTCAGAAAGTCGAAAATAATTTTCAGCATTTTCTTACTTACTTAGTTACGGAGTTCTTATATATTTACTGGCAATAATTTGACATTTCATCAAAGGTTGTTGAGTCTGCAAAATACATTTCTTATTTTTTTAAAAAAATAATTGTATTTAAATTGTTTTACAGCGTGAAAAAGGAGATGGATCCAAAGTTAGTCATCCTTTCTTTTATTTTCTTTTATATTTATATAATTAATAATATACTTTTTATCAATATTTGTTATATATAGGCTCGCTAGGCTCGCAATATCGACAAGTTATTCCAATAGAGACAGGGTTGGATCCAAAATCAAAAAAGAAAACTCAAAAATTACATAGATTTGTAAACTGAAACAAGGTAGTAGATAAAAATAAAATCGAAAGAATCGAATTTAAAACAGCCTGCTTACATTATTACTTTTGTAATTATTCATGTTAACGTTAAAAAAGTATACAGTAACACTTTTTGAAATATTTACCAACAGTGAATTAAGTGACAGATCTAAGGCATGTAAGCAGGAACCCAAATAAATAATTCATCAACAAAATCCGCTGGTTCATCGATAATTCAAGAGCAAACATTTACAAAAGTGCTGGTTGTTAGGCCCGGCCAGTCCAAACGTATTAGTGGCTACATTTGTTTTGGGCGTCCGCTATTTACATTGTAATTTTTCCAGTGTTATTTTCGGATTGAAGCCGTTATGTAATGCGTACAGCGAGGGAAATTGAACATGCATTTATATTTTGACTAATTAGAGGCGCGAAAACGGTTCGAAACGCGTAAAAATAGAGAGGCTATTAGTCATTTGAAAGGAAAATGTAATTTTAGACCAGCCGTGCAAGTTCGTCAGGGTTAGTGAACCATCATATAATCACGAACCACGAAATTAGATAATCTACGCAAGTTGTGGCAAAAACTGATAATTAATCAGAAAAACTCAATAACTTACTAAGTACACAATATAAATAAAGTTACAAATTATAATTTTGTAGCAAAGTTGTTATTGCTGACTTATTTTTTAGCAAAAAAAAAACAATAAAAAAATTAGGCGGTTATATCCTAAACCGCGAACAATGAAGCTAGATTTAGTTTATAAGGTGGTACCTGCGTCTATGGAAAACTGGGCACTATGATTGTAAGCTGTTATAAGTACTATAAAAGTTCCCTTACAAACAATAATAGGTACTTTGTATTTTTCTTTTCTTCGTCAATCTTTGGAGATATAATGGATGATAATGGATATAATGTGGGATACACAGTAAATTTCTGATGGTAATGTATATATATATATATATATATATATATATATATATATATATATATATATATATATATATATATATATATATATATATATATATATATATATATATATATATATATATAGTAAAGTAAAGTCATAAAACGTCAACAGGTGCGGTATACACAACGAAGTGATAACTCCGCCTCCATAAAAATTACGAATTGAAAACTTTCCCTCTCGCTTTCCTGTTAGGTAGGAAAGGGAATTTAAAAAAAAATCCAATCCAAGTCAATCGGAAACATCGAACCAGTTAATAAAGTTCTTTTATTTGCGAACGGACTATACGCGTTGCTATTGTAGTGGTTTCCAACCAAAAGGAAACTTGCAACTTCTTTTTCATCAGTAATCGATTTAATGCGGTTTAAAAAATATTACCGCTTTAAGTTGAAAAATGACTGCGTAAAAACATATTACAATTTTAGCTCGTTTTGAAAATATTTTCAAACCATCTCCAAAGCGCGGCAAACCGGGTGACGTCATAGCGTGTTTCAAATTATTTTACGTACTGCTTGGTGTCATTTTGCAAAAGCGCGTAATAAAATATTTATTATTAAACTTCATGCCATAACTAAACCTTTCGAATAGGTGAATTTCAATACATTTCAAAGCATATTTTCTATGTTTATAACTATTTTTTACTACTTATCTATATTAACAGGACCTTAACACTTATCGAAACAAGAAATTTTGATACATTTTTTATGAAAATTGCAATCAAAAACCAAGACGTCATGCATGTAATGAAATGTAATGACGTCTCGATCAATAGTATCTTGTTTATAACAGCTTGGATTAATTTGAAAACTTGATGAACGCCGTTTTAGTCACAAGTTATTCTGGCACGAGCGGAGCGAGTGATTCATAAACGAGACTGAAAACAATACCTTCGACCTTTTTTTTGTATATTTTTGGAAAAGAGCACGAATACATTCACTTGGTGAGGTATAACGGGACAATGAGAACAGACATAAGAACAAACAAACAAAATAAAAAATACCGGAAACATCTTTTTTTTTTCTGAAACTAAAAATGACCGAAATTTTAAAGTCTCTACAGCACTACTTTTCAAACGCTCGATCGGTGCTTCATTGAGTATTTAGGGACAGGGAGTAGGAGCGGGAAATAGTCCTTTTTATTCATTCTTGTGAAATTTTCCTGTCAGAAATTTTTAGAGCAAACCAACTAACCAACTAAATCCAATATTTAAAGACATAATAATAGTTTTTCCTATAAGAAATGCTTATCTATGAAACCTACCTTTTTTCCAACCTGTCCTTACGCTTCTCTGCTGAGCTTTCTCATATCGGCGCCACAGCTGGCTTTTGATCTCTAAATTTCGAATTATAAACGCCTACTGGTTAACTGCAACTGGTGTCAGATAACAAGCCAAGTGAGAGTCGAATAAAAATGGTTTCCTAATATTTTTTTATAAATCGCAAATTAAATAGAGTCTGAAATCGGAAACGAAGCGGACAATAGCTTTATGGAGAGTGAGGCAATTTTAGACATAAGTTGGATCGTAATAAATACGCCAAACCTAGATTCAACTCGTGAAAATCATGATATTGACCAAATATGCTTTAATAAAATGTTATGAAAGAGTGATGATTTCTATATAAGAAAGATGCACTACATTTATTTCAGTTAGTTCATTTTGCACATTATATTTCTCAGCCCTATAGCAACTTTTATTCAGAATTTGTTTCGGGTTCAATATTTGAATATTCATATATTATTAACCACTTTTTACAAAACTTCTGGATTCCTCCTGCGTCGAGTTTTGCTGAGTCGAAATTGCTGACGTTTCGCCAATCATCCTTTTTATTCGATAAAACTAAATTCTTGCATGTAATCAGTTCTTCTACCAGCGAAAATTCCGAGAGTCTATAGAAATCTATAAACAAACTGACAATCTTAACCGCGACTCAGGTCTCTACCTGGCACCAATGAGGGAATCAGTCATCCGAGACGGTGTTTATGCCGATCATTAGCGCCCCTTTCAAACAATATATAAGCAGGTACAGAGTAAAATACGAGCCAGTTTCAGTCAAGCTCTGAAGAAGCCAACAGGATGATTGACGAAACGTCAGCAATTTCGACTCAGCAAAAACCGACGCAGCAGGAATACAGAAGTTTTGTAAACAGTATTACAGTAGCCTGTGGGAGTTTCTTTGAAATATTATTAACCACTTGAAGTTATTTCTAATCCTTGGAATAAAATATTACAAAGTACACATGGCGAATACGGCGTATTGTATCGATATAAAAGTGCAATTTTTACTTAGAATTGTAATCTTCATCTCCAAAAACTTCCGTTTTTTGTCGATATCTCATAAACAGCAACTAAATGTTCTCCCCTGTATCACACTAATGACCAACATTTTACTAAAGCATGTTGGTTGAATATCAAATATGCATTACTAATATGTCGCTCACTGAGATACAGAGTGACTCATTTTTGCACCCCGTATGTGCCTAAACCAAATTTCGAATAAAAATTGGTCACATACCATTCTTGCCGAAGAATCAATCAACAATTCACGAAAAAATATCAAAATCAAACAAATGGTTCGCGAGGATACCATTTTTGTAATTGGGACCCGTTTTTATTGATTTTTTGTGGAGGTGAATGTATTAATTTTTTTATTTTCAAAGAAACTTCCACAGGCTACTGTAATACTTTTTATAAAACTCTTGGATTACTTTTGCGTCGGCTTTTTTTGAGTCGAACTAGCTAACGTTTCGCCAATCATTCTATTGACTTCTTCAGGGCTTCACTGAAACATTTCGGTAGTATCAATCAAGCTCTGAAGAAGCCAACAAGATGATTGGCGGAAAACCGACGCTGGAGGAATCCTAAATGTAGTGTATACCTTTCTTATTTAGAAATCATCATTGGCGCGTCGTAATCTAAAAAAAAAGTAACGTGAGTAACGTAAGAAAGTTATTATTTAGTTATTTAAGTTAAATCATACTAGCGCCCTCTATTTCGTCATCTCGAAAAATAACAATTCAGATCTAAACTTTGGTACCCTATATCTCATTAATGAGCGCCATTTTACTAAGACTAATCTATACATGATTTTGGCGCTTTTATTATGGACCACCGCATATTATTTTGTAAACTTGGTGATATATACTTTAATACTAGATTTTTCTTATTGATGGCAAGTTTCCTGTTCTGCGTAAGGGAAAGCAAGGTACAAAAATTATCGCACGCACGCGCTGGCTGGGGGAAAATAAAACCGTTCCAGTCAAGGACATGTTTATTGCAAAAAAAAACATATAAAAAATAGGTACACCTATCTGTTTCAGGGAAACCCGGCGTGCTCGCCCATCAAGGGCCCGTCGCCCGCCCAGAGGGTACCGCAAGGGTACGCCGCGACCGTCCATCGGAATGTCAACCGGAGCAATCCCGCTGCCGCTCCGGCAGGGTACATGGAAATACTTCGCCGGAATGCCGTTAATCCAGGTCACCCTAGGAAATAGACGTTTATAGTTTTTTTTCCTTTCAGTTTCGGAGCTATTTTAGAAATGTCAAATCGCTCCGCACCTGACTTAAAAGTTAGCTTATAGATTACGTTAGTACGTTCTTTTAATATATACCTCATATGTCTCGTATGTTGACGCTTCCGGCCGAGTGCTCTTAAGCCCGGCAAATAAGAGATTTTCATGTGACAAAAATACTGCTTGGTAAATAGATTGTGCCATCACACATTATAGTTCGTAGTTAGATTTTGTTAAAAAAATTCTAAAAATTTCATTCGTAACTGCAGCTTAATTTCTTATAAACACTTTTCGTTTTTTTCCAAAAAAAAAACAAACTATTGAAGCACTCTCAGTATTGTTAAAGCATGGATAAAATGGAAAATGGAAAAGATAATGAAAGAGCGTTTTTTTTTTGAAAACTCAAGTTTCCCCGCAAAATGAGAATTTGGGGTGGCAGTTTATAAACTTCTACATTGTCAATTTTTTCAACAACATGCAACTTTAACGGGCATTATGTGTTTTTGCATTTGTAGACTATTCAAAGCATGATGAACCGTTTTTTTCAATTTCTTAAAATTTGAATTTGAAAATTTGTTTTTATCTATTTACGGATTTGTTTTTGTGAAATTATTCCCAACCCGATTTATAAGATTTTGGTGTTGAATCTTTTTTGTTTGGGGTACCAAAAAATTATTAGTTCATCCGTAGATGGATAAGGAAGAGTTCCATTCCGGGGAGAGCATTGAAAATTATTGTTTCATAATTTAGATGGATAACGAAAAATTTCATTTAAAAAAATTTCTACCAAATATACCACCATAAAATAAAGAAAATAAAAAATTAAGAGGAAATTGCCTTATCGAGAGTAGATTAATCTATTGCATCTACGTTGCTTTATTAAAATTTTAGTTAAAAAGTCAAATATAGTCTCTATAATAATACGTAGGAAGATTTTTTTATCATTTAGAGCGGGCAAATGCCACCCTACCAAACCGTTGCGTAAGCTCATGTTCCTCTACAGTTCTCCTCGCTTGTTGTGGTTGTTTCACTAGTTTTAATTTTTACTTGTAAAAAAAAAAACATTTTTTAATTTCTTTTTTTAATTATTGATTTATTCGTTAGGTGGATAAGGCAGAAATCTTGCTAGCAAAATATATCACCACAAAATTGCCAATGCAGTGAAACTTGAATTCCTTTAGATTTAATAACTTGTTCCATTTTCTTGTGCCATCGGGACTTTACTGACGCATCAGCTGTGTACAATGTTAGGCATACAAGTTATAATAATATATAAATTAGCACCAAAAAACACAAAATATAAATAAGTTAAAGATTATGAATAAATTTTTCAGTTTTTCTTGGCACATGTGCATAGTGTCTCGATTGAGCATATTTTTGAAGTACAATATTGTTGGTAGACTGTACCTCTTCTGTATAATATTACGTAAATAAAGTTTTTTTTAACATTTAGAGGGGGCAAATGTCAACGCACCAAACCATAAGCGATTTTGTTCTCTGTATTGAGATTGTTCAATAGTTTTTCTTTTTACTTGTAAGAAAGAAAAACTATTTAAATTGTTTTTAAAACGCTAGCATTGCGAGTGGAATTGGTAACAAAATCTAAATAACGGACTATCTTTTTTTCCGTTGGCAGTATTTTTGAAAACTCTTTGTGTGGCGTCATCGACAAATGAATTTTTCGAATAATGCAATCGATGAAAATGTCCGCCGCCGTTAATAAACGCAACCCGATAAGGATCCGTAAAACGCGCAAATAAATTACGAGTTAAGTGCTGGATCGATTGTTTTCGTAACTCAATTATGAACAAAGTAAACTCTTCCGGGAGCGAGGGATATTTGTGCGCCATTTTTTTTTTGCTACGGAATTATTGCAAGTTAAAGTAAACTTAGCGAAGGGAGGGCAGGCGGTGGTGTTTACTTTGAATTTCTCGATAGGGGGTTAAAGGTCATCGCGATCGAGATGTTCGATTCGATATTTCTTTTTATTAGAGTAGTGTTCAAGTTTTGGTTAGTTTTGTTATTGTTTTTCTGCAACTTCGACAACAGTAATTTCCTGTAAAAACATTTCTTTTTGGATTGGGATTATATCGAAGAAACAAAGAATATTTGTAGCGAAAATAATACTTTTTTATTATACGTCGATTCTTTGGAAAACGTTGATATCTATTGACAATCTTTATTTTTGTGAAAAATAATGGATAGTTGTTTTTTTTTCGCAAAAGTTATTAAAATGTGACAACTTAGTTTTTATTTATTTTCTCTTTTTACCTGTACACACATGGACCTATTTTTTTTTGCTAATTGAAGAAAATCGCTTTCGAATAAATTTATCGGAAGATACTTAAATTCTTTTAAGTTAATCAGCATTTATTTAAAAATACTTCTGTGATTTTACTTATGCTTGTCCTTTCCTTATTTTCTTAGAACTTCTATTGAAACATTAAAATTATACAGGGTTTCAAAAATGCGCCGACGTTGCAGTGTAGGGCCGGAATAGTTTTAAACATATTTAAATAACGAACGGCTTGTGTGAAAATCTTCACTTCTCCACTTTCAATTTTCATTCATAATTTTATTTAGTGTCAAATTATTTAGTGCTAAGTTGCTGAACCAAAGGGTTCACAAAATTAATGTTCCGAAACTTACGTTTTGTCAATTTTTTCGAGTTGAGATTCGCAAACAAAAAAGTTCTATTTTTAGTGGCTTTTTCAAAATAAATAACAAAACTTGCAAAAAAAAGTAAGTGGCGTACATCTCTTTGGCAATACGATACAATACAATTTTCAACGACATCGGACAATTTTTTTTAATAAATTGTTAAAAATGTTTTTTTATTGTTAAAGTTTTTTGGAAAGCAAAATTGGAACTTTTGACGTAAGCATTTTCGGAACTACGTTTATATGAATTTTCTTCCTTTTTTCTGATGAAACTACAGGCGAGCTTTGCGTGTTTTTTGAAACGCCCTGTATATATTAATTTAATTGAGTGTTACTGGGATTCGGAACGTGAGTGTTCGAACTTGAAGGTGGTAATTTTTACTTCAATTTGCATTAACAAAAGGTACGGCGAAAACAGAATTGAACTTTTGATTTTGTATTATAAAAGGATATTATAAGTAGGTAAACATTTTGATTGATGAGGTAATGATATTAATCACTAGAGCAGTTTTTATTAGTTCAGATCTCGCCACCAAGGGGAAATGCGAAAGTCGATAGCAAAAAGGAAATTAAAATTGAAATATTTACCGTGCTGATGCAGTTTGTATGTGAATTTCCCAAAACGGCACACAAATATCGTAATATTTACGTAACTATTCGCACCGACCTCATACTTATCAACAATTATTTGTTTAGCGGTTGTGCGTTTAAACATTTGTACATATAAGGTATATTTTGCATTGTTTTGTAGCAATTTCGATTTGCTGATATGAATAACTCGTTTTAATGGTATTTCGATTGTACTGGGATTTCAATTTAATCCACCGAAATGAGAGATATAATAATATTTAGTTCGGGAAATGTTGTGAAAATAATTTTATTGTTTATCAGTCTGGAGGCGAAATTGCTGGTGTTTCAAATACGCTCATCGCGAATTCGAATAAGGTACGATGAAAGCAAATATTTTCCCATAATGAACGAGTTACATGTATACCGGATAATACAGTTTATTATCATAATGGCACTAACAAACGTTACGGGTTTGTATGCAGAAAATGCAAATAGATACATACATATAAATGTATTAACATGGCGTTGTTAACCGGTTGCTATTCAATTTTAAACATTTACTTTGCTACGGGTCACTGATTACTTAAACAATTTTAAGAAAAATTACTGCGACGAATAAAGCCGCTGTATGTGCTCATAAATAAGCGGAACCATATTCAGCAAACAAAAGAAAGTCGAAGAGTTCAAAATAGTTTACCGAAAGGCTTTTTGGAATACTCGTTCAACTAAAATATTTCGCGAACCTCCTATCTAGGAGTCAATATTTACATTTACGTGCGTGATTTTGGAGTATGTAGATTTTTTTTTGTAAAGAAGTTTTATATTACATACTAGAACGATATAATTATAATATGGCACATAAAACACTAAGTTTATTTTTTTAATTAACACTACTAGTTTCAGACAACCTTCTGCACTTTTAACTTAATTAGTAACGGAGTCCTAATAAACTTCACGTAATGCCAATATAAAAACGAATAATTTGTAATATTTTTAAAATCAAAATCGAATTGGCCTTTATGTTATGTTCCGAAAATATCTTTACCAGAAATTTCGTCCCCAGCACCGGCGAAATTTTGGATGGCGTAATTAAAAAAAAATAGTTAAAAGGAAAAGTAAATAAAGGGGTTGCATACAAAGTTAATCCTTCAAAATGGGCTCGAATAACCTGGAGCTTGTTTGCGAATTTTGCTAATTTATTTACCTAGGCTCCGCCACGCGTCTACACAGTTAATTAAATTAAGTACGTAATTAACGCAATTAGGAAATGCATTTCTGGCTTTATTTTGTCATTATATGAAACCAAGAGAAATGAAAACACGAAGATAGTTCGCTCCACTAGATAATTAAAAAAACATAAAAATGCAATAAGAAAAGTAACAAAGTAGAGAAGAATATTATTCCATAGTTTCAAATGACAAAAATGGATAAATAAAAAATAAAATGCAAATTAATTTGTGCTCAAAATAAATCGATTTTATGCGATCATGTCATAGTGATAGATCGATAGATATGTTTATCAATTTCTACTTCCATTTAGTCAATAATTTTTTTCCACTTCCTGTTGTTAGGGATGGGCAAACTTCGGTTTGGCCTTTTTATTACAAATATAGTGGTGTCTTGAACTACCCTAAAGATATCCAAAAAATTAAAAGTGCAAAAAGTAAAAAACTAGCGTTACCCCATTTTTTCGATTACTTCTATAAAATTGCGCCCCCTCTAAAATTTTATTAAACTAGAAATCTCCCAATTTGCGGAATTTGTCAGTTTTCGGATTTTCTTGTGGGTCGCGAAAGACATGCATTCTAAAAATTCACTTAAACTAGATCAGATAAAACTGGCGAATATGCTCGAAGGCATGTGGTTTTAAAATTCCAAAGGGGAGGATCAAACGTGAGACAAGTCGTTTGAGGCCACACAAGCCTTAGGCAAGCCGAGTACTAAACAACTTATTCGGCAGGCAGCGGTAATGCACAATGTGCTCAGCTGGCACGAACGAATAAGGGTCGTTTTTGGTTCGTTCTTGCCGGATTAAGAGGGGATTTTGTGGCTGCCAATAGGGAACTTGAACATTTTTTTATTTCTTTAAAAATTTTGTTTATATCAAAACTCAAAACCCAATATTGAAGTTGCAATAAATAATTCGACACCCGGTTAGTCCTTTTAAACGACACTAAACGCGCGGGAATGATTGTGACGTCATACCGCTGCTTTTCGATCGAGACGGCGACATGTTATAGTGTTATTCTCAGATTATAGGCCGAGAATTATATTATTTACGTTTATTTTTGACTCATGTGATGGTGTGTTTGTATTTATTCTACGCCAGTTTGTATTTGTGCTTAGCGTTCTTTACCCGATTATAATGGAAGCAACAAAACACAATATTACAAACCACGCTAGCGTCTTTTTCTCAGATAAACTTTTTATTCGTCTACCAGGAAATAAAAGCCGTCGTTTTTTGGTAAGATTACGTTCAGGTACCACTTTAGCCTTAAGCATGCAAACATTTTTAGCTGTTCGAACTTGCACTCATCCTATTGCAGTCTCCAAAGGAATGACTTCCTGACCTACATAAAATAAAGAACACTTTAAGTTATCAATGTCTTTTTTGTTGAATAATTTGTATTTTATTTGATATACTATTTGAATTTTAAAAACTAGAAAACTTTAAGCTAATTACAATTTTATATTGGTTTAAAACTAGTGACTAAATTGCCCATGAACATAACTTTTAGCTTTAACACCGCGAACCTCAGCAAAAGAAAAACTGTCGGTGTTTTGTATGTAAGGCGTCACCATACACATATCCACTAAAGGTAAATTATCGGATTGACCTTTTAAAAAAATCGGCTTTGGTCATTTTCAAAACTTTCTTTTTGATACTAAACACCAGATAACAAAAGCAATCAACAGGATCAAGACTAATATTAAAATGAAAACCATCAAGCCGAACGCGTTGTCCTTCTCTAATGGTTTCTCTATGCTACCATCCTGCTGTCGCGTAGTCTTACGAGCGAATTGACGTCACAAACGGTCATAGCCAATGACAGCGCGTTTCAAAGAGGATTTAAATTTTACAATTTTTAATTGCCTATATTTTTTATATAGAACTACGAATTTTTTTTTGTGAACTCTGGTTCTTTTAATAGTATAAACTCTACTCTTATACGTAATATTTTTTAAATTAAAATCTTGTTCAAGTTCGCTATTGTACATCACAACTTTTAAGAAAAGCGCTCTTCACATGCGGCTTTAATATTTTTTTTTTGTTTTTTTTTAACTGAAACTTTCCACACAAAACCTTTGTTTTTTTTTTTTAATTAAAACACCAAAATCATTCAACCTTAATAATTTTTTATAGAAAATCCAAACTATAGAAAAGTGTAGTAACTATATCTTGTGTCACGGTCTATACCTGATTTAGGTAAATTTCGATTGACTGGATTACGTATATGTCTTTTAGATTTTTGCAAAATTGCAACCATTACCGTTTCCCACTTACCAACATGGGAAAAAATATTCATATAGAGCAGCAATTTTTGCTAATAATTACTTCCGAAATAAATTTTCGAAGAAATGTAAAATAAATCGTTATTCGCGAAGAATCTCTCATAATGATCGTTTTATTCATGATAGTACTGTAAAAAAATAAAAGGGAAAAAATAATATTTAAAAACTGAGTATCAAAACTTTTACAGCAGGACGCAGAATAGGAAAAAAAATGTTTCGAGAATCATAAAAAAAATTGATAGCAGAAAACGGCAAATTCTTAAAAAAAAATTAAAAAGAAATTTTCAAAATAATTAAAATATGTAGTTGGAATGTTTGGAACAATCAATAACTCGTTAGATTGTATTTGTATCCCAAAGCGACTCAGTTGCGATTCAAAAGTGGAAATAGTGAATGAGTAAACAAAATCTTGAAAAAAAGAAACTTTGGAAAAGTTAATCTTAAAGAGAACTTGATTAACTAAAATAATTAGAACGATGACTTCAAATCACATTTTGCAATCTTTAAATCGTTTTTTGCCGAAAAACAGAAAGTAGCAAAAAGAAATTGCAAAATACTATGAACATTTTTCATAGTATTTCGGTACGTATTTCAATGGATTAAATTGAATCATTCGACCCAGAGAATAAAACCCGGGGCCGGAGCCCGTATAATGTAATGTTATGTTAGGCTAGTTAAAAATGTTAGTCAATGAGAGCCACTTACTGTATATGAAGACACAAACATTAGTAGACATAAACAGAAGCCACAGGCGACGGCACTGCTTTCGACCGCAATATATATGTATATATATATATATTTTTAACACAGTAGTAACTGGTTGACACTGGGTGATAGTAACAACAGAATCGTTTGTGATTTTATACAGCACTACAGCGCTAGAGACAGCTTTGCTTGGATGTTGGAAAAAAATGCTAAAACACTAACTAAGAGGTAAGTACACTGGACGGCTGTCTGAACAGAACTGAAAACTCGATAACCGAACCTTAAAAGTATTTAACGTTAATTTATTATATACTATGGAAAATGCGTTAAGATGATATTAGGAGACCCGATTCTTTTCTTTATTTGCAAACCCTTTCAGCGAGTACTTCTCTTGTTTAAAAATGACCCTGGGTTGTTCAGTAGTTCACGTTAAATTAAAACATAAAGGTTATCATTATATAGAACCCTGAAGCTACACGTCCTGAAGATGGAATACATATTTACTTAACTATCTTTTTAACTACTCGGTAGAAAATAACAAAACTTTAGTATTGTTTTAGGTTTCGTACTGTTCCGGAGACTCAGTGGTACTGTATACTGTTGGAGACAGTTTTTGAGTAAAGATATGAACGGTTAACGTATTTATCGCTTTATTTATACAGTATAATTGGTTTTTATTAGAAAATTTCTTCAATCCATTAGTAAAGTGTGAAGTGAAGTATGAGTACATTTAGTATGAGTTATTTTTATTTATAATTACTTATAATCACTGTTACTATTAACCAAAATTTTGTCTTTAATATTTTTTGTCTATATTTTTATATTCTTTAAAGTGGTTATTAAAAAATTACAATGAATAAAATGGCAAATTTTTTGTCCTTTTCTATGGAGTTCTATCGAAGACCTACGACAACCAAAATTGATGATCTTTTTGAATTCTCACGTATTCCACAAGATCCCAAGTATTTTTTACACACGTATATTTGGCATACGAAATCGCAAATATACAGTAAATTAATTTACCCTTCGGAGCTTCGAAACAAAATATTTGAGTTACGTTGTTTGGATTTCAGTTCTGTTCGGCGCAATGTCACACACAACAATTAAAACCCTGCAAAATATTAACACAAAACAGCCAGTGGTTTGGTCTAATAACTTTGGTTTAATAACAATAGAAAATAAAAGGTACATTTCAATCAAAATACATGCTCAATATGTATGTATATAAGGTAGTATAATATAATGTAAAGACCGAAAATAAAACATAATAAGTCACTCAACAATTACAAAGAAAACTATGGCTTATAGGAATAAAAGAAAAACTAAAAAACAACAGAGGATGCCTACGCGCTTATGCCACGGAAACGGAAACAACTTTTACAAATAAATCAAAAGAAAAATACCCCCGAGAACGAAAAAACATTGAACCCAACATAACATTTATTAGTGAAACATCCTCGTCAGTAATTCTAATACAGCCAAAAATTGAACCAATACGGATGATGATAATTTTTTTACGTCAGACCACGCACAACAATCTCACCTCGAAACAATAACAAGTTTGCTACAAGAGTTGCCGGTAATATTAAACAAGACCTTTTCTATTCTTAATAGGCGTATTAGACTTTAAAAACACAAAACGGTGGTACCTACTACCAACACATTCAACTTGAAGATCAGTCCTAGTTCAGTTTACTTTAAATCTATTGAGCCGCATGTCTGTTTATTAGTTTCACACAGAATCTCGTTTCTTGTAAACTAGTAGAAGCGATGCAACCCAATACTTCCGAATTTTGATAACGCCGAGTAGTTTCGCGTGAGTCTATTAAGCCTATTAAAAAATGGGTGATGGAGAAAACATAAAACGATTTAAGGTAAAACGGATGAGATTGAAGTACAAGAGCGAAAATTCCCCCCACAAAAATGGACTATGTACTCTACTGGTTCCCAGTAAAACTTATGACCATATACAATAAATTGATTTATTATTTTACAAGCGGTCTCGGTTACGGCCGCAGTTAACTAGTAAAAATATCTCACAGTTCGTAAAAATAGCAGCTAAATCCTGAGATGGGCACACTGCACTGGCAATGGTGCTTCTTTGTACAAGGAAAAGTACAAAAACTAATTTTTGGGGTTGACTGGCTTACTTCTCTTTGGTTAGTACGGTTTGGAGGCCTCTTTGGCGCGCTTCAGTTGCACCTTCAGACGTTTTGTGCCTATTTGGAAACCGTTCATCGCTGCGATGGCCTGTTGAGCGGACGATGCGTTATCGAATGACACGAAACCGAAACATTTCGACAGATTCGTCTGTTTGTCTATGAACACCTTGGCTGATATCACAGGACCGAACGGGAGGAAGGTAGATGCCAAATCGGTGTCGGTAAATTCTTGCGGTAAGTGGTAAATAAAAAGGTTACAACCTTCTGGACCTGAAACGAAATTGGTGCCGTCAGTCGTTGGTATTTTTCCTGAAAGTTACGCGTACGCCACTGGGATCTCGGAAACGGATAATAGAGAGCTAAACTTGAGCGCACGTGAGTTTGAATATCCGAAAATATGGCGGAAAAATTGCATTTTGTTTTAAGCTTCAACCTGCGCGAAAGTTAAAAATTTCTTCTGACAAAATATTTGGAGGGAGATATTTTTTGTATGCTAGTTTTCAAGTCTTGGTGATCAGGAGCTCTTAAATGCTCGAAATACGTTCAATAAAGTTGTCAAGCCTGACAACTGTTAAAGCTGATGTATTTTCCATTCAAAATAAATAAGAACTAAAAGTTCAGATTTTCACGAAATTATGTCATTGATAAAGACACAGTCAATGTTGTCGAAACAATTGTAATAATTTCGTGAAAATCTGAACTTTTAGTTCTTATTTATTTTGATAAATGGATTTTCATTAAGTAAAAGCCACCTCAGTTCTATTTTCTATTCCCATTTATGGAAATTTGGTTCGAGAAAGAAGAAACACTTTAATGGAAAGCGCAAAACAAAATGTTTAGTTTTGCCACCATTTTCTTGGAAATTCCAATGATAACATAAAAGGTTTGCACCCTATCTGGTACCGTTTCCTAAAGCCCAATGGTGCGATGAGCGTCGAATTTGCAACGTCCGGTATAGCGAAAACTGATTAGATTCAGAGCTATCGGCTGTCGGACATTTAATGTTATGGGTGTCTTCATAGGAAAACTGTGTCCACCCACCGACATAATCATGAAAATAGTATATTATGCAACAAGTGCGGACAACGGTATTTGACTCGCGAGTTTTTAATAAACGAGTGAATTAAAAAGTTTACCGAACATGTTGCTTACTATACTTTTTCTACGACCGTTAGTTTTTGCGTACATTTTCGCAAAACAACACGAATACATTCACTGACATGACCGTCAGAACTGACAAACGTCAAAATTCAAGGCGTGGGAAATATCTCCGAAAACATCGGATTGCTCCCAATCCCGTGCGGTAAAATCCCGGAAATGTCCGAAGTGGCTCGGATCCGTGAGAAACGAAACTGACGTGGTAGATCGGTGAGTAACTAGCACTTTTTTCTACTCCCGTCTGTAAAATGCGTAATTACTCGTCGATATAGCGTGCGGGAAGCGTCACTTTACCACATTTCCGAGATTTTACCGCACGGGTTTGTGAGCAATCGGATGATTTCGGAGATACTTCCCACGCCTTGAATTTGACATTGGTCAATTCTGACGGCCATGTCAGTGAATGTATTCGTGTTGCTTGGCGAAAATGTACCCAAAAACTAACGGTCGTAGAAAAAGTGTAGTATGCAACACGTTCGATCCCTCGTGAGTCAAATGCCGTGTACCGCACTTGTTGCATAATATATTATTTTTTGTATGTAGTTTCATGACTACATATGAGACTCTAAAATCCTATTTAGAAATTTTGAACAATGGCCATTTAAAAAATACAAATTTGGTTTTAAAAAATTGTTTTTTCGGTAAAGTAGAACCAAATGGTAAAATTGTAATAAAAAAAATTAAGTAGAGTAGACTTGGTTGACACGAATTGGTTTAAAGTCTGAAAAATATAATGCATAATTGTTGGTTATTGGTTTAATTATATCGGAGAAAAATTGAAAGATTTTCTCGATTTCCTTAACATAAAGTGGAGAATTGAATTAGTAAAATCTACTTATAAAAGGGTAAACCGTATTTTCGTGATGTTCTTGTGGGATACTCCATTATTATTAAAGATGCCGTTTGCACCGCACCAACTGTTACCAGTTTTGAAAAAGCAGATTCTGAATAGCACCTGTAGTGTCTAAGCTACGAAGGTAAATTTAAAAATGTTAATATAATATATTTTGATTTTGTAAAACCTTTTTTTTCAGGATCGTCAGTGTCAGTCTGATACTTTTGTGCTTTTGTGTTTTTTATAGGCTAAGTGAAGTTCTCTAAAGGTTCTCTAGGTCACAGTAAACTTACTTAAAGTAGAAATTACCAAAAACTTAAACACACTATTTTTGGAAGTTGAAACATTACCTAAATAAAATTTAAAATGAAAATCATTAAAAAGAATATAAATATAAAATAAAAAAATATTATGCATGTACGATTATACCATTTTTCAAGTCAAGTCAAGAAAAAAACGACGGCTTTCTTCAATAATAACAATAATAATAATAACGGAGTTTCCCATACAGCACCATATAATTTTTTTTTCTGGAATTCTCTATAACTACACACTGTAAACCATAATTCCTGGTTATTAACTATTTAAAAAATTGCTCAATATTTTAACATAAACATTACACAAAAATACCGCAGATTGCCGTGGAGTATATGAGAGTAATATTTTAATATTCCAATAATTTTTGCATCCTAATCATGATGTCAGAAGCTATAAAAATCCAAATAAAATCCTAACACTTTGTAGGAGTAAAATGTAAATCGCTGCTTGTTAATCGAGGCCATTAACTTCTTTGCTAGTAAATCTAAAAATATTAATTTTAAACATTAATGATGCAGCCGATATGTCTCTGAATCGCACCAGTGTTACCAATCCTTTCAAAAGCAAAATGCATTTAACATAGTACGACGCAAACCGTTAAGATCGAGTGGAAACAAAACGCCGAGATATCGAATTTCGAAAAACTCGTCGACCTAATCTAGGAAATGGTTTCGTAATCGTGCAGTAAGCTCTTTAAACTTTTTTGAAAAGTTGATCGATTCTTCGCATGCAGGCGCGTGCATAAAGAAGCTTTATGTAGCCAATTCAATTCCAGTACGAATTTAGTCCCAGATACGCAGCACATGTCTGCTTTTCTTCCGCAATCAATTTTTGCCAACGTTAAAATATATGCGGCGTGGACTTTGATAGCAGCAATCGTAGAGCAGCAACAAGCATTCAAACAACGAGTATTAGGTTGAAATTAATACAAATTCGAACCACGTCATTTTGGGATCTCGGAAGCTGCAGGGGATACGAGGATCGTTAAATTGTAGCATAATTTTCGGTGAAAAGCAAAAAGTTGAAGAGTTCGTTTTTATTTTTTCTTGGCCTAAGTCCATAACTAAAATCAAAGGTTGTGTGGTAACCACCTTTTAACACCGGGCAATACCACCAACTTTATTTTTTTCTTCTTTTTAAATCTAAGTACAGTTTATGAATTTGAAACAAAAAATATTTAAAAACAAAGGAATATCACCTAGTTGGTCTAGATTTCACAAAGAAAGAATGAACACAGGCCACACGTATTTATAAACATAATCGGTATAGTTGCATCTGAGACGAAATAGATTAATTTTACACTATAAGTTGGTCATTTATTAAAAAAAAAACAAAAAAAATGGAATACCTTTCTTTGTACGGAATTTAATCACATCTCATCCTTTGCTTTCGAAACATTTAGGTAAAATTTATCTTTATCTTTTTTTGAGAAACGTCGGTTTTTATAGTCGTTAAAAGGTCCTTTTTTGGTCTGAGGATGTTTCTACAGTTTTTTTTTTCTGTGTTGATACATCTTTTGGTAGAAACTTAGACCTATTTGTTTATATTTTTACGAATGACATTTTACAAGAACTGAAATGTTAACTAAGGTGGTATTTTTCCTTTTTACTTCTTTTAAAAAGATAAATTCTATCTTAGTGAAATCACAACAAAAAGAACTATTTTTAGAAATTAAAATAACAATAAAGTGAAACAAAGTGGCAATGAAAGTGTCAAAATCGATATCTTCAATTTTCGAAATACTCGGAATTGTTTTCAAACAGAATATTGCTTAGGCAGTGAAATTAGTAACATACTCGTATCGCCTATAGTTTCCGAAATTCCAATTGTGGGGAATGAATTTGAATTACCCTGCATGTATTCATACTGTAGGAGAGATCTCAGAGTAAATTTAATATTGTGTAAAAGTAGCGGTAGGTAGTACAATTTTTTATGCTGGACTGATTTTAACCCTCTCTATTAGGAACACTTATAAAACGTATTGCGAATGTTTTTCTACCATTTAGCTAATTGCCATCAGAATTCACAGCTAATGTACAGTTTATCATTTCTCTAGCAAACTATAAATTGACGGCCTTCCTTTTCTATTAATAAAACCCAACATAACTTTTAATTTTTAAATAATTATAATTGCTATATGTAAAATAAAGGAATTTTAAATTAAAAGTCCCTAATATTCTATACTCGAGGTTATAAAAAAATCAGGGTTCAGACTGAATAAGCATTTTGGAAGAGCTTCAGGTTTCATAATTATAATCATGAAATGATGAACCGATTAACTCTCAAAATATAAATGTATAGGATCACAGATAAAACAGACAGCCTGTATATTGAAACTTATTTGATGGCTCCACTGTATTTTCCCAAAAAATTGTATGCGAAGCTTAACAACAATGTTAATATTCGACTTCACACTTGTTCGTCAATTAACTATCAATATTAAATAAGCTAAAAACAATTTTATTAACAGTTTTATTAGCTTCCTCGGTGAGAGCCGACAGCGATCTGAGTTGCAGTTAATATTTAACACTTAACTTATCATTTTGCAATGTCTGCCTTCTGCTGAACTGAAGCTGTTAAGCTATCGCAGGAGCATCGCGCGGAAATAAGGCACTGTTAAAATTGGGTGAAACTTTGCATATGGCGCGTTCAAATCACGTAAAAAGAATAACAGACGATTTCGAAAATTTTAAAATAAAAATAGCCGAGTGACACTGAACTCATTGAAAGACATTTAAAATTAGAATTGATTAATGGTAAATTTAATTTTGTTGAGGGCGCTTCAACGTTCCATGCCTTAAATAAGCAAAGCTTCATACCTACATAATGTCACCTTTGCGTATCTCAACCACTTCAATACCATGCAAATAAAAATGAAATAAGTATGAATAATTTACGAATACAATTTTCATTGCATTACGACACATACGTTTCGGCTTTAGCAGCCTTCTTCGGACAGCTATAAATAAAAAAAAAACATAACATCACAACATATTCTTAAAAATATGAGAAGTAATCCGTTCCGACTCGTATAATAATATACTATCTTGCATCAGGATGTTTATCTACATTATGAACGCCAAATTAATTACGGTTTTAAATTTAAATACTAAAAACTTAATGGCTTCATGTTAATCGTTAGTAATTTTAGTTTTCGGCAATTATTAGCGGTTTTGGCAAGGCGTCAACAATTGACACATAGTGGTCTCTTTTGAGCGTGTTTTAATTTTTCAATTGCATAATTATCGACCGTAGATATGCAACACCTGCCTCGAAATGAATATATCGAATATTGCCTTGCATCTATTTACGGTTTACAGGTGCCATAAAAATCCTCTAAATTGCAATTCTTATTATCTACAATTAAATTACTACGTGACCATTGATCGAAAAATTTGCCTGTTCTCCTACATTATATAATATATATATATAATATATAATATAATATATATAATATATATTATAATTATAAAATATTTCCTTAAACATTGCAAAGATCTCAGAACTGTTATTTTAAATTAGTCATTATTTAATGTAAACCGTTTTTCTCCTGGGTCTATTCGAAAACAACGACAGGTCTGACAACAACCATATTGCTGTGTTCCCAAAATGTAACATGAGATCATATTAGAGGATTCCATTTTTAACTGATATCGAATATAGGGCGTTGATTTACGACTAGAATAGATTTTTAATGGTGCATACGAATGTTATCATAAAAAAATTGGGCAATTTGAAACGCCTATTGTAATTAGTATTGAGAGGTGTCAGTCAGCTATATATACCTGGACTAAGCGACAAAGTTTTAAGCTGCAAGAACTATTTCTTCCTTTTTCAACCGGACAGAAGATGTACTACGACAGTTTTTCACTTATTAAAAATTAAAAATTACGTAAATGTATATTTATTTCACTCTTAGAAAAAATATTGACACCTTCGCAAAGTAATTCCGGAGGCGCACTTCTGACCTATATTCAAGCATAAAAGTTCTTGGAGCCTTTTTTTTTTTGGTCAAAAATCGGTCATCGGACTTCATCATTATTATCAATTTGGTAGTAAATTAAGCAGTTAACGCTACAGCAGGTTTTAACAAAAAAAATCCAAAATAAAGTGTACGAAAATTATTAGGAAACTAAAGAAGATAAGATACTTAGTACGAAAATATATCATTGCATAGCAAATTCCCACAAAGTTTTAAAAGTATGTTAATAAAAAATACATACTTTCCTTATATATTTTGCGACAGATGTTTAGGAACTTCTAGGCTCAAATTCAGTCCATCAGTGGGCCCCTGGAATAACGATCTACCCATCATTATGTAACACGGTATGTAAACTTGGTACCTTTTAGTCGCGTTCATAATTATTGAACTTTTCACCTTATTTCGCCTATAGTTCGGTCTGAATGATTCATTTTTCTTCCCATCATTATCAATATTTTATGCAAATTGTTTTACCGTTTTTTTTCCTTTTTGTGTGTGAATGTAATGTCTCCCCATCTGCTTTTTATTTCCACCAATCCACTCGAAGCAGATCGCCGACAACGCATTTACAGTGTAAATGATCGCTTTTTCATAACGGCAATCAATCATTTCGGCCTAATGTGTCGCAAATCAATCACGGCCTTAAATGTAAAATGTCCGAAGATAAATTAATTTATTTTCGAAAGGACCGTATCGTGGTAATTTAATTTTTAAAGGGCCCGATCTGTCGGGGCTGTCATTTTTATAATTAACGAAGAACCGTCAAAAATGTTGTCATTCGCCCCGATCGTAATTATTATGGTCCTCGAACGACCTAATAACAATCTTTTGTTTGCCCCTTTCAGTCGCTTTGTACCAAATCCGGGACGCTTTGCGCCATTAAAAAGAATCGTTAGGTAGCAATTACCTTATCTGCTGATTGAAAACGTAAACAAAGCCTTTAACACATTAACTGCATTTTTTCGTCCTAAATAAATAAAACTTAATGGCGCTCCAAATACGCTACGTAAACGTATATTAATTGCCTTTTAAACATACTGCTAATGCCCGATCGACATTATCTAGATACTGAAAAGATCTTAGAAGAAACTGGCGGTCGGTATCTTAACTTGTTTTACAATTTTGCATATTTACACAATTTTATTTGATAGAAGCAATATGAAAATGCCTTACCCGAGCTCAAATTATATAAGAAAGAAAAAGCAAAAACAAATAAATGAGTCTTCAGACGTAACAGACGAATTACGAACATTTTATATGAGATGCAGCAAAATTCAAGATCCTTCATGAATGAATATCTTGATGCAAACAAATCTAATCTAGTTGGTTTTGGATAAATATATTTTAGAGAAGCAGAACATGAGATGTTGTAGTGGAATATATCAAAGCAACAACTTTAATTAGTCTTCCAGCGTTTAATGATTGAATTAGAATTCCAATCCGTACGGTCCACAAAACTAAAAATAGACGAAATTGCTGAAGAATTTACGCTGAACTCGCTTCAATGTGGAGAAATCAAGCTTAGAGACGCAAGAGACACATCGATGGGTCGACCACAGAGAAATTATGATGCACAGCATGAAAGAACATTCAAGAATGCAGATGAATTATAAGCACAATTTATAGAAAATATGCATTTTTTAACTGATTATTAGTAGTTAGTTGCAAACTTGAACTCCTTAATTAAGACATTATTTTATTCTATCGGACCAAATCAGCAGACATATTCAAAAATGCAACGTCAATAAATTTTCCAAAAAAAGTTTGATTAATCTATTTTACTTCTGTCGAAAATAATATTTAATTATATTTAATACACATTTTCCTCAACAATTACAAAGTCTTTCCTTTTTATTTACATTGACAAATAGCCTTTTAGCAATTCATCTGAAAATCGGTTTTGGGAGTGGAACCCAACCTTCTAAAAATTACACGCTGGATGAATCGCATTTAATTACACTTATACACAAATAAAGATGAGCATTACCACTTACATTTACAATTTTATACGGTTTAAGAAAAAACGTGGTTGCAAACACACCTACGTCACGTGAACATTTCAAAGAAAGAAGCTTTATGATCATGACCTATTCCATTTGCATTTTTGGTACTTATTGTCCCATGTAACGTTAATACACAAAATGAAAGAAAAAATAAAGAATAGAAATTAAAAGAGATGAATTTAGTACCAATTTGTGACACATCAAAAAGTTGTATATTAGTCAAAGAAAATGTTTAAAAATGAAATTTTTTTGTTTTTAAAGTATGTGGTTGCTACCTTATGGTAATACTTCAAATAACAAAATCGATTTTCCCCTTATCTATCATCTTAAAAGAGGTATTTATACTAATGCGAGTGCAATCAAGATATTTGCTAGTATGGAGTAATTCGACTGATTTACCAATCAAAGTATGCATTGATTGCACCAATGGATGCTTCTGCTTTCAAAAAGGAAAGTGTAAATTAATTTGGAAGCAGGTAAGATTTTTATACGTCCACAGTTGAAAGGGATCTATGAAATTATTTTCCATCCTGTCTGCTTCTAAATTAAGCATTCCTACAAGCTCAAACTGACTTTGAAGTTTGATTGTATCAAATGAGTGCAATTATTTTGACATGCATTTTATTTCGAAAGTCCTAACCAGACCGTGCACAAAAATATATCGATTTTCTGCTAAAATAACGATCTTCACCCGTTTTTCTTCAACATTTTCGTACACCCCATATAATAAACGAAACCTGAAATGTACAAAATGTAGTTCTCAATACCGAAGTTCAACAGAAATTTGTTGTGGTACTTCTTAGGGTGAATAAATTTGTTTCTGGTGAAAAAAAAAAAGCAGAACCGATAAACCTCGAATCAGGCACAAAAATGTAAAATAATTTTTAAAAATACTTTCCGACCCTCCCCATTCTCTCTCCGTTTCAATCTGTTCCATCCAGGAACAGAACTCAATCTGCTTGCCGAATTTCAACCGTATATAGGGTTGTGGAATTGACCGGTCAATTTTTTTTGTGTCAATGGACCGGTCAATTGAATGGTCAATTGACAAGATGTTATTTATAATATTTT
The DNA here is from genome assembly GCF_029955315.1 of Cylas formicarius. Taxonomy (NCBI): domain Eukaryota; kingdom Metazoa; phylum Arthropoda; class Insecta; order Coleoptera; family Brentidae; genus Cylas; species Cylas formicarius. Next base: position 28,871,011 of record NW_026844347.1, on the reverse strand, counting down.
TTGACTATTCCCAACACTAACCGTATACGTTTTACAAAATTTCTGGATTCCTCCTGCGTCAGTTTTTGCTGAGTCGAACTTGCTGACGTTTCGCCAATCATCCTGTTGGCTTCTTCAAAGCTTGACTAAAATCGGTTCGCATTTTACTTTGTACCTGCTTATATTATTTGAGCGGGGCGGAGCTAAATGAGGGGCATAAACACCGTCTCGGATGACTGATTCCCATATTGGTGACAGCTAAAGACCTGAGTCGGGATTAAGATTGTTAGGTTGTTTATAGATTTCTATGAACTCTCGGATTTTTCGTTGGTAGAAGAATGATTACATGTAAGAATTTTAGTTTTATGGAATAAAATTTTATGTCCGGTTTTGTGATTGTGTTCGGCAACAGCTGATGAGTTTATTTGTATTATGCCAAAAGAGGAAATCATTTCAAATGTCGAGTCTATCGTAAACAGACTACCATAAAAAATCTGTTATCCCTCATGAGTCTAAAATTCCTCGTCTCTACGGACTTCCAAAAGATCAACAGATTTTTTGGCAAAGAATACATTGGAGAGACCGGACGAAAATTATCAACTAGGCTCAAGGAACACGAAAGACCTTTACTACTAAGAAAATAAGCTCATCAGCTGTTACCGAACACAATCACGAAACCGGACATAAAATTTTATCCGATAAAACTAAAATTCTTGCATGTAATCAATTTTTCTACCAACGAAAAATCCGGGAGTCTATAGAAATCTATAAACAACCTAACAATCTTAACCGCAACTCAGGTGTTTATCTGTCACCAATATGGGGAATCAGTCATCCGAGACGGTGTGTATGCCCGTCATGTAGCTAGGCCTGCCTCAGACAATATATAAGCAGGTATAGAGTAAAATACGAGCCAGTTTCAATCAAGCTCTGAAGAAGCCAACAGAATGATTGGCGAAATGTCAGCAAGTTCGAATCAGCAAAAACCGAGGCAAGAGGAAACCAGAAGTTTTGTAAATAGTATTACAGTAGCCCGTGGAATTTTTTTTTGAAAAAACTAACCTTATACCATAAAATTGAATCGAACCGTTCCAAAAGTTATAGCGGTTCAAAAAAATCCCATACAAAGTCTTACCTTCGATCTGCTTACCGGCGGCGGCGATGGCGGCCGCGTTCATCGTAGCATTCGCGATCAGGGAACCGTAAGGAGAAAGATCCGGCGATGTCGAAATGCTGGTGGGCAGACCGCCCGCGGATAATGTCCTGTCTACACTCGCGCTTTTACCCAAAATGTTCGCCATGCACAGCGGCGCAGTCGCGGCGGTCGCCGGCTGCGACATCGCCGCCAAAGTTACTAAATTTTGCATTCCTATCGGTGCGAGCAAGCTGTCGGTCGAGCTGGTTAGCAACTGTTGCTGAAGCAACGCGGAACCGCCCATCGCTTGAAGCAGTTGCAGCGACGTCGCTTCCGACGGCAACACCGGACTGAATTGTTGCGGCGGCGACGTTAAGGTCGGCGCCGCCAAAGCGTTCCACACGTTCGCCTGCATTTGCTGTTGCCTCTTCATTTCCTTTTCCTTCTGGGTGTCCGCGAATTTGACGACGAGAGGCGCCGAACATCCTTCCATCGTTTGGGACTGGTGGAGGTTTTTGATTGCCAATAGGGCGGCTTGTTTCGTCGAAAACGTTACGAACGCGCACCCGCGAGAATTGCCCGACGTGTCGCGCAACACAGTACATTCCTCGATCACGCCCATGCCGCTGAAGAGGGCGCGCACGTCGTTCTCGCAGAACTTCTTGCTTAGCATACCGACGAACAGTTTCCTCTCTGAAACAACAGAACACACCATAATTAACTACGCGATGCCCCGGAGAGTAATCCTAATGCAAACCATAACCCGAATCATGTATACCAAATGAAAATAGAGTCAAGTCAAGCACACCCAAGCGGGACTTACACCATCTCCCCCAATCGATGTTCAATCTATTCAAAATCAATTTATGGGCACTGTTTTATTAAGCGGATCAAAGGCATCAATTAATAACATGATTTTATTAGCGAAGCGAAGCTCAGTGGCCTAAACTGAAAAGAAGAACGAACCTCTTCAGTAACTCGCTTTTTAAACAGTCGATCTGCTTCGCTCCGCTAGTGTAAAAAAAACACTTAAAAGTAGTCAATACGTTGGGAAAATGTATTCAGATTCACAAAAATAGGAAGGATAATGAATATTACGTCTCTTATAGATATATGTTAGTAACGCTGTAATACTAGTACTAGTAGGTTAGCAATGTGCTTTGAGAAACTCTAAGAGCTATTCATGTTCACATCAGGATCTGAGAAATGCGATCAATGTAATTTCCAAGGCGTACTTTGCTGCGTTGGTGGGGCAATGTTTTTTACACGATCTGATAATGGAATCATGGAAGGAAATTCTTTTGTCACCCAAAATATCCATACCGGCATATACAAGCTGAATATACGGGGCTGAAATCTTCTATCAAAAGTAATTTTTTGTTTGGGAATACGAAATGTCAAGAAATTTATTTTTATTACAGTCTGCAAAATGCAGAGTGAACCTCAACAACCCTATGCACAAAATTGATATTGCCATTGAAATACCGGTTGACCGGTTGTGACTGGAGGATAAAGAAACAACATAGTACATATTAATTTTGCAAACAAACTTTCGTAGGCTGTGGAACTTGAAGGTACACTCCTACTGCGGCTGTCTTGCTGACATTTCGCCAAATATGGTGCTGGCTTCTTCAGAACGCTGTCTGAAACTGAGTTTTGTTCAGACAGTGCTCTAAAGACCTTAGTAAATACAAAGTCAATACCTGATGCAGAAGAAATCCAGAAGTTTACCTATACAGTACATATAGTGCCAGATGAGGACTGACAAAGACTTGGGGGTCTGATTGCCACCTTTTCCTTTAAAAATAACGAACTTAATTGCAGAGTTGAATCTGATGAAGACTTAGGTAGACCCTGGGACCGTGATAGTCGATACCATGACATCAACGTAAATGCTTTCAAGCAATCAGAAAAGGTAGCCAACGTAATCTATGGTATATTATTGAACAATTAAATGATAAAAAATATTGACTGAAAACATGTCCAAACTGCGTTTTACGTTTTTGACATTTTGTAACCAAAATAAACTGCATCGTAATGCAAGTGGCAAATGTAAAGCTGTAATCGAATTTGTAATTTGGGTTACGATTATCTAGGCAATTACAAGATTGCCTCTCATAAAAGTGGCTCTTTTAGTATTCTCGAGTGTTAATGCGCCACCATTTGCCAAGGCAAACATACTTTCCAGATGTAGGCATATCATTTCCTTGTTATTTAATTTTAAATTACTTAAAATGACATTCGTACACATTTTATAAACCTTAGCATTGATGAAAGAGGTTGTCTGCCACCTTTAAAAAGATAATACCTTCAAAATTACGTTAAGACCTAAAGAATTTTATTTTCTAACATAATACTGCTGAAGCACTGTTATCTACGAAGTATTAGGGCCTAGCTGGGGTTTTAAACTAAAATCTGGTCATATCAATCAACATTGGAAAAAATACGATTTAGTGTCATTTCTAAAGCCTACCTGATACCTATTGTATAATTTAAATACATAACAATATGATATGACGTATTGTAATTATTTTTAAAAGTGAGAGGAAATACACGACGCCGAGTGAAAAAATGTATTTTGTAATTCCATATCGTCCTTGTATGATTTGGGCAAACATCGTTTATACTTTTTTAACAGTATAAACGTAAACAAGCAATTTTGTAGTAAATCAACTTCGTGATGGCGTTGAAAACCTAATAATAGAGACTTTGCGGCTTTAACGACTGCAAAAATAAACAAACTTTTCCAAGTTCGAAACAGATTATTTAACCAAGATCGGCGGATACAACATCTGATTAGGCAATTATATTTCCGATCATCTGATTTTTCGAAAACTTTGAATGAAGCGCGTGATGCATATGCAACAGTGTAGTTTAATAATTAAAAGTATAAACAACACAAATTTACTATGGAATTAATTTGTATTTGTCTCGGTATCTGTAATATATTTCACAAGACAAATACATTCTTTTCTACAAAGTAAATTGACCTGGTAAGTATACCAAGGGTTCGGATATGATCTTAAAAATTGTAAATTCTGCCCTGTATAAATTTTTTTATTAAGAAAATTACATAATATTTTGTTAATTTATTTTGAATTTTTCTTAGGCGATTATATCGAAATTCTAGAAGGAAAATAGTTATCATCAACATAATATGTTTGAAGTTTTCATTAAACAAAAGATCGCGTGTCAACGTTTGCTCGGATGTTTATCTAAATTAATAGTACTGAGCCGAGAGACTGAAAACATTGTTGGTCATGACCAACTTAGATTTGATGAATTGTGAAGTTAAAATTCGTACATTCCCATGACTTTCATCGGGAATTATATGTATTTTACAATAAATTCATCTTTGTCACGACGAATTTAAACTTCCATGAGTGTAACCCAGGACCTAGGGTGGTTGTTTTAAAATTTTCATAAAAAACTAAACTAAACCAAAGTTTGTTTACTTGTTTTATTTGACAGTAAGTATAACGAGACACCTTTGTTTGTTAGATCTTGATTTTACGTCGGCATTGGTATTGGCATAACTTGATAAACAGTGTTTACATTTCCTGTACGAGACTGAGATCCTATCGGCTCCGACTACAATGAATATTGCAAAAGCATCCCCCGTGTTGCTTCGTAATTGGTTCACAAGAAGATATATAGAAGAGAAAAGTGGGAAAGGAAGCAGCATTGCGGATAAATTTACCTATCGACACTGAATATACGTGTTTCAAGGTTGTTACGATGATTTAAATCTCATAGGAGATTAATGTATCTGCATTGTTTACTGCAACTACCTACCTCTTACGTAATTTATTAATATTTCTCACCTAGAACGATACGGCAAAGAGTTAAATTATTTTCTAGGCGCATCGATGCTACGAAAACCGGGTAATTACCGGCTATTTTCTCGCTTATATAGACAAGCAATAATTACAAAGGTAAATCATTGATTGACGTAATAGTAATTGAAATTGAATGTTGTCAACGGCCGATGGGCACTTAATTATTGCTTTTACGACCGCTGCACATTTGTTATGCTTTTTTGATCGTTGAATGTGTCGTTCCTCAGCATATGCACAACCTTGACTCGGAAACACGTATATTGCGTCTCTGAATTCGGATTACGTTAAATCGCATGGCTCCGAATAAAATTCGATCTCATAATCTGAAAAAGCCTCTCGGCTCTGACGATTTATTGAAATTTACTCGAGATACCGAAACTTTGAATTTTGATTGTCTGTACAAATAAAAACCGGTGACAAAGTAATACTACTCTGATTAACGTGTCAAACTGTTGAAAATCAAAAAACATGTCCGTGAACCTTTAACACGGGACGTATACTAACCAAAACTAATCAAAATATAATTTAAAACTGCAGAGGAAAGAGGCAAGCTAGCCCCAGGAGAAAGGAGAAAGACAGGCTGAAGATTTTCTTAGAAGTTTACAACAGACCTGGTAATAGTAGATCTACTGACGGATTAAAAGGCATCTAAACCTAATGGAAGTGGAAGAAAACACTGAATGCAGATTTTGGTAAGAAGAAGACGCCAATATTAGAGGTAACGAGGTATCAGAGAAACGAAGCTAGATAAAGAGAGTCACAATAGATAATACGGATACAGGGACTGTGCAAATATTATGTAGTCTTTGGTAGAACTGTATTAAAAAGGATAGTAGATTACATTTCAGTACTGATGCCGATGGTGATGGAGAACTAGTCTGGATTCTTCTAATGCCTGGTCACCTGGTTAAAAATTATACATAAACTTTCCTACATTAGAAAATTGCTGTTTATTTTTTTGCTAAACAATAATAATCGAAGCAATCTGATTTAATTGTTTTCATATTTATACAATGTTTTCACTCAACAACAGGATCCAAATACTACTTATAGAAAATGAAATAAAGTCCCAATAAAAAAAAGATTTTTGCCAAAAATTGATTTTACAATTGTCTATCTTTAATACGAATGAGAAAAGTTATTCAGTTGGCACTTTGCGTGAGAAAGACATACTTTGTTCATTTGAACCAGACATAATTTTTTCTGCAATTATAAAACATATTTTTTTCCCGAAAAACAGCATTATTTTCTGGTTGATTAGCCACACAGACTGCCAAATCTTAACCAAGTTTACAAAAGATTTTGGGAAAAATCATTTTTAGGCGCTTCGGACATTAGTTGCCTTATTTTGCCTTTGCCGAAAATATTTAGTTGAATTGTAATCAATTTTGCTAAGGAATATGCAAAACATTATTAACGAGAGATATGATTATCAGCTCTCATCAAACCGGTTTAATACTGAATTTTTATTTATTTATATTTATTTATTTATCTGTTATTTTGATTCTCAAATAGCTAGTAGTGTTTTCAAAATACATTACAGCGTATCCAAAGTTCCTGCATTTTTCTTCGAAATGTCTCTTATCGCAGTTTGCATAGAAGCGTATTCAATACATACTTTAACTTGCTATTTACCTGGCCGTCTGTTTGGAAGTAGGTAGATTTTGGCGTTGGCTAATAGTTTGAAAAAGTGACCGCCGTGATAATAAACATTTTGAACCTATTTTTAAATCGGCTATTATTATACGGCTTAAATTATGGAATGTCATTAGCAGACAAAAATCAATTGTGACACATTTAAAAGCTAAAATTATTTATAAATTCCCAGAGCCACTTTTAACGTATTCAAGGTACGTCACGGCTCACTCTAAATAGGGGAACCATTGTCGAAACTAAAATTCACTATATGTAAACGAAATTGGTATGTTGGCCGACGTTGCTCATATTTATTATTTATGAGGCAATATTTTATTTATGTCGACTGGTTGTATCGTAATTTGGTTATAGAGTGAAATCTGAAATTGTTAAAGACGTTTGGTTCATACTTTTATCAGTGGAAAACTTCTATAGTGTTACTTCCGTCGGTTACATACATATAATTAGTTTAAAATTTAGTAGTGGGTACAAAAACTGAAAAAGCTTTACCGAAAAAGGAAGACAAATATTCGATATTCAAAGCACTTAAATTTAATTTTTCAAGTATAACCTAATTTATTCTAATCGATTTCAATATATCAAATACATGAATAATATTTGAGACATTTTAATTTAAAGTTTAACTCTGTAAATTTAACCAAATGGTTGATACTCGTTTTAAGGTCAAATCTGTGGAAAAATTGAAAGAAAAAATGTTTTTTGCGCAAAAGGAATGTAGTATATACCTGTCCCTAATAAAAGAATAACAATTATTAAATAAAACTTGACTTAGTGCTAACTGGAGAAGTAAAACTTAAATCAGCTGTAAATAATCGACCACGTTTAATTTTTCTCATGTACTTATCAGACCTAACTGTTGTTAGAAAGTTTTACGTATTTCATTAAGAAAGTTTCCTTTTTCTTATAGACTTATTAGACTGCCGTTGACTAGTTGGAACATTTTACATATTTATTTAAGAAAGTTTTGTTGAAGATTGGTTTATATACATAGTTTCACGAATCTCAAAAACAGAGATATTAATAACTGAACTGAGGTGGCTTTTACTTGATGAAAATCCTTAAAAAAAAATCAAAATATATAAGAACAAAAAAAAAACGAAATTATATATTTTTACATGACAATTGTTTAGACAACACCGCGTCTTTATTAAATGTAATATTTACAAACTACTTGCTATCATATATACCGAAAACTGACAATAAAACCTTAATTGATGTTGTGAGAATTTAAGTTCAATAAAGGAGAGGTATTTAAATCTAATTATCGTTAAGCAATATATTTGAATGTCTCATTTTGATAATCTCCTCCAAGGCTTCCAATAAATTTAATTTTCTACTTTTTGTGGCTGTATGTAAAATATCAAAATTGTCGTCAAAAATGTGCTTTTCTGTGTTTAAGTGTGTAGCATAATTGTAGTGATTTTTGAGATTTTGGACATTTCGTTTTATTGTTTTTTAAAAATCTTCCTATTGTGTTGTTAGCTCTGAAAGCTATTTTTAAACTACATTTTGACAAATGTTTTGAAACTTTTTCATTGGATTCTGCTATGTATGTAATTGTTTTAAATTGTTCGTGTTCTGTATTAGGTTTCGGATAAATAGAGTTTTACTGTTGTCTGGATTTGTTTTTTTATCTATAATGGACCGATTGTCGCCGTTGATGAGTGCAATTTGTTTAATGATATTAAGTTATTTGTTGCAATTTTCTGTTGAGACTGGCGTATTAAGAAGTCTGTGTATAAAAGAGTGAAACACCGCCATTTTGTGTGTATAAGGGTGATTTGAGCTGTTATGTCTGACTGTGTCCGGGTGTGAAGGTTTATGATAAATGTTGTTTTCCGTTTTCGTAATAGTTAAGTCTAAAAAAATTAATACAGTTTTCTTGTTCTATCTCGATAGTGAATATTATACTATGTAATGAGTTAATGTAATTTAAAAAAGAATTCAATTGTCTGTCCGTTGCAACAAAGCAAGCAAAAACATCATCCACGTATCTATACCACCACAGAAAAATATATCCATAAAAATCTCGGCTAACAAAGGACTACCTGGGTTCTTATTTATTTAAAGATAGTAATATGTTGCAAGTGCATAACAGGAATTATGGATATAAGCGCTCTTGTAAAATTGAAGTTTAGAAACAACTGTACATTTTAACATCGCTCTAGAAACAATCAAAAAGGAAAAAATTATTACCAACATATTTTGTAAAAAAAAAGAATAAGAAAAAAAATTATGCAACAACGAGTTTGATAAATGCTACTTTAGTCACAAGTTTCTATCTTTCAAAATTCAAGGCGTGGAAAATATCTCCGAAAACATCCAACCCGTGGGAAACGAAACTGACAAGATGACGCTTCCCATACACTAGATCGGTGTGTAATTAGGTATTTTACAGACGGGAGTAGAAAAAAATATATACAAAAACTTATCAAATATATGACGAGCTAGTTCAGATTCGCAAATGCTGAAACTGTAGCAAAACGAATTTTAGAGGCCCGGGAGAGAGAGAAACAATCTTTTTCGCAAATAATTCTAACTATTTCGGCTAACATCTCACTTATCCGCAGGAGAGAAAGGCAGAAAGGGAGAGATTGAGAGGGGGGACTTTTATTCGAACACAATTAATTAAAACTTAAAAGTTAATTTCGGAAAGCATCGTTTCATATAACCAAAAGTTGTCTCATTAAGGTCCCCCCGCTTTTTGCATACGGAGAAACTTGGCAAGTCAGCGTTTTCGATGTTGCGCGACCCGCGTTAAGGAAACTCGCTGGCGTTCGCAAAAGGCTTTGTCAACATTTCTTACTTTCAGAACGGTCTAGCAGTTTCCCTCTGCGCCGCGATTATTTAACGAAAATTAATTTTATTTCGGACGTTCGAAATTAATTGGATTTCGATTGTCTTCATTTTAATATAGCTGCGGGGTCCGCCGCCACGTTTCGTACGGTTAATGAATGTTCGGAATCAAAATGCGGTTAAAGGCATTTACGATAAGAACCGACGAGGTCGGGAAATGCCTATAATGGTTCTTACAACGTTTGACAATCTAGAAAATTTCCCGCTATCGCAGCTACTTTGTCGTTAAGTACCTACGCGACGTTTTGATTATACGGACAAGCAATAAGGTCACCCAGTTATAATTTAAGCTAAAAAACAGATCCTTTAAAGGTGAACACTGTGCTGGTCACCATTTTTATTGCTTCCTCAGATACGGTTCGAATACAAAAGAAACGCCAGTTGGTCACGCGCGTTCCACTCATTCCATATCACTTGGGCTTTGCTAAAACAGTCACAAGAATTTGCCGGTATACAAGATTACACAACACAAATTCTAAATTAATAACTCCCTATACAGGGTGTTTCAAAATACAAGCGTCAACGAGCGGCTGGATGTCCGGAAATGCTTAAATATTTAAAGAAAACAGCTAATGAAAGCAATTTTCAACATTTTCTGTAGTGTTAATTTTCCAGAATTCAGTTTATTGTTTTCCAAAGGCTACAAAAAATATATATAACTAGGCAATATACGAAACTAGGTCAATAGTCATTATCTTTATCATTATTAATGACTTCAAATTTCAAATTCGGTTAAAAAATATTTAAGATATTTAAAAATACCGTTTTTTAAAAATATTTAATAAAAGGTTTTTTCAATTGAGATGGGTCGAAGTAGACTTCGGTGGAAAGTTACATGATTCGGCATCTAAATTATTAAAATTTATTATCAAAATGAGTGTTCGTTAGTAAAAACTTTGAGCGCGTTGCGCTCATTTTACGGCCGTCGCGGTGGCCCTTCAAAGTCGACTCTGCAACGCTTAGTGACCAAATTTGAGATGACCGGTTCGAATTATCAGCCAACACCTCTCGTCAAAGAAACGCCAGATTTGTCGTAGACATGGCGCTTGTTGGTGCAAGTGTGAAGAACTCGAGGCAGTCAACCGCCCACAAGAACTTGGTCTTTCCCAGACTTCAACATGGCGAATTTTGCGTCGGGATTTGAGCCTACACCCATACAAAATTCCAACTAATCCAGGAGCTCAAGGTTAATGACCATAGACAACGCCGTTTGTTGATTAACTGGGCTCCAAATTGGGAAGAGGGTCTGAATTTTGGAAAAGAAATTATATTTAGCGACGAGACACATTTTTGATGAATGGCTATGTTAACAATCATAATTGCCCTATATGCATCCACAAAAAGTACCTGTTTGGTGCGGACTTTGGAGTGGCCGTATTATTGGTTGCTACAGAACAATGATAACCAATTACTTTTGGTCCAAATTGAACGATATGGACTTGAATTACATGTGGTTCCAGTAAGATGGCACAACCTACCATACAGCGGATGCCACGATAGAGCTTCTTGCTTCAGCTTCTCGCAGTGGTGACGTAAAGTGGTCACCAAGATTGTGCGATTTGACTCCGCTAGACTTTTTCTTGTGGAGTTTTCTAAAGTCGCAGGTCTTTGTCAATAAGCCGTAATCTATAAATGCCCTTAAAGCCAACATAACCCTAACAAATTCAGCCGGAACTATGCGCAAGAATAATTGAAAATTGAACCACTCGGGTTCGTTCCACCGTGAAAAACCACGGCAGACATTTAAATGTTATAATTCCATAAATAATCGCATTCATAGGCCTATTAAATAAAATAAAAAATTAGTTATTATTTTACACACAGCTTGTTTTTTTCCATTTCAATATCGACCCGTCCTTATTGAAAAACCCTTTAGATCAACATAATAATATCTTGAAAACTATGAACCTTTCCGGACCTTCGTTTATATAAAGTTTCTCCTCTTTTTTATAAGGAATCTCCAGCGCTTATTTTTTGAAACAACTTGTATAAACCATTTGGCCCGTTGATAGATTTGTCATCTGATACACAAAATTTAATTACACTCTTCGTCAAAAACATTGTTTATACTAATACAAAATTAAAAAATGAAAAGAATATCTTCCTTATGCTACACCCGGTTTCATTAAGTTTCTTCACAAAATTATGTTCCTTTAAATATTATTTGAAGAAATATCGATATTTGGACCCAAATTGCGATTTCGGAATTATTTAAATATGTATATTTGAAATTGCAGACGGCGCCACCTATATTAGAATTCATCATTTGTACGTAAAAGTGTCAGCTTTGTAATTAAAAATGGAAAACAACACAACTTAAAAAGCTTCGTTATGGAGGAGGGTGACCAAAACTAAATATGAAGTTTAGCGAAATTTCGTTTCTCATTAGATGCATATTCCTTTAATGACGCAGACTTAGGACATATAGAAATCACGAAGCTAGAATAGCAAACACTTTTTATTTGAATAAATTTTGTTTATGTAACCATAGGGACCGAATACAACTTAAAACACTTTCTATTTTGAATTTTCTCGTGATAGGCCGCTTCACGTTACAGTCGCTGCTATATTTCAGCAGTCCGATGTTGACTTAATCAAAGACATTAAAGTAGTAACAATGGGCAATACACATTATCAATTCTCGTGTCATTAAGGTCAAAATTTATTAGACAATAGTTTTATTAAGTACTGTTAATGAGTTTTTTTGAATCAGTGCTAGAATATGTCAGTTGATGAGTTGCGAATTGTATTAATATATTGAATTATTTAAGTAGTTATTTAATTAATATTTTAATACAAGCCTGTTTAGTGTTACTTTCGAAACTGCTACGCTGCTGCTGATTGGAGTCCATTATAATTCAAACAATAAAACTTTACTGTAATCCGTAAAACGTAGAGATTTTGTTTGCGAAAACATTTAACTAATTTAATTTTCTTACATTTAATTGTACAAAAAACTAATTAATTAAATAAAAAATGAGCGTTTCAAATATTACAAAATAACAAAATTTATGATCAGTACATTTTAAATAAATATCGAATTAAGTATCTCCAATCAAAGTAAAACAGTGCAAATAGTCAATCATTTTCAAAACAGTCTTTGAGAAATCTGCCGGGCACATGTCAAAGAAACGAAGAAACTATTTTCTTGGATTAACATTAATATATCATTCCTATATAATACTTGCAAAGTACATCAAAACAGTTTTATAGGCGTTTTTTTGTTTATAAGTTCTGTTTAAATCGTCCAAATCCAATTTGAACGTTATAAATTAGATTCCATCGGACTTGTTTAGATTTTCCGTAATTATTTAGGGGAACGTCAAGCCTAGTTATAAAGAACTTGTCTTTTTGGGAGGGCCAAGTTGCTTTACATTTTCCCTAACCTTAAATCTTGAAAAATATTTTCAAAATGAAGTGGTTGTGATAAGAACGTTCGACGTTCGTCAAAATCGTTAGTTAATTAATTATGACTTAATCCGATGGAAACGCAGCAAATTTACAGGTAACCTTCGAAATAATTTCCCTTAAAACTCGAAGTGTTTCGCGTGATGAAAAAATAGGTGGAACAAATAAGATTAGCGACCGATGGAAACGAATACAAAACGAAGATTTCGTAAATCGTTTGGTTTGCTTCACTTCTACCGAGGCAAATTGTTCTAAACCGAGTTCTGACGTGATCCAATTAACGGATATACATTTTGCATCGAGATTCAATTAAAATTTAATCACCTGTTTATGAAAAATCACTTAGCCACTCCAATCTTCGGCGCAAAAATTCAATTTCGGGTTGGGTATAGAGGAAATAATCGGATTCGAATGCAATAAAATCGCAATAGAACAAAGCGTTCTCAAAGGACGATAATTTTTATACTGATTTTAGTTCAGTTAATGGGAATAGTGCAATCCGATCAGACAAATAATTGGGTGGGACCGCATTTTTTGTGGATTTTTTTTTCGACCACACTAAGTAACCTGAAGTGCATATTTTAAGTATTTTTGGCAAATTATCTATAGGCACGTTAAATATCTGAATGCCTTCTAAATTTTTTTTTTGCATAAACCAGGTTAAAATCTAAAAAATCACGATAATTATAAATAAAAAAATACTTTTTTGAACTCCTTACTCTACACCAGCAATGGCACGTTTTTCGATTAATAAGTAGATTTTATCCACGGATAGGTATTTTGACGATTTTCAGTTTTAACGGTCACTTCACCCAGTGAATGTATTCAAGTCGTTTTGCCACTATAAACTAATGGTCGTAGAAAAGTAACAGTATTAAAGGAATAGTTGCTTGTTCGTTAAACACTCGCTCTGTTTGTGACAAATCAAAGTGTGACTAAAGTGGTGTTTATTAAACTTGATTGATAATTTGCAAAAAGGATTTATTGTTTCTTCGCTTTTTTGTAAACATCTCGTGCAAATTTGTTAATATATTTTAAAATTAAACAACTGGTACTTCAGGATTGTTACTTTAAATGGAACCATTCTGAAAAAACGAAAACGAATGTTTGTTTGACGTCTTTTAAGTGAAAGCTTTCTAAAGAATCGTGGCTATTTTTCGAGTCTATTTCGCTGTTTGTAGATTTTCACAATTTTATACAAATTTTGCTCGAAATATGAGGATAATTTATGCTATTATAAATAAATAAATAAAATAATTTAAAAAAAACAAATACAAAAATGTAGTTATATTAAAATATTTAAAAAATCTATTTTTTACGAATCTGCTATGTATGGACGGTGATTTTCAATTTGAAATTTGATTTCACAGTTAATTTGAAGATATTACTTAACCGCATAACAAATAAAATTGTTGTCTCCGCTGGTTCGATTACAGTTTATTAGTTATGTTTACCCTGTGCGTTTGGAAGAATGACAACCATAAAGGAAATCGCGATTTAAAATAACCGTTAATTAAACTTTTAAATAAATTCTTTATTTAATAAGGAGAACAGATAATTTAAACTCTTTGCAAGTAATGCTTAAATCGGTGGGTGGTCCTTCGAGGACCAGAAATGCTATTGGATGTGATATACCGGCAGTAAATACCACAAAATTGATGCGTTTCAGACGTCGGTAATATTTTCACACATTTTGCGCCATGTTTTTTTTTGTATAAATCCGACTTATTTTTTATGGGGCCTAGGCATCTTTTGACAAAATTTGGTAAAAAAATACCACAGCCAACATGGAAACGGTCAAATTGATGTACTGTCAGCAGTCACGTTGGTTTTTAAATGCAGCAAGGTCTTATTGGTCGAAAGGGAGATTTGAAATGACACGTCTCATTGTTTGAAATGTTCTCAAGTGTCAAAGTTTTTTTTGATTTTTTCAAAAAAACACAATATCTGGAGTAGCACAACGCTTTTCAGCATCGACACCCCAAATTTTTTAATGCAAAATTATTGTTTAAATTGTGGGAAGTAGTGGGAAGAGTTCTCAGATCCATGTTTATACGAAATTTTGTTATTCAAACTAAGGAACATAGCTGGGGCCGTGTATTAACGAATCACCCTGTACAAAACCAATTTTGGCATTGAACTTTTTTGTATTGTATTAATTAGTAGAAAGTTTGTTGCTGTAAAATAATTTTGTTGGCACTTTAATGGAACTATAAAATTAATAGAAAATCCTTCATCGTGATCCAATTTTTTTATAACTATATTAAAGATAAACTTTAATGAAAACTTATATGAGAAACAATGATATTATAGCATAAAAATAAAATTTTCATTACAATTTTAATGGCATTAAATAAATAGAACGCAAACCAATAAAATTCTCATAAATGTACTAAGACGGAACTACTGACTTTCTTTTGTTTTCTTACGCACGGTTGTCATGGACCTTTCGGGTTGGTATACAATTCGGGTAGATATTTCGAATAGTTTGAATTAACCAGTACGATTTGTCAGTCGGATATACCACCAAACGTATGGGGTGTGTTCTACATACAAAGACTATTTCATTTAAAATAAAATATGTAATTTAAGCAAATTTATTTCATTTATATACAGGTACAACTTTGCAACATTGCCCAGCTAATGATCAATTCAATGGAAAACCGTTTTTTGCAATTAATTATTTGCAACGCCGCTTACAACGAATAATGACACAATAAAATATTTTCAAGTCGCTTTTTTTCAACGGCACAAACTGCACCGGCGTATACAACAACGCACAGGTATATGATATATAACATAATATGATAATTAATTTAACCTTTGTACGTTCGGTCGGGTGCCATTGGTCATGGTCAAGAGACATTAGTTACGAGAAAAAACGCGTTAATTGCGCGTTTTGCGCTTTGGCTTTTCGTATTCCGTTCGATTGAGTACAAGTTGCAAATTCGACCTGAATTTCCAGCAGGTGAAATAAAATTCGAAATGAAAAGTTGCAAAATTTTAAAGAACAAGTGCAAATTATATTCCCTCCTAACTTATAATACTTTTCAGGGTCACAATTGAAATGCAGTTTTAATAAAGTCCAATAAACCTTATTTTGCTGACTATGATCTGTGATTTGAGTTATGTATTTGATTTTTATATACATTTAAATAAAATAATAAATAAAATGCTATTAAAAAATAATTACAACAGAAATACTAACCAAAAATCTGATCTAAATCAAAATAATGAATAATAATCAATAATATATTATTCTATAAATAATACGACAGCGCCATACAGTTACTTACGAAACTTTATTGATGCTAAATCAAGTATAAAATTGAAAAAACAAACAAAATCACATGATGGTATTAAGAGGGGAGATTTCCATTATCAGTTGGTTACAATTAGCATTAATCTTGGCATTTAGGATCCACGGATTTCTAAACAAAAATGCGCCAAAAGCGAAATAATACCGAATGTTTAAACTTGAGAGAATTATCACCAGTTTTAGATACCTGGGTTTAGATTAATTTATATTAATTACTATTTACGAGGCACGATATGAAAAATTCAAGGCAAAAACTATATCGTAAAAATAAAATTTACCGGAAAATTATGCAAAAATTGATCAAGACGACGACCGCAACAAATCGCAGTATCGCAGACGATTGTAAAATTCTTGGCATGTAGGTAGGTACTCGAGTGTTGAAATTTTCGCACATGTGCACTTTAAAATGTAGAAATCGGCATTCTTGAAGCGATTCAATGAGGTAGCTTGACGATTACAGAAAATAAGTAACTGTACCATAAAAATCGTACACTGGATGTCGTTCAGTTACAAAGAATTCAGTAGCGTACCAAATACATATATAAGGGGTGTTTTTTTTTCGATGTATAGAACTTTAAGTTGCAATAAAACAACGATGGATTATTTTATTTACCCGAAAGATAATCTCGTGGCATTACATTTTAAATAAGACTTCTGGCATATGACCGCCACGGCTGGAATGAAAGAGTTAGTAATCATAGCTCTATACCGATCACCATTAACTGTAGCGTTCTGGCCATTATCGTTTTTGAAGAAGTACGGACCAATGATTCCACCAGCCCATAAAGCGCACCAAACAGTTAGTTTTTCTGGATGAAACGGTGTTTCGACATACACTTGAGGATTAGGATGGACACAGATCCGATTCCAGTGCTCGATGGCGGATGGACTCATTTGGGTCTTCCTCAATGCTACGCTCTGCAGCAGCAATAGCTTCTTTTGTACGCACCGTATGGCGTCTCTGGGCATGCGAGTTATCAATAAGAGTAAACGTGGTGCGAAAACGTTCCATGGTTAATCGAATTAACTTCTCTGATGGACGATTTTGTCGACGTTAAAATGGACGTAGTGCGCGATACGTATTCCGCACAGAACCATTATTTTCGAAATAAAATTGTACTATTTGCAAGCGTTGTTCAGGCGTGAGTCTATTCAGCTGTTAAATCGGTCGCCATCTTGAACAGTAATGCCAACTTAAAGTTCTATACATAAAAAAAACACCCATTACAAATTAACAATTATTAGATACTTTAAGAACACTGCGTGGACATTTGCTTTGGAATCACACTGAAGCATGAAATTTTGCAGCTTCTTTAACTACCCCGAACTGTATAAAAAACTTCAATTAACAATTAAGATTTGCTATGATTTATTATTCTCTATTTACTACTCACTCTTAGCACAACAGTTCTATTTGTTTCGCTGTCAAAAACGAAAACCTACTTCATTTTATTTTACAAAAAATTGTTTACAGTTTCATGTTAGCATCATCGCGAAGATTTATGAAACTAGTTAAAAAAATCCGAGTGAGCCGCTGCACTTTAACTTTGGAAACAATATCTCAAGGTCATCAAAATCTCATTTTCTTCTATCTTGCTAATCGCAAGGCGCATGTCTAGTTTACGCGGCAGTTTCCAAATTAAAAACTATTTTCTCGAAAAAAAAAATGCGGACCAGACCAGAAAATGCGGTAGGTCGGAGGCTATAATCTTTGTTGCGGGAGTTGGGATAATAAGAAAACATTCATGATGAAGAAACGACTTTGATCGCACCGACCTCTTACTATAAAATATAACAGAAGGAGAAGACGAGAAGAATTTGGTGGTTTTGACAAAGAACCAGAACTGATGGCTAACACTGTGTTTGCTTGACATACTGTGTGCAAATGGTTGGTTTGACGTAAAATGTGCCCATAACAATTTTTGAAAAGGTTTTTTTTTAAACATGTATTTATTTGCGTAACCAAAAAAGTCGTAGGTCGCAGATTTTTTTATTTTGTATAAAGAGGAAACGAATAACACCGAATTCAGTGGAGGCCAGACCAGGAGGTGCGGAAAACAAATGGATAAAAAAAACATGGAGCTTCTATATGCGATAACCGTTAAAAAGTTAAAAACCTGCCGTAATTAAGGACTACAGGATTCTGCAAGTTTGGAGTTGGCACGCCCATGATATGGTTCTAGGAAGCTTTTCCTTATCCGTTTGATGACAGAGGCGATATTGTTCCCTAGACCAGTAAAAGCGTTTCATACGGAACGACTTCTGATGTGACCACGTTTATCTGCGCTATAAGGCAAAACGGCTTAAAGACGGGATTCACATTACACGTCAATGGCGTTCTTTCTTTAAAAAAGGAAGTCTAAGGTATAAAACGGATATTAAGTCTATTTAACTGATTAAACATACCGAATGTAATAAACGTTATTAAACTGTAAAATCAAAGAATAAAATGTTTTAACTGTTGTCCTGTGTGAACAATTCCAACACAACCAACCAAGGGGCCAGTAAATGCTATCACCCCCTAGCCCTGCTTAATAGCGTACATGCTTTTATTTCCAATTATAAGGATGCCTTCGGCCAAGTAAGTCTAGCTTATCGGAAAACATACTACTGGACAATAGATAGGAATATTTCAAATTTTCTAAAAAGTATCTGGTCTTAATATATATGTTCATTGTCATTAAAAAACGTTGTACCAAAAATAAAGTGGAATATTATGACGCAAGCACTAAACTCAGTGGAATTGCTCCTTATTTCATCTCTTAGGAATTGATTAGGAGTTGTTCTGAGAACTACGGGTGGGTTAATGTACTTATGAACGATTTTTACAAAAAATGGATCGTTTTTGAGTATTTTATTTACCCTGAAAACATTAGGACTGGTTTCAAGTCATATGAAGCTAGGCGTTTAGGTCACTGGACAACATACCTACATTTATAAAAAAAGGTTGAGCCCGTTGAGGTTCATTTGTCCGTCTCTTTGGACGGCTAAGTTCAAATATGATCTATCAGTTGTTATCTAGTCATGGACAACTGACGTTTAACTAACGTCATAAATATGGAACGGAATTCATATTAAACAATAATTTACATGCGATTCTGAACATCAGGATTAGTAGCTATGATACAAATCAATTAGTTCGAGCTTTTCACAAAACAATTTAACAGAATGATACGGTGAAATCTCCAAGAGAATACTTTAAGATTAATGTATGCTCAAGACTATCATTCACCATTTCCGGCTGCCATTTGGTTTCTGGAAGTTTAATATAGCGTATGCGATGATTGTTGGGATTACAAGCGCGTCTCATTGAATTGCTTGTTCTATGAAGCAAACAGATGTTTCCGTGTCTGCTTCACGGCTACGTACACCATACAGTTGTACCGACTACACTTTTGGAATCTAGGCAGTGCAACTGATATTTCTTCGCCATGAACATGAGGTATGTAGTGAAAACTGTGTGTATTTACTTGAACCCTATAACACCCAGAGCTCTGCAAGTCCAAAACGGAGGGAATTCAGATATCGGTATAGGTAAAATAAAAGTTGGTTAAAGGATTTGCATTTCATGGGGCCGATAAATATTAATTCTATATTAAGCGGTAATTGGGCGACATCACGGGCACGAGTATTACAATATGCCTGTGCGATAATTCTCAGAACGATCAATACGTGCCACAAATTTGATCTCTCATTTTACTCCGTGTACTAAGCGTTCGACCTTGTGCTCGACTAAATGTGCAACCGAGTGTGCAACTAATTAGCGGATCAACCTACATCACCAACAGAATTAATCAATAACGTATTTGCATTTACACTTATAACTCAAGGGCCGGTTCCTTAATCTCTCATAAACTCAAGATAACCTGCAATTTTAAGTTAAACCTCATTTCGTTCAAAAAAAAAATTCAACTGCCAGTTATAATAATCCCATCACAGCAAATTGATCCGCTACTAAATGCAAGTAAATTGAAATTGTTGACCTTAATATTATTCTGAAATTTCAATCATTATTTGAAATATTATTTGAAATATGTTCTGTAAATGAAGACTCGAATATTACAGGTGGTAACATTCTTTTAAAATTAGTAGATAAAGTGAATGCAAACAAAACACCACAAGTTCAAAAATCAGAAGTGACTGATTTTTCTAATAGCGTTTTCGGCTTCACTGCTGTTGGGCAATGACAGCTACAAGGTCATAGATCCATGCAGCTGTGCTCTTAGTACGATCCACACCGTGCAATTCCTGATTGAAAGTCAAACGCTCCGAATCTTCAATATTCACATGAAAATAAATGGCTTATTTCTGAAAGATAACCGTTTTACTGAGGCTGGCTCTTGTCACTCCGAAAGACCAGTGACCGATGATTTCAGGGAATTACTCATTCAAACCAAACTTCAAATAAATCGTCCATCTACCGTCCGCCTACCGTTTTTACCCGATCTATGAGCAATCCTTGCAGTACTTGGGAGCCATAAGATTATCTCCAATTGCAAATAAGTAAAATATACCAAATGATAGCGCAGATTTTCTACATCCTATGAGAAAACAAAGACGTTTTAAGCTTAATCAAAGAACGTAAACTTTCATAATTCGGGCATGTTATACGGAACCAGAAATATGACCTACTTCCGCTGCAAGCTGAACGATAAAGGAGAATCTGGAAGACCAAGAGCATCGTGGCCGCGAAACCTAAGACAATGGACAGAAAATGAGATCTGTGAATCTGCACATTAGATGGGCCAAATTAATCGCCAACATCCATTGAGGATAAGGCAAAAGATGAAAAAGAAAAACCGTTCATTATTTCGTGTTGAAAAATATTAACTAACGAAACATTGTGGACATCTATCTGGCTATTAAAAAAGTTAAAAATCATACGCCTTTTTGTGGAGGATGTTATTTTGGAAACTATTCACGAAGAATTTTCATTGGTTGTTTTCTAAATTTTGCTAAAAGGAAGGAAAATATACCTCGAGATACCTACAGGCTTCCCACCAAGAAATACCCTAAGATTTCCAGGACGCCCAGACCTCTAGTTCAGCTGTAGGGCGAATCGAGGGCTCTAATAATGAAATCTGTGTCGTACCTGGAACCAAATATGGACTAGGTATCGGCGCGGGCTGCCAATAGTTCGAACCGATCGCGGGATACGCCGAATTGGGGGCGGCTTTGACCGTCGTCGTCCTGCTTTTCATGGCACACGGCGTTTTGCGTTTCTCACTCCTGCCGCCGCTGCTGCTGCTACTGCAGTCTCCCTTCAGTCGCTGGCACACGCCCGCCTGACACGATTATAACATCGACATCGTAATCGTTAATAATTGTCCACCGCGTTTCCCGTCGCCCGAACGCGCACACAGACTAGTACAGGTGCGACAGTCGCGGACTTTAACGCGTCCACTCGCATAACTGAGCGACCATAACTTCCACACGAATCGTTTAACTCGCAAACGTACCCGAACGACACCGCTGACTTGAAGTGACGAATACAAATATATCACTTTGTGTTGGGTGCCGGACGTCTCGATCGCGGTACCTAAAACGTTTGCCGAATGACAAATGAACGATGCCCGAGGCTCATGGCGGGGGTTGTACTTCCTCCGGTCACGTGTGTGGCGTAAACGCCGCGGTCGCGACGTTAAACGCAGCGCAATGTTTGACGTTTCGACGCGTATTACCTATATGCGAGCTATTCAGTGGTCGTGGTGGTGCGAAAACCGAGGAGGTTTTTTCTCAACGGCCGTTTCGTAGGCGGTGTGTTTTGACGCGCGCGTTTTTTATTTATTTGTCGACGTTTTGTTCGGCCGGGTGTGTTCGTGCAAACATTAATTGTTAGTACTTAAACAAGCCTCCCGATTTGGGCGGGAGAATTCCACTTTTTTACCGACCCTCCCACTTTTTGACAAATAAAAAATATGTTAATTTCAATTTTGCACCTATTTCAAAAATTAAATTGAAAAATAATATACATGTAATATAAAATGTTTCGATGAAGGTTTTCGTTTAGTTGAAGGTTTTACGAATAACATTTTATTTCGCGCCTCTTTTTTTTAATACTTTTTTAATACTTTATTAATATATTTATTAAACAGCTTTTTTTATTGCTCAGTTTTATAAAGTGACACTACCAACTTGTCCTGTCAAGCCTAAAAAATTTTGTTGGCGGCGCTATTTATGTGCCCTTTAACTTTAGCACCCTTATTACCTACTTATTATATTTACTAAACTCGGACGTTAATGTATTAATTTTATTGGCGCTTTAAAGGAATTGTTCAGGATTTTGTTTAAATTTAGCACCTACAACCCTCCCGATTAAATTTTCCACTTATTTATTAATTACAAAAATTGAGTATATCCAACTCCTGATCAGTAAAGTTTTCAATTCAGCGTGGAATTTTTTCTAGCTCCAAATCACCACATAAGTGGAATCCTGCTACGAATTCAAGTTCCTTGGCTAATTGAATTGAGGTGGCTTTTACTTGATGAAAATCCATTTATCAAAATAAATAAGAAATAAAAGTTCAGATTTTCACAAAATTATATATTATGACATGACAATTGTTTCGACAACACCGTGTCTTTATCAAATGTAATATTTACAAACTACCTGCTACTATATATACCGAAAAATGACCATAAAACCTTAATTAATGTTGCTGCGAGAATTTAAGTTCAATAAAGGAGAGGTATTTAAAATTAATTGATCGTTAAGCAATACATTTGAATATCTCATTTTGTTAATCTCCATGGCTTCCAATAAATTTAATTTTCTACTTTTTGTGCCTGTGTGTAATACATCAAAATTGTCGTCAAAAATGTGTTTTTCTGTGTTTAAGTGTGTAGCATAATTAGAATCTAGACTATTGTTTTTAAACGCTCTTATATGTTCGTTAATGCGTTTCTTGAAGGATCTACCTGTTTGTGCAATATAAATTTTAGGACAAGATCCGCATTTCAACCTGTAGACACCTGATTTTTGGGATTTTGGACAATTCGATTTATTGTTTTGTAAATATTTTCCTATTGTGTTGTTAGTTCTGAAAGCTCTTTTTAAACCACATTTTGACAAATGTTTTGAAACTTTTTCGCTAGGTTCTCCTATGTATGTAATTGTTTTAAATTGTTCGTGTTCTGTATTTGGTTTCGGATAATATCCCACTCCTGATCAGTAGAGTTTTCAATTCAACCTGGAATTTTTTCTAGCTCCAAATCACCACATAAGCGGGATCCTGCTACGAATTCAGGTTCCGCATTCAAATTTTAAAATCTCATGTATTACTTTTATCAGCGCTTTTACGCACTTGTAAAGAATAACTTGATATATGTATATAAAATTATATTTACCTGACGATTTTCTTCGGTTGTTTCCAAAATTGTAATTACTAATTATAATCGGTCATGATAATTGACTTTTGGAAATAACCACAGTCTAACCGTAATTTAAAAATTAATTTAGTGGGTTATGTTTCATTTAGGTGTCACAGAAAATTTTGCGTTTTTTTAATAGCAACTGGTGAACACAGTTTCGTTATCATTGTGCGATGCACTTAAACAAGACAACAATAATTACCTTGTTTGAAAGTTCAAACAAATTATTCTATTGTTACCGAAGCTAAATAAATGAAGTAGTAGAAGTAGGTAAAACTGTTAACAACGACAGAACTGTTCAATGAAGTGCACGGGGTGTGCCTTGTTTTGGGCCGTTGGGTTCGAGCCATGATTTTTGAAAAGTATACACTTAGTGGCGGGTTTGTGGCGGAGTTTATAAATTTTTAATTGGAAATTTTGTATTTCAATTTCAATTCGAGAGATTTTGACATAGATAACGGATAACATAGATATGTGTCCTATAATTTCTAGTCTTCAAATACTTATGCTTATTTTGTTTATTTATTAAAAATATTGGTAAGCTACGAAGAAGTATCAATATCAGGGGATGAAAAAGTCGCCGCCTAATATGAAAAAAAGTTTTTGTTAAATAAATGGTTACATTGATTTTCGCGGGAGCCAATTGGATTCATAATTGTCATACTGAATTTTTTTGTAATAACCGGAACAGCGTTTATGATAAAAGAAGCAGACTAAAAAGTTGCACTAGTTAATGATCTATTGTATATTTTCTGTCATGTCTGGATGTCAAGTCCAGTAGTGATCACAAAAATAAAGTTTTTATATCTTAAAAATAGACTGTTTTTAATGTCAAAACTATTATTTACAAATGAAATACCGGATTTTAAGGAACAGATTTATATTATACATCTCAAAACGAAATTATTAAATGTTAAGTGTGATATTATTTTAACAAGAATTTGGCTGCCCTATTGATATCAAACATTTTTAATGTTAGAAAGAGAAAACCATTCGCATTCCATTCGGTAGGAACTAAAAAATGAATGAACTTAATTATTGGACATTTTTTGTATAATACTTGTGTAAAAAGATACCAACATGGTTCAAGACACTATATACAGGGCATTCCTTAATGGTGTGTAAATACTGAAGGACATAATTCTTGGATTCATTTTAAGAAAAAGCTTCATATCATCTTAAACGTCTTAACCAAATAAAAATCGCTGTATGCTTCTGAGTTTTCTTTGTAAACAGCGATATCCACATACTTAACTTATTTTTGCCTGAAGATTTAAT
Organism: Cylas formicarius; assembly: GCF_029955315.1. NCBI lineage: Eukaryota > Metazoa > Arthropoda > Insecta > Coleoptera > Brentidae > Cylas > Cylas formicarius. Next base: position 28,846,170 of record NW_026844347.1, on the reverse strand, counting down.
GGGATCTGGACATATTTTAAGAAAATAAGGGTGTAAAAATGCCGCATCCAAACTTATTAACGATCGGCCATGTTGGTTGCAAGGCCATCGGTTAAAAACGAGATTTTAAATCTCGTGGACTCTCCCAAAAAATATTTCATAGTTGCATAGGCACATGTATCTTTAGTAGCTATATGGTCCTAATTTTTAAGGTACACGGGGCTAAAATTTTCATGATTTTTTTTTATATAACATTTTTTGAGCTGAATACTTTCTTTGGATAGTGTAGTCATTTTTGCAAAAATCACCTGTTGCGTTTATTTGTCAAATGCACCGTTCTCAGCTAAAATATTTAAATTAAAGTTATTCGATTGCTCAAATTAATTATTTAATTAAATTAATTTTGAAGACCTAGTTAGCCTGCCACAACCTATCTTAAAAATTGGGTAAAGTTTTTTTCTTAAAATGATCTCGGTCCTGACGCACCGCTATACACCCTGTATATTGGAAAATAAACGATTTCCGAGCGAATTTGAAACTTTGAAATAAATTTGCGCAAATTAAATAATTATTTTCATTCCTACTGGGGATAGATGTTTTAAGCACGTTAGAAAAAAGGACTGACAATCCCTTCACCGAAAATCCTAAGAAATATACCACGTATCTTAATCTCGTAGTGATCGATTGGTTCTACGATGGAAACAAACTTACGAAGATTCTGTAGCAATTTTATTGAGTTAACTTAATGGGATCGGATTTTCCGAAATTTTTAATTTACAAAACAACGTTACCTCTTGGAAAGCTTTGCTTTTAAAAGCCAAAGGTTATATAATGGGTCCTCTGAATATAACGACTCTCGACCTTAGAGTTCTGGTCACATTGAATTGGCGCCGCGGCCATTGCAATTTCCATAAATAACAGTTCTTACGTTGTCGGTAAATTATTGTCAACGTATATTGTTTCCTTCGAGGATGGCTTCCCAGCATTGTGTCATTTACAATGACAATTGTTTCGTCTTACTAATAAAATTGTGTATTACATCATTTACAATTATAAACAGGTATTAATATTTAAAAAAATAAACGCACTTCCTAATGTATCTGGGTCGAGAAAAAATGTTTTATAAATAAAGAAAACAAGTAATTTTTCTTCTGGCGACGTCAGGCGGATGCTCTATTTATATATTATAAACGTTTTTCCGATAGCAGTGACGTAGTGATTTTTTTTTGGCCGTTTAACTCAAAAATATAAACATATAGCCACATTGAACGTGATTTTATATTTAGATATATACATAAGTATATCGATTAAATAGCACTTAAAAATATTAATGCAAAAATTTCATGTTTATCAGTCATTGGGATCAATTTTCAACTCAATAAAATTCAAATATTTCTTACCATTGGTTGATTGGATGTAGAAGTTTGCTAATGTTTCTAACAAAAAAAATGTTTTTGAAACATTTGAATCAACTCGGCGTTTTTAAATTATAAATTTAATTAATTTAATTGCTCGCTTTATTTTAAAAAAATATATATATTTCATGAAATTCTTGCATTTTACGTTTTAGCAAATAGCAAATAGCTGCAGGCATAAGAATAATAAGTCCTTTCCTATAAGTAGAACAATAAATTCCAACCTCAAATATTCAGATTCTGAATAATAGAGAATAAATAAATAACAATAGGGAAGAATCATTCAATCTCTGTATTGTAATTATCTGTATGAAAAGATTGAGACTATTTAGTGCTGCGTTTTGATTTCGTATAAATAAGTTCTGTGCCTTTATTATTTTTTCCAATAATTAGGTCGGGTCAGGTTTAGTAACCATCATGTATGTAATGGAGTCGCATCAAATGGAATTTAGAATACTCTTATTGATACATTTGACCATTACATGGAAATATTATTTATTATCGTCATTTATTATTTAACTCATACCTACTTTTTTTGGATTCACACTTTTGTTTAAATTTCATAAAAAGTGTGTTTTTTTTTTTAAGTTTTTTGATTCACACTTTTCTTTAAGGTAACGGTACAATTCACAATTTTATTAAATAATTTCGTAGCAAATTCATAAACTATTTAGAAAATTCGCATTTTGTACACAATTTCGTAAAAATGTGCAAATTTACAATTCTTAGTTTTTTTTGCGAAATATAATGCAAATTGCAAGATTTACAATTTTTTAAATAAAATTTACTTTTTAAGAAATTTTCTGAAAGAATTGTGAATTAAAAAAAAAGAAAACGATTCGTCTTTCGTCAAGTTTTAAATTGCGACAGTTCCATTTATAGGTAAATTCGTTAAACACATATTACGGTTTTCTACGCCACTGTCGGCATAACCTACTCGAAGTACGTACGTCTGTCGTCGAAAAATTAGCGCGTTTAATTTAGAAAAGCGATTTTTAAATTACCTTGCCTAATTGCGACAGAGAAATTTTGAACAAAAACGTTAGTTACCTATTTTATTGGCCGGACGTGCTTAAATTCTAAAACTATCCGAAAGCTCTCGCAACCTCTGTGTATTGTGTAACTTTAAGGCCACAGCATAGGCAAAGTAATGTTTTAAGTATAAGGTTTCGTATTCACGTGTCCCAAATGCGAACCGAGCAAAGCGAAAACTGCCCACTGGCATACGTCGCGATAATTTTGGCTTTGGATGACTTTAATCATGAAGATAATGGCTCATTGTAGTTAGCGGACATTTAAATATTTATGTAGGTACCGTTGGCACTAAAAGCTCCACTAGCCTTTATTTTTAATACACGAGACTTACAGAATACCTGGGATCACAATTTGTGTTTTCCATTAGTGGAACTTGGAAATTTAATGTAATATATACCATAGAGTGTTACAAAAAGCGCTCAAATAAAAAGTATCCCAATTTTTTAGCCAAAAGAATATGAGCACCCTGTATGTATGTAATTTAAATCTAATTTATGTCGGGTATTTCAAGATAATATACTCAATCTTGTGAGTATGAATTCATAGGTGATTTTAGGAAGAAAAGATCAAATAAACCCAAGCCCCAACTCTCAAAATCAATTTCCTTTTATTAAAATGTTAACGCCTATAGTTTAAAAAGGTGAAACACTAAAATTAAAGTCACATACTTTAAATTTACATCAACTTTTGTATAAACAAAATACAATAAATATACAATATCCTATTTATTCCTTTCTTTTTTTCCTTTGCATCTCACTTTTTTTTCTCTCAATATTTCTCCTCGGATAGATATTGTTGATGAAGATAAAATAAATAATTTTATATATGGTGTTAATTAGTAACATAATATGCACTTAGGTCTCATTATTTACGAAATCAAGTTTGCCCTAAAAAGAATAAGCGGGGAAGGGTGTGGTGAATATTTCTCATTACACCAAATTTTGTTGTTCGGATAGAATTACGAATAATAGTTGTTTGCGCGAATATCAATGCAAAATAACTGCATCAGACATTAGCGCTACTAACTACCGGATTAAGTCAACAAGGTGTCGCCAATTTACTTGAATTTTAAATGTAAAAAAAAGATTTATTTAGGTTGTAATTGTGCTAACAATTTACTACGCTCTTATCAAGTTAATGTAAAATGCGCCGTAATTGATTCCATTGCAATAACACGCTGAGATTTGACTAGCTTTATTAACATCTGTGTGAAATGTTACTTAAACAAACTCTGTTCTCATAAATATTTTCTCTGATTTCGGGATTGGCACCAAATCAAACACATTCAAGCCACATTGCTGGTAAATACCCAGCAAAATACGAATACATTATTTATTTGTTAGTTATACGGGGCATTAATTTGTTATGGGAAAACTAGCAAAAAAATTGAAAATTGATCTGGTTAAAATGATTTCAACATGGCACTTTAGATTATACTGAAAGTGGGCGTTAATTTGCTTATTTTAAATATATATTGCATTTTTCAAATCTTCGGAATACTTTACATATGCTAAAATAACCAAAATGGCTATTTCTAAACTATAAATATCCGAAATATAGATTCAATGGCTATTTCTAAACCATAAATATCCGAAACATACATTCTTATATAAAGTTACGGAGAAATCTACCCTAATTTTTAAATATAAATAATATAAAATATTAAAATTGGATGATTTTAATTGTTACTTTTACAACAATTAACTTGAAAGTAATTGTGGAAGTTTCTTATTATACTTCTTAGCAGTCCCTTTTATATAAAGAAAGTTACTTATTTGAAATTATATATGAAATCTGTCAAGAACATTACACCTTAAATAATTTAAAATATGTAAATTGCCGTTATCTACTTTGGTCTGAAAAATTTCTTTTTTTTTTCGAGTTTTTCCATTTTGCGCAGATCGACAATTATCACAGTTCCCGATGGAACAATTTTAATATTTTTATTTCATGACAAAGCAATTTTGCCATGACCGAGAAAAACAACAAGTTATTAATTAATTGCATAACTCAACCTAAATGTACATCTGTGGTCGTGAAAAGTGCCTTCTAATTAAGAAATGTTTCCAAAGGAAAAATAAAACTGCCAGATGTTTATACCTACTGTTACAGTCGAGATATATGAATCACGTTAAATCGATTGCAACAACTGAACAATAATTCTGCAAGCATGAAATTCTCAGCGCAAATACTTGTGCACGTACATCATTCTAAGGTACATAACCACACGTGTACGTTTATTTAAAATATATAAATGGGTATGCATATGCGATAACAATTACGCCATTCATATATGCAGTTCGTTAGCACGATAATCGCGAACTCTTATTTATACGCATATTTCAATGCGAATTATTGCAAAAACATAGGCTATACTTTCGAAAAAAATTACATTCGACTTTTCTGTCAAAATTTTGGGGCAGAAGCACCATTTGTTTATCGGTAAAAACTGCTGATTATTGCTAAAGAATGGATACTAAAAAAATGCATTGATTCGACGAGTAATTTATTAAAAATTAATATTTTTGCTGTATTGGGTGTGCTCGTCTAGTATAAGAGTACCTAACTGTTAAAAGTAGTTCTGTAGTTTGCTGTACTGTAGTATATGTGTTTCTTCGATGAATATTAATGTTCTCATATTAAATGGATACCAAATAATGTGGCTTATAGTAAAATTTTTGTATTTTGAGTAGACGCCAACTGATCTAGGTGTATATTATGAAAAACGGCATTGGATTAGTTTTGGTTAGTTTGCCATCCACTCTAACTCGATAGATGGCGCTCACGTTCTACAGTCAACCCTGTTGTCTACGTCTGCGTGTTTCAAAAATATTGCTTCCGCGGAAGGTCGCCTTAAGACGTAAGACGTAACTTTATTCAAACGCGCACGATAATTGACGCATTAGATGAATGTCGTAAACACACCAACCAACCAATAATCAAACAAATCGCCTGCTCACACGATTTTGATACAATCTAAAACGTAAAAAAGTCGCGCCGCGCATGTTTTAGGATGCATCGCAAAGTGCACAGCGCGCCGCACATTCACACACCTCTGTTTCGTTACTGACACATAAAATAGGATTGCATTAGAAAAATCTGCGATTGAATAAACATGCCCGCGGCGGCAAACCGTTCCAAAGGTAAAATGCTTCGTAGGAAAACTTGCCATCATTGGTGTCCGCTGCTGTTTAAACAATTGCGAAATATTTTGAGCAAGACGCAGAACGAAATGTCTCGACTTGTTAGTATTCTGTGATGGATGAATAATTTAGGAGTGCGCACAGAAAATCGTTTCCGGATCGAACGGAACGGCCTGTTGAAAAAAAATGAACGCACGATTTACGCGTTAAATTGAGCATGTGTCTATGTCATTGTCGAGAACAACGTTTGCCTATAATAAATGTGGCATACGATACTTATTCCGAAACGCAAGGCGGCCTGCGAATGCGTGCTTAATTAACTCTAATGGTACCGCCTTCTACCCGAGATTAAAGCGGTCTCTATAATGTTATGCGTTTGATACACTTAAAGAAATATTTCCGTTCCATTCGTGGTGTACTAACGTGACGTAACGTGCAGCAACGAATGCTCTAGCGATAAGGTATCCCTGGGCGAAAAGACATTTTGTAGCTCCTTAACCGGGTACTACATGTAAAAACGAGCAGATATTTCTAAAATTTCTTCGTCTAACTCTACTCCGTTTACTATATAACAATTGAAAATGTTAACTATGTAGACTAAGTTGTTCAATCCCAGCCTCTAGTGCATTTAAAGCTTGATCTATGGTAAAATAAAAAATCTATTTTATATTTTTCGTTGGCATTTTCGATTAGTGGGGTTCGACTGTGTGGAACACTCGTCTCTACTAAAAAATTAAAATATTACAATTGTGATATTTTGAGCCGAAGCCTAGTTGGTCATTCCTAGCGGAAAGGGAATAATTCGTTGTTTATAACAATAAAACCTCGACTACATTAGCAGTGAGAAATGGGATTATGCAGGGCTCAGTAATGGGACCAACCCTCTTTCTCATATATATCAACGACCATCCTGAAGCCATTTTGAATGGTTAGCTGGCGTTGTTTGCGGACGACACTACTTCCTTGATAAATAAAAAAAATCTTACTGAAACACTTGCTGAAGCTAACTCTCAATCAACAAGAGCTAAGGTTTACAAAAAATTGCTTAACCCTCAAAGAAGGGAAAACAGTTTCTTTAATCATTTCTCAAAGGCACATCGACGTAGTAAATAATGGACAAAGTGTAAAATTCTTAGACCCTAAACTAAATTGGTGTCGCCACACAGACCAAGGGCACTGTAGATTGTAGCATGTTATTGCTCTAATTGACTCCCACTTGCTTTAAGGTCTAATAAAACTGGGGCCAGGCTAATGGTGCAGCAACAGTCTTTGGCCTACAACGTAGGATAATTAGAATAATCACAAACCTCAAATACAGAAAGAATGTTAGATCTAAATTTTCGAAGCTTAAAATTCTTACACTGCCAAGCGCTTATATACTTAAGTATCTAGTTTACGATTACAAAAATGAAACAGTTTTTTTACAGGTGAATAAAGTTCACCCCTACAAAACACAAAATGGGGACAACCTCAGACCTGATTTCCTCAGTCTTAATGCGTGTAGGCTATGTTCAAATTACTAGTGCATAAATTTTTTCTACTCCCGTCTGTAAAATGCCTAATTACACACCGATCTAACCTGCGGGAAACGCCATTTTACCACTTCAGTTTCGTTTCCCACGGATCTAAGCCACTTCGGACATTTCCGGAATTTTACCGCACGGATTTTTGTGAGCAATCGGGTGTTTTCGGAGATATTTCCCACGCTTTGAATTTTGACGTTTGTCAATTCTGACGGAAATGTAAGTTAATGTATTCGTGTTGTTTTGCGAAATTGTACCCAGAAACTAACGGTCATAGAAAAAGTATAGTATGCAACACGTTCGGTAAACTTTTTAAGTTACTCGTTTATTAAACACTCGTCTCAAATAAACTCGTAAGTCAAATGCCGTTTACCGCACTTGTTGCATAATATACTATTAAGAAACTTAAGCCTGAGATAAAACAACTCCCAATAAACAAGTTCAAAAACGTAGGCAAATATTTTTTTAATAAAGTAATCCCTTTACAGCTTGGAGTCAGATGATTGCACCTCTTCGACTCCCATCGGAGATAATTTTCTGTGATAATCTTCGTTCAGCTTTAATGTATGTCCTGATGCCCGCAAATTGTTATTCCATATTATATTTTATTTCCATAAGTGATTGCATACATTTTTTATGTTTGTAACATGCTAATAAATTAAATGAAATGAGAAATATTAAAAATTAGTTTTTTTTCTTCTTAGACGAACACGACGTACTGGTATGGTTGATTCTAAATTAGCCTCAACGTCACATTCAGAACCAAAATTGCCGCCCGGGCAAACGCGTGGGTTGTTCCCCCTAGAAAAGTTCTTCTGCAAGATCGGTAGGACACAAAAACATTGGGACTCTCAGAAGGGACTCACGTTAGTGCTCTGCCAGATCTGCCCGGAGAAAATAGCAGTTTTGAAAACCTAATGGAACGGTCTATAGTTTACTAATAGATTCGGATGCTACAAAAAAAAATCATTTGTTACACTTCTAACTAATTTTGAAAAAAATATATATTTTTGTTAGCGAACCAGGAACACAAGGCGTATAATATTCTTAAGGTAATCAGCCCTAAAATATTTAGCAATTAAAATACAAAAAAGAATATTACGAACTATGGAAAAAAGAATTAACGGCTGTAATCTGAATAATCTTCTGGGAAATGTATTCGTCCGTTGTTTCCGTTTTTCTTAGAAATGATTATAAATAATTGTTTTTCTGTTTATACATAAACTTTGATGCAGTTATTCAAAGACTTTTTTTATAATTACTTTTTAATTGTTGAAAACTATTTGAAAGTTCCTATATTTCTGAAGTTATCTAAATAGGAAGTTATGTTCAACGTCAGCGACGTAGAATGACTCTTTTATTAATGCTTTTTGAAAAAATCCGAAATAGTCAGTCGATTAGCTTAATTAGTTCAACTCAAGAATGACATCAAAACATATTGAAATTAAAAAAAATACATCATGGACAGATTCTAAATGAATATATGTATGTATTTTTTCATTTTTCTAAAGCATGTTATATGTTATATTATCTGTTTTTGATAAATTTTGCTACATAATAAGCATTTTGATATGTAAAGGTATGTTCCATGAAATGATTGTATAATTGGTTGTCTTGTAATGCTTGTTAAATGACGAGCTCCAGAACATTTCGCTGTTCGATCAGGAAAATACAACAGATGCTGGAAACATTACAATTGTTAAAACTTTAAAATTCAATTTTATGCACATTAAATATTATGCATTACTGAATATTCAAATATCTATTTAAAAACAGTTTTTAAGTAAAATTCCAAAAGTCGTCCACCCCTTAAACTGAAGTGGTAGACTCAAGGGAAAAGAAACATGTTGTTCTCCACACTAATGGTGAAGGAGGCCAAAGTTGTTTCTTTTCTCTTGAGTTTAAACAGTAGGTAAGTCAGTCAGTGAAGCTCTACTCCTACGGTTTCTTTTGAACTTCGATCAAAATCAGCTTTTTCATTTTCTTAGTGTAAACTACCAAACAGAGTTTGGTTTACACTTTCTCGCTGACAAACCTAGTACTATCTTTATATAATTATAGACATACATCACATTTCCATTAAATTTCCAATTGTTTATCGTTACAATTTTATTAAATTAATTCCTTTGGTCGGGCACTACATCTTAATAGAAATGTCAGTTAATGAAATCCAAACTTCCCGACACCGCGTACATATATCTCACCATCTGTGCGGATGTCGACAGACACCTTTGCACATATTTATTTAAAGAGGCGTATAGACATTCCTCCTACAGGCTTCACTCGCACGCAATATTCCCGAAAGTAAGTTTAAAAGGTACGATAAGGAACGCTTATCGCGAGGATGTTGATAAGCCGGGTATTTGCGCTCGGTAATAGTTTAGGTTGTGCGCGATATTATAAGACAAACAAAATTTTTGAGGTCTACTTTCGCTTCGCAGAAATCATTTATGTGTGAAATATTTGTTTATTTGGTATTTAGAATATCGAGTGTGTTTTACGGTGTATCTGCGTGACCTAAGGCGACTTTGTTAAAAGGTGACACAAAGAGATATAGCTAGTAAAGTTGTGGAATAGACGGGGTAAATTTTTTTGTCAATTGACCGAGAAAAGTTTAAAAAAATCATGAAATTTATGTTTATTTATTTATATTGTGCGTTACGTCGCCAGCGCGTCGTTTTGTCGATATTATTATCGGGATTCCCCGAATCGCTTAGTATCGTATTTGAATATTCTTTGGAGAGGGCTATAGGTATGGTCTATTCATAGATATAAGAAAGTGACAATTGCTTTTGAAAGGAATTATCCAGGGGTGGTCATTAACATACAATAGAATAGAAAATCATTTTATACCTACCTGTGTTTAATATTCTTTGGTTTGGTTACTACCTAGTTTAAGTTTATTAGTAATCATTCTTATTTCGTGTGTAATACAGCGTGTGTTGAATCGTGTGCGAATTATGCAAAATATGTGCGAATCTAGTGTATCTCAGGAGATGCTCCCGCCTAAATATAGAAAACTATATTCTATTGAGACTAAGGAAGTTATAATCAATGTTTATTTGACTCTCATTGAACGTGGTGCCAGCAAGCAAGAAGAAACGGCCACATTGACGAAAATTCCAACATCCATTCGTCGTAACAATGTTTTCCCCGTGTTAACTCTAATGTCCTCAAACTTATAGAAACCTAAGTTTTTAACATCCCTCCACAAAGTTGGGCAAATTCTGTTAAACATATAGAAAAAGCAGAACAATCGTATATCCATATTGCAAATAATATAGAACAAATAATAACCAGAACAGGCGATGATAGCGATAGTGATACTGATATATTATGTCAATAATTTTAAGTAATTTAAGTAGGTAATAAAAATAATTTGTAATTTTATTTTAGATTTAAACATAAATAAATACAGAAATAAATAAATATTGTTTAGTGTCTTTCCTAACAAAACCCCAAATAATTAAATTCTAAGCAAAGTACGGATCTGTTCGGCCATATTTCATTCTTACAGCTTGCCCGGGTCTTTCCTTAATTCGTATCAGTTAGTCACTTTCTTATATCTATGAACAGACTTTAAATAGGACTTCGCAGACGCAGACACTCTACAATTGCAAGATGTTATTTAAAACACTTCTTGACTAGTCAATTAAGAATTCGTCAATTGACCTGTTAATTAAGAAGCGGTCAATTGGATTTTTAAATAGGTGATTTTGAAAAAATTGCATTTTTAGGCACCATTTCTAGTTCGGTTAAGCGCTAACTCATCGAAAACGAAAAGCTGGCTAGGGTTTTTACACAGGATCCAGTGGCGTAGTCAGTTTTATTATGAAATTTACAAATGTTGAGATGCAAAATAGACTTGTGTTTGTCCTTTAATAATTTTATTAGGCATGTTATGAGCTTGTCAAAAATATATACCACATACACCTATTTTAAATACAAAATATATATGTTTCTTTTTTTTTAATCAGTGGCCATTTTCCTATTATACTTTAGTTGTCAAACAGTCTCGACATTTTGTAATTATTATTTATTTCTCTTTTCTCTTCTGGAAAATAAGTCAATTACGAAAATGGGGGTGTTTTATCAATGCGCATTTAATATAGCACCCGCACACAACAAGTTTATTGTGGCAGATAACTGATAATTATCGATAACCTGAATCTTAAAACAAAAGATAGATTTGAAACATTTGAAATGGCTCATATGTGTTATATATTTTTGAAAAGTTAATTACAAGGGTATAAAAATTAAAAGACATCCCATTCCATTAAAAAAACACACAAGTTTAGTTTAAATAATTAAAACTTGTGAGTGAAAACAAAACTGGTTTCGTCACTACTTTCGTCACTAATTTGATTTGATTTGATTAAGGAGGTACTGTTTTCACACTATTGGTATTAAGCTGTTTCATAGTATTCACTAAACTAAAAACTGCCCGTTAGAATAATATGAAGCACTATACATACCTAAATAGTTTCTATTTCGTGTAGGTTTCCAATTCAGAAAATTCAGATATTTCAGATTCTCCCGACGGGAGAATTATAAACCAAGCACTCATCAATATTGTTCGTTCGTTAAAAAAATCAACACTATAAGTATCAAAAAGGTACGCATTTAGTAACCATATACAACTTGGCAATATTGCAGTGAGGGGCGGTTAATAGTGATAGTAATAGTTGATGTGTTAGACAAGAAGGAAGACACAGAACCAGGAAAAAGGTAAACCACATTTCAGTTCAGTTGTTTAAAGGCCTGAAAGTCACGATGGTCTACATATATTCCATTACAATGTCCTCAACAGCTTATATAAATAACAAAATAACAGTAACATGTTTTTTGGACATCGGACTTCGAATTTTATTGCACTTACTTCAATAAAAATTTTCATATTGTCAAGTCTATGCTTTTTGTTTTTAATGTCTAATTTCGTATGTGGTTTGTATATATGATTGCGTTTTCAATCAATAAAATTATTTCAATAAGGTTTTTCATTTTTGTTTACTTTGATCCTTTTTTAAACCGTCTTTAGTTTTTTTTAACTGATACAAACTGATATAAATAGCGCTATTTCTGGATGTTATAAATAGTGTAGCAATTTCTTTTTTTTAATATCAATGGCGTTGACAGAGGTGTGAAACTTTGAAGAATACGGTTGTTGTAAAACCAAATACTAACAAAAAAACGTCCTTATATAACCTCGTTTAAGCGAGAAGTGTTTTTATTATGAAAATCCTTTTACAATATGCCTAATACAGATCGGATTAATTTTTTTTTTGCAAACTCGTAATCCTCAAACACGTACAAACGTTGTACATTTTAGTAGACAGCAGAAAATGCCGGCTTTACCGTGTGCACTAAGCCGATTGCCAATGCAGTTAGAAAAATACGAAAATTGGAAAAAGTATTCGATTAATCTGATTGATGCGTCGCCGCTTCGATAGGAAACATATTTAGCTTTAAGCCGATTATTTCATTAAAAATGCTTTTAGGCCAACGTGATTCATTTACTGTCAGTAGCTTTCGGGTAATCAAAATCCACTCTAAGAAAATATACGTATTTTTGTTGCGCTTCCGATCCGATTAGGCTGAATATATTTTTGGGGGTTGAAAGCCAGATTCCGAAAATGACGGAATATAATAATAGCCAATTTTTTTTACCGATTCTTGTCAGTTATTATTACTATTTATACAAATCTTCTTCTGTCTTAATGCTCAGTCGAAAATGTGCTAGTAAAAATCATCTGGCATCGACAACCATTGGACTAACCAAAACTAACCAAAACTAAACTGGAATGGCAACGGCGTGATAGAAAAGAGCAGAAAAAGATTGTCTTATCTTGTTCATTTGTATAAATGTTTATGTATTAGAACCGAAATTATTTACACATTAACATTTGGTGACTAAATAACTTATTTTTTAAAACTTGTATAAAATAAAATTTATGGCTATCTAACCCCTTAAAAAACTTCCGAAGCAAGCGTACACAAATTTTAATACTTAAAAAATCAGAAAATTGCATAAGGTACTTTTTCATGAATGTTATTTCAAAAATGGTTTACATATTATATATTAATATAATATTAATAATTTGCATTTAATTTAATATTTTTTTTTCTAAAAAGGGCAAATTTGAAATTTTTTTAGAGTAAATCTTATTTATTTGGTAATAATACAAAAAATATTTGCTATAAAGCCATACAAATGATAAAATTGCGCTATTACATCGAAATGCTTTATTTATAGAATCATATTATATCTATATAATAGCTCAATGAGTAATTTATTTAGATCATGTAATATGCAAGAGGTGTTTGCAACCATACGGAATACAAGAATCTTGACAATATTTAGGAAAATGTTTGTTTATTAACAAATTATTAGAATTTTAAGTTTTCTATAAAAAAAATCATATTCAGAAATAGTCAATTAATATCAGAATTACTTAGTCCGAAGAAGGATGAACAATTAAAATTGTTCGATCTCAGAAAAACTTTTAAATTTGCCGCAACACAGCGACTGTACGCGCATGCGCGGTAGTTTTACGTATCACTCCACCCGTGGCTAGAAAACGGTATGCAGTAAGTATTCGTAGAGCATATGGACGAGTTTCAATAAAAGTAATAAAAGTTCAGTTCACTTTGGAAGCATTTAATCAATCAATGATAATTCACCAGCGCAACAGGTCAATGGCAAGTGCGTAAATTAGAACGTGCACCATAAGACCCTACAAAAATGATACCACAAACGACGACAACGAACGATTTGCCTTCGACAAAACGCTTATTACAGTTATCTGTCATTAGTATTAACAAAGAAAATAATCGCCATTAGTACCAGTAGTGTACATAAATGGTCAATGGCCACACTTTTTCCTATAGTTGTCAGTGCATAAACTAATTGAATTTGGAGTCTAGTCCGTGCAACTTTTAGGTAATATTATAGCCCACTACGCCCTTGAAGGAAAAACAATCTTTAAAATGCCAATAATAATAATAATACTTTTATTTTCCATACAGACAAATGTTTTATCCATTTGTATAGGAACTGTCAAACAAAAAAAAGTTTTAAATAACATCCCAGAATATAGTGTCATCATATATATATATATATATATATATATATATATATATATATATATATATATATATATATATATATATATATATATATATATATATATATGATGACACTATATTCTGGGATATCATCCGTTCGCTTGTTGAACTCCGACTGGAATCCTGCAGACGTTTCGCCAAAATCTCACTTGCCATCTTCAATGCTCGCGCTTCGAAAACACTTCGAACACTCGGAGCGCGAGCATTGAATATGCCAAGTGAGATTTTGGCGAAATGTCTGCAGGATTCCAGTCGGAGTTCAACAAGCAAACGGATGATATCCCGGAATATAGTGTCATCACATTTTTCCATCCGTGAATCAATACGTGAAAATATATATATATATATATATATATATATATATATATATATATATATATATATATATATATATATATATATATATATATATATATATATATATATATATATATATATATATATATATATAATCACATAATCAAATCAATCAAATCAAAACTATTTACAGTGTATAAGATTTTTGCAGTAGATACTGTGTCAATCTTATTTTAAAATGTGTTAAAAAGTTTCATTTTATTTCATCAGGAAGACGATTAAAGACTTACAGTCCCAGTATAGGTATATGAATTTTGTTTTGCTGTCTGTCTGGTGTTAAAAGATTAAATATATTTATTTTGAGTAAAGTTGTTTTCATTTTTGTATATATATGTATATGTATATATTCTGAGCTCGAATATAAACAAAATTGGTAAGTTCAGGATACCGTATATATTAAATAAATTTTTGGAAGAATAAGAGCTCGGTACTCCAGCAATACAACGAATGGTTCTTTTATGTGCTGTATAGACCAAACCGATAGTATTATTCCGTATCGTAGACGACATTCAATGCGAGAGTAATATATTTGTAATAATTATGATTCCGTCTGTACAGCGTGCAAAGTCCTCAGCATGTAAATATTCGAGTTCAACCGAGAAATACAGAATTCGCAGTCATTTTTGTAGTTTAGATTCTCATCAATTATAATACCTAAAAATTTAACACTCTGGACAATCATCTATCTTCAAAATGAGACTAGAACATATTTATATATCGTTGCATTTATTCTGCAATAAAAGTACGCACCTATCTGAAATGAAAATGTCATCGGAATATACATCATTGATTTGATGGTAAATAGTACAGGACCTAAAACCGATCCTTGTGGAACACCTATATAAATATCAACTAAAGACGAATTAATCTGACTACAGGAGATGATTATCTTTGTCATTAAAACACTGACAAACTACCAGTCTGTCAAGTTCTGTGTTGTGGACATATTTCTTTCACATGGAACGCCCAATAGAAAAGGAAATCTGGACATACCTAATTTTTCCTAAATTTATTTGCAATATACAAGCAGAATGAATTAAACAAAACTGAGAAAGAATAAGTATAGTGCACGGAAAATATCTGCCCAGTTAAAAGTTAATAGTTTTAAATGAACTATTTCGGTGTATTGCTAAGAACATACTATTTAATTTGCTATTGGAAGTAAATACGATTTTATTTTCCGAAACTTTGGTTCTCTGATGAAAACTGATATTGACCGGACATGTGTGGTTCGAGCTTTATCCGTATGCGTGCTCTTAAAAATGCACTCTATTGCGTTTAAGTTTCATATCGCTTTAGAATGGAAGGTAAAAAAAAATTGATACGATCTAAAAATATTTAATATACGTGCGAATGGTTCTGCCAATTCCGCAACTTTTGTAGGAGAATAATTTTTTATCGAAAATTTGCGCGCAAAACACACTCGAGCAATTTAAATTGGGCGAGCTATAGACATACAGTCGATGAAAATTATGAACATTAAATAATTTTAGAAAATCACGAGGGAATTTATTCCATGATTCCCTTGTATCCAGCGCATTCACCAAAATTGAGTTCGCCAAAAGGTTGAGCGGTTTGGTTTTATTTTCGGAGTATGATCATAAACAACAATCTGCAAGAAGTGAAATATTGTACAAAACAGATAAAGATTTTACGCTTTACCACACAGTTCTATAATTAGTGTAGATTACTATTATATGTGGAATAGACTTTTTACACTTTTAATGGTCGGGTATTGATAGTGACATTGCAAAATTTGTCGTGGGTGTTCGTCATGTGAAGAATCCGATAGAAAAACGCCACTCGATTGTTACAGTGCACTACGAGAATCTTGGTCACGAGTGGCTGATAGTCACTGACGCTTATTCAAGATGATAGGAAAATTTACCCAAGAATATCACTGCAGAAACAACAATCTCTAAAATTAACAAGATATTTCCTATCATACAAAAAGAAATGGAATTGCAGATCGGGCAGCCGGAACATTCAAATAACGGATGATTGCAAGTAGATCCCTCAACAAAACACAGGATGAAAGTTTTTCTAGTTCCCGATTATAATACAATGAAACAGAAGATGTCCAAGTTTTTGGTCGTCCTTTGACGACGATTTTTGACCAACTAAGGGAAGAAAGATGACGAGACATCCACAGAGAAAGTTTTTAAGGAAAACAGTGCTGTTTCGGTAAATAATCTCATGGGAAAAAGTTCAGTAGAAGGAAAAAAAATCAAATCAGCTCCCTAATCATACGTTGTTGATTTTGATAGAACGAAAGAAGAGGGAACCCCGAAGAGCAACTTTTCCCAAAAAAACTTCTGATCATTATATTTTTAGTTTCCTAATGGTAATTTTAATCCAGAATCTTCAACACCAACGTGGGTTATAAATTCAAGTAACGATTCAAGGTATGAAGAATAATTACTACCAGCAAATAAACGAAACCATCGATGAAATATAGAGTACATATTCTTGTAGGAACTGAAAACCTCGAATTCGTTTTATAGATCATATTTTGGTCTGGGAAAAATTTAGTGCTGCAACTGCAATCCTGACATATGATGTCAGGTTATGTATTTTAATTGTAATTTATATTTCACCTAATAAATATAAATAAAAAAGTGTTTGAAAAATTTGACGTTATAAATATCTGAATGTTAATTTTTATTGTCTATATTATCCCCAGACGAATATTATTAAAAAACATGTTGATAATGATGACCGCTTGGCAAATATTGATCTTTAATACGGGAGGTGGTATCTCCGCAACTAAATTGATTGGAACGAAAACGTTATGCGCCACATTACGCTGTCTTTAATGGCCGTAATGCACAATCCGGGCACTGAAAATGGGTTAAAATATTTATGCAAAGCGGGGGCCATTATCGAAATAACCCCGAAATTTATGCGTGCGCGTAAATCACGCAAACGGAACAAATATGGGGCCGAGGATTAATAAGCCAATTTGTTATGATAAAATACTTTGGAAAATATTAAGTAAAATTATGAGTATCATGTGTTAGAGCGGATTACGTATGGTTGCCATAACGGCTGAAACAAATTGTCGTCCGTGCCTTCGATGATCGCCAGTTTTTGGTTATCCGTTACTCATCTTTTATAATACGCATTTTTTTATGTTCTCATGTTATTTTGAATTTTTATTTTATTTAATGCAAAATTATATTGACCGGCTTGAAGCGCAACTAGCTAACTAACCAAAACTTAAAGGAAATATCTGCTACAGGTAAGCTAACAAAAATCAGCAACTTATATCTTATTTATATTAAGATGACTATGTTAACAAAATTGGAAAATATATAAAAAAAATATATCACATAAATATATCGAACATGGGGGCATAATCACTAAAATTTAAAGAATTCATTTCGAGAAGAAAAAATAAAAGGTAAATAGATTTGGTAATCTTTTACTTAGCACGCTTGGTTGGCTATACTATTTCTCTCATAACATATAATGATCGTGGATATATATGTAATTAGGTTAAACTTTTTTTTGTCTGATTTTGTAAGAAAGAGTTATTCTTAATTTTTTTTTTAAGTCTTTGAGACCCGAAAACTACGGAAATACTACTGACTTTATATTTTCAGTTAAAATTTTATAATCAATTTTTTTAAATATTTTTATTTCTTACTACTCCGTAATTTTTTTGCATAAGTACTTTCTTCGTGAGATATGATATTTTACATTTAAACCAATATCAACAATTAAGCAAGTTTTCCAATTCTTATTTTAGAGGACTTTAACTTAATTTATTTAGTATTTTCAAGAAGATCGTTGTAATGAACATATTTTTTTAAAATTATATTTTAGTTTAGACCTGCGGAGTGGAGTAAAATGAACAAGTATATTTTTTTGGACTTCCATTGCTTTTGTATTTCTAATACAACTCTAGGTTTTGGTTGGCATATGGTTATCTCCAACAGTAATCAAGAGATGAGTTTTATTGATAATCTCTTTTGATAATGTTAGTTATGTAAATAATAACACGAATAATGCAAATATAGACAACTTTCCCATATTCAACAAAATACAAAAAATAATACAAATTCCAAAAATCGCAAAAAATGACTCTAGTAGAGTGACTCGAGTAGCAAAATAAAACATTTCAAACCTCCGATTCGCTGCGTTGACCATAATGCATAAAATGTGAGACGTACAATCGGTAAAATTTATTGTTTTAATGTGAATAACTGGCTGCGATTTTTCAATCAACATGCCACCGCGTACTGTTCAGTAAAACAAAAAAATTAATAAATGTAGTTCAAATCAAAAATAACGTTCCATAAAATGATTAATGGATAAAAGTTGCCGACTAAAAACATGCGGTAGCGAGGCGTTGTACAAATTTACACGTTTTATAATATATTGTTTAAAAAATATGCGCCGTCTGTACGCACATAGATAACGTGCAATGTTCATTTCAATTTTGTCGTCGTTTTTCCATTGGTTTTCAATTTATACTTTCGGAATTTGAAACCATTTCCATTGTACAATATATGTATCTGTTTAACGCAAATAAACACCTTTGTATTCGGCCATTTTGTGAATGTGATTTTTCCTTTTAATTTGTTAGATATCTTTAGTCACTCAATAACGATGCTAACTAGCTGCCCACCCGAAAGAGATAATTAAAAATCCTCCGAAATAGTGTTTTTTAATAAAACGAAACGACCACTCACCATTTCTGTTCTCGCTGTCGGCCGGTTTCATTTGAATGGGGTGGTGCATCTGAAACAGACAGATTTAATTGATTAAAGTGCCGCATATGGGACTCGTGGGGATGTATGGACACTGTGGGATGTTAGAGGGAATAAGTGGCGTTCATCTCTCCCTGCTAATAACTTGTGACACGCCACAATAGCGCCGATCGAGGAGCTAATTGTTATACACTGAGAGAACAATCGTAGCAGTGTTTGGAAAACGTCTTTCTTCATAATTACGTGTTAATTGGTGTTAATTACGACGAAAAGAATGTTTTTCTGCAACTTTCCTAATATTAGCATGCAAAATGAACAACAATAATGAAAAAATATTATAAATACGTGATCTTTTAAGTAACTTGAACGCTATTGACGTTCTGCTAATAATAATTTTGTTGCCAATTATTTGATGAGAGAATGGTGACAGCATAGTATTATAGCAAAATCTTACAACTGCGTCAATATAAGCATTTTGTAATCCTTTGTGTCGGTTTGGTTTAGACCAACATCTAGATTTTATACTACACATAAACTAGTTGGTGCTTTTAGGAGGCAGCTTAATTAAGAAGGGTTTCCATGTTCAAGCCTTCAGTTTCCTACACCAACCTTTGAAATACCCTTGCAGAATCTTTGGTTAAGGTACTTTACTTAATTGATTCTGTATTTTCAAGCTCTTATATTTCGTACAGAGTTGTTCTTCACTTGCTTTTTTTGAAATTAATGCGAAATACCTAAAAATTATACAGTGACGCACAGGCATAAGAGAAAAAAATTCTTTAAAAGGACTTGACAAAACGAAACTAAATAAAGGAACAATACAGCACAAAATCAGGAGTTTTTATTCATTGGGATTTAATCAAATTTGTCACTGTTTTTTCCTCTTTTTGCTTTGAACATGTGAACCTGATTTAATTTACGTGCACTGTACTGTTAATATTTCTATTTTTAAAAACCGGTAGATAGCGGCAATACTTTTTTTTTCAGTCAACACCATCGTTATTTTTTAACGAAACCCACGATATTCCCAGATCTGATCAGTTTTTTTTTTATCAATTCAATTAAATCGGCTCGAATCGCCTGGTATCGAAGTAATTCCGGTTGAACGTGGATATATCTAATACATATGTTCAAAAAACGAATCCAAAAATCAATTTCCTGTTTAATGTAAACTTTCAATGAACATTTTTACCGGTGTGTGCATCAAAGAGTGATATTTTATTTGATATATTTGTGTATTTAGCACTTATAATTTAATATATAATATAATAATATATTAACATCTTGCATTTCAGCTGCACGTACGAAAAATTAGAAAATATCTAGACTGGTGGCGCACAACACTGTCAGAGCGTTCCAAAATAATTGCCATTTGAACAGACACGTCGTGTGGTTTAATTTCAACAAACACGAAATGCTGATCAACACAAAACAAATATTAGGTTTAACACTAAACTTGTTTTGCCCCTCAATTCTGGCACGGCATTTGGTCTCGAATTTTACCCTTTCGACGTGTAAATTAAATTATTTTCAAAACTATAAACTAGCAGCAATTGTTTACGTATGTTCGGCCATTCCCTTGTGTTTCCAACTCAGTGAGTATAAGCAATAAATGGAAACAAAGTATTTCTGAATGGTACTGATTAGTAAGACCTCGTTATATATGCAAATGGGAAACTCCGTACCCTGTAGACAAAACGTAGCTTCATCACTGAATAGCATCTGACAATGAAAAAACAAAAAAAAAACAAATTGCAACCTTCTTCTTGATTTCTATCGAATAAAAATAAAAATTTGAATTCTCTGGGTTTCATTTAGACACGCCATTTTCCGAAAGTAACCTGAATATTCATAGTAATTAGACCAACCAAACCAAACCAATTAGACATTTTAGGAAAAAGGGGAGGTAGAAATGTGCTCAAAATTGCTTGCTCGTGAATATTATAATATTATTATTTTGTTAGAAAACTGCTTTACTTCGAAAACCTTTTGATTTAGTAAGAATATATAGATAACAAACAAGGTAAAAAAAACTTTTTGCCAATTTTATGTAAAACGGAAAAATCACGAATTAAAAATAAGAAACGCCATTTTTAAAATAATCCTAGCTGCCTCGGTTTTTGAAATAGAGGGTAAAAAAAATCTTTGTCAATTTTAGTTACCCTTTCCATATTAAACACCCTGTATGGGTAATAGGATGGCGGAAACGGACAATTTTTTTTAATCGAATACTCTGCATATTTTTCTTGAATTTTATTACGCTTTTTATACTTCTTTTAAAAATATGTGTCTTGACATTTAAAAAAAATATTTCACAATAATTTTATTCCACTTAACAATATATTTTTATTGCTATGATTATTATAATCAGGAAAAGTGCAAACTAGGGAACACAAAATGTAGTAAACAAAAAAAAATGTCCAAAGTGATTTCCATAAGTTTTCAGGGAGTTTTGAAATACATTACGAATTCTTCTGTAGACATTTGCGAGGGTTGATTCTAGTTGTAACAAAGGTTACCTAAATTTTTAGAACACGGTCATTCGAATTTTAAAACTATAAACATGGTGGTTCATTTTGGCTTGTATATCAAAACATATACACTTACATCTGGGACTACGCCACTCAATTCTGAATTTTACGTTCTAGAAAAATGATTCTCGTAAATTCCCAGAGAAGAATTCATAAATCAGTTTGAGCAATTTGGTAATTTGGTTATTAAAATAGACACTAAGAATATTTTTTTAAATATCAAAATATGTTCTCTTTTTTAAATATACGGGATATTCCATTTAAAAACCTAACTTTAGATAGAATCTTAAAAATTATATCTCACAAAATATCCGAGTACGTATGGATTCTAAGTAAAAAATCTCATTCAAATACAGGAAGTTGTGATTAAAATACAATTTTTTTGTTTCATCCTGCAATTTAAAAACAAAAGAAGTTAGGATTGTTTTAAAAACTTTGTCTTTTGTTGCACGAAAATCAAGCGCAGTATTGCGAAAACAGCATCACACTATTTCTGATAATAACTGAAATAGCGCCCAATAACAACGCATAATTGGCGCACTGTATACATCAGTATAAACACCTGTCAAATCAAACCAAAACCAAACTTAAGATAATAAGTAATAAAGACCTCAATGGAGCAAATCTATACATAAACCAAACAAGGATCCAAAGAGTCTCACAATATAATTACTTGAATTCGAAAGGCTCTCACTGAAAATAAAGAAAAGACTCCTAAATTGTTACGTGTACTCGGTTCTTCTGTACGGTGTGGAGACATGGATCTTAAAACAGGAAACCATGTCCTTTTGAATGCTGGCTGTACAGGAGAATCTTAGAGATAGATAGCATGGACCCAGAAGGTTATTAATGAAGAAGTGTTACGGATAATGAAAACCTCCATAGAAATAGTCAACATCGTCAAATGGCGCAAACTTCAATACTTGGGTCACATCATGAGGAACAAAGGAAGACATGAATTACTCCAGTGTAGAAGAAGAGCGCCAGGACGCTGGCAAATCCTCGAGAATGGTTTGGTAAGTCTTCCACACAACTGTTCTGGATTTCAAACAACAAAATTAGCATATCCAGAGTGATCGCCCATGTCCGTGGCGGACAGGTACTCTAAGAAGACATATCGCAGAAGTTAGTAGAGTAAGATCACGTCAAGTGGACCCCCCATTTACCACTTGATCATAAAAATTTAATCTATATATATTTTATATAAGTACTTATGATGGAAAATTGATCCCCCAAACGATTTTTTAAAATTTTGATTTTAACAACATTTTTTGTTATAATGAAAATTTTAAGCACTTTTAATTAAAAAATTTAAGAAATTTTCAGCATCCATGGTCAAATGTCTATACTTTAAGAATATATTTTTCACTTAAAATTATTTGCTTATTTTCGTATTATTAACTAACTTTTAAATTAACAAATGAAAATTTAACTGATTTCATGAATTTATTTATTACAGCGCGTGCTTAAAAGTGCTTAAATTTTCATTATAAAAAATTTTTTTGCTAAAATCAAAATTTTGAGAAATCGTTAGAAGGATCAATTTTCCATCATAAGTTCTTATGATATATATATATATATATATATATATATATATATATATATATATATATATATATATATATATATATATATATATATATATATATATATATATATATATATATATATATATATATATATATATATATATATATATATATATATATATATATATATATATATATATATATTCTCACGTATTGATTCACGGATGGAAAAATGTGATGACACTATATTCCGGGATATCATCCGTTCGCTCGTTGAACTCCGACTGGAATCCTGCAAATCCTGCATCCGACTGGAATCCTGCAGACGTTTCGCCAAAATCTCACTTGGCATCTTCAATGCTCGCGCTCCGAAAACACTTCGAACACTGTTTTCGATGCCAAGTGAGATTTTGGCGAAACATCTGCAGGATTCCAGTCGGATGCAGGATTTGCAGGATTCCAGTCGGATGCAGGATTTGCAGGATTCCAGTCGGATGCAGGATTTGCAGGATTCCAGTCGGAGTTCAACGAGCGAACGGATGATATCCCGGAATATAGTGTCATCATATATATATATATATATATATATATATATATATATATATATATATATATATATATATATATATATATATATATATATATATATATATATATATATATATATATATATATATATATATATATATATTCTCACGAAGTGTTCGAAGTGTTTTCGGAGCGCGAGCATTGAAGATGCCAAGTGAGATTTTGGCGAAACGTCTGCAGGATTCCAGTCGGATGCAGGATTTGCAGGATTCCAGTCGGAGTTCAACGAGCGAACGGATGATATCCCGGAATATAGTGTCATCACATTTTTCCATCCGTGAATCAATACGTGAATATATATATATATATATATATATATATATATATATATATATATATATATATATATATATATATATATATATATATATATATATATATATATATATATATATATATATATATATATATATATATATATATATATATATATATAGAATAATTTTTTATGGTAAATTAAATTAAGCGGTAAATGCGGGGTCCACTTGACGTGATCTTACTCAATACTTTAAAGGAACTAGTACTTAGGACATTGACACATTGCAGCTAAAATTTCTTATTTCTAAATATTCAATTAAAGTAGGATTATGAATTTAAATTTGTGTCCGTCCAAAAATGGTAAAAAAGTGGTTATGTCATTTAAAAAGGCATAATCGACGCCAGTTTTCGATGTAAGCGGCAACACTGCGGCGCTAAAAATATTTTATTATCGATAGGGAAGAGTGAAAGACTGTCAACCGTGAGACATCCTGTATATATAATCCCAGAGAAGAATTCATAAATTTTGTGGAAATCGTCTATCAACAGGTGCAAATCAGTTTGAGCCGGTTCTTTGGTAATTTGGTTATTAAAATAGACACTAAGTATATTTTTTAAAATGTCAAAATATGTTATCTTTTTTGAAAACCTAGCTTTACCTAATTATATCTTACAAAAAATTCGAGTACGTATGGATTCTAAGTAAAAAATCTATAGAATCCCGTTTCCATCTACTAATTCTGATACTACGGTTACTGAAACCGTCAAATTTTCTGTTTCACCCTCCATCTCAAATCCAAAAGCATCTAGGATTGTTTTGAACACTTCGTCTTTTGTTTCACGAAAATCAAGCACAGTATTGCGAAAACAACATCGCACTATCTCTAATAACAACTGAATACAAGAAACTAGTACTAGTGCTAGAACAATATACGACGCTAAAAATATTTCATACCAATAGAGAAGAGTTAAAAACCCCCATGGCAACCAAATTTTCAGCAAATCGGTATATTTCTCGTTTTCCAAAAACGCTCTGTATCGTCAACCGTGAGACATCATGTATATATATTGCGCTGCCGATTTCATTTGCTTGGTGATCAATAAATAAAATTACATCAATCCCTGCAGAGGAACAAACGACGCGACGCACGACGAACCATTTTTTTTTCGTTCGACACTCAACAGCCATCGAAAAGCTTTGACTTCGCATCGATCGTGCCGAACGCGTGGTAATGGACGAGAACATTTATTAACGTTTTT
Organism: Cylas formicarius; assembly: GCF_029955315.1. Lineage (NCBI taxonomy): Eukaryota > Metazoa > Arthropoda > Insecta > Coleoptera > Brentidae > Cylas > Cylas formicarius. Next base: position 28,820,712 of record NW_026844347.1, on the reverse strand, counting down.
CGTCGGCGACTTGACACTTGACGCTGATGGCGTCAAGCTCGAAAACAGCAAATAGGCCGGTGCCAATCACAGTGGTTGCACACAATTCCGGGCATCGTGTGTGCGAATAATGTTGGATCAGAACGATACGATGCCTGCCGCCGCTGCCAGAGCCTCTAAATCATTTGCTTTATTGGCAGCTCTCGGTGCCGCTTCACTCCACACCGAGAAAAATGATGATCGAGGTGTCGTTATTTCCTATGGCGGCGCGGGCCGCTCCGTTTTCAATTTTATTTGGAATTTGATACATTTTTCGCGGGGAATCTGAACGCCATCGCTATGACATTTCGGTTCCGAAAACATTTGAAACTGCCTTAAAAGTAATTGGTTCGGTATAATAAATGTGATTTATCTCTTCCTCAAATTAATATACAGGATAGTCAGATAGAAATGAAAGTACTATAGGTATGGTCTGTTCATAGATATAAGAAAGTGACCAACTGCTTTTGAATGGGATTATCCAAGGATGGTCATTAACATACAATGCAATAAGATTATTACCAAAAGTTTCGGCATTTAAATTCAGGTAAAATTGTGGCACGTAATAGAAAATAATTTTATACCTACCTGTGTTTAATATTCTTTGGTTTGGTATACTACTTAGTTTAAGTTTATTAGTAATCATTCTTATTTCGTGTGTAATACAGCGTGTGCTGAATCGTGTGCGAATTATGCAAAATATGTGCGAATCTAGTGTATCTCAGGAGATGCTCCCGCCCAAATGTAGAAAACACTATTCTATTGAGACTAAGGAAGTTATAAACAATGTTTATTTGACTCTCACTGAACGTGGTGCCAGCAAGCAAGAAGAAACGGCCACATTGACGAAAATTCCAACATCAACTGTATGCAAAATTGTGAATAAACCCATTTCAGCGAGGAAAAAAATAAGCGATGCTGACATTTTCTCGAGTGTAGATGAAAGTGATCAAGATATAATACGGCGTAAAATTTACCAGTTATACGAGGAACAAAGCGTGCCTACATTAGATATCTTAATTAGGAGGCTTGAAAAAAATGAAACCGGTTCTAAAAGTGGCAGAACTACCTTATGGAAGTGCTTTCAACACATGGGTTTTAGATTTAAAAAAATTGACAAAAATAGGATTTACAGAGAACATCATGGAAACCTGGTTCGACAGTTATGATACCCCGGAAAAGGGTCGGGTTGACTCAACTGATAAGTGTAACAAACGCGCCATCAAAAAGAAGTATAAGAATAACTATTTTGCATGCTGGCTCTAAAGATGGTTGGATTCCAAATGGACTTTCTCTGTCTGCGAAAAATATTAAAGATTCTTCTCTGGATTACCATGAAGACACCACCGCTGATTTATTTGTAAGTTGGTTTAAAAACAAACTAGTTCCAGAAATTCCTCCCAATAGCGTAATTGTAATGGACAATGCAAGTTATCAGTAGACAGTTGACTAAAAGCCCTTCCTCATGTGACACAAAAGGAATAATCCAAAACTACATGTATAATAAGGGCATACGGTTTTACACCTTACCACTGTATATTTAATCCCATTGAACATGTTTGGCACCAACTGAAATCTGCCATTCGTCGTAACAATGCTCTTTCCCGTGTTAACTCCAATGTCCTCAAACTTATAGAAACCGAAGTTTTTAACATCCCTCCACAAAGTTGGGCAAATTCTGTGAAACATATAGAAAAAGCAGAACAATCGTATATCCATATTGCAAATAATATAGAACAAATAATAATTAGAACAGGCGATGATAGCGATAGTGATACTGATATATTATGTGGTATAATTTTAAGAAGTAGGTCATAAAACTAATTTGTAATTTTACATTAGATTTAAACATAAATATATGCATAAATAAATAAATATTGTTTAGTATCCTTCCTAACAAAACCCCAAATAATTAAATTCTAATTCTTAATTCGTATCAATTAGTCGCTTTCTTATATTTATGAACAGACTTTATCTTGCATCGGTGCTCCTCCAAACTGTCAGGAGGCTCTATCTATCTAACGAGGCCGAAATAGGGTACGTGGACACAGTGGCCTGGAGGAAAATGAAAAAGCAAACCTTCTGTTACGGGAAGGGACAGAAACGTCACAGACATGCAATCGACGCTTGAAGAGTAAAGCAAGCTCGCCTTAGCTGGCTGGGATTACCAGTTATACTTCCTCCAGAAATATAGTGCTTTTACAATCGACCCTGTGATTAACTTTGTCTACTGTTTATTACTCCAAAACCGCGGCCCCTTATAGAACACCCCGCCGACCAGATCCTTACCCGTAACCATTCCAGGACCGTCCTAGGAATTTATCTAACTACACTAACAAGCGGGATATAAGTATGTTCCTAATCTTTTTCGACAAGCAATTCTTGAAACATGTACACAGAAAAAATTAGTACAAAGTAAGAATTTATTACGTTCTGTTTCATTACACATTACACATTAGTATCATTATTAATATAGAAAATATTAGGTATAATAATAATAAAGTACCAGTAACTTAAAAAATCGTTACTAGCGCTACTGTCGTCATCTAGTTCAATGATCAACTCCGCCACTAATCGTTTTCGATAAATATTTTCTTCTTTTATTAGTCGTTTTTCGCAGTTAGACCAGCTTTGTACTGATATTTTCGCTACCTCTTGTCGAATTTCGTTTAGGGTGCTATCACTAAATTTTGGTGCAGTGTTATTTCTTCTAATATGCGCTTTCAACTCAGACCAAATCATCTCAATCGGGTTCAATTCGCAATAATACGGGGCTAAGATTTACTTGGAACTAAAAATCAATTTTCTTAAAAACTGGTGAAGTACCACTATCTTCTCTCACTTTCCTCTTGGCTATACCATTTGCAACAATGTATAAAAGTATAAAGTATAAAAAAAATATTTATCTGTAGTCTGATTACGTATATTCTTAAAAAAGACTGTTGCTGTTTACAAATCGAAGAACTATGTAGAAGACATAAAGATACAAAGAGAAGAATGTCGTTAATCGACAGACACACAAGACAAAAATGATTATTTTCAAACTTACCTGTAAGATAGAGTACCCTTACCCTTTGAACTATCGAGGGAAAACATAAATACGTACTTACTGGAAGGCTCACGTATACGTATATATTGCAATTTAGATTCACCTGATGTTAAAATAAACGCTTCTATCTATTCTAAAATGTCCCGCAGCATCAATGCTTTATCAAATTTAAAACGGTTCATTTACGTTTTAAATAAAAATTTCAAGTTTCTACAAATATTCGTTACGGTCCATTTCAGGAAAGACCTACTTAATGCAGAACAAACATCTGTGGGGATGAGTTTTACCACGGTTTTGCAAAGGTCTGCGGTGAAGGTACTGTAAAATACTTAAAACGTCAAACCAATAAATGCACTATATTTTTGGTCGTATTATACCTAGCTCGTTCAAAAACGTCAATAGGATGACTCGCTTAGAAATGCACAACTGACACCCCAACAACACATGCACGGTTTCATTAAAAACTGTTACGACTCTTAAAGGCACTTTTTTCAAAGTTTTGAGCAGTGTATTACAGCCCACCATGTCGTTGTAATGCAATTTCATTGTCTTCATATTTCTAACACTGTCACCGTCAAATAAAAAAGTTGCGTTGCCACAAACACGTTAGAAAATAAAGGGAAGCCTAAAATGGCTCCGCATAGCAGTAGAGAGTTAAAAGCAAGAATTCTGACCAAGTTAGAAGATGGTTGGTCCTTATCAGCAGTAACTCAACATTTTAATATAAGCAGAACAACTGTTTTTTCCATTAATTGGTGGAGACAAGGGGAATCGTTTGAAAGGAAAAGGACATCTGGTAGACAAACAGGATAGTCGAGGATGACCTTTTCAAAAGCGCTAAGAACGCAAGAATTCTGGAAGAATTTCCGCACATATTCTCCAAGTGCAAGAACAACAGTTTTGGCATAGAGTAATATTTTCCGATTAAAAGATCTTCCAGGCAAAATCCAAGTGTACAGACCAGGCAATCAGCGTTTCAACCCTCGATTTGTTGAGAGGTACGGAGTTGCAGGCCACTTCAGTGTAAAATTCTTGCATTTACCAAAACGGAATTATTTTTAAGTTGTTTATTTAAGAGTTAAAAATTATCTTTTTATTTTTAAAATAATTAAAAATGGAGTCTATTTAGTTTAGACTTTTTTTTAATGATAAAACTTACGAGAACAACCAACGGTAAGCTATAAAATTGAACAAAATAATGAATACTCTAATATAAGCATAATATACATTTTTTGCAAGATATCTTCACAAATTTACCAAAGAGGATGTCTTTTATTGTTTGCCATAATTTCGTGTTCAAACAAACAGTAAAGGGTGATTAACGCAAGAGTTTTTAGTAATAAGAATTGATTTAATAATACAATTGCAATGGCAATGGCAATGCCTTTGACTAAAATAGCAACACTGAACCAACCAACCAACCAAGGAAAAACACTCAACTCTTAAAAAAATGCGTACTAATTTTTATTACTCAAAATGTTTGCTTAAACCTGTCTTTAGATCCCATCTTGGACGTCAAAACAAAATTTATTTTGTCAAACTGTGATATGATTATGCGTGTACTGTTCGAAATATAAAGTGGAATTTTCAACGCGTATTAATATTTAATGAAACCAGCTATAAATAGAGAATGAAGAAACGGCAGTGTTCAAAGGATTAATACATACACAATTTTTAGGTATAAAAGAATATATAATATATAAATTTAAAAAAAAATTGTTCGATGTAGGTTCACAAAAACTCGTGCTACTATTTCATTAAGCACAATCCATTAAATTACAAAGATGTGTTTTTATCGTAATAGCAATATGGTTATTAAGAAATGCACTCGAATCATGTGACGCCGCAATGAACAGCTTACGTTATTGTAGAGGAGTTGTTTAAGCTTCATTTTTAAAAATGAAAACCGGTTTTAGGGCAATAATATTATAAAAATACGGTAAGTAAATAGTAAATAGTAAAAATGGTGCAACGGTGTGAAGATTTCATTGTGTCATTTCATGGGTATATAAACAAATGTATGCGTGTATTCATAGGCAGGTGCATTTATTTTCTTATGTCTGTTGCAGGTTTTCAGGATACGCTGAAACGCGGACGTCATTTGTGCTCCGTGTTACTAGGATTTGCAGAAAATTTTTGAAGCGAGATGTTTTTCCAAAAATATTTACTGCTGAAGTTTTCAGACCTCATAAATCGAGGTGATACCTTAATTCCACCATGAAATGTTAAGTGTTTCATTTTTAATTCCTCATCCCTCACGAAAACGGTACGAAATTTGTCATTGTTTCTGATAAACAATATATTAAAATGTGCTTTCATTGAACTTCTAGTTTTTCCAATACTATGCGAGGTTGCATGGTTCTACAAAAATGTTGGTGTAATGATCTTAAAAAGAAATAAGAATTATTAATAATTAATCAAAATTAAGAATTGTTTGTAAATTGACTTAATATTGGTGTTTTGGATCCACTTAAATACCGCACTATACATTTTCCGATTCTTATAGCTGTAGGACTTTTTGAAGTCGATATACCGAAGAAGAGACACTTTTTGAATGTTCCCTATTCTGAAGATAGTGAATTGAACTACAGATACTTTTAGAAGTATTCAAGTTAAATGGAGTAGCACCGATGATATTTGTCATTTGTCCATTGTCTCTGAGATTCACTTATAGGATGTCATTTTAATAACACGGTGCTTGTCGGCTTGTCATACATATTTAGCATCAGAATCAGTTGGCCGACCGAATATTTCAAAATGTTTACTAACAGCCAGTTATGGAATGAGGCACCAAAGCTCCTTTGTAGTTTATGAATGGTAAAGTGCACATCGCCCCCCAAAATATAATCCAAAAATCTCCGACGGCTGCGAAATATTATCGACTGGAGTTACCGGTTTGGAGAAACTGTCAGATTGGAAGCAACGGGGCGTATAGTTCTAGGCTTTAATTAAATACCTTGGTTGCTCTATCGCTGCGCACGTTTAATACACAGTCGACTTCATCTTTGCAGAGTTAACGGTAGTTAGGAAGTTTGCTGCCTTCAGCGTGAACAGACTAGTTGTCAACGGAAAAACTTAATAAGAGGCATAAGCAATTTCGAGTTAGACCGTGATGAGGCGGAGACGTAATGCAAGTTTTATGAGTCGTCACATTGTTCTCGACCCCATTAAACCGTGCAACTAAAATCATCTAATCGCTAAGATACACTTTTCCGTAATCACGTAAACAAACTTCGAACTGTCATCAAATTTATGTCACAACCATTACTATTACTGTCACTAAAATATTGATAACTTTAATCAAAGATTTATGTCCACAGATTGATTCTCTACTAAGTAATTGCAAGTGATGAACAAAGTTCCACATCGGATACCGAAGCATATGATGTTTTATAATTTGTTGTTAAATCATGGAATTGCGTTTTGAGTTTTTAATAATAATATATAACAATAGTTAGTTAAGTTTCAGATATTTTTAATATTTTAAAATTTTTAAAAGAATTCTTGTTGCCGCTTTAACATGCAAAGCTCTAAAATGTTTTTAGAAGCAGTAATTTTTTAAGGGTTTGTGTTTTTAAAAATATTTGATTATGATCACTGTTTATTAACGAATGATTTTGGTATTGGATTGGGCAAATTAAAATATTTATGTTAATTTGTTACATTTGCCAGAATATTATAATTTTAATTAATTCTAATCAGAAGCGGTTGATTGATTTGACAAAATTCTGTAACCATTCTTCGCTCTAAAGAAATAAATGACAAGACTTGAAGTCATGTTTCTAGAACTTGACCTGGGAACTCGCTAACTAATTGTTAATAGTAAAGTACTTAGGATTAACAACTTAAAAGAAGACATTTTAGAAATTTCCTTTAAGCGCTTTCAAGACGTATTATGGCTTGATTTCATACAACGGGGGTAAACGAAAGCTTACTCTGTAAAATGCATTATAGATACAAAAGAGAGTTATGAGGTATTGCTTTTCATTAAGCGAGTTAATTTGTTACATTTGCGAATGACATTTTTATATATGGATGACTCACGTCCGCGGCATGCTTTAGGCTACTACTGTTTAAACTTATACAGTGCTAGTTCTTTTAGAAAAAGAAGTAGTACTATAGAGAATTAGCAAAATATCTTACTTCTTCAAACACTATTTTAAAACACCCCTATTTTTATGAACCTATTTTGCAAATTGCTAATTACCCACTTACAAGATTACTATTATCTGCAGTAATTGGCAAATTTCTTGTTGTGCTTTATACCGCTCGGATTAACTCTCGGACGAATTAGAAGTAAACGCATTTATCTTTTTTTTTTACGTCCGCTGCGCTTTTGTGGAAACCTCAAAAGCAATTAGCGACGTCCTTTTGAGGAGTAAGAATGGCGAAATGAGCGCCGTAAATCCGTGAATAATAATGTTAACTAGATATGCAACGTACCATAAAAGCCGATTAGCTTAATTTTCTTGGGGGCTCTAATTTCGGACACAAAACGAAAATAAAGAGGATCCCGATTTTGTACAAAACGCCGCGACTATAATGGAACACCCACCTGAGAGAAGAACAATATAATAAAGGGATGGCGAAAAACGAATGAGAGGAAGGTTATAATAGCCCCCTCACCCCCGGGTTACGCTTCAAAATTTTAGATCCGATAAAATTGTTTTTCGGTATTGGCATATACGTCGTAATGCCCAACATTTAAAGAAATGTCCTCTTGGGTGACAACCAATAATTATTAGCATTAGAAACTTCCACAGGCTACTGTAATACTCTTTACCAAACTTCTGGATTCGTCCTGAATCGGTTGTTGTTGAAGCGAACTCGCTAACGTTTCGCAAATCATCCTATTGGCTTCTTCAGAGTTTAACTGAAATTGGTCCGCATTTTCTGTCTACCTGCTTATATATTGTTTGGTGGGGCGCGGCTAAAGGAGTGGCATAAACATCATCTCGGATGACGGATTCCCATATTGGTGACAGGTCTCTACTTCTTTAGCTGAGTCGCGGTTAAGATTGTTTGGTTGCTTATAGATTTTTATAGATTCCTGGATTTTTCCTTGGTAGAAGCATTGATCGCATGCAAGAATTTTAGTTTTATTGAATAAAATTTTTTATGTATTTTTTCGTGATTGTGTTCGGCAACTGCTAGTTCATATTTTTCGTCAGGTCGCTCCAATGCCGCACATGCATGGAATGCTGCAAAATTTCAAATGAAATTTTTGACGGATTGAAGATGTTGAGAGATTTTTGGACAAGTAGTAAATATGGATAATTAGTTGTAACTAATTATTCACGGAAAAATCCGAGGAAAAAGAAGTGTCGGAAGGCGAAAAATATCCTGGCTGAGAGATCTGAGGGATTGGTTCGGATGTAGCAGCACCGAGCTGTCATGATGGTTTCCAACCTTCGATAGAAGATGGAATTTTAAGAAGAAGTAGTAAATCTGGTTTTGACATTATATTTCTTAAGAACTTTTCATATGTGGCCATTGCTATTGTGATGTGATGTATTTTGTGATGGAACGCTTAATATCTTTAATGGGGAAATTATTAGAGCAGAGGTAAAGGGTTTTAATTCTGGGTTCAATGACTCGGATTGAGAAAGTTTTATGGCTCTGTAAACAAGAGAGTTTTACCGATGATTTTCGGACCAGATGGTATCGGTTTGTGTGCATAGATTTTCTATAAACACAATGACCCAATGTTAGGTCTGATTTTCTATTGATAAGAATGGGAGGTTATTATTAGTTTTCAACTCAATGGTAAAACGTATGTTAGGGTGTATAAAGTTTAAGTGACTAAGAAAATCTATTAGGGAAATTTTTCAAATTATTCTTAACTCAAATATATAAATGAACTACTGTACGCTCACAACCGGTTGGTAATAACTGACTTTTTTTAATAGGAAATTTAAGTAAAGTTAAGACCACTTCAACAATTAAATGATACGCAGTTATGGCTTGTTTGGAAAAATATATTCAGTTAAATTATCATACCAATTATCATAATATTTCGGCTCTTGATCTGGCGATCCTTAGGGTTTAGAAGTTGTAAATAATAATATTAGTAAGATCGTATAATTAATAAGGTTCGTATCTATAAAACAGATAATTGGAGAGAAATTTCGATATATTAAGTTTCATTTTATTCGTTATACAAGCTGGCAAAATTAGACACTATTTTTTTTGCAAAATGACAGATACCAACAACCATACATGATTTCAAAGACATTTTATTATCACAGCATTTCAATTAAATAAAAATTAGGCACTATGAACACAGTATAAGGCACCTCTTATTTTTTATTATACATTAGACAAAAATCAAATAATAAAAAATAATATTCTTCATTTTTGATATTGCCAAAAAATAACATTTTTGGACACACTCCTTTAAAAAATTGATAAAATATAATATCTACCTTTCAACGTTAAGATGTATATAAATACTTAAGATTTTTTTTCCTAAAATAGAAAAGACAAGCCACAAACAAAAATACACGTCGCAAAGTAGGGATAGCTCGGTATGAGCCCCACAGAAAAAAATCGAAACGCCAAAATCAAATTTACGGGACAAAAGGCTCGACGGGACGGGCGTTGATAGCCTATTAACATCGCTTTTTTCTCTGTTTCCATTTGATCGACCAAACGAGCACACTCAGCCCTCAGCTTTTTGCTAGACGCTTCTCTCAAACAGATGGCATTAATGAAGAGAAATCCCAGTCCGTCAGCGACGACACGCGAGTTAATGAAGAAACGGCCAGGCCGCAAATCCAACGCAAATTTAGCCCCAAAAGCCGAACCCCCCCGACCCCTTACTAAGTTGTAGAAGTTTTTTTTTAATAGCGCAGTCAGTGAGCGTCGAGTATAACGCCAGAGCGGCAAAAACGGCACGTACGTGCCGAGAATAAATCGCGAGGATTTATTTGCAAAGGATAATTTGGGAAAAGGGGGTAAATGTTGTAACGCGCGAGACACAAATAAAACTTTAAAAATGTTTTATTTTATCAATTTAAAATTTTAAAATAAAAAGTAAAAAATATAATTAATTGTATTAAAATTTGTAACAATCAAAGAGGGAATCTGTACTTAGTCATTGCATTGCTAAGGTTGGTTGTTCAAGATTTTAATTCTTCGATATCTTGGATTTTCAAAACCACGAAAAAAGAGACTTTGGTTATCTAACGATTTTTAAAAACATAAGATTAATGAAAAGCTAAAATTCTTTTTAAAAAAATAAAGTTTAATATTTATGTTCATAACAAAATCAGAAACTAATTACATTATACGGGGTGCCACAAACATATGTTATTACACAAATATAATAATGGAAAAAATCTCCCAAAATATCTGAAAATTTTAGTAAAATTACTGGTTAACAAAACTATATTTTTAAGTATCTCTCTTGCACTTTAGTAATTGCTAATTACCCAATTACCAGATTAATATGATCTGCTGGAATTTCAAATTGGACATTTGACTACAGCCTTTGGTAATTATACGGTTAAAAAATATGTAATTGATGAATAAGTATATTTTTGCAGAAAATAAAGTTTAATATTTATGTCCGTAACCAAGTAGAAACTAGGTACAGCATACGTGGTGCTACAAAAACCTACATTTTTACAGAAACTACCTACTTCATACTTTTGCTAACTGCTAATTAATCACTTACAAGATTACTATTATCTGCAGTACTATAAGTTGTGCAGAACATTGGAATTTCTATTTGAAAATCCTATTTATGTTCGTAACTAAGTCAGAAACTAAGTACATCATACGATGTACACAAAAATACATATATATTTTTTAAAATACACCTCCCTGTAGTTTATTGTACCTTCGAATGTATCACAATAAATTGCCAAAAGAAATTAGAGATCGTAGGTTAACAGGATCCTAGGTATTTAACAGAGTAGGGTTGTTATTGTTAATAATATTGGTGGGTTTCTTGGATGGACGTGACATTCGATGAGAAAGATAGTTCGGACTACGCTGATCTATGCTTCTCTTCTCTCACTCTTACCTTCGATAGATTGATTTTTATTTCTCCTCCACTTGCGTTCTTTTCTATATATATATATATATATATATATATATATATATATATATATATATATATATATATATATATATATATATATATATATATCACCAGCATTGCATAAATAGTCGATAGTATAATAAAAATAATAGTTAGATAGATACATGTATTTTTGTGGACACTGAGTTTCTGATTTAGTTACGAATATAAATAGGGTGTTCAATTAGAAATTCCAATGTGCTTCAGAACTTTTATTACTGTAAGTGGTTAATTAGCAGTTAGCAAAAGTACGAAGTAGGTAGTTTCTGTAGGTTTTTGTAGTATCTTACCTTTAGGTGTCAACATATGCTTTTGTAAAAATTACATTAACTTAATTACAATATTACGTTACATATCATATATACAATAGAGTTTTTCACCTATTAGCACTAATAAATGCTTGACATAAAATACAAGGGCATGTAGAGTTTATAGCATATTATTAGAAACCGAAAGATCTAGTTTAGAGCAGAGAGAGAAATGGACAGAGGAATATCATCAGGAAATAATTTTCGGACCTAAACCAAGACTAGCTTAGTTTAGTCTTCATAAGATTCAATCATCTAAGAAGTACTAATATGGCATTATTAAGAAAGGTAAGATACCTCTTCAATTTTATCGTCATAAATCTTACAAATTACTAATTTCTATAAAATTCCCTCGTATTCAATACTTTTTGGTGAGTATTCTAAAATCCTCAAACGAGCAATGCATAAAATAGTTCATCCAACTCGCTTTGAATTCAATTCCGGTTTTCCAATCAATAAGGACGTAGAACATTGTTCCTTTACGAATTTGTGCCACGATAAGGCTTGAAAATAGAACGCATATCTCGTCTCTGTGGAATGTTCGCAAATTAAGATCAAAGTATAATCAACAACTATAGTAATTTTACTAAGAAACAGGGAAAGAGAGAAAGGGAATTTTAATAAGCTTGTTAGCGAGAGGATACAAAAAATCCACGTCTTACAGGGGTATCGTCTGTTAATTATCCGAGGCATCACGAACAAAATTTAATTTAAGTCCGCTGTCAATAGCAAGGGACATCGTTGCCGTGTCAGTTAATTGGGAAAAGTTGATTACAATTACGTTTACGCGAGCTTTCAATATCAGCTCGGTATTAATTTTCCAGCGTATTTAGATGGCGCTGTCAGTTTTTCCATTCATTTTGCGTTCAGTTACAAGTGCTGATTACATCCAATTACGGAGGACGAAAAACAAGGAGACAAGTCGTCATGTGGACAAAATGAGCCAGAAATTTGTTTTGTTATTGAGCTTTTAATTATTACCGCTAGAGCGCCATGTTCTATCTGAATCCCAACCCGTTCGCTTGTTGAACTCCGACTGGAATCCTGCAGACGTTTCGCCAAAATCTCACTTGCCATCTTCAATGCTCGCGCTCCGAAGACACTTCGAACACTGCATCTTCAATGCTCGCGCTCCGAAAACACTTCGAACACTGGGAGGTTATCGGCGGTGCGTGCGGTATTTATACTCTACGCCGGAGATGGCAACGGTGCTGCTTGTGCAAGAGGGGGGGTGGCTCCGCCCACCGAATTGTCGCGTTGTTAATTTCACCCGATCGTAGTTGCGATGTCCCCGTTGGCTGCTGCGTATCGCTCTGCTGTTTGATTATCGTTCTCCACGTATTGGATAAATGCAGAGCGTCGTCTCTCGTATTCAGGTATCCGGACTTTTCTATCTCGAGGGCCTCTCGTATAATCCTAGTCTTAAAATCAGGAATATTAGCTATTTGTTTGCAAGTACCGAAATCAATTTGATGGCCTGTCTGATGTTGGTGCTGGAACAAAGCAGATGTTGTTTGTTTGTTTCTTATGGCTAAACGATGTTCCTCGAGCTTGGCTGAAATCCTTCTGTTGGTCTGTCCCACATACGTCAGGCTGCACGATCCGCATGCTACACTATATACTCCTTGGTTTTCCAGAGTAATTTTTTGTTTTGGATTTCTTAGTATTGCTCCGATGGTATGATCAGGTTTGTATGCCGTTGATATGTCGTGTTTCCGTAATATTCGGCCGATTTTGTCAGTAACCCCTTTGATGTATGGCAGGACAGCGATCGATCTTCGTTGGGTCTCGTCCTGCACTCTCTGCTGCGGCTGTTGTTGTTTACCGATTGCATTGCTGATGATGCGCTTTTGGTATCCGTTTTGTCGAAGACAGGTACTAATTTTTTTCAGTTCTTTGTCGAAGACAGGTACTAATTTTTTTCAGTTCTTCATCTCTGTTCCTCTCGTTTGTGAGCCTGAAAGACCAAGCAATTAATCTATTTGCCTCTGCCTGTATCTGTGACGGGTGGTGATGAGATTTAGCTTTCAGATATCTATTAGTGTGTGTTGGTTTTCTATAGACAGTGTGTTCCAAATGTCCGTCTTCGGTCCTTGTGATGTGCACATCTAAAAAGGGCATACTGTTATCCTCTTCAAGTTCTATTGTAAATTGAATCCTTGGGTGAATGGAATTCAGATGATCTAGGAATTTGAAAAGCTGCTCCTTGCCAAAAGGCCATACAACAAATACGTCATCAACGTATCTTGTCCAAAGTTTTGGCTTCAGATTTGCCTTCTCTATTGCTTTCTTTTCGAAGTAAATTATGAAGAGGTTGGCAATCACAGGTGAGAGAGATGATCCCATTGCTGCTCCATCTATTTGTCGGTAAATTTTCCCGTTGTACATAAAGTAAGCGTTTTTCAGGCAATGTCTTGACAGATCTATTATGTACGGCGGAAGATCTTCGTTTTCTTCTATAAGCAAGAGTGCCTCTTCTACTGGAATGCTCGGGTAGAGGGATTTGACATCGAAACTTGCCATAATGTCGTCCTTGTCCATCCTGAGAGATCCTAAAATCTGAGTAAAATGTTCTGAGTTTTCAACATAGGAATCTGCCTTTTCCACTATGGGCTGAAGTGCACTGGCCAGATGATTTTCCAGCTTGCATAATGGTGAGTTAAAGGCGCTTACGATTGGACGCAGGGGAACCCCGTCCTTATGGATCTTTGGGAGCCCGTAGAATTTTGGGCAACGACTCGATTTTTCTCTCGGAATAAGCTTCTTCTTTGTATCCTCGTTTATTGATGAATCGAGAATTTTGGGCTTAGTTGTTTTTTCCAAATATGTCGTAGGATCTCTGGTGACTAGTTTGTATATTGGGTCGTTCAAAATATCCTCCAATTTTGCATTATAATCCGACGTATTCATGACGACAGTGGCATTTCCTTTGTCTGCTGGCATTATTAGAATATTTTCGTTTTTGTTTAGATTCATTAAGGCTTGCATTTCGAACGGATGATATCCCGGAATCTAGTGTCATCACATTTTTCCATCCGTGAATCAATACGTGAAAAAAAAAAAAAAAATATATATATATATATATATATATATATATATATATATATATATATATATATATATATATATATATATATATATATATATATATATATATATATATATTCATGTTGTGAGGGATAGAGAAGCGTTTGGAGTAGTGGTCGCCAACCTCCAATGAAAGGGGGAGTGCACTGGAAGAAGAAGATATATATATATATATATATATATATATATATATATATATATATATATATATATATATATATATATATATATATATATATATATATATATATATATATATATATATATATATATATATATATATATGAAAGATGAAGATGAAATACCTCTAAACAAAAATGCATTTTTCTACTCCCTTATGTAAAATACCTAATTATACCGATCTTGCGTGCGGAAAGCGTCACTTAATGACGTGGTTTCTTGTCGCACGGATCCGAGTCACTTCGGACATTTTCGGTATATTACCGCAAGGGTTTGGGAGCCATTGTATGTATTCGTGCTCTCTTGCAAAGATGTACCCAAAAACTAACGGTCGTAGAAAAAGTATACTATACAACAACGTGCTTAACTATGGTTACTATAGATATATTTTTTATAATAGTCTGTTGCAACTAGAAAGACCCGATAGCTTGATTAGGTGAATCCTTTATCTTTTGTGTGTATCTGCCGTGCTTATGATATTTTTAATCTGAAGGTTGAAAAACATAGAAAAATTTGTGAAGATTGTAAAAAAAAATAGGGCCAAGGCTATAAGCCAATTTCTATAAGTTGTATTATACTAATTGAAACTAATGCAATGCAAGTAATATTGTAATAACGTTTGTCAGGGAGGAGAAATCTTGTTTCAACCAAATTAAATTAGCTATTAATTATAATTTTCTAACAATGCCTAAAATCCCCACAACATTTTATTTGCTTATTTGATTTGTATGCAACTCACCCAGGAAGTATGTTCTTGTAATGTTATATAAAAAATTAGATTAAGTTTTGGGTGTTGCTTAGTTTATACTGATTTTTGTTTGTTAAAAAGGATATTTTTATCTCTGCAGACTTTGCACAATCACAATAATATTTTTCTTCTGTGATGTGCAATCTTAGCGACATTTTAAAAGCACATTTAATATATATTTTGTATAGGATATATGGAATAAAATTACATTATATTGAGCCACATAATATTGAATGGGATATGGTCTGTTCATAGATATAAGAAAGTAACCAACTACTTTTGGATGGGATTATCCATGCAATGCATTAACATACAATGCAACAAGATTATTACCTAAAGTTTCGGAATTTAAATTCAGGTAAAATTGTGGTCCGTAATAGCAAATAATTTTATACCTTTCTGTGTTTAATATTCTTTGTTTTGGTATAATATTTAGTAATATTTAGTTTAAGTTTATTATTCTTATGTCGTGAGTAATACAGCGTGTGTTGAATGGTCCGCGAATTATGCAAAATATGTGCGAGTCTAGGGTATCTTAGGAGATGCTCCAGCCCAAATGTAGAAAACACTTATTCTATTGAGACTAAGGAAGTTATAAACAATATTTATTTGACTCTCATTGTCAGCAAGCAAGCATCTTTCCAACATTAACTGTATGGAAAATTGTGAATAATCCCATTTCAGCGAGGAAAATAAGAAGCGATGCTGACATTTTCTCGAGTGCAGATGAAAGTGATAAAGATATAATACGGCGTAAAATTTACCAGTTATACGAGGAACAAAGCGTGTCTACATTATATATCTTAATTAGGAGGCTTGAAAAAGATGAAACCGGTGACAAGTTTTAATGGAATCTTTTAGAATTCGGAAATGGCAACTGGAATATCTAGAAAAAAATATGATTTACAGAGAATTTCAAAGGCCAATTATTTACTTGGATGAAACCTGGTTCGACCTTTATGATACCCCAGAAAAGGGTTAGGTTGACTCAACTGATAAGTGTAAAACAAACGCGCCATCAGAGGTAAAAGAATTAATATTTTGCATGCTGCCTCTAAAGATGGTTGGATTCCGAATGGACTTTCTCTATCTGCGAAAAATATTAAAGATTCTTCTCTGGATTACCACCACCGCTGATATATTTGAAAGTTGGTTTAAAAACAAACTAGTTCCAAACATTCCTCCTAATAGCGTCATTGTAATGGTCAATGCAAGTTATCACAGTAGACAGTTGACTAAAACCCCTTCCTCATGTGACACAAAAGCAACAATCCAAAACTACATGTATAATAACGACATTTATTTTCACGAAGATTGTACCAAACAGCAATCAATTGAGGTTCTACAAAGCTTGAACCTACAAAAGCGATACGTCTGTGATAATTATGCAAAAAATCTAGGGAATACAGAATACAGCACCTTACCACTGTAATTTAACCCCATTGAAGATGTTTGGCACCAAATGAAATCTGCCATGCTTCGTAACAATGTTTTTCCCCGTGTTAACTCCAATGTCCTCAAACTTATAGAAACCGAAGTTTTTAACATCCTTCCACAAAGTTGGGCAAATTCTATTAAACATATAGAAAAAGCAGAAAAATCGTATATCCATATTGCAAGTAATAATTAGAACATGATATGATAGCGATAGTGATACTGATATATTATGTGAATAATTTTAAGTAATTTAAGTAGGTAATAAAAATAATTTGTAATTTTATTTTAGATTTAAACATAAATAAATATTGTTTAGTATCTTTCCTAAAAAAACCCCAAATAATTAAATTCTAAGCAAAGTTCGTCCATATTTCAGCTTACAGCTTGCCCGGGTCTTTCTTTAATTCGTATCAGTTAGTCACTTTCTATGAACCGACTTTAATTCGAATGGGATGGGCCCGGACCTGTTTTCGTTTTAAGAAACTTTAGTACGCAGGAACCTGAGTGCTATTCCAGGATTGGATTGGAAGTGAAGCAATGCAATGCGTATTATCGCGAATAGTTTTCAGTTTAGTTTCGAGTTTGACGCAAAGTGACTTGTTTACGTTTTAATAACAAGTAATAATATGTACCTACAGCATATTAATACCGATTTAGAAGATCGTTTTCTAGATATTGGGTTTGTAATAAAATATTATTAGATATTAATCACATAGAAGGTGAAATCTCTCGAAAATGATATTTAAACTAAATCTTAACACCCTGTATTTCATTACCGAGTGGAATCTTACATATAGGTAGGTCAATATCAAGGTTTGGTTTGACGCAGGCAATAATTTTAAGAGTTCCTTAATCAGCTTATTCTATTGGTTGTTTGCGGATACATTTTCCTTTTTGAAAACATATTTTTCCTGTTATAAACAGGTGGGAGGTATTTTTTATTTTACCAAGAAAACATCATTTTAACTCACGTTTTTTTGTTAGACTTTTTCCACAACTTCAGAAATCACCATGCTATATCAGATTTATTTAGACAGCCGCCGACTAACCAAAAACTAACTATCATGTCTACATCAATGATAAAAATCTTAGATCGAGGACGGCATGAAGTTGTGTAGAATCGAATTGTCAAGTTTTCGTGTCCGCGTCAAGTTTGTGTAAATTAAACGTCACTTTAAAGCGTGACTAGCATGCGGGATTCCCAAGTACGCGCCACACGCTAGAATTTCGAATACGAAACGATAGAATAGTTCAAGCGATAAAGCACTTCTTCACATTTATAAGCATTTATTTCTAGAACCTCTAGCCGAGAGAGACTGCAAATCATGTGAATGGTTCGTGACTTATATTATTTACAATTATTAGGGCAGATCTAGAGCCGAAAAGTAAATATAGTTGATGTAACGATTTAATTAAATATTGTTTCAACAAAGCCATAATTTGTTATCATTTTAATGTTGAAATAGAAGTAACTCTCCATGAATGTAGCTTTGTTATAGCTTTGCTCCAAGATAGACTTAACTAAACTGTTAGACAAAATCTACAACCTATGAATGGTAATATAGGTTTTTACACCTTTTGAAAGTACAAGTTTCAAAACAAGTACATGTTCCAAACTCTGGTGAATATTTCTCAAAAAAGTCTGCGCCTATCGCAAAGAAACAAACTATTCAGAAACAGATATAATGACATAAATCAAAATAAATAAGAACTAAAAGTTCAGATTTTCACGAAATTATATATTTTCACATGACAATTGTTTCGACAACACCGTGTCTTTATCAAATGTAATATTTACAAACTACCTGATACTATATACGGGGGGGCACCTAAAAAAAACCGGAATCATTTTTTATAAACTATATATTGTTTTGAAAATCACAGAACGACCTTATCCCCGTCAAAATACTCTCCATTACAACTAATATATTTGTCCAAGCGGTGCTTCGACTGTTCGAAACATTTTTTATTCATTTATTATTATTTTGGCTATAGCCGACAGCTCATCCCTCGTTTTTTTCTTGACCTCTTCAATGTTGTCAAATCGCTGTCCTGTCATGTCCCTTTTCATACGTGAAATAAGAAGTCACACGGAGCGAGATCAGGCGACTAAGGTGCTTGCTTAAGTGTGTAGCATAATTAGAATCTAGACTATTGTTTTTAAACGCTCTTTTATGTTCGTTAATGCGTTTCTTGAAGGATCTACCTGTTTGTCCAATATAAATTTTAGGACAAGATCCCCATTTCAATCTGTAGACACCCGATTTTTGAGATTTTGGACATTTCGTTCTATTGTTTTTTAAAAATTTTCCTATTGTGTTTGTTACCTCTGAAAGCTATTTTTAAACCACATTTTGACAAATGTTTTGAAACTTTTTCACTAGGTTCTCCTATGTATATAATTGTTTTAAATTGTTCGTGTTCTGTATTAGGTTTCGGATAAATAGAGTTTACTGTTGTCTGGATTTGTTTTTTATTTATAATTTTATCTATAATGGACGGATTGTAGCCGTTGTTCAGTGCAATTTGTTTAATGATATTAAGTTCTTTGTTGTAATTTCCTGTTGAGGGTGGCGTATTAAGAAGTCTGTGTATAAAAGAGTGAAATGCAGCATCTTGTGTGTATAAGGGTGATTTGAGCTATCAAGTATGACTGTGTCCGCGTGTGAAGGTTTATGATAAATTGAAAAATATAATTTGTTTTGCGCTTTCGTAATAGCTAAGTCCAAAAAATTAATAGAGTTATCCTGTTCAATCTCGATAGTGAATTTTATACGATTATGTAGTGTATGTACTCATGGTTTAAAAATAGCTTTCAGAACTAACAACACAATAGGAAAATTGTGTCTACAGGTTGAAATGCGGATCTTGTCCTAAAATTTATATTGGACAAACAGGTAGATCCTTCAAGAAACGCATTAACGAACATAAAAGAGTGTCTAGATTCTGATTATGCTACACACTTGAACATAGAAAAACACATTTTTGACGACAATTTTGATATTTTACATACAGCCACAAAAAGTACAAAATTAAATTTATGGGAAGCCATGGAGATTAACAAAATGAGACATTCAAATGTATTGCTTAACGATCAATTAGATTCAAATACCTCTCCTTTATTGAACTTAAATTCTCACAACAACTTTAATTAAGGTTTTATGGTCATTTTTCGGTATATATAGTAGCAGGTAGTTTGTCAATATTATATTTGATAAAGACACGAAACAATTGTCATGTGAAAATATATAATTTCGTGAAAACTGAACTTTTAGTTCTTATTTAATTTGATAAATGGATTTTCATCAAGTAAAAGCTACCTCAGTTCAATATAATGACCTAACATTAAAGTGATCTATGTAAATAGATTTGACAACCGTTTGTTAGTTATCACCATTCATATCATATCATATAGCTTTGAATTTACAATTTTTGAATATGTGCATACAAACTAAACTGCGTCACTTCCATTTAAGCAAAGTTAGGTGTTGTGATGATTCTTCCACAGGCTAACACGACCCTCTGCAAATGGAGGTTGTGCTCAAACCTCAACCTGTACTAATGTTTGTTATCTATCTCTTTAGAATGCCTGTAACCAAGAGTAGCTTGTTTCTGGTTAACTTAGTAGGGTAGCAGTTTTTCGGTTTTAACACAACGCCCTGGGCAGTTTTTATTTATTTATTTATTTTATTTACATACACTGCTCAACAGGATCAAACCCAATTATGGAGCAGGAGAACACAAAAATATTTACAAAGTATAAACACCACCACGCAAATACACTAATATTGCAAAAAAGATGATCCGCAATGAAATGAACATAAGAAAAATACTAATGAAGGAAATTACTCAACTGCGACGGCAGCGAAATTGCAATAAGACTAGGGCAACAGAATTTTAGCCTAGTGCTACTCAAAATGCAATTAAAAATGTCTAAATCGCTGGTACGGTTGGAAACGTTGCACATATTGTATAAGGGAGAGAACTTCAAAACATTAGTCGTCGCGGTGGGAAGGTAAAAGCTAGCAGAGTATAGCGATACTAACCGCGGAACCATGAAATTCAGCTGCTCAAGTAAGTCAGGAAAAAACTTGTGACAAATACTCGCGCCTGGTCTGCAGAGAGTCCATCGAAAACAAATTCAACAACTCAGTCTGAGGAACACTCTGTTCAGGATAAGTTCCATGAGTTTGATAATACATACATTTTAGAAATCACTTTTGAATGGAAGTTCTGTGAACGAACGATATAACCAGGCTACAAGACGGCAGAGGCATATTCTAACTTCGAGCGAATAAAAGCGGTAAACAAAATCTTTATCCAGTTATGTAAAGCAAAATCCCTACCGCATCTGACCAAAAAACCTAAGCTTGCCACTATTGACTTGATGTGATCGACAAATGACAACTTTTTATCGAATATTACACCTAGGTCGCGCACTGAGTCTGTTCTAGCAAGAGATGTTGAGCCAATGCTGTAGTCAAAGAGAATTGGGGACAATTTCAAAGAGTAAGTCATGACACGTACATTTTATAATGTTAAGAGGCATCATGTTGTTGTTACACCACAGATTTAGAATCTTCAGATCATGTTGCAGTCGAATGCAATCGAGAAAATTATTTATGACAGCATACAGTTTTAAGTCATCCGCATAAAGAAGGTATTTGAAGGAAAGGTCCAACTCTATGTCATTCATAAATAGAATCAACAGTAAGGGCCCTAGGACGGAGCCCTGTGGCACCCCCGAAGTTACATTATATTGAATATGATTCGGTCAACGTAAGTAATGAAGAGGAAAATTTCTAGATAATTTGTTTAACAGAATGCTGTGATCTAGTCTGTCAAAGGCTTTTGTTAAATCTACATAAATGACATCCAGCTGTGCATGGTCATCGATGGCATTAGTTATATCCTGCGTGATAAGAAATAAATTTGTAGTTGTCGACCTACCCCTTACAAAACCGTGCTGTTTCGAATACCTTGAGGAAGTTGCATATTATCGAGATGGGTCTATAATTACTGATGATATTCTTGTCTGATTTCTTATGAACTGGGCAAACTCTGGAAGTTTTCCACGACTCAGGAATGCGGCTGGACTGAAGACAGGGATTAAATAATCGCTGAAGTGGTTTGGCGAGTACATAAGCGGAGTCCTTAAAAAGCAGTGATGTAATGAGATCTGGTCCTGCGGTCAACTTGGGCTTTAATTTCTCACAAGCAGATATCACTTCATCTTCGGCAACATTCCGAACATCTATGACTTGCTAATTCAGAGAGCCATTTGACTTGTTATCCAAAGGTAGGATCTAGGAATAAATGATTGTTTAAAGAAATTTGAGAAACTATTAACACAACCCTTATAGGTCATAGAATCGGGAACGCCAGCGGTATCCTTTTTGTTTTTCACGAATGTCCAAAATCTAGATGGATCGCTCTTTATCTGAGACTCAATTCTCTCAATATACCCTCGATAGGCAGTATCGACTTCGATTTTAATTCTTTTTCTTAGGTTTGTGAACTGTGATCCATTAAAGAATTATTCTTCTAGTACTTAACTCAGTCATAGAATCATCTGAATTCTTGAACTCGTCGTTTTGTATTTTCTTCTCCTCTTATCTCATGCTCTCGTTCCTAATATTTGAATCTCGGTAGTTTTTCACGCTCCACCACATTAATGAACCAAGAAATTCCTGCTTTAGTAGAGCCGATGCTACATGAATACATTATCAAAATCAACGTCTTCTCATGACGTTCGGCGCTAACACGCCCGGAGGAATAAGGGACAATGCACATGTTCCGCTTTCGCGGACGTGGATATATCTGGCGTGTTGTGCAACTTCCGGTTTAACAATGGCCCGGTCTGGTCTCCCGAACTGTCAACCCAGGCGAAAACGGAGATGCACGTCTCGAGGCAGAAGACAGACGCAACACACCGGGATGAATAATGATCTGTAGGTAATGGCAATCATTAGAATACTTTTCGTAAAGGAGGGTGTATAGCCGCTCTTTCCGCAATGCGCTTCCGTGCAGTTGAAATAAGATATATTTTTCATTTCCGACATTATAATGAATCAACCTGCGGTGATAGATGCGTCTATCCTATTGTTCGGACTTGGCATATTACATTCTGTCATCTATTATTTGCATTTCAATAATGTCTCATAATCGTTAAAGGTGAAAGGTGAATAGGTAAAAACGTATTACTCTAATTAAAATATATAGCCCAACAGCGTCATTTACACACCTACTGTTCAGACCTCAAAGACTGGGTCTCACCCACCTTTTCAGTGTCATCAAATTAGAATACGGTAAGCCCGGATCGACTTAGAGAGGCGATTTGGAAACGACTTTTCCGACTCTTGGAAAAAGTTATTAATAATTCCAAAGAGGTACAGAACTCTACAGAACTTCCCGGCTGTTTAGAAAATACCTATCATCCGTTTTCAATGTCAAGTGTTGACTAGTAATTCGTCTTAGTTGTAATGTCAATTCATAAGCACTAATTAATTTAATTCTCTTTGGCCATCCATTTTCGCAGAATATGACCACTTAAGTCCTCTCCAACTTCGAGATTGACGGGATAGACGGGATCACCAGTATCAGTTTCTTCGGATTTCATAACATTCTACGGTTTTCAGTATTGGATCTCCTCTCAAGCATTGATATGCCTTTACTTCTTCAAAAGCAGTATCTCGATTGTCATATATGATTGTCTATAACCATTAATTGATCAAAGATGCGTCACCGATTGGGCCAACCCTGCCTCGCCTTATTGTATAATGTTATGTTTGTCCCATCAGTTACCACCGTCTATGACTATCCTAATTTTCAAAATGTGCTGTCTTCTTCCTTGCCGAAGGTCTGGTAAATGAATCCCCAAATATTTGCTATGTTAACTGTCCAGATATGCAATTTTTTAACGCCAACTTGCAAAACCTATTTTGAATAGTCATCTGCAGAAGTTAGGGTATGTCGATGCAGACTTCAATTATTAAACTCAACTTTTTAGGGCCACTGCTATGTAGAAATTGATTTTTTGGCGGCTGCTTTTCTTTTTCCGTAGCTGTATCATTTCTTTACATGTTTAATTTTAGATGTGTGATATGTCATCGTTTTGTGTTTCAGTTTCATTTATATTAGAAAACGCTGAAGGAATAATGCCCTGAGGTTCTTTTTACGCGTAAACGGCGCAAAACAGCGAGAGTTTTTGACGGAGTTCTGATTTTATAATGCTAATTTATGGGGGCGCGATCAGCTACGGATTGCAGCGTCGGGGAAAATGTATGCTGGTGGTTACAAGATTTGATTAATTTACGCGACGGGAACGTGATTTATGCATCGACGTTTAGAGGTCTTTGTTGCAGATTTCAACACAGCGCGTTGTTTCAGTATAACAATTTATGATTTCATTTGCCGCTCTGCCACTACTCTAACTTAGATATAAGTATTTTTTCAACAATTTATCTTCTTATTTCATTACATGCACAGGGTAATTTAAACGCGGTTTAAAAAAAAATGCTTTTGAGGTATGTGGAGCTCTATTATTTTTACTTCTTAAAATTACATACACATTCTACAAGTGCCCCAAAAGCGCGAAAGTGTCAAAGACGCATTTTCTAAATAGAGTCCCTGTATATTACAACTCTTTTGGATTTTTCGATTTTTCGATAAGTATAAACCAGAACGTAATATCTGCGGGATACATACAAGGTGGTACAATCATATTGCACAGTAATATATCTCCCTCATTTATTAAAAATTGGCCAGACGTTTCACCAATTTCAAATTTTATGTTTTAAATTATTACACGACAAATTTCGTTTTAGGTTAAAAAGGAAGAATAAAAAAACTACGAAGACGTACGAAAGGCTGATAAACAAAAATCTAATAATATAACTTTATAGCTCCGTTCAATTATCGGCCTCAAAAGCGATTTATTCATATAAATTTAGAGCAGCATTTATTTTGCGGAAGTCTCTTTGATAATTGCGTTGAATTATCGCAGTAGAAATGTGCAAATCCTTGTATAATTCATATTTCTCAAACGTTTTCCAGTGTTTCAGAGTTCGTTTCAATTATTTATGGGCCTATTTTACGTGGGTGACGATGTGGGATATAAATCTCCCACATAAATATAGGCGTTTGTGTAGCTGTGACTTTACGCGTGAAATTTAAATTCATAATTACATACCACTTTGCTCACCGGTGATTGTTTCTAATAAAATAACTTGAAAATTATAGATCATGAAAAGAATTACGCAGGTCTACAAGACTAAATTTTTTTGACAGATGTTTTTATTTTGAAAACTGATTTTATATAATTTTGGTAGGGTGACTTCAAAAATTCTATGCATTTATTTGTATCACGTAAGGTTTTTTTTTGCAAATATATAAAAAAAAAGATATTTCTAAAATAGTTTATTTTTTATTTATCATCATTTTATATCATTTTATCGTCACTGATTCCAAGGCTCTCGCCATACCATCGGAACACCAAAGCTTGAATATTTCTTCCTTCCTTTTTGCCAGTTTCTTAAGCTTCAACGCAAACGAAACAACAGTTTGAGGAGTCCAATTTTTACACCAAAATAAGCGTGCTATACATTTTTCACAAAAAGTTATAGTTTGCCTAAGACAGAAATACCACAGATCTAAAAAAAAAGTTATTGGATTGTTCGCACAACGTCTTATTTCCATATTTATACGTTTTAGAACACTAGAAATACGCAACCACGAAGACAACAGCCGCGAACGCAGTAACACGAGGACCAATACAACCAAACTAAGCATAAGTAAGTTACAATGTCGTATTGACGCTTCTGCGCGAACTTTGTTGCTCTTCAGAGAAATTTAATATTATCCAGTGTTTCCAAATCACATTTGATTTCATAAAAACTATGCCTAACATGGAACAAACATGTTCGTGTCGTAGGTATGTATGCTAATAAAATAATTTTTTTGAGATATAGAAGAGCACTACAAAAACAATTAGGTGCTAGAGCAAAAATATGGAGTTTTTTGGAAAAAAGGACCCCAAAAATATACAATAACTTTCAACCATCAAAATCGGCGAATAAAAATTCCATTTCATTAATTAATTACTCTTATTATTATTAACTTAATTTTATTAAGTGCAAAGATAAAAAAAACGAGATTATTGCATATATAAAGCTATATCCGCGTCTCAAACTTACCAAAATTTTCCTGCTACTTGTGAAATGTAAAAACTTTACACCGCGGTTTTATTTTGAGTTTTATTATTAGTTGTCGCGTAGTAATATTTTTGTTGTCCGATTTTTCGACACAGTTTAGCCAATTTACTATGCTACGTGTGCTACGCTTCGCTCTACTCCCTACCTGCAGGAACTATCCTCTTAAAACCGTAATTGATAGAAGAGTTCCACAGGAAAAGAAACAACTTTGTCCTCTTCTTGAGTTTACTTTGAAAGATCGACTAATTTTGGAATAATTATTTCCAATGTTAATTATGTTTTTGAAGCAATGGCTAGGAACAGATTATAATGCATCTCGCTGAAACGTTCGAAATAAAAACATAATAATGATTGTTAAAAAGTAAAATGTTTTGCCTTGTTTATCAAATGTACAACTGCAGTTAGAACGATCATACAAATTGAAATAAAACAAACACACAATTCGGAGTAGAAAATGTGGAGATGTACCCAGATGTAGCCGCTGTATACATTTTTATTTTCTATAAGATAGGAAAACTAAAGTTATAAGAATATGACGTTTCTAAGAATTGGAAAACGCTTGCCTCGCCTGAAAATTATATAAATGGAATTTTGCAGTTTATAAATTCTTGAATGCGATTCATGGGTGTTTAAGTGTGAGTTTGGATCCACCGAAATCTACGCAAAGAA
Source organism: Cylas formicarius (assembly GCF_029955315.1). Classification (NCBI taxonomy): domain Eukaryota; kingdom Metazoa; phylum Arthropoda; class Insecta; order Coleoptera; family Brentidae; genus Cylas; species Cylas formicarius. Next base: position 28,793,918 of record NW_026844347.1, on the reverse strand, counting down.
AGTTATGCGTTGCGGCAGCTGTGCAGAATTATTATAGAAAAAACGACACCCGAAATTACTTCCCTTTAAAATATCGTCCAAATTAAAGCCCCGAACAAGGGTTATCGACGTTTTATCGAAAAAAGGGTCCCGAATACAATTTATACCGGCATATCGGTTGAATTAAATGTCCCGACCCCCGCGACGCGATTCTCTCACAACCAAGATCTTTGAACATCGCAAACTTTTTAATTTTCCATGTATAAAAACGATGCCGTAAGTATTATTGGAAAAGTATATTTATCAAGTATTAATCTTAGCAAAAGTAAACATACTTCAGAATTTAACATTTATGTTATTATACAGGGGTATCCGTAGTTTCATTAATTGTTTTAGAACTGTGGTGCTTACAGCATTGATGCTATAACAATCTTTACTTTATTTCCCTTATTTTTATATGGAAGTCGTTTAAAATTAAAAAGTTTTAATTTTCGAAATAAAACATATTATCAAGTACCTGGTAATGAAATATAGTAATAAAAAAAAGTTTCGAAATAAAAGAAAATATCTTATATAGACGCAACATTTGCAAACAAAAAAATTGAAAAAGATCATATTTTCAGAACGACGTTTCTGGCCTATGTTAGTGCCTTGAGCATGAAGAATTTCACCCTATATAATCATGTACGTGTGTATGGCTGTCTTGTTTATACTACTCATCCAAATCTAACCCAGCCTTCTCTATTTATTTATTTTATAAATTATTTTCGTTTCTTGGCTGTTGTTTATTCAAGTAATCATTTATTTTTTATTATATCATTACATAAAAAATAATTGGAAAATAATGATTTTTTCTTTGGTTTTTGTATTTCTTATTTGGTCTCTTACATATTTGCAAATGGCTATTCGGGCAAAATGATTTTTTAGGTTAAAAGGCGCGAATTTGGATCATCTACCCGTATCAATAATTAAAATATTATTTGATGGTTCCAGTTGTTAGATATGGGCGGAGGAAATATTGGCGTAGTTTTGTGTTGCATTTTAATGCTTTATAGAAGATGTATGAGACCAGTTTTAACCATTTTCCTTTGATCAAATGAAGTGGTTAGTACTGTCACTACACATGGTGGCATTACCAGTGGTAACCGAGGTTAACAATTAACGGCCGTGTAATTAATATTTAAAAATTCAATAAATTCAAGAAAGGTATATCGCTAGTTTTGGAGATAAAGTCCGATCAAAATTAAGATTTTATTCCGAATGTTCTCATTAATGTGGAACGTGTTTTTAGTATAGTAATAAAAATTTTATCTGTCGAGTTGTGGTTGATATATAATGAAAATCTGAAAGAAGAAATGTAAATATTCAAGTTCATTTTTTTATAAATACTTAAAATATGAAAAGGTACGGATGTATTAAAAAACCAATATTTAACAATAATAATGTTGGTAATAATAATAACAAAAACTTTCTTAAATGTCTTTAAATGTTATGATACATAGAAAATTCGAGAAGGACTGGACTTCCGGCCAATCAACCGAGGAAGAAACATCTCATGTAAATATTGGAGCACTGGCATCCCATCATGCATAACTCGACAGACAAAAATTTGATTTATCTGAATAATAAGGTGGAGCTAAATTTGAAATTCGTAATTGTTATGTTAAAAAATTTAAAACAGCTCTCTAAAAATAATGCGACTCTGTTTTATTACTATAAAATTTCTGTTAAATTGGTGTTAATATTTTATTACTTTGTTATAATTCTGGTACGACTGTCATTGTCTCTTTATCTAACATGGAAAATTATCTCTATTTGTTTGAACGAGGCCATTAAAGCCCATTAATTTCCTTCTTTATTTTAAGGAGTGATCAGAATTTACTGACAATCGGAATTAGTTCAAGTAACTTCCCGGGAACGAGGCGAAATTTCCACGCTTAGTTTTTATTATCGTTACTCGCAAAAATGCCCCTCGAGCTGTTAGCTTCTATGCGGAAGGTTAATTGCCGGTTTCAGCTTAAACTTTTGTATTAAATTTGTTTATCTTCGTTATAGTCGTTTCTAATAACGCTTCAAAGCGCTATTTAGACAAATGCAAAACTATTACTAGACACTAAGCTGCAGCATAATATTGCAATACAAACTTACCCCGTTTAAGGTCTTTACATTATGCAACGCGTCCTGAGCCAAAAGGGCCGCCTTCCTTGTGAAGAAAGTGACGAAACAGCAACCTGTAACAAAAAAATGAGAACTTCATCAAAAATACCGCTCTATCCTAACCGGGATTTATGGCTCGCAAAATTTCTAGAGTTTATTGCCGGAACACGTGTCGCCATATTTTATGTTTGCGTTTCCTAAACGCTGTTCCCGTCACATATAGATTCCTAACGGAACACATTAAATCCGACGGTAAAAACTTGAAGAAATAATTTATTGGATGTGTGCACCCGTCGAAATGGTGTATTTATAACATATGGCTCCTGGATGGGGTTACGATGAAAGTAATATGAAAACTTAATTTAACGTTGAACGAGACTTTAAGACAACTAAATATGGCTTATCGGATTCCTGAAAGTTTCAAAAATTACCGGCAGCACAAGGTAAAAAAATATACGTCACAATTATTAAGTTAAGCATGGATATGAAAATTGACAGCTTCAGTGTTGAAGCTAAGAGAACTTCGAACTTATATTTTCTTAATTTTTATTTAATTCAACAACGTTTCGTAGAAATGGATCATTATCTATTTTCAACCGTAAACTACAACTAACCAAAACTACTCCAAAGTAAAAGTACATTAATGTGGCAATTCTGAGGATATCGAAGTTAAAATTCGAAGATTTGTGGTTTTTGCAATAGAAATAAAGGAGAAGGTAATATTTGATACATATGTTACGTGCTACATTGAACCTGTTATTACGATTAAATTGTAGTGTTAAAGCTTTTGACTTTTGAATTGTATCTATCAAAAAAATTGATATATTCGTCCGCGTAAATAATGCACCTTGAACTACCTTAGAGTTGCTATTTCTTACTTCAAGCATTAAAACCGTTATACAATTTTTTTTTTTTGGAATTTCCTAAAGTGGTCTTTAATTGCAATTTTCAACTTATGAACTATGACATTAATGACAAAAAATATGTACAACTTTACCTTTCAATTTTCAGTTGAACACAGATTTGAGCATGGAAAAAAGTTCAAAAGTTTTGGTTAGTACAATAGGTACAGAGTAAAAGTTAGTTGCTACCACTTCAAGTCATTGATTTATAAATTATGACATGAATTTTTAATTCAAAAGGAATAGGAATATGATCATTGATTTTGATTTGACAATATGTTCTTGCTGACGATCTTCAAGTCGTTCATTATGGATTAACTATGGACTAACTTTCTGCTGACGGTTAATGAAACAACCTGTATAAACTCAAGGAAAACTGTAGATGAATAATTGTATATAATTTTAGTAATTGACGATCTTATATTTTGAATTGATATGTTGTTGTTGACGATTTTGAAGTCGTTCAATATGGATGACACTGTTTTACTTTCAGTTGAGGCATCTTCTACGATTAATGAAACAACCTGTATAAACTCTAGCAAGAAACATTTGTATCAGATAGACTTTTTGTTAATTAGTGTATGTAAATGAATAATTATCTATAATTTTGTCAATTGAGTAATTCAAAAAAGGTTTTAAGATAAAACGAATTGCTACATTTCTTCGAGAGTTTGTTCTATTTGCAGATATTTTGGTTTTTAAAATTTCTCGTTAGTTAACCGACTCTTCTACCCTCTGCTTAGAAACTCTCTGTGCAACACAACTATTAAATGTAAAAAAAGGTAAAGTATTTTCGAGCTGTAGCATTGTTACACATTTTCTGTTCAACAGATAGGACATTCCAGAAATTTAAATTTACATTTAACCGGATTAAATGGGCAACACAGAAAACGAGAACGTTATGTTTTCGCTCTGATTCCGATGAGGAACATCAGTCAGAGTTAAATTCCGAAACCCCCGGTTTTAATTAAAAACTTTATTGAAAGTTCGGAAACGACTGTATCGTACTTAATAGAGCGAATCTGAACTCGGTGTATCTTGTTCGATGGAGCCGAGATAGCCGGTATAAAGTATGTTTAATCTTTGGATAAATCAATCTGGAGCGCTTTGAAGTATAATCCGGGAAAGCAATTTAGATTTCTTTCGCAATATTTTCTCGGAATACGCGGAGACTGCACGCGTTTAGAATAGATTGATACTTAGTGATACTTTTAAATTGAAATTAGCTCGTTGCGTCACAACGAAACTTAAAAACATTGCCGCTTTATAAGAAAACACTCGAATAAGGGCGAATCTGGTGATTTGCTCAATTGGAACAAACCATTATCTTTGTCTCATTTCTTAATAAATATTCACATCCAAAACTGTAGCTAACGAAAATTTCAACAGCATCTTTAATTCTTTGAAGTTTGTTGTGCGCCCGGGTAGTTTGTAAATAGTGAATTCCAGCAACTGGTAACTATGGCGGTGCTGGAAAAGTAGGCATGTCTATGAGTAAAGAGAGTACGCGGCGAATGGGACTAGATGGTGGGTCGGGGTTTAGCTCCGATACTGCCCGGCATTTTTCGAGTTATTAAGGAGTGTATGTGTCTAAAACTGTAAAGTACATACGTGCACTGCGCATTAAAGTTTAACGAAAACGTGCTTATTTACTACAGAATCCCACTGATTCTTATTTTTCCCCGTGGAAATAACACTGTGAAGGGTAATTTGGACTTTTCAAGACCAAAATTTTCGGAACAAATGCGAATGTTTATGGTCCATACTTATATTTTAATATTGGGCCTGTGATATGGAATTAATAAACTAGGGTTTAAAAGTTTTTCAATTTGCTTTATTAATAATTGCTGATGTTGTTTACATCAGCTTCTCGAATTTTTATTTTTTCTATAAAAAAACGATTAGTTTTAGTGGTTAGTGGAGCAATCGTTCATATCTGCAGTTATTCTCTATTATCTGCCATGCCCAATGAATAAAAAACTAAATTATTTCAAATAAACAGGCTGGGTCAGAATTCCCCAAGAATTTACCACGTCAGTATCCTTTCCCACGAATCCGAGCCACTTCGGATATTTCCGGGATTTTACCGCACGGATTTGGGAGCAATCGGATGTTTTCGGAGATATTTCCCACGGTTTGAATTTTGACTTTTGTCAATTCTGACGGTCATGTCAGTGAATGTATTCGTGTTGTTTTACGAAAACGTTCTCAAAAACTAACGGTCATAGAAAAAGGATAGTATGCAACACATTCGGGAAACTTTTTAAGTCACTCGTTTATTAAATACTCGCTCCGCTCGTGTCAAATAAAGTCATGAGTCAAATGACGTTTACCGCACCTGTTGCATAATATACTAATTTATCTGATTTTGACAAAACTGGACACTTTTATTTGTCGTCATAAGGGTTCTTGTTTTTTGTTAAATAAACTAATTAGGTCTAATAGCGCCCCAGAGCATTTTTTTGATGATGATTAATAAATAAATACTTATTTTTTAAAACTTAAATACTCAGTATCTCGAAAATAGAACAAGTTAGGACACATGTTTGTACGAAAAAGCACACTTATTTTTGCCTGATAAATATATCTGTAAAGTAGTAAATATATTATCTGATACATAATGTCATAGTGTATATAAGGCAATACATTTCTGGATATCGATTATTTTCAAGATTTTAAAAATGTTAATTTAATAATTGAAAATTTCCAGAAAGTATAACTAATATATATGTATAATAATAATAATAATATAATATAGTTTAACATTAAAGTAACCTTCATCGAATATCTATGAATTCGACCCTTGGACAATTCTATATATATATATATATATATATATATATATATATATATATATATATATATATATATATATATATATATATATATATATATTCACGTATCGATTCACGGATGGAAAAATGTGATGACACTATATTCCGGGATATCATCCGTTCGCTTGTTGAACCCCGACTGGAATCCTGCAGACGTTTCGCCAAAATCTCACTTGGCATCTTCAATGCGCGCGCTCCGAAAACACTTCGAACACTTTATCTATATATCAGCTGGGTCGTAATAACGTGGGAAACCCAAATCCAAACCTGAGCCATTTCCGCAGTTCCGAAGTTTGTTTCGGAACAATCGGAATTTGCATTTATTGACTGTTTCACTATTTCAGCAGACAAAACATTTAATTTTCGAAAGTAGTTCAAACAGACCGTAAACTGTACAGGCGCGAGAGCTTTTCTAATCTGTTAGCTTTCGAAGTAAATCAACGCCAAAATTAACGTAACTTTTCGAGCGTTAAACTAATAACAAACAGCGTTACGGTTTTGTATATGTATATAAGCCGTCATGAACAATGCCACTTTTATGTGCGACATAACTAATAGTGACTTGTACTATCGAGATGAATTTTGTTGGTAGGTAACAAAATGTTTGCGTACTATTTAAATTTCAAATTCTGATCGAATTAATGTTGTTTTCGGCTCCCAAATTATTCTTTACTGATACGGTTGATGTGGTACAAACGGAAATACGTTGTTAATACGATAGCTTAACGTTAATGCATTTAAATACGAAAGCCAAATAATATGACCCATTACACTGACAAACGTGTGTTTGTTTTTAATTTAATTTTGACTAAAAGCCCTGTCGATATTTGCTAACTGGGCCTCGAATCAATATTTATTTTTGTTGTTCATTTTGAAACTAAACTAGACACATGAATATGAACGAATCCCAAAATCTATTTGTGATTGGTATAAAATTAATATCGTCAGTCATTTCTTTTAAACTACCCCTTTATGTTTTCGAGCCAAAGAGCGTAACGATATTTAATGTGCATAATGATGAATATAATGTATAAACCAAACATTATCTGGAACCTTTTCGAACCCCTCCGAGTTGCGAACAATATTCTAGGGGATCAATGTTGGCTGCCATAAAATTCTAATTTCAAATATACTGAATTGTAATGGGAAAAAAGCAATAAATAATATAAAACCCCGAAATCTATTAGAATCTATCAGACTTTAGTTTAATTTACCGTTTCTATGACCGTTAGTTTTTGGGTACATTTTCTCCTAACACGAATACATTCACTGACATGACTGTCAGAATTGACAAACGTCAAAAATAAACGCGTGGGAAGTATCTCCGAAAACATCCGATTGCTCCCAAACCCGTTCGGTAACATCCCGGAAATGTCCGAAGTGGCTCGGATTCGTGGGAAACGAAACTGACGTGGTAAAGCGACGCTTCCCGCACGCTAGATCGGTGCGTAATTAGGTATTTTACAGACGGGAGTAGAAAAACTTTTAACTGACTTGTTTATTAAACCCTTGGTCCGCTCGTGTCAAATAAACTCATGAGTAAAATACCGTTTACCACACTTGTTGCATAATATACTATTTTCTATTCCCGGTTGTAAAATACCTAATTACACACCGATCTATCGTGCGGGAAGCTTCACTTTACCACGTCAGTTTCGTTTCCCACGGAGCCGAGCCACTTAGGACATTTCTGACGGCCACGTCAGTGAAGGAATTCGTGTTGTTTTGCGCAAATGTACCCAAAAACAAACGGTCGTAGAAACAGTATAGTATGAAACACGTTCGGTAAATTTTTTAAGTCCTCGTTTATTAAACACTCGCTCCGCTCGTGTCAAATAAACTCGTGAGTCAAATGCCGTTTACCGCACTTGTTGCATGATATACTATTGCATCATTGTTTCCAAATAATACATTGAAAAAGATACATGGCTATAAAAATGTTTAATAAAATTCTTAAACATCGAAAGCAACCTAACAATGCTTCTTGCGGTCGGTATAGGATATCCCAATTAACGCAACGAACGTAGGACATTGTTGCGAAACGGCCGATTGTCAAACAAAAACCGACCAATCATAAATCCGTACCGTAATTTAATTATTGCCGCGTAATCTGCGAACTTTGCCGTCGGCGCCGCCGCATTACAAAATCCTATAATTGAAATATGTGTACGCGCAGTACGGACCGGGATAAACGTGTGATGCGTGGCGTCGCATCATAAAGAACATTTATCTCGGACAATATCAATTCTCCCCGGTTAATACCCTATTTGGAATCCGCAATACGAACATAAAGCTAAATAATATGTTCAATTGTGCATAAACAATGACCGGTTGTCTAGTCTATTTCTGCAAATAAACACGGCGTGTCTACAGAGACACACATATAATGCGAGGGTAACATAGAGGCGGCCATACACGAGTAATTATGCAATATTTATGTTGTGTGTATTTACCATACCCGGGTACAAAGTTTGCGCTCTTGACCGACTACCTGGATATTATTACTGCAGTTTTGCAAGCGATTTGCATACAATATTTGTGCAAGAGTTTGTTTATATATAGCAACGCTTGCTTCATGTCACTGAGAAGCGCGTGTCTTTATGCGTTGCCGAACATGATTTGATTAAGTTAATGAATGGTAACATTGTGGAAAAAATCATTTGAGCGGCATACGACAGCAATATATTTTTCAGTTTCATCATCGAATCTCGTTTTCAAGCAATAAGACTTAGCGGCATTCAACATGGCTGCTGACGAGTAGTCAATTTGACAGTTTTCAGTTGCAGTGTAGCATTTTTACACCAATATTTTCTCAAAATATGACCAGCTCTTGGGAAAATTAGTTAAATGTATGGAGACCGCAGTTTAGAAAGAAAATGAGCCAAAGGTATTAAAATTTAGAGGTATGAACGCAACATCATTCCGATCTCTACGAAAATATCATAACCACTCGAGGAGCATTAATTTTTATACTACAACCATTTCATCACCCAATTGAATTTATTACCTAATATTTAGAAACAGTAAAGAAATATATATTTTAATAAAATGGTGTTGTTTTTTTTTAAATAAGCATTTAAAAGGTCAGGAAAGCGTTTCATTACTAAAGGAGGATGGCTTGCTAGGTTAAACTTAAATCTGAGAAAATTTCCAGAGAAGTGTCAAATAAACTATCATGACATTTTAACAAACACACCTAATTAGCTGATTTTCAAAAAGTTGGTAATTAACAATTATTAAATTATTATTGAACACATGGACAGTGTTACAATAATTTTTTTGATATTATTGGCACTAAAATTAATAACATGTATATAATAATGCTTTGTTCTCATTGACCTTGAACAAAAGTATAACAATATACTGGCAGCTACTCCTACCAAACTAACTAACCAAAACTAATCCCCTGCAGTGAGGTAACATTTTCAAAAGCAAAGAGATAAATGAATTTAACAACAAAAAAACCAGTTCAAAAAGCACAAAAATTCATAAAAACATGAGCACGTCCAGGGAGAAAAGAATTATAACACTAAATAAAAAACACAGATTTGGGAAAAATGTCAAAGGCTAATATAAGAAATATTAAACAAAAAAACAATTTAACTCACAAAGGTACGAAAAGAAGTTGCAAAGAAGAAACTCATAAATGTATTTAAAAAAAAACAGTCGCCAATGACTTTTACATATGTTCAATTTCTACTTTTCTATATTTCTTTCTGTGATGTCTGTTTTTAGTAAATTTAGTGTAATAAAGACGAACTACTAAGGAACCATTGTCATATTGTCATTTTAGTTTTGCCAATCCCAATACAGGCTGCAACTGCCCGCTATGCTTCTTTCTTTTAAAATTCGGAGGTCTTTGGAATTTGAGTATAAACCGATTCAATTGTTTCCATTGAGTTAACAAAAATAAATTCTTCGTTGTTTCTAAAACGCACCATCATATCTATTGGCTCATCGAACGGATAACGCTCGAGTTGGACGAACAAACAAACACGGCACGTGAATTCATTAATTTGTGTGTCGGCGCGCAAGAGTTAATTTATAGGTCTGGGCATTTGCAAGCAACACCGTCATATTAAAAGTTCGGAATTCCATTGAGAAATGAAGCCACCGGCCGAAAACATTCCGGATGGTGAGAAATAATGGGCGGCAAGTAAATAAAAATGTTGGCACGCTACCCGAGCGTAATGGATCAGCTCAAATTCGGTGTAAATAATGTCCCGTGAGATAAATAAACTCGCCGGAACAAGAATGAACGGATAAATTCCGAAAAAATCACACTAGTAAGAAATATTATCTCTAAAATCTGAGACCAGGAAAAGATAGAAGAGTTATGGTAACGGTCGCGCAAAACCAATAATAAAAATTTCGTACAGGGAACTATCAATAATTTTTGAACACTTATACTACTCAAATATTAGGTACTAAAAAAAACGTAATGCCACTTTATGTTATAATTAAATAACAATAGAAGATATCCATAATCTATTCAAAAAAATGCCTCATACCTTTTTGATAATTTAAAAAAGAAGGAAGATAAGCTTCATCCAAATAGTAAAAAACTGACTCTTTTGATATTGCAACAAAGCAAAAGATCTGAAAGATTGAATTCTTGTTTAAAAACTGCGATTGATAGTGTAGTATTTTTCCATATCGGGATCTAACTATACATTAAATTATGACACACAATCAAGTATCTTATATAAAAACAATAGTAATATTTTTCAAATTTTTCAAAGAAAATTCCACAGTCTACTATAATACTATTTACAAAACTTCTGGATTCCTCCTGCATCGTTTGTTGTTGAATTGAATTGACTTCTTCAGAGCTTAACTCTATACCTGATTATATATTGTTTGAGGGGGGACGAGCTAAAGCAGGCATTCCATGCATATGCGGCAAAACTACGCTCAAAGAACATGAAAGAGCCTTAAGACAGACAAATAAACTCAGCAACAGTTGCCGAACACAATCACGAAAACGGACTTACATTTTATTCGATAAACCCAAAATTCTTGCACGTAATCCATTCCTATACAAACGAAAAATCCAAGCATCTACAGAAATCTATAATCAATCTTAATAGCGACTCAGGTTTTTACCTGTTTCCAATATAGGAATCATCCGAGACCCTGGTTTAGCTCTCTCCCCCCCCCCCCCCCCTTCCACCAAAAACAATATATAAGCATGTACAGAGAAAAATGCGGGCCAGTTTCACTTAAGCTCTGAAGAAGCCAACAGTAACAGTAATACTTTTCAAGTTAAAACAAACCCTAACATTTGCAAAAGAAGCTAGAGAAAATTTGAAAAAAAGATATAGTCAAATCCCCTGGTAATGATTTCTTTGCACAGCAAAAGGACATGGAGAAACATATGTTTTAATTTTGGCTTCTTGCGATAAGATAATTTTTGAATTTTGGCTTTAGGGAGACGGGTTTCGGTGATCTTAATTGAAATGGCATAGTATTGTTATAAACGGCGCAAATATTGTATGTTATGACAATTTTGGAGTGCAGATAGGGAGGGCACTTGTTTGTAATTATTTTGCGAATTAGAATTAATGAGTGCTAATGAGAGACTGGGAGACTTAATTCGATTCTTGCAGGACTGAATTGACTTATAATATGTGAGCTGTCACAATCACACAAAAGGAAACTGTTTTCAACGAAAACTCCGCAGGATGTGGAACTTGTCTTAACTTAGTTATGAAAGATGGGCTCTTAACAGAGGTCATTTGAAAATTCTAACTTGGTATTTGCCGAATTATGCTAGTAATTCAATTTAATATCAGGCAGCTAATAATCTGCGGTAATGGACACTATGCCGTAATGCACATCATGTTAAAATTGTTACAATAGGGGCGTAGGATTGGAAAGACTTGCCATCTAATTTGTAGAAACGTAAAGAAAATGTTGACGAAAATAGCATTCATCTAAACAGGAAAATATAGTTAGATATCGATTTTTTCACTTCGTTTGGCTAACCCATTTATTATATATCTGCACCAATTCCGACCTTCGATTTTGAATCTTTACTAAGATTTAACGGTTCGCAGTGAAATTTGAAACAATACTCGCTCAAAAAAATCGTCAAATTAATAAAACTTTCACAGAGGAACACGTTGTGCGGTTTATTGTAAACTATAGTGATTCACGGATGGATGAAAAATTATTCCGTTTTTGACCTGGAATTGGAATCTCGCAGACAGTTCCCTAAAATTTGTTCATTTTCAAGACTCTCGCTTAGAGAACAATTTAAAGACTGGTCTAATATCGTTTGAGATAAATAACGCTTCAATTCAGGGGGCTCCACCAGCAACAGCTCTGACTAATCATCAGCTTTACTACATCCTACGCAGGAAATTGAAATGGATTTCGAATCATGATCGTTGGAAATGATCATTTCCAAGATATCAACACTGTTTACTTGGTTATAGCGCAGGTCTGTTCTCAGAAAGTGTAAAGTGCAGCGGAATAATTAAAGGCTTTCGGTTGTTTACTAATTCGTTTCGTAATGTGGGGAACGAATCAAATGTACCGCTCGACATCGTCTGCGAACTATTCAATAGTTAATTAAGACGCTAATGGAGGATCGATTAAAACGCATGAATAAAATAGCGCTGAAGGGCTTCGGTCGGCAAAGCGGGAACCCGTTTCCCTTTTTCTAGGTGGTTTCGATGAGCTCTGACAGTCGTTATCTTGACTTTAAACGTCATAGAGGCAGTATCACAACGTCAGTGCATAAATATTATCAAAACATCTCGGCGGAAAAACTGCTCGAATCATTCCGGTGGATGCAGTGACATCGTTATCCGACATCGTCGTCCCCGAACCCACTCGATAGGAATTAATTTTGAAAATGCGGAGATAACGAGATGAGTTTCAATGCATAGAGCTTCCAAGTTTGTATAGCAGAAGATATCGAAAGCACAACTTGTTTGCGATTCGGTTTTAATTATTTTCCTTTTTAGAGTTTTGAACTCGTTCACAATATAGCATTGTTGGATATCTCACTATCCTAATAGTGCAAGTTAATTTCGTTTGTTGGTAACTGTCCAAAATATCGGTGCAATAGATTAATACTAATAATACGTTTCTCATTAGCAAATATTTACAGGACTGTTCTTCGAAATATTTTAGGTCACAAATCTCAAATAAAGAAGAACGGAACACTAATTCTTCAATTTTTCTGATCCTTTGACTGCGTATCCATATTATTGAACATCGGCGACTCCATGTCCAAATTTATACCTCTCTTTGGCAGAATGAATGAATGAATTGATTTTGTGCCGGTCCGTTGTCTAATATTTCGAGCCCATCACATGTGTTTTAGCCCCATCCCTATTCTTTCCTAAATTGTGCGCATTGCATTTCTAACAATGTGACCAAAGTATAAACCCTCCACCCCATACAATAGTGTGGACCATACATAATATTTTGTATAACGTATGAGTAGTGACAGGTTTTGATCACTGCATTTAACTATCTTTGCATATTTCCTTAACAGAGTTACAATGTGCTTGAAGCCAATATCCAAGTATCTGTATTGTATTAATTGAAGTTGTCCATGTTGGCTTGTAATTGAGGTGTTATATAATTAAGTTTACAAAATATTTTATCCAAATTCTTCACTTATGCGGGTGGGTCAATTTCACACCTTTTGAAGTTTTCCAGCATCGTTGGCAATCAATATTTGCATATTTGAACATTAGCACACCATTCTTTTACTCTCATTTCTTCTTCTTCAAAGGTATCATCAAATATTGAATAATGGACTTTTTCGTAATCCATAATATATAATAGTATATTATGCAACAAGTGCGGTAAACGGCATTTGACTCACGAGTTTATTTGACACGAGCAGAGCGAGTTTTTAATGAACGGGTGAGTTAAAAAGTTTACCGAACGTGTTGCATACTATACTTTTTCTACGACCGTTAGTTTTTGGGTACATTTTCGCAAAACAACACGAATACATTCACTGACATGACTGTCAGAACATCCGATTGGTCCCAAATCCGTGCGGTAAAATCCCGGAAATGTCCGAAGTGGCTCGGATCTATGGGAAACGAAGCTGACGTGGTAAAGTGACGCTTCCCGCACACTAGATCGGTGGGTAATTAGGTATTTTACAGACGGGGTAGGAAAACGTTATTTTTGTTGGTCTTTCTCGTGTTTCCATTCCAAATTTAGAATACATTCACGTTTTTGGGGAGGAGAATGAAATCCACCTTTGCAGCCATATTTCGGAAAAGCAACCGGAATCGTATATTTTACTAAATATTGTTTGAGTAATATAACATGGTCATCATCGATTGACTTCAATCTTAAAGAAGTTTTATGGCACACTGATGGTTGAAAAATTTGAAGAGTGGGAGGCGAAATTTATGAACTTGGCCTAGAAAAAGGCCGTCCAAAAAACATGAGCGCTATTGATGGACTACTGCCGATTGAATACCATTAAACAGAGCAGTCTAATACCGGCAGAAGAAAACATTGAATACAAACTTTTGTCTAGAGGAGGAGGAAATGAGATGAACCCTTTTCTGCCTTTTCATCTAATCAGCGTCAGCACGAGTAATCGGTGCCTATACTTTAATACTGAGGATAAAGTTTAGTTACTGGTTTTCAGTTTTATTGCTTTAGGACATTATTTCGTTTAGTTTTTTTTTTAATTGAAATAAAACATCGGTTAAGAATTTCGTTTTTATCAGACCATCAACGTTAAAGCGTCAAAAATCGAAAATTATTAAAACACCTTTATAAAACTGTACTAGGTTTTGTTTATGGGGCACTATTTTTTAGAAAAAAATATTATAAAAAAAAATGAAGCAGATTGCGAACCCAATTTTTTAATGCCGTTAAATAACGAGAATTACAATTTTTCAAGGGAGGTTCAATGATTCGGTTCGAAGATCCGGTGCGAGACAAAGATCTCCCTGGCATGACCCCGTCTGGCAAACAGAAGTGTTAAATCGCAAGAGAGTTAATATTCAATAGGTGCGGATTTATCTCTACGATGTGACACGTCGGTTTCCACAGAGACTATATTATAAACGCAACGTTGTCGCTTTATCTAGGCCGTTCTCGGTCTGATATTTTCCGCTACATACAGAACTCATATAGTATTTTCAAAAACTCCGAGTTTAATTTTTTATCTGATGTGGCATATTAATTATTAAATCCAGTAGTATCAAAATTCAAACAAAAAATAGGTACGTCATGAATCATGGGAAAGTCTTAAATCTGATTGGTCTGTTTTGTAGATGGTCATGTGAGTAAACGTATTGGTTTGTTTTGCAAAAATGTACCCAAAAACTAACGGTCGTAGAAAAAGTATGTTATGGGTTTATCAAACACTCGCTCCGCTGCGCTCAGCTCGTGCACCACACTTGTTGCATTAAGTTCACTCAATTAATATTAAGAGACAACAACAATTTTAATTTCTGCTTCTGGAGTGGAAAATGGATTCCACATTATGAATTTTGAGCTGAACTTGGATACAAGTGATCGAAAGTTGTGGCGTGTGTCTTTTTATTTGCAGTGTCCGAAATCTTTTTATAGAAAAGGTTTTTTTTATTCGAGAGTACTTCAATTCAAAATATTCGGTTGAAAAATTACAGTTGTCAAAATTTTAATTTTATTTTGAATTTTTGACAATTATATCGAATATAACTGCACTTTGCAGAATTTTGTATTGTAAATGATTAACCATAACACAAATTCTTGAAATTGATTTTTATTTAGTTGTTAAATTTTATAATTAATTTTTTTTGAATGTGTCTCCCATTTATTTTAAAAAATATTTCTTCAAATATTTTCTTGAGTGCTTACCGAATACCATTGAGAATGAAATTGTACATAAAGACTTGATTTCTAGTTGTATTACAAGTGAAAATTTTTGTTCGGCCGCTTTTTCGATATCCAACGGAAATCTGTCCCACAAAATACCGAAAAATCGTTTCAAGAGACAACGTCGCCGATATAGATTCGAAACCGGCATAGAAGTGTCGGCTTTAAATAAATCAACGTCCCAGGATTTCACTAAACGAGATAAACCTGAAAATTTGCGAAAATTTGTGACGGCACGGCGAGGGAAATGAAAACCCATTATAGCCTGGAAATGATGACAGCGCGATGTGTCGTTCAGTTAAATGGAAATAAAAACTGAATTTTTTTTTCGAACGTTAATTGAAACTGACGTGACGACGCTCGTAGGATTCTTCAGTGTAATTTTTCTAGCCAAATCTTAGCTCAGACTTTGAAAAAAATCTGCTTCAACGGACAATTGAAATTAATGTTCATTTCGACGTTGACTTTCTGTTAAGTCGCCCAAAATATATTTCATATTCTTTATAAAATGGTGGATCCGCCACACATGAAAGAACGTTCTAATCATTAGAAAAAAATACACAAAAATGGATTAGAATCTAATGCATTTTTGTGTATTTTTTTAAATGTTAAATAATTATTAGTATCATATTGTTGTATTTTTATGCAGTATCCAAAAAATTGACTTACATACATTTAAAATATTTGACTGGTGACAATATTTAATAGCAATATTAACTTAGGTTAGATTTCCGATAGCGATTCACTCAGCATTTGGATTACTATAAATAGTTTTTCAAAGAATCTTCGATAGACTACTGTAACACTTCTCGATTCCTCCTGCGTCAGTCGAATTTGCTAACTTTTCGCCAATCATCCTGTTGGCTTTTTCAGAGCTCACCCTAACTTACTAAACTAATAATAACCTCCCATGTTTAAGTATTCCTATCAATTGAAAATCAGACCTAGCATTGTATTACTGTGTTTTCAGAAAACCTGCGCATACAGACCGATACCTTAATGCATTGCCGCATCACCATCTGACCCAAAAATCATCGGTTATCAATTCTTTTGTTTACAGAGCCCTCAAACTATCTCCCTGTACATAGAATTAAAACACCTTATTTCTGCTCTTCTCCCTAATAATGTCCATATTAAATTAATTAACCACTGTTGTCCTTCCTTACATCCATAAAATCACTGACCACATATCAAAAGTTCTTAAGAAATATGACGTCACAACAAGATTTACCTTCGATCGGTCAAAGACAAAATTCCATTTGAGATGTCAGGAGTTTACAGCATTCCATGCATATGCGGCAAAGAATACATTGGAGATACAGGACGAAAAATATCAACTGGGCTCAAAGACCATGAAAGAGCCTTAAGACTGAAACAAATAAACTCATCAGCAGTTACGCGAGCACAATCACGAAACCGGAAATGAAATTTTATTCGATAAAACTAAAATTCTTGCATGCAATAAATTCTTCTACCAACGAAAAATCCAAGAACCTATAGAACTCTATAACCAACCTAACAATCTTAACCGCGACTCACCTGTCACCAATATGGGAATCAGTCAGTTAGTTTAGCTCTGAAGAAGCCAACAGAATGACCGGCAAGACGTTAGCAAATTCGCACGGCCGCAGGAGGGATCCAGAAGATTTGTTTTGTAAATTCGCGATTACGTGTCGTCGTATGTTCTTTTTTTTAACAGTTATTATTTTGGTAATGAAGCATAAGAATTTAGTATGACGGAAGCACCAACTTGACCAGGTATTTCCAGCTTCTTGCTTAAGTGGACATGATACAGAAATTTAAAACCGTTTGAGAGAAATATTTGAAATAAACGAGTTTGTTAAAGTGTAGTTTTAATAATTAGAAGTGAATTAAAAACAAAATTATCAAGGATAGACGTGACTTGAATTTTAAAAGATAAGTGGAATGTTTAATCAATCAATCAAAAACTACTTCTTGATTTAACCAACCTTAAACTACATTGTCAAAAATTTTAAACAAAGGCGAAATTTCCGATAAATTAACTTCACCTACAGTATAAATCAAAAGGGCTAAAATCAGATTTGCCAAGGAAATATTTTTTTTGAGGATTTTTTCACATTCCCTAATAGCTATTTTCTAGGATCCTAAAATCCAGCCGCTGAGGTCCAATGTTCTAGTGTTCACTTTATATTTTTTCCACAAATTTGCTCTTGAAATAATTAGTAATCAAATATAATTTGCTTGAATTGTATAATGGTTTTTAAAAATTGAGAAAAGTTTATATTTGTTTAAATATTGTATTTTCAGCTGCCGACTTGGATACAAAGAAGCATCATCGACAGTAAAAGAATTTAATCAAAGGAAACTGCATAACCGTAAAAGAGAAAACTGCTGCGTTTTGTTCCTAGATTTGCAATTTTGCTCTATTTTCTTCCGGGATAACTTTATCTGCCACATAATAAAAATGTTTCGGATTTGTTACGGATATTAAAGTTCATAACGTTACAGATAAAACTTTATCTTATGAATAATTTAATCGTAAAAGCGGAACTTATTTATATGTTAAGTATAGTTAGAACTCATTTTTATTTCTCGGGTAACGGGAAAATATTTTTACGAGATTGCAATACGCGTTTTAACAAATATTTTAAAAAGATGGCAATTTAGTTTCAGGGGGACAACATCTATAATAATAATAAAATAGTAATTGTAAGGGTGGGCAATATCATAACCGAACGTGACTCGATAAAGTTTTGGATGAATTTGGTTAGTGTTATTCATTAACATTCTATTTGGACGTGACGCACAAAATTTAAATTACCGTGGTTACCTAAAATATTTTTGATCAGTTGTGGGTTTTACAAATGACGAAATGTACACACTGTATATTTTATCAGTTTTAATTTCTGATTAAATTGCATGAAATTAATTTCCAATAGGTGTGTGCTTTATGTTTTGAACTTTAAATTTCTTGAACTGGAATACATTTTGTGCTTGCTTTTGAGTCATTAAAATTGCAATTTTATGACATGATAATCAGTGTTTTTAGTGTTTTTTCATTCAACCACTTACAGGTAATTACATAACTATGTAAAATTGTTTTTTTTGTCTTCGCACTATGCATTTGTAGTAATTTTAGAAATAAAAATATGAAAATTGAAAAATAAAACTTATTTTGCTGTAGCTCATAGAGGGCGGGTAGGAATAAAATGAACAAAAGGAATCGTATTTATTTCACCTTTAAAAATAGAACACAGATAGAAACAAAAACTAAAGCAACAGGCCTTTTAGCTTTGGAAATGTATTCTTGCTTAATATCAAAGTTTTACTCCATTTATTAGAGTATTTCAATTTATGCATTCTAAAGTTGACCAAAGAGACATTTGTGCTTAGACCCCATTGGATGTCTCATAATGGTCAGTAATGAAATCCATAGTTTACAAAGAACTGACTGATGTGAAAAACTATGCTAAAACATTCAAGAAATTAAATGAAAGTAAAAATAATCCACGACTATTGCAAAATCGTTTATTTGAAACAAAGTCGGCAAACACTCATTCTAGTCATTTTATGAATGACTTTTTGGGCCTCCTTGTAAAATAGTGAAAAAGTATGAAAGCATGAACTTAATTTGTAACACAATGAAGTGGCAAATGACTTCTTTTTACTGAAATCGGCGCCAGAAAAATATCGAGTTTCTCAAAGTGACTTTCGCGGATAAAAATCGTAAAAATAGGAAAACGACCGAGTTATAAAAAATCTACGACCTGGGGAAAACTTTTTATAACCGTTAAGAAACAACCCAAGGTAACTTTTTTCATAATTCCCGAAACAGCTGCCAGTTATCAAGATCGTTCATTTTAAAAGTTAAAGCGACGATATGAAATTTTTCATTAAAACTTTTCGCAGTCTTTTAAGGCGAAATCATAGATTGCAAATTTTATAAGGAATTTTCCGTTAAAAGATAACAAGATAAGCATATAAATAACTCTATTATAACGGGGAAATGCCGCAAGTTCTTCGAGCGAGGCCCCTTAATTTCCACCCTCTTCAACAAGTGATCGTTTCTTTTACGATAAAAATAAAAAGTGTATCGCGTGAAAACCCCGATGCGAAATTTTGAACATCTTTATTGGACAAGAGAAATAATCTTTTATGCACATTATAGGTTGTCCAATTTTCGATATTTTGTGACGCGATGTGTTTCTGATGTAATGGCAGATGAAGATGAATTTACCTTTATGGTAATCCGGGTATATGTGTCTGTATGTATCCATGATCTTAGCAAAAATGCGAAAACTGTTAGTGGTGCTAATTGGTGTTTTCCGTTTTCTCCTATATATTAGAAATTTTTCGATTTTCAACAAAATGGGGTTACAGTTAATTTTTCATAGAAACTTCTACTGTGCTACTATTTACTGTACTGTAATACTATTTACAATTACTATTCCTAATGCGTCGGTTGTTGTTGTTGTTGTTGCTAACGTCACGCCAATCATCCTGTTGGCTTCTTCAGAACTTAACTGAATATGGCTCGCATTTTACTCTGTATCTGCTTATATATTTGTTATTTGGCCTCATGGTCAAGAATTCTTTTAGACTCTATACACCCTACTAAACTAATAATAACCTCCCATGCTTAGATATTCTTATCAATAGAAAATCAGACATTGTATCACTGTGTTTACAGAAAACCTACGCATACAGACCGATACCTTAATATATTGTCGCATCACCATCAACTCTTTTCTTTACAGAGTCGTAAAACTATCTCCCTGTACACAGAATTAAAACACCTTATTTCTGCTCTTCTCTCTAATAATTTCCATGTTAAATAAATTAAGCGTTCCATCGCAAAATACCTTCCAATACCAATGAGACCGAAAGCAATGCCACAGTTACCACTGTTGTTGTCCTTCCTTACATCCAAAAAATCACTAACCACATATCAAAAGATCTTAAGAAATATGATTTCACAACAAGATTTACCATTAGTCCAAAAATTTCTCAACATCTTTGATGGGTCAAAATTCAGTTTGAGATGTCAGTTTACAGCATTCCATGCATATGCGGCAAAGAATACATTGGAGAGACCGGACGAAAAATATCAACAAGGCTCAAAGATCATGAAACAGCCTTAAGACTGAGACAAATAAACTCATCAGCAGTGGCCGAACACTATCACGAAACCGGACATAAAATTTTATTCGATAAAACTAAAATTCTTGCATGGAATCAATTCTTCTACCAACGAAAAATCCAAGAATCAGTAGAACATTCTAAGCAACCTAACAATCTTAACTGCGACTCAGGTCTTTACCTGTCACCAAAATGGTAATCAGTCATCCGAGACTATGTTTATGCCCCGTATTTACTTATTAACTTAGGTTAGATATTTTTTCAAAGAAACTTCTGCTAACGTTTCTCCAATCATCCTTCTTCAGAGTTTAACTGAAACTGGCTCGCATTTTACGCTGGAACTGCTTATATATTGTTTGAGAGGGTCGGACCTAAAGGAGGGGCATGAAAACCGTCGTATGACTGATTCCCATATTGGTGACAGGTAAAGATCTGAGTCGCGGTTAAGAGTGTTACGTTTGTTTATCGAATAAAATTTTATGTGCGGTTTCGTGATTGTGTTTGGCAACTGCTGATGAGTTTATTTGTCTCAGTCTTAAGGCTCTTTCATGTTCTTTGAGCCCAGTTGATATTTTTCGTCCGGTCTCTCCAATGTATATAGTTTTATGGCTGTGTAAACAAGAGAGTTGATAACCGATGATATATGGGCCGGATGGAGATGTGATAATGCATTAAAATATCGGCCTGTGTGAGTAGGTTTTCTGTAAACACAATGACCCAATGATTTTCTATTGATAAGAATATCTAAGAATGGGACGTTATTATTAGTTTCTAATTGAATGGTAAAACGTATGTTAGAAGGTTTAGAGTTTAAATGTCTAAGAAAATCTACTATGGATTCTTGGCCATGCCCATTTTGGTTTTAGATGGAAGGTGTCGAGGACTTTCTCTTCACAGGTTTCCATAAATATATTCGCGATGACTGGAAATAGTGGAGAACCCATAGATATTCCCGACGTTTGTTCAAAAATTTGACCGTTATAAGAAAAACATGTTCAAGACAAGCATTTTTCAATTACGAGTTTATTGCTGTTTTTCGGAATTTGAAGATCTTGTAATACTATAACCAGAATGAGATTAAGTAATATTCACAAATTATATGGTCCGAATTCCTCGATTTCTTGTAATATGGAAAATGAAATCGGAATTGATTTCATCATTTCTAACCCGACTTGCGTATGAATATTTTACATGTCCTAGTTTTATACCAAACTCATTTCATAAAGAGCCTATTTATATGTACGTGAATCATTAACATTAAGTCAATTTTTGTTAAGGACAAATGAAACGAGCGTAGATTCTTTCCAAAAATTCGATTTCATCGATAGAGACACGAAAAAAAGCTTCACTTCGAGTGTCTGCACTACCAAAATTTATCGCATTGAGGGAAACCGTTTCTCTTCAATACTCATTTAAACGTCAGGGACATTGCGAATTTTAAAATGCTATCAAAAACTATCAACAATTTTCTTTTTTTTTTACCATAACAATAGACGAAGAGGATACTTGTTCTATAGTAAACAGAAAAGTTTGGTGAAAACATATTTCAGGTTAGAAAGAGAGAATATGGGTGTAGATAAAGCGAACGATCAATCAAGACGAACGGGAATAGCTGTATCAATTTAAGCGATTAATTTATTATGTAGGTCGAAAAGAAGTAATACGGCAATAAAATACTGTCTCTGGGTACCCGGAAACAAACAGTATTTTATTGACTAGGGAAGGGCTTAATTTGTCTTATTCCTTTGTTGCTGATCGAAAAACAGGGATGATGAGAGTGGAAGAGATTCTTTTTCGATATTTTCGCGTGACAATAACAGCGCCTCAAGTGGCACTACGTAGAAGAACCGCACAATTTCTTCAGTTAAAGTCGCAATAAAAGAATATACTTCCGGATAAAATATTCATTGGGCAAAATTGGTACAACTTTGTAGTTTCAGGTTGAAAATATTTCATAACTAATTGCTAATTAGAATAGATCGATAGGTCGATTTAACACTATTAAACTGCAGTTTACATACTAAGAGATTAATGTTTACCTAGAATAATAATTATTATTACTACTATTATTAATAATGCTTAACTATCTGTGGGAGAGAAAACAATAAAGTTTGTGAGTTGGAATGAGACAAAGTTGTAGAGAATAATATTATTCAACAAGTTCGATAACGCTACTGTGGCATGAGTTTGGTTTAGCAAAAGCGGAGCCAGTGTTTAATAAACGGGTATATGTTATGCAGAACTGACAAATGTTAAAATAGACGGCTAAACATCCGATCGCTCCCACACCCATGGCTAAAGTACCGGAAATGTCAGTGCTGTTGTCTTAAAGGGTCACTCCGCGCAAGCTTGATCAGTGCATAATTGGGTATTTTAAAGTAGGGAGTGAAAGAAATATATTTTTTAGTGATGAATGCATACGAACAAATTGTAGTACTAAAAAACAAAGGAAGTGCATAAAATCTACTGATACCATTTGAACCAGTGGACAATAACAAATACTGTAAGAAAATAAATAAGAACTAAAAGTTGAGATTTTACATTTTCAGATGACAATTGTGTCGACAACACCGTGTCTTTATCAAATGTAATGTTTACAAACTACCTAATTTTGTAGTGAAAATTTAAGTTTAATAACTATTCAACTTAAATTTTAAATTTAAACTTGTTTAAATTATTAAACTTAAATTCTCACAACAACATTAATTAATTAATACATAAATAAATTACATTTAATAAAGACACGGTGTTGTCGAAACAATTGTCTTGTGAAAATATATAATTTCGTTTTATTTTAGTTCTTATATATTTTTATTTTTTTTAAAGTAAAAGCCACCTCAGTTCAAATACTGTAAGGCCAATAAAGGTGCATTATACATGGATAATCTGTGATTGGTTGTAACCAGCATATGTAATTATTGGGAATTCTAGAATTTGTGATAACGTAACGTAATGTAGGACCAGTTATACTTAATTGACAAACATTTTTTTAATTTACAAATTAATTATATCCATTTTAAAATAAATTAATTCAATAATTATCTCTATTTATCAACTCCCAGCAATATTTTTCTTAAAATGCAACGTTGACTCAAACATTATTTGTTTCTTTGCGATACCTAACAATATTATTTTCCTAGACCTTCACTACAAACGTGTTTTCATTGGTAGGTAGGTACAAGTGTTTAACAGGATGAATGGAATTTTATGATATAGGAAATTAGGGCAGTTGCAGGTACATATAAGCGAATGAGTGATTACAAGCATTGACCTTAACAGCAAGTAATACCTAAATGCCTTTCGTAAGTCTGTGTGCATCACCTAACGGAAATATATCAGCAGTCTTTCGAAAATCAACAAGCGATAAGCTTTTCATAATTAATTAGAAAGTATTCTCCTATAAACAAAAAGAAAAGAAATTCTTAGTTGTAGATTATGTTTATTTTCAATATTTTTTAGTCGATTTAAATTTAAAAATTTTTAAATTAAGGACATCAATTTAAATTGAGAATTTTAATATGTTTGCTTAAATATGCTTCAAATTTTTATTTCTAAATTGCAAATTCTACTTCTGAGACTGCATCATCTCTTTATTTGGAAAGTGCTGCCTCCTTAAAATGATGATATATAATTTTAGAAGAAGAAACAAAATACCCAACAATAGCGATTTTTCTGAATATAGCTATGTGTTTAAGAATGTAAATTTGCACCGACTTGTGGCAAGTTCTTGTGCAATATATATATGGATTTGTCTACCATGATTGTGTTTAGATTAAGATTTAACAAGTTCATTCTCAAACACTAACAGAAAATTTAGAATACGAAAAACTGACTATACAAATTGCACGGCGGTAATTTTTTCTAAAGCCCTCTTTCCATCCACTTTCGAAATTGAGAGAAAAAGTTGGTAATAAATTTTTTTCTTCGTCTAAAAGTAATTTTAAAGTAACTATTTACATGTTAGATTAAATATGCATTCTAATAAAAATAATAATAATAGTAATGATAATAATAATAGAACTTTTTACAAAACAGAACATTTTACAAAACTTCTGGATTCCTCATGCGTCGGTTTTTGTTTAGTCGAACTTGCTGACGATTCGCCAATCATCCTTGGCTCATCATTGGCTTCTTCAGAGCTTGACTGAAACTGAAACGGCTCAACAAAAAACGACGCACTAGGAATACAGAAGTTTTGTAAAAAGTATTACAGTAGCCTGTGGAAGTTTTTTTGAAAAATCCCTAATAGAAATACCAATTCATGATAATAGAAATATTAGTTTTGGATAGGCAAAATTAATGCGAATAATTTGCTTCGGCTTCCCTTTTTAATTAAATGTTATTTATCATTGGTCTTTAACAATGGGAGATATTTTTGTGATCATTATTAACGTATGTGCGAAAAAGCCCATTTTAAAAGTATTTCCTAACCATTTTTATTTATTAAAATCTATCAAAAATCATTGGTCAATAAATGACAAGTTATAATAAAAAGATAAGTCGGAAAGCTACGTACAACACTGGAACGTGAAATGTAAATTACCCAATACATAGATTAACTCTAACTGACAAGAGTCCACACTATATGTGTAGAAGATTTTGTAACAAATTGCTCAACAGTTTAAGAGAAATAAATTATTTGAAAAGATTTAAAATAAATATTAGGACACTTCTGATAGAATTAGAACCATATCCAATAAAAGACTATTTTGAGAAAATAATTTTTTTTTTTTTATATATTATGGTTAATTGTGTAGTATCTCTAGATCTAAGACGCTATTTCCGTTTTTGTATTTTGTAATATACTAACACAATTTGATATCAAGATGATTATTTTTATTATTATTATTATTATTATTATTATTATTATTATTATTTGCATTTATTTTCCTATCCTTCAGAATTAAATTTTTCCACGCTTAAATGGTCTAAACAAAATTATGATAAGATCAAACAAACCTGGTATAACGTGTTGGACGCAATCGGTGTATATCCAAATCAAGTTCCTACATAAATATCTAAAATTTTAAAATGAAGCCATGACTATTTAATTTTTAATAATTACATTTTTTTTTAATATACTCAAACGAAGCATTTTTTTTCTTAAAAGAAACTTAAGATATTGAAAATTTGGCATTTTTATTTTAAGCCGATATAGTGTTGAGTGTTGAAGCTTGCTTGTTCTCAAATTGAGTTTGACCTATTTGGACCAAGTATTATGTTTTACTCTGTGTGTAGATTCAGGTGTTTCAATAAAATACACAAGCGTGGATGACTAACAAAAATAAAAGAAATTCGGGTAAAAAGTTGTGAAAACTCATTAAGTTTCCGGTCCGGACGGTGATCGTAAACAGCCATAGTTTTTTTTCTCCCTTTTTCTTCGAACTGCGATCGTAAAGTGAGAAACTGTTTTAAATCCCGAACGAGGCAGAGGGTATAAGTTGGCGGGCGTACCCTGCTAATGTTTCTCGTTCAAAGTTTGCCCATCAAACAGGTTTTTACCTCCGTCTTGAAACATAAACTCGAATGGGTCCGTTGATTTTCGCTTAACGAGGTACGGGCAAGAGGTAAGTTTTAATTATTAAAGGTCGGCATACTGATTCGTGCGGGCTGAATTATTTTAATTAGATGCAAAACGGGGGACCGTTTCTGTCCGCCCTTTGTGACGGCGCGGAATGAGACTGTTGCATATCATTATTTAGGACGTGATCCATCACGCGTCGGGATTTAATAAATATTGTATCATGAAATAAAAATATAAATGATGTTAACTGTACAACGCGCTTCTCTGCGTGGTCGCGAACATTTTTGGAGATTTCGGAGATCAATTTCGCTTTAATTTTTGATAAATAAACTGTATTTGCATTTAAATATAAACATCATCATAGTAGATGGGGCAATAAGTGATTGATCCGACAATAATAATGCGAGATTGCTGATGAAGTTGCTAAACTGAAATGGATTAGGGAGAGAGTTGATCTTGAAATAACAATAATCGAACGAAGAGTTACAATGAAAAAAGCAAGTGCAAAAGAATCAGTATGTTCAATAGTTGTCTCGACTTTCTAAATGAAGCTTGTCATGGTCCCAACATGATGATGAAAAGGGATCAAATGCTAAAAATTTCACTTTAGTAGCATAGTAAAAGCGTTAACTGTTTCAAAAACACATAGTATATTCTTCATGCAAAAAGAAAGGTAATAAATTGTAAATTATTAACGATTAACCTAAACGTTTTCTTTAATAACTTCAAATATTTGAGAACTAAATGTTCCGGTATAAACAGGGGTTTCTAAAAGCTTGCAGAAAAATCCTCCCCAAATTTAAAAATCTTGAAGCAAGGCGTTTTTGGTTCTATTCTTCCCATGGTCGGCTTGGGTAAGAATTACAAAACTCTTCAAATACACCTACTTATTATGGGTAGTTAAAACTCGTAGAAAACTAGAGGGTGTCAACGAAAAAATGTATCACGAAGATGAAAGCAGATTTAAATTATTTAAAAATTAAAAAAAAAATCGTAGGCGATACATCCAATGTAACAAAAATAACTTATGGGAAACTAAATCCGAATTGAACTGTTGGCATGCCATATTTCACACCTCACATACGTCGGATCAGATTTACAATCACATTTTTTTCATATGGAATTTGAGGACGCATTTTGTACACACCCTATAAGATGTCGGCAGTAAAATAGTTGCAATAGAGTGCTAGTGAAAAGCGCAGTGGAGGAGCAGCTGTTGATATTCCATGCTTATAATAAATTGTGGCTTCTCAGTATTTATGGATCATGAGTATGCGAATCAGTGTTTACTTCCTCATAATAATAATAATAATAATAATAATAATAATAATAATAATAATAATAATAATAATAATAATAATAATAATAATAATAATAATAGTAATAATAATAATAGTAATAATAATAATAGTAATAATAATAATAATAATAATAATAATAATAATGATATTAATAATAATAAGATTTATTGTCTAACTGATTAATATCCAATGACAAGACAATTAATTCGCTAAGTATAGGTACCAGGTCAAACGAAAATTCCGAATACCGAGAACGACCAATAGACAACATAGTAAAAACCAACAAAACCAAAAGCCACAATTTAAAGGACTGTATATGTATATATAAACAAACAAAAAACCAACACTCAAATCCGAATCTACAATAATCATTTGAAACGAAAAAATCTATCTTTTAATTCCAAAGTAAACTGAGCCTGTGTTAGATCATTAATATCTATATCACGACAAATACAATTAAAAATGCGGAATATTGGAGATGCTTTGACCGTCCGCGAATGAACGTGAAAACCGATCTGCGATGACAATTCAGAGCAGTCTATAAGAGATAATTTCAATAAAAATGGAACTGACGCATAGTTCCTATGATTCATTAATTAATTAAGAGAACATTATGATTTAAACATTTTAAGCCAGATATTAAAAAAAGAAATTGAAATTTTTCTAATTAAATAACATGTTTACTATTGAAATCATAATGACCCCATACTCCACTATAGACCTAACATAACTAAAGCAGAGTGCCTGTTCGCTCGTAAACTTACTAGCATTCCGAAATATGCATCCTAACATTTTCAACGCACTGTTACAACGAAAGCTTAGTGTCCCATAAAACTCCCAAATGTTTGGAGGCATCACTTCGTTTTAATTTTATATTGCCTAGAAAATAATCAAAACCAATGCAACCAGCCCTGTTCGACAAACTACTAACAGAAAAACATTTGTCAATATTCAATGGCAATCTGTTGAGTTTACACCAAGAGTCAATAATTACAAGATCCTTCCGAAGAAGGTGACAGTCATCTTGATTACGGATAACTCTAAATATTTTCATGTCGTGTGCAAATAGTAGTAATTTCCTCGATATAACAGTAATTATATCATTAATGAAAATCGCAAACATGAGGGGGACAAGGCTACTCGACGTACTGAACCATACTAGATTTGCATTGAACTCCATCTCAACAAATTTGTAGAGAAAAATATATAATGCATCATCCATCCACTTGAAGTCGATTATCTAATGGTTGAAGTTGCTAACGGTTCTACGTTTGTTAAAGAAAGTGACAGTCGCCATATTCAAGCGTGTCGGGTATCGATGGATATAGAATACTCAACTTTACCTAAACAATTTCTATAGGCAATGTTAATCTGTGTCCTAATATTTGAACCTAATTCATTGTAATGGCTTCTATAAAATTCCAAGTTATATCTTTTCAACCTCTTAAAAACCCTATGCTTCGGTTTCACAAGTTTAATTATTTTGCAAGCCAGACAGGATATGATCTGCTGCGAATTATAGACCGAGGTACATACAAATCGATAATGCCTTACAAAATGCAATAAAATCCTGTTCAAGTAACAGTCATCGGCAAGTCTGAAGTTATATTTGTATTGGTATCTATTAATAGGTAGGATCTGTTTTTTATTTGTGGTCATTGCCAGTGTAGGGTGATGGTTGTCCTCCGGCACCAATCTTTCTATCTCTAGGAACTTTACCATTTACATTAGAAAAGGCTAAATCCAGAATTTTATCGTAATAATTCCGAATATAATTAAACTGCCTTAAATCAAACAAGTTTAAAAAATTTGGAGTACTTCCTGTTTTCGTTCTTTTGCGTGTCCCAGATTTACTATTACCATACAACCAGTACAGCAGTACCGTACAAACAGTACGTGAATTCTCCGTAAATAATTTTGTATTTGTTATTATACGTTTTGTACATTTTTATATTGTAGAATCGAATATGCGGCGTTTCAAACATCAGGGGTAAAAATAAACAAAATCGTCACAGAAATGCGGACAAATACTTCAATAGAATTGTGCATTACAGTAAAATATTGGACGACTAAATCATCATTCAAGCCCTGACAGCTAAAATGAATAATTGAGACTTATTACTCGTAAAGTCATCCATCAAACAAAACTCGCATATTTATATCAAAAATGCATGCGCCAGCTGCGTTCCTGTTGGCAACAGAACAATAAAACTAAATGAAAACGTTTCACTTGGCCGTTATTACCAAACTATAAAGCAGTGGTGCTTTAATTGGTATTGGGTGCGCCGAAACCCTAGAAGATACGTTTTATATATTAATTAATTCTGGTTTTTATCACGATAGACTATCACGTTTCTCATTAAATTTTAGACGAAAGTAGAGACTAATGGGATACAAAATACCCTTCGCAGTCTAATAGAGCAGACAACTACGAACCAAATCCGCAATATCGAGCTGTTCGAAATTGGGAAACCATAAACCTTCGGACTCTCTACAAGGTGTCCCAACGGGAAATTCGCTGACCATTTATGGGAAAACTATATCCATTAAAAGTTTGAAAATTTGGGGTTATACTACAATCGATGGGGGTAATCAGGTTAAAACTGCGGAATCGGAAATGGATGCCGATTTGCCTATTTTAAATAAAACATTAACATCTTGTATAATACCCAGTTATAAGGGTCTATTTTAAGTGTAACCAAATTTTGGTTATTTAATATTTTCTATTGAAAAATAACGTTTGCACGTGAAATCCTTTACAATTTCAATAAAATAAGTTTTCTTGTGGGAAAGACAGATATGGTGCCGTCAGTCAGGAGATGATTGTTACTATTTATGCCGTCGCTCTTGAATTAGTTTGATTCTTCCTATTTTGATAGATTATTCCTAAAACGAAAGTCACTTAACTGAAATTATGAAAAAACATTTTTTAGGTAATCTTTGCTCTTGAAACGTAACATTTGACAGAAAATATTAAATGGCTCAGTTCTTCGATCTGTGCAAAAAGAAAATTGTGCTTGTGACACTGAGTTATCGAATCTGCCTCTGGGAGCGGCGAGTGCGGAATTTAAGAATATATACTACTAGGCTAGAGCACTTCAGATAAACAAATTATTTATGCTCATTTATAGTATAACCTTCAGTGGATTTTCCAAATGTTTTAGCTAAATGGACCACTGCAGTACTGTTCTAGTTCGGTTATGCGTTAACTAAGGCTTTTTACGTAGGGTACAATGGAGCAGTAAATTTTATTCTGCAACTCGTAAAAGGTATTTCAAATACAAAGCATATATCTTTAATTCCATTTTTTTTATGAGCAGTCCACGGGAAAAAACCGTGACCTAGCTTTATTATTAAAATTAAAAGTGTTCAAATTTTGAATAGTTAGAGACACTTACAGACGATTAAATAATTAGTTACATTAAACAAAAAAATGAAATTTTCATATTACATTAATTATTTGGAAACAAATCGCCTTTGGTTGAAACAATTAGCCGTTAGGTACTGCATATGTGCAAATATTCAATTCGCAATTCCAATTACTATTTGCAGTTTCCGGGATTATAATCGACTACGAGGTCATAAAAATGGAAATACGCATCGACATTTCTTTTCGAGATTAAATTGCAAAATATGAACGCACTGCTTTATATCAGTTGGTCCTAATTTGCGCAAGCATTTTGATTTTCGATGTAATCATAACCGAACGGAAAATGGTACACAGGCATGAAAAATTATAATTAAAATAGGGAATGACGAGCTGCGTACTTTTGTTTGTGCACGCTGAATTTTCAAGTGGGTGCGCTCTGCTTATTAGTTGTTTCAATACCCTAAAGGTTGTAAATTTGACATTTTTGTCACAGTAGGCGATCGAAATTTTATTCGTTTTTTATTCGAACGACGACAATTTTGCGGATGACACAAACGTCTTAGTAGCTGCAGAAAATGAATAGGAAGCAATAAATAAAATAATTTATTATTATTATTTATTCTTTATCAGAAATTACATTTCAACAAGAAATCCGCATCGGATACACAGATACAAATTATAGTTTTATTTTTACTTATTTCTTGGAAAGGTCATTAACTTATTTATAGTAAGATAACAGCAAGAGGTTTTGACTCACGTGAGTCCAAATTTTCGAAAACGGTAATAAAGGTATGGTTATTGGAAAACTCCACGGTACATGGGGCGAGTGAATAAAAGGTGGTAAATTCTTTCGAATTTATACGGAGCAAATCTGAAGTAAGCGCAGCCTGAATAGGAGAATTTCATAAAAATAATAAACAAATAAAAAAAATGGATTTGCCAAAAAAATTTAAGGAGTATGCAAAATAAACTAACAGTTAATGCCAATAAAACGAAGAACATTTTGTTTTTCGTAATTTATTTGTTGCTTATGTAGAACTTAAATCAAATGCTGGGTTCATATGGATTTCTTTAGAAATTCAAATAAATAAATGAGTGGAGCGCTATATACACTGCATTTACAAAATGAGCTTGTCTGTGGGCAAATTTTGAATATATCTACGATATCTGCGATTTTAGAGTTGCGCTTGTGGTATAAAAATATTTATTACTTAAAAAAAGACCTAACGTTAATGAAAAAAATGAAAATATATGCAATTTGCACTTGGGAGATGCCAAATATTTATATTCAAAAATAGAGATGAGTTCGAAGGAAATAAATAAACATAACATTCGAATTAAGTGTTGGTGAAACTAGGACCATGATGAATTCTTTGGTTAATTATTTATATTGATTACCATATTTTTTTACTTAATTTAATTAATTATTATTAATTAAAAAAGCAATAAAGGTTCCGCCAATTAATGCCTATATCGCATTCAAATATATAGAGCTATTCCATGGTAGCAATTAATAATTGCGAAAATTTTTGTTTTTGTTTAGTTCTATGTATGTTTGAGTATTTCCAAAGCCAGCCAGTACTACGCAAGGGCCGTAAAACTAAAAAAATAAATAAGAACTAAAAGTTCAGATTTTCATGAAATTAAATATTATGATATGTCTTTATCAAATGACATTTGATAAAGACACGGTGTTGTCGTAACAATTGTCATATCATAATATTTAATTTCGTGAAAATCTGAACTTTTAGTTGTTATTTATTTTGATAAATAGATTTTCATCAAGTAAAAGCCACCTCAGTTCAAGTTCAATGCCGTAAAACTAAATTTGATATACATATGACATACGTTTCATCTTGCTATTGTGTTAGATAAGTAACCTCAATCAGACCATTAATTTCAAGCCAGTAGTTGTTCTTTAATTCCGAAAAGTGTGGTGATTTCTAACTTGGATTTTCAGTAGAATATTGAGCAACCAACCAGCAGTTATACTTACAGTTAATACTTAATCATTTTCAAATTAAAAAAGCACCCATTTCAAGGATATTAAGGCGAATAAGACATATTAGTTTTCACATCAATTGGACGAGTTTTTTGGACCGCTGAAATTTTAACTTGGCCAATTGAATAATAATTGAAAGACATTATTTTCTAGAATTTTTTATTTAAGGTAACAATTTTTTCTTAACCTAAAAGTTGG
This sequence comes from Cylas formicarius, assembly GCF_029955315.1. Taxonomy (NCBI): domain Eukaryota; kingdom Metazoa; phylum Arthropoda; class Insecta; order Coleoptera; family Brentidae; genus Cylas; species Cylas formicarius. Next base: position 28,760,675 of record NW_026844347.1, on the reverse strand, counting down.
TACATCTTTTCCGCAATGGCTTTCCTATCCGGAGCGGTTTTCGTGACAGAAGTTGTTTACCGCATCGAAAATAAATTATTAAATTATGCTAAATAACAGAAATATTAAATATAATTTTTAATGGGTACAGGTAATATGTTCGTAAAAGCATTAGTTTATATTTTTAAGTAGATTCTACTTTTGGTACATTTGGTAGGAAAAACTAAACTGAACGTAATAAAACAGTAATTTCTGAATAAACTTTGTTTTATTTAGCCAGTGTTTTTGGAATAGACGCACCCTGATTTCCAAAAAATTTTGATGTGAAATTGTTAATTTTGTATAAAAAAAGTTTGTTTTATGCAAACATTTATCAGAAAATAATATAACTTTGAGTGATTCCGATACGAAATAGTTAATAATAATTGCATGTATTTACTTACAAGCTGCGTGCAAGAAACATTAGATTTTTCTATGCTAATTCCAGATTTTATTTTATATAAAATAATGGATATATATATTTCATGTGGAAGACTGATGAAAAAATTGTCTAACAATGTGTTGAATTTATTCATCCAAATATGCCGAAGGAATTTATAAATTGAAAGAAGTTACAACGTTCGTGTTAAGAGGCACTTGTGGATAAGTAAAAGATATATTTCCGTATTCAAGAAATTTTAAATGCGTTCAGTCTAAATGGCGAAGCATTTTTTAGAATGTCAAATAAAATTAGAATAACAAGTAGCAAGAAACGCTAACTTCGTGCATTTAAATAGTTGGCATTTTACTAACACACGTGAATGTGTTTTTGAAGCAATAAACTGAGCGAAATAAAAACAAAGACATTTTACTTCGCGGGGCGGTTGCAATTTAAAACGGATTTTACTGCCGGTGTAAAAGGAAAAGTTCCACTTAAGTTGCGGTATGTTTTTGGCCATCCGAATGTCTTTAAAAGCATAGAAAATAATAGCTTGGAATGTTCTTAGAACATAGAGAATACGTTTTATGTGTGTAGCTTTTCCCGAGTACCGAGTATTGTTTCCCTTGAATTTGAACTGGAAAATGTGTTTTAATTGATATATAAACATTTATACAAGTTACATTATTTAAATTATTAATACCATAGGCTGGTAGGTTTTATCTGAAAACGTCTTATCGTCGCTTATTTTGATCACGAGATAACATATTGCCTGAAATTGCGACACAAGATAAAAACGCTATGGAAAAATTAGAAATTATATGTATTTTTTTCATAAAATGTTATAGATACTTCTCTAAATTCAAAATAGCGTATATATCTCGTCAACTAACCAAAACGATCTCAACTAACCAATGATGATTGAGAAGTGGAGAGGAGAGTTACTTAAAAATTTGCGTTTTAATTTACCTTAGGTTCTTGGAAGGGACTCCTTTAGACTTTAATTCGGTTTTATGCCTGTTTTACATCCAGGACCAAGATGCTAAATAAACATAAAAATTAATAACTTATAACCAACAAATAATTCACTGAAAATGTTTATATATGATTTGTCAAATTTGAAACACCTTGGAACCTTGGAACACAAATATACATCAAAAAGTGAAACCAACGGATTTATGATTTTTACAGATTCATCCAATGACTACAGTAAATACCAATTTTTCAGCTATGACGTTATCGCAAACAAAGAAATAAACTTCAGAGAATACCCCTAAATTTCACACACTAATTCTAACTTTTTCACTCAACAACAAAGTCTTATTGTACAAAAGTGAGATTTAAAATGAGGGATCCTATTGGTTGAGAGGAAAGACGTTATATCCAAAGGAGATACGACAATTCGTTCATAAAATGGATCGAAACCGGCAGCCAACATAAAAATTTATGCATGATTTAGTTCCCATGTTTGTGGTTATAGAACGAATTTTCCATGATTTCCATGAATCTGGTTTTGGACGTCTTCACAGCACTAGTTCTGCTTTGCCTTATGTTACTGATGATTTATTGAGAGCAGCTGACTCTAAATGAAACTCTTGCCTTATACTCTTGGACTATAGCAAAGCGTTCGACACCTTGGATCATTTCCCTCTCTTAGCTAAAAAGAAATACCTCGGGATAATTAAAAAAATAAAAATTTACTTTGTCAGAGATACCAAGGAGTAGTTATAGGAAATACTCATTCATGCTGTTGCTTTGGAGAGGGGAGTTCCACGGAGGAGTATACTGAGACCAATTCTGTTCTCAGTTTAGACAGCTGACTCCTCTACTTTTCTTAAATTTTGTAAATCTCATCAATACGCCGATGGTATTTAGTTATCTTTTGTTGCTAGTGAAGCTATTGAAGAATTTGGAGTGAATTATTTCGGATGTGTTTGCGGCTCATAACCTCCTATGGAATACTAACAAAATGCAGATGTTATTATTTGGAAATAAAAGAGAAGAAATTGAAAGAAAAGCCTCTTTTAAGATTACACTAAATCATGAGATTATCTCTCCTTCTTCGGGCGGGTGTAAAATATTCATAAACATCTTCTCAGTAAAAAAGTAAAACTTAACTCTGTGATGTAATTTTTATCCCATATCGCTCATTACACTATCGTCTAATGGCCAGCTATACTAAATTGAGATAAGAAGAGACTCCAACTACTTCAGAATGCTTGTATTCGTTAGTTATAATCTTCGAAAGTATGACCATATTTCCCAGTGCCTCTCTGATCTTTTAGCTATAACGCAGTTAAAATATTTAATGAAATAACTTATGCTTCCTCACAATAAAGTCCTTCAAAAAACCGTTAACATTGTTTATTAGGCCGCCAGTATCTAGCAAAAGGGTATAAGTTTATGATGTGCGCCTATTTCTTGTACTTACCATGTAGATACCTACATACGGGTGTGTATTTTGTTGACAATCATGGTATTGGTGCTGTTATTCTTGTGGTTTACTTGGAAGAGCGCAAGTTGCGAATGTCGCCACTCTTGTATTATAGCCTATATATTTTTAATAGACAGGTTATTATTATTATTAAACGTCAAAACTTTCATTTTTTGCAGTGTGATGTCAGCTTACTAATGAACCAAAGTATGTAAAAGAATGAAAGTAAAACAAAAGTTAAAACGATCGTTATTCCACACACTAAAGGGTGCAAAAATCATTTGAAATGATTGTTTATCTTATATTTAGAGGTAAAATCGCAAGAATCGCAAAATACCCAGCAACAAACAATCAAGTTCACTATTCAAATTTGACTTATCAAAAATCTCAAGACATACATCAGAGGAGTCTGATAGGTCAAAATTTTTATGCATTGTAATAAAATTCATCATTCATCAAAATTGTCTGAATATCACCATTTCATCGCCAAAACAGTAATGTTACTGGATTTTGAATGATATTCTCTACTAGAACCTTCGTTTAGATTGGCTCTTAGCTTCTAAACTTAATTGTCTGTTCATTTGGTCCGCATTATGATTATTTTTATATTGACCAATGGAAAAAAAAAAGATTCAAGATGTGGATTTTAAAATTTTTTCAAACACTGTCTGAACCTGATTAAATTTTCGTTGGGATTTTGATTAAGAATGATTGCATTATAAGAATACAATTATAAATAAAAATTGTCGCAGGAATATAATATTGTCAAGTCGGGTGGCGTGAAAAACCATCCAAGTAAATAAACTCGCAAATGCTTTTAAAAAGTGGATATTTAATACGTATCGAAACAGGCTTCGCAGCACATTTATTACGTTTTCTTGGCAAAATATATATAGCAACGAACAAAAAAAAAGACGTTTCGGTGCTTAAATAAAAACCCCGTCTCCCTGACTCTTTATGATTTCCTTTGCTTTCCTACTTTCTGCCGCCATTACTTTGTTTTTTTTTTCTCAGGGCATTTTAAGACACGTTGGGCTCCGTTTTATCACCGGGAAGGAGTTTAAGCCGTTTTCCTTTTAGAAGCCTGCGAGGTTATAACGTTTTATAATCGTCTAACCCTGCGGCTGTTCATGTCACGTCGCATGCTTGTCTCTTAGAAATCCTTTAGTCAGTTCAACCAACCAACCCAATTATTAGGTATGACTAATATTGCATACTAATATATTTCATGTGATAATAGAGACCTACTGAGATAAAGTTCCAAGATACTAAGCAGTTGGTCAGTTTTAGTCAGTCAATTTTTGTTAGAATATAAACGTTCATGAAAAATTTGAGGTTAGTATATAGAAGACAAGTACCAGACGAACCAGACTAATTAGTTATTGAAAAGTAAGCAGAAACACTAGACAAAAGAATTGAAAAATTCGCTGTTTACTGAATATGCAGTATATGTCGACAATGAAGGAATGTCCAAACCTTATATTGCTTGGATGTCTAGCTTTTACAAGGGACCTATGAGCTATGAGCTATAATTAATGAACAATAGAGATAAATGTTATTGAAATTTGGGAAATGCAATAGAACGACATGAACAGCAGGTAATTAAAGTCGATGTCGCGAGTCGTTTCGCAACCACAGAATAAAAATGAATCGCGGCAGGCAGGTTATCCAGCTTTAAATAAAACAATTTTTTTTTAAGAAATATTATTTTGCTCCAAATTTTTGTAAAATTATAGCCGGAATAATAAGAAAAAATAATTCTAAAAGTGGCTCTATCGTTTAGAAGTCTACTATGAATGTTGGCTAACTGCAAGTTGTCAACGCAATGCAAATAAAATTAGAATTCGACCAGACACTTGAGCGTGTCAATAAAAATGCGCATGCTCAAAGGAAAAATTGCAGCGACTTTATGTAATGTTGCCAAGTCTTACCATTAAGATCGTTGGAAAAATCATACCTTGGTTAAGGATTATTTTTAAATAAGGATTTAGTTTTAGACTATTGGTAAGAAATTACATATCCATGATCGTCGAAATTCGGCACAAAAACAAATTTATTTCTATGTTTAAGAAATAAACACTGATTAAAAATATAATTCTGCTTATTGCCGTTTTATTGTGATGAACAATGAATTAATGACTTACCCTTGCTAGCGCCCGTCGCTTTGTCTCTGAGTACGTTGATGGAATGCACTCGTCCGTACTTTTCGAACATGGTTCGCAGATCGTTTTCGTCCATCGATCGCGGTACTTGCCCGACGAACATCTTGATGGTGTCCGGATCGGGTTGTTCCTGCTGTTCCTGCAGCTTGGAGTTGGCTCGCGACTCGAGGATGTTGTTATTGTTGTTACTATTGTTATTGTTATTCGTTTGAGTGGTGTTGTTGTTGTTCATCGCTATTGAGCTGAAACCAAAGGACAAAATTGCAATGCTTAACTTTTTGGAGGATGAAAATATACGGGATGTCCCATTTTCAGTAATTTCCAGCGGTTTCTCTTTTATTTTTAACAAACTATACTACTTTTTTGAGAAACTAAATATGTCGTAAACAAAATTTTCAGCGCCTTAGTTTTTGGGATGGACGGTGGGTCATTGAAAAGTTAAAATTACGTAGTTCAGTTATTTATGAACGTATTGAAAATAATCTTATAGAATTTCTCCCATAGAAGTAGAATAGATTCTTTAAAAATATTTACCGCTGCTGAGTTGTGAACCAAACTTTTCTTCCTCTGAACTTTCGAAAAATTTGTAATAGCATGCACTTTTTCGCGGATACACACAAATAAATTTGCACTTCCAGAATTAACTATAATAAACAATCCCACCCTTATAAAATCAATGAAATATTAATTTTTCAAGGAAACTTCTACAGGCTACTGTAAGACTATTTGCATTCCTACATTTACATTAGTCTTGCGTCGGTTGTTGTTGAGTAGAAATTGCTAACGTTTCGCCAATCTTCCTGTTGGCTTCTTCAGAGCTTAACTGAAACCAGTTTCAGCGAAACGTTAGTAAGTTCGACTCAACAACAATCGATGTAAAAGGAATGTAAATAGTATGCCTGTAATTTTATTATTATTATTATTAATTCATTTACATTTCTTATCTGCGAAAGGGGCCAGTACTCTTGAGTATGCACGTACATTTGTTTAAACTATTATATTTTCCTTTTTTGAAATTTTATGTAATTTTATTTAGTGTAATTTTTTCCGTGTTGCTGATTGTATACATATTTTCTGTTGTTAGTTGTTTTGGTTATTGTTGAAAGTTGAAAGACCGAGAAACTGCAACGAAGGCTGTACTTTTTAATTTATGCATTAGTACTTTCTCCCATTATTTTGTTTTTTTCTTTTGTTTTCCCTTTTTTGCTTTTTTTTTTCGCACGTGACCCAAATTATTTGTGGATTGCGTTGTTGCCCATCAGCAGCACGTACCTATCTCATCCTACCCTTGACTCACGGATTGTACATTCGTAGCACATTGGACCATTTCGCATGCTTGTAATCACCACTTTATCAGTATGATAATATTAAGCCTCAGCCGCATTCGATATTTACGAGGCGCACCTAAATCGAATAAAGAAAATATGGGAATTTGCAATGTAAATTGAATAGTGGAATATGTTGCACTCGGATACAGCGCCAGTATATGTATATAGAAACAATGACGAAATTCAATTAGGGAATGGCGGAATTAGTGCGGTGCAGTAAGTAATTATTTTATGTTACGTGGAAGATATCGTTATTGCTTCCTCCAAGAAGCGTCTACGACATTTCCGAGCGTATTTGAATAATAGATATTCGCAACATTTGCGTTTAGCTTCCTGACGAATCGTTAATTATGAAACGCATTTTTGTTAAAGGATGCGTACATTATTTTATAGTCAATAAAATTAATATTACTTAAGTAGTCATAACTTAATCTTTATAAATAATAGGCAGGAAACTTAAAGGAACTTTGAACGGCATTATTATTATTATTGTTACCCAACTATGGACAAAAAATAAAGACAATGGTAGTTCAAAATAGTAAGCTATGTTTGACCGTGTTTTGGAAAAATTATATTATTTATTAATTGAATAAAAAATATTTATTAATTCTATTCATTAAAAAAATATTACATTATAGGCATTTCTAAAATATTTTACATTAATGGGGCTCTACAAAAGAATAAGAAAAAAAATGTTGAATCAGTTACCATGTTATCTATTGTTAATTTAACATTTAATTTGAAATTAAATAATTAAACAAACCGTAACTAAACATTAACGTAAGTACGATTTGTGGAAAATAGTTTTTAGCAACGGAACTGCATTTAAATATATGCTGCTCACTTTGCCCTTTTTTAACAAGTAGTGTTGGTAAGTTTTGGTTACTTTTCAAAGCTAAAGCTAAAAAATATTTTCAATTTTTCCTCCGTCACTATGTATTTTGTACTTTAGTATTGTATTTTAGGTTACTTTATAGCTGATAAAAATCCGTCCGGCAGCTTTTTATGAGAAAAACCTAAATCCACTTTTACAACTGATAAATTTCAGGAAAAGATAACATAAACAGTTCAAGGCTACCCCAATTTGATGTTTGGGATTGAACTTATCAAACAATATCAAAAAACCTGTTGCAACTGTATTCGTATTCAGAACAGCTTTGTGTTAGCAAGAATAGTAAAATTTGTAAATATGGATAAAATTTGCAAAGCAATTGCTCTATCAGCTGGCAAGTTTTGTAAAGCAATGCACAAAATTTTTTCGCTTTCGCTTATTATTTATCGCTAATTTTTGCTCAATATTTTTTATTTTTTAAATAATAAAATAAAATCTATTTAAAAACAAAAACATTTTCACTAGCGAGTAAAATGAATATATACACATCCCGTCCGATGCTGGTTTGCAAAAACGTATCGTTAAAAAATTTAATTAAATCGCAACAAAAAAAGGTTTTAGTTCACGGCAGCGTAGGTATCAAATGTTACTTTCGAAATTTTAATGAAACAGCAGCGGCCCCTTTTCGTAGCACTCGAGGAAACTTTATATTTTTAAATGTTTCATTTCATAAAATGAACTCATTCCTAAATGAAAGATATTTTTATTTTCTCTATACCATTGTCGACGCTATACAAAGGAACAAACTCAACTGGAAATGTAACGACGCAGTCAGATGATATCCTTGAAAGCATTGGAAGCATTCAGGAATATCCTGTTTTCGCCAAGAAATAGAGTCCAGCAAAATTAATTGCTCAATGGCGAAACTCTCAGATTTTGTACAACCTTCTAATCGACATCGACATTCGACATCAACTTAGAATATCGGTATAATACAAAATATTATGCAACAAGTGCGGTAAACGGCATTTAATTCACGAGTGATTTAAAATGTGTACCGAACTTGTTGCATACTATACTTTTTCTACGACCATTAGATTTGGGATATATTTTCGAAAAACAACACGAATGCATTCACTGACATGACCGTCAAAATTCAAGGCGTGGGAAATATCTCCCAAATCCGTACGGTAAAATCCCGGAAATACCCGAAATGCCTCGAATCCGTGGGAAACGAAACTGACGTGGTAAAGTGACGCTTCCCGCACGCTAAATCGGTGTGTAATTAGGCATTTTAAGTTTCGTGAGTCAATGTCGTTTATCGCACTTGTGGCATAATATACTATTTTTTATAGTATAGTTATCTTTTGTGATAACTCATGAATTGTAATATGTAGTTGATATCTTTACCATTGTAATATTTATGGCAACGAAACCTCATACAAGAGGCAAATTATTTTTTATAAAAATTGAGGATATCCAAATCACCAATGCACATAGTAGTAGAAAAAAGTTAATTATCACAAAAAAGCTAAAAATTGACATTCTGATTATTGAAAACTAAATCCAAAATCCAAAAATCTTTCAATTTTAAAGTTAAGAATACTTAACATTTGTGGTGACCCTTGTAGTCTACTAACATAGTTAGATAAACTTGGACGCCAGAGTAAAGAAGTTCTATTATTAAAAAAGGTATGTAAGTTATAAGGTTAATAATATTTTATAATGTTTATGCATATGAGTGGGTTCTGAGTCATTACCTAACCATCTGATTGATGGCATGAATTTTTTTGTTAATTTTTCGAATTGAGTATCTCACGCAACTCCGCCAACGTTAAGTGAAATAGTGTACCGAGACACCGTAAATATTATGATAATAAACTAAGCACAAAACTATTAATGCGAGTCGGGTTGAAAGGTTCTGCATCAATATTGTCCTACGGATTTCCCGGCAAAGTCTAATGGGTTTCGAGTGAAGGCAGTTTACAGAACTGAAAGTTTTAATGCGAAGTTTGTGCAAGTTACCCGTTGATTTATTTCCGATATTAAATAGCGCGACAAAGTTGGCAAATGAGCAAAAAGGCTCCGCTTTTGTATCTCACCCATTTGCAAATCGATCGAAATGAAGTGAAGGTTTCGCATAGTTGTAAACAATAAATTCTCGCTCTTCAGAACTGAAAATGACGAAAAACAAGTGCATTGTTAATGTTTAAACAAAAAGTTTTCTTATGCTTTCAGAAGTTTTCCGGCTTAGGTCGTACGGAATAAATTATTCCTTGGGGTGGGAGCTTCGTTTTTGACATCATGGTTTATTTCTTTTATAAACATTATTTAAAGTAATAATTTTGAGGTAATTTTGAACTATTTGAATCTATCCACGTTTATAATAAATAAGTGTATTGATTGAAATTATCGTAACTCATAAAAAAAAGGAATCACCAATTATTTAAAAAAATTGCTATTTTAAAATTAGGTGCTTCATTATTATTAATTACAGATTCATACAAACATTTTGTAGCTCTTCAAAAGATTAAAGAGACATGTACCTAAGTCAATTATATTCAGCAGAAACAAAATTTAAATGAAATTATAGAATTAGAATTACTATTAATTACTTTTTAAAAAGTCAAAGAAACAAAAAAACAACAATACTACACATATAACACACAGCTAATAATGTATAAAGACGGGTAAACAACAGCAAATTGAAAATGTTTATTCCCATTGAGTCAGGAGACTTCTATCGAGTGTCTAGAGTGTCTAGGGGGCTCTAAAATTGCGGCGATTGCGGGTAGGTATTATGAATACTTGTTTCTAAAAATATGAATGAAATATGAAGTTCAAAAATAGGAATGCCGGCCAAAGTCAAGATTTGTCTACTTTTAAAGTGAGATCTACATGGCTGATTCTCTTTCAAGCCGAGGAGACTCCTGAGGGCCCTCTTCTGGCTTTTGAAGACACCGACTGCTGCAGAGGAAGACCCCCAGAAGCAAACGCCGCACCTCGGAATAGATGCTATTTTAGCACGATACTTATTAATAAATTCCTTTTTCATGATGAGTTGATTTTTGAAGACAAATGAATTGTTACAGTGATATTTAGAATTTAGATTTTGGTCTTCTGTAATTCCAAGGAGCTTTCTTGCTATACGCTGCTATAAGTTCGTTTCTTCGCTGGGAGTTATAGAACCGAATGTAATTTGTTTTAGATATATTTAAATACAAAGTATTATGAACCACTGGAACACTTTATCAAGATTTGTATTTATTTTTGCCTCTGTTTGTTCATAATCTTTTAGGGAGAAGACATGACTAAATAATACAGAAAAATGTCCCCAGAACACAGCCAGTGTGTCTCAAAAATAAAGATTTTGTGAACTCATTCTTACATGAATGTTAACGAATTAAGTAAGGAAAATTTAAGAAAAATTATAAGTATATTAGGTTTTTTGAATAGGTGGCATAAATCTGGAGCATTTGGCAGTAGGACCTTGTCTAATTTCTCAAAGAAACTTCCACAGGCTAGTGTAATACTTTTTGCAAAAATTCTGGATTCCTCCTGCGTCGGTCGAAATTGCTGACGTTTCGCCAATCATCCTGTTGGCTTCTTCGGAGCTTGACTGAAACTGGCTAGTATTTTACTCTGTACTTGCTTATATATTGTTTGAGGGCGGAGGAGCTAAACGGTCATCTCAAATGAAATTTTGTCTTTGACGGACCGAAGATAATGAAAGATTTTTGGACAAGTGGTAAATCTGGTTTTGGCGTTTTACTTCTTTAGAACTTTTGATATGTGGTCAGTGATGTTTTGAATGTAAGGAAGGACCAAAGTGACAAGTGTAGGATTGCTATTGGAAGGTTGGAGGTCAAGTGCATTTTTTGATGGAACGCTTAATATCTTTAATTTGGAAATTATTACAGTGAAGAGCAGAGGTAAGGTGACTCATCAACTGTTGCCGAACATCCACATGAAACCGGAAATTTTAGTTGATAAAACTAAAATTCTTGCACTAATTTGGGAATCAGTCATCCGACATGGTGTTTATGCCCCTCGTTTAGCTCCTCCCCCCTTAAACAATATATAGGCAGGTAAAGAGTAAAATACGAGCCAGTTTCAGTCAAGCTCTGAAGAAGCCAACAGAATGATTGGCGAAACATCAGCAATTTCGACTCAGCAAAAACCGACGCAGGAGGAATCCAGAAGTTTTGTAAAAAGTAGGACCTTCCTTATCAGGGAAGAACCCTTATTGAGCTACAGTTCTCCAAATGATTCCTGTCATAAGGGTATTTAAAAAAAAAACCCTTCTTTCGACTTGAGGAAAATAATTTAGTCACGCGGACGCCAACGATAACAACAATAAATTGAACGTTGATTCCTAATATACTTCTATCAAGTCTACTTGCTCCATCAACTTTAAAAAAGATAATAACGTCCCATTTAATTCTGTCGTTTTTCTTGTCTTTAAACTCAAAACATTTAACGTTACATTTTTTTATATTTTCCGGGTTAATTGGGATTTTATTGTCTAATCCAGCTATTGTCGGATCTAAAATTTTTCGAAAACCCGAATCATTAAATACGCTGAATGGACGACTGTTAACTGTTACAAGTTCTGTATATGCTTTCTTCGACAAACCAGGAGTAAAGTTAAATGAAATATTGTTTTTTTGCTTTATATCGACATCATCTAAGATAGGTTGGATATTTAGCCGCCTTTTTTTAGTTGTTTCTGATGAATTTGACGAGGGCGGTTGTGATGAGGCTGCAGAAATGTGGTCAAGATTGTACATGTCGCTGCAGGTTTCCTGAAGAATTTCCCTTTATTGATGTGTTGCACTTTTTGACTTTACAAGTTGATTGATTTGTTAGAGCGTCGTAAACAAAACATTTTAGAAACGGATTCATTTCAATGCAGGAAGGCTTAAAAATATTTTTCTAAGTTTAAATTATATTATTATTAGGATATTATTTAAGATTAGTTTTGGTCCCCTAGTATATATATTGGATGTATTGGATTGGATGAATTGGATCACGTTACCTGTTGGAAATAAAGTGCTATTATTATTATTATTGTTATTATTATTTTAAAATGTTACCTTTATAACAACTTAATAAGATTAAGACACACAAACAGAAACACAATACAGACTGATACCGATAACTGAATGTAACGAACTTGTATAGAAAATATTGGATCACGTCACCTTGGGTTCTTCTACTTTATAGCCCAGCACTAGTAAAGAGCGCGAGTGAATCTTCGTTAAATTAGTGGTACATAGAAGTGGAAGCTTCCAGGGCCACCGTGAAAAGGAAACCCTTGCATCCCCGATATGTCTAATAGAAGTAGGTTACAAAAATATTAACGTTCTTTCGTTCTCGATTAAGGCATACTGAAAAACTTTTTAAGTTCACACGGCAGCCTAGCGGTGGGCTTTTTTCCCGTACCGCTCTGTATATCGCGCGGCGATACCAAAACGATACGGGAACATTAACAACTCGCCGCGAACTTTTCGGAAACTTTCAAAAGACCCGCCTCGACTCGAGAACGCCTCCAGGTAGTTTGATTAAACAAGATCTTCGAAAGTTCAAAAAGACAATATGCCCGAATTGAGCGGAATAAAACTCCGGGAAAACAGAAAGTCCCGTTCGCGACGTACTTTGTCGAATTTGCATGAAACTGCCACGTCTTTTAAAGCGTTCGGTCCTCCGGGGCGGCTACGTCATCGTCAGGAAAGGATATCGAGTGAATCGATAGGGAAAACGCTTCCCGGTTTTTGCATTATTAATACGCTTTAAACTCAACGTAAACAATGAGGCTTTGCGAGTGCAATGCAGCATTGCTTTCGGCCAATAAAGGAAAAAACAGCCGTCGTGGAAATGGGTGAGTATTTGCATGCGACATTACGACGCGGAAGCTTAAAAGGAGATCTGCTAATGATGGTAATCGGCACCTAGCATTATATACGTTTTTATATCTCCTTTAAATGTCCTTCCCCTCATTGTCGAATAATATATATATATATATATATATATATATATATATATATATATATATATATATATATATATATATATATATATATATATATCTGTTTCCTATTCCCATTCCTATCCTATCTACTGTGCGTTCCTGTCCTAAAGGTCTGGGAACTGCATTCAGACCTTTCGATCTTTTATGCTCGCACGTCTTCACTCTCTCCCTGCTCTATGTTGTCAAAGTTCCTCGAGGTCAATGAATTGAACGCCTAGTACTCTAAATCCTCTTAGCGGGCCTTCAAAACATAGCATAAAAATGATGTCGTCACCCACCCCCACGATATGTTTCTCGGGTTTCTCGGTAGTCAAGAAGCAATCTCGAGCTCACATATAAATGTCCCTATCTGAGTATCTTCGGTTAAGGTTTACGTAATCACAAAACAATATCGTATAAATTTATACTTGGAATACACTGGACCAGATCTCCAGAAGCTGAGATATATGTGCATATGTACCACTTCTTGAAGCAGTTCCAGTGCCAGACTAGGGGCCCGTATAAGAATATTTTCTCAAGTGCAGAGTCGGTCAGTCGTCTTTTGTGAGGTTCCTGTCCCATTTCCTGTCCTGATTCCTGCTTTAGACAGATAGCAGTTGTTGGTGTCCCTTTCTCCCTGGCTTCCCGATTCTCAAGACCTGCAATTTTGGACTTGCTCTTAGGGCCTTGAGCCCCATCCTAAGGTATAAGGGCGGTTGGTGTGGTTTTCAAAGACCCCGTCACCATCAGGTAGATCAACCTTTGCACTCGCCCTGCTGCCCTGATAATGTATGTCTCAGTAACGAGTGTTCTTAAAATCATCGTGTCACTCGTTTCAACAATGCTTCTGTCAAGAAATTATTGAACAATGGAAAAAATAATGTGTGTAGGCGCCCTTAGCTTTAAGTGGTCGATGCTCTTTGACATATCGGGTTGGGTCTTATTTGTTATGGATTATTTTTATTTGACTCGCATTGTTTATTGTTTAGTTATAATTAGTTAGTTATAATTCTGTCATTCGTAATATTGGAACGCGAACCGGCAAAGACAGACTGGCTTTATAGAAACACTGGTTGGGTCAGATTTTGAGTAGCTCATTTGTTTTAAGCACTGTGTTGTGCATTATTTTAATATGTCCGAGAAGTCTAACCTTGTGTCGCCTCGCTGACCATCAGAACCCGCCGCACTGCGGGTTTTTGTTATTATTATTTTTTGTTTATTTTACTATTTCCGACATGTATGTTAATTTGAGAATTATTCCAAGAAATGTCAATAAAAACTTTCAATTGCTATCTTATCATGACTATTATGACAATTATAATTGAGATTTACGACCCATCTGTTGTTTGGTTAAACCACAACAATAGAAAAAACGGCACTGTCTCTTCTTGTTAATGTTTTTGACACATTACATCCAGATTTCTTAATACAATTTGTAATGTTTTTATGCAAATTTTGTATTTTCTAATTTGCTATACATTTTGTCAGGCGAATCACGGTGAGAAAATATATAAAAAAGAGAAAATTTAAAAAAATAAAACTCGACATGCATTTTCAATTTAGTGGATTCCTCAAAGGACCCACATAATCGAGATCATTTCGCACACCAACAACAACAAACAAAGCTCAGGCATAGCCAGTTTTGACTTATATATCACTAACCTTCCTTAGACATAGCACTAATTTGAATATAATAATCCTAATAGACACACATATCATCAAAAAATAATAAAAACACCAGCACACGAAATTCTAGTAGCCAAAATAATGTGCGACGGAAAATCAGGAATCCATTTCCACGTAATTTCTTTTCTGACAGCGTTTTGACACAGCATTCGCCGATTCATTTTTCTCGTTTTCCTTTAAAGGCAAAGCCAAAGCCAACCGCCAAGACTTCGTGTTGTAAGAGCCTTTATTAAAAGTTAACCCATATTTCATGCGTCAAACAGCATAACTCATCTGTCCGACTTGCAAAGCGTATAGAAAAGGAAATACGAAGAACGTGAGTATGTGTGTAGATTTTTGCGGCGACTTTGTGCGGATATTCTGGATTGCATCGCCTTTTATAGAAAATGGCGAATAGCCCATATGATTTTAGGGCCATTTCTCTAGATTTTGAACGTAAAGTATATATAAGCAAGTCTAAATAAAAGCTAGTTGTAGTTTTAAGGTGACTGACTGTATTGGTTGCTATCACTGATTAATAGTCACGTCATACTAATTTTCTGGTTCATTTTGTTTTACTATACATTATATAAATGATAGGTTTGCAATAAAAATAAAATAAAATAAATAATATATACGCAATAAAACAACCTTTCTACCAGAAGTGGATAAGTCAAACATATAACCAATCTTTATTTTGAGAAATACTGATAAATAACATTTGATTTGTGTATTTTAGACAATTTTATTTATGGTTTCCGTCTGTATTTGAAAACAGGCTACTTCTTATTTTATTATTATTTTTCCTGCTCTTTTACTTCCAAGCGAGACGCTGATTTAATTAGGTGATGTAGTTATTAACAGAAAACCTTAGCCTCCAAGTTCCTTTCCTAACGAGTGAGCTAATTTCATTAATAAAATGGAAATTATTATCAAAGATTAAACTATTGGCAAAAGCTACTTCATTTCAGTATTTAGTGGTAAATTTGGGATCAAAGAGACAGAAGCGTGGGTTTCCACTTTCATGGTGGATCTCCTTTGCGAAATTTCTATCGGTTTTCTTCTTTCCGTTCGGCAAAACCTCTAAAGCATCCGTACGCAAATCATAATACAAAGGATGGAGTTTATTGAGTGAATAAATTATTTTCATGCTTAGAAAGCGATTGTAATAGAATTGAAAGTTTAAGCGTTAACCATAATGGAGTTATATGGGTTTAAGAAAAAGTACTATTACGTTCGTACTATTAAAATGATGTAACATATTTTATTGAAGGATGTAAACTAAAGGTGGAATAGGAAGTAGATTGTACACGTTTTCATTGTACTTACAGAACTTTTTTCTTGCTTTGATGTAATTCGTGAAATTTGGTCTTGTTTGCACAAGCAAGATTCGTTTGTTGATGTAATCAGAAAAAAGTACTTGCAGTTTTTCGATTATCCTTTAAAAATTTTAATGGAAGTTATATCAGATTTGAAAGTACATCAAATTTGCAAGTTCATATGTATAGCTATTTTTAAAAAATAATAAACCAAACGTAAACACAATCTAGATTGGATCTGCTAAGGTAAAAAAAAGTTCAATATTCAAGAAGATCCAGATTGGGAGAATCAGCAATTATCCTGTTGGTCACTGAGACACAAAGGATGAATCTGTGACTCTCTCCTTTAGATTCGTTTCTCTGATTAGATTAGTCAGATGCGACACGTCAATTAGAAAAAATGAAATGTCAAATAACAGTGTTAAAATTTAAAAACGCACCATTTTAGGGATAATAGAGTAGAGTCGTGTCGCCAACCTATATTTTTTATAGGCACACCCCTTCGTGCAAATTAGAGAAATATTCCAGAAATTTAACCAGGTAGATTCAGTCGGTTTTGTTACAATCTCTTACGATCATGGTACAACTCAGAAGTACCAGAAAGCTACAAATTTAAAATAATGACATGATAAATGAAGACTAAAGATGCCGTTTGCACAAAGCTTTGTTTTCAAAACTTTGGCGATGTATAATCAATCTTAAATACGGACATGATTTTATTTTTTTATGTCATTTATGTCCATTTTAAATGATTTCTCTATGATGGTTCGATTTATTTTTTGTTTCCGCGGAATATTAACTCCCATAGAAACAACTCGGCAAACGAGCGCAATTCAATTAACAATCGTGTTTGGCAATATACGTCGAACTATTGGAACGGAAAAAATATTTTTATCCCAGGACAAGTCCTAAAAGAAAAGAACAAGCGCTATAGCTATCGCGAAAAGGGATTTGAATTCGGCCTTTTCATTTCGACCAAAAACACAATAAACCGAGGGGATTTATTTTTGCTAGGGTGTGAAATCGAATGTGTACCCGAAGGATATTTTTTCAATTTATTTCGAATATATATATAGGTATTTTTTGAAAGAGAATTGCGTTTAGGGACGAGTCGATCAAAATCATGAATATTTTAATTTAAAAATAACGTTACGCGATAATAAATCCTCTGCCATATTCATCTGTTAAACAAAATAATGCACCTCAAAAGCGAATTGAATGCATAGACGAATTAAATTATTCCAATATTTCAAATTCCTAGTGCTAAGATGATGAGTGATGAATCTTTACTGACATAGTTGATTAACTTAATTTGAAATTTAATAGTAACTTTCAGCTGAATTCTTTCAAATCAATTACATAATTAATAAGGAACTCGATCAAAATAATATATAATAATATATTAAATAATATATATTTGTTGTTTGTTTTATAAACGAAGAAGAAGTTTGTACCCTGTACTTGTTCAACGCCCGTTAGTTTTTTTTGTACATTTTTGCAATCCAGTATTAATACATCAACAACACATCAAAATAGAATTAGTCGAAGCTGACGTCTTAAAGGAGAGTTTTTGCAAATCTGATCAGTGCATAATGAGAAATTTTCGAATAGGGAGTAGAAGAACGATTTGACAAATTTTTTGGAAATGGATTTTTTATTCACGACAAAGGTACCTTCTTCATGCGTAATGCTGTTATCTATTTTAAAAAAATGAAAAAATGTAATTTTAAAAATTTGCCATATTTTCCTAAATGATATTTTGATTTTGCAAATACTAACATAACTAAAATGGCGCATTTGAATTCATTTTTCACCACCTTCATCGGGGTCCGTATCATTATCTCTTTGATTTTTGGTAATATTTATTATTTTACTTTTTAAATAGGATTATAAACAATAATTAATAGTTATAAAATCATAGTAAATTAAAGTTAGGTTTTACAAAATTCTGCAGATAACGATAAGATTACTTAAACTGAAGAATGGATATTTTCTGTCAATTTAGTAACATGACACATTAAAAAGAATAATTTTATTATAAGGACATACGAAAACATTAAACAATAAACAATATAATAGGACCAAATATCTAGAAGACAATATTTTTGGGAATTAAACCTTGCGAAAATAAAATTGAAATTGAAATTATCAAAAAGAAGCACCGCCCATTAGTATTATTAAAAAACTGTATTCAAAACTGTAGATATGTTATATTGTGTGTATAACAAAAATGGTTTCGGAAAAACGACATGCCCGTAAGAGAGTTTTGACTAGTAAGAAAATAAAATCCAATCCAAAGTAATATTTGGGGTGGTACCAAAAGATCGAGATATTAATCAAAACTAACGAAAATCGGATTTAGAGTAAAGATAATGTTTGCGATGGAAATTTATGAAAATGCCAGAGAGGGAATTTCCCGATGATTTTCACTGAAACGACGCCGAAACACCTGGCGTCGATCGGAACTGTTGCTTTCTCTGCACGCCGTCTTCCACATCCGTCTGCTCCATTTCCCAATGATGAACTTTCCATAGAGTCTTTAGTTTATCAAACAAATTGTGTTTGCAAACGAGATTGCTGGATTTAGAGATTAAATTCGGCGGCGTTGCCGGCGTATAAAATGCTCACGGGCTAAAAGCCGTTACGGGAAAACATAAACACGCTGGTGTATAACGCTGGCATTCACGTTTTAAGCGACTGTCAAATATTTACATTGGGCGTCCCATATTTTAGGAGTTATAGGCGAAACGAAACAATAAAAACAAAAGTTTGTTCATTAAACTCGATACACACGGCCCGGAATAATTAACCATGCTGGTCGATTTCAGGATAATCGAATTTTCTTCGATTTTCAAGAACGTATCGTTATGACGAAAGTTTGAACTATCGATTCGGTAAGGCAAATTTTATTTTAGAGTGTGACGGGTCGTAGGTAAGGGGGGCAAATAAACCCTAGTTTCCTATAATGACATATGTCCGGAAACCCTTCCTCATAGAGATACAGGGTGTTAAAATTCTAGGAAAAAACTATTTCTTTTTTGTAATTTTAAAACCTCACTAGGTATTTTATTCGTATTTTTATACTGCTTTTAAGTAAGACGTTTTTTGATGGGCACTAGTGACATTCGTACTAGATTTGTCTGGAATATTTTTTAAGAAACAATAATGCCCCTCACTTTTGTATTTTTGTTCTTATATTTATATAGTTTTATTAAATATTGAGCTTGTAGAATAATGGTTTCAAGAAAACAGGATATTAAAGATTAATTTATTTTTTCAATTTCATTGTCGCTAAGGATTCATGAGTAGGGCAAAAGGGCAAAAGAAAACGATTAATAGATAGCAGAGCAGCAGCGGCTAGTGCCAAGCATTTCTTATTTTTCAATTTCCAATATTAAGGTAAGAATTTTAATTAATTAAATATTTAATTGATATTGATATGATAAACGTATAATAAAACATCATATTTACATAGGGTGTTATTTAAGAAGTGTCAAATATTTTTAAGGTGACAAGTTACTCTAAACTTATGGTCTAAAACGCTTCATTGTCGAGATACAGGGTGTCAAGGTTTCATTTTTAATTTTTTTTAAGGCTTCCTAAATAATGTCGATGAACGAAAATTTTTACCTGGGGCACTAGCTACTAGTCTTTTCTCATTATTAAAAGCTCATAATTTTTTTTAGGACCATGTATTATATTTTTGAAAAAAATAAAATAAATTTCTTAATCATTTTTACGTGAAAAATGTCTTAGAACTAGCTAAGAGCAACCGTTGTCCAAATATATTCAAATGAAGTAATCGATGCATGTGTTTTAAGAAAAAAAAATTTCTGATAAGGAAAATATATTTCAAGCCTTGGTAACATATACCTTTTTAAAAAAATATCACCTGCACATTGTCTATTACAGTCTTGAATTGTAGTGCTCGAATACTGCTTAAGCTCGTATTTATTTGACATTCAACAGCAACAAAGTTGCTAAGAACAAAGGAAAACAGGTTGTGATATAAAACCGTTCAACTAGGATTCCTTAAGGTTAAAGTTCTCTCCGAATCGTGAACACTCCATAAAACGCCATATAAAAGGCCGAATGTAAATCTCCTTAAGAAGAGCACAGAAGAACCGTTGCACTTTATATGTTAAATTTCACAGTTGAGCGCGAGTAACTTTATACAAGTATATCGTCGTATATCATGTGTTGCCAGAATGCACGCTCATCGGGCTCAAAATATTGGATTACTCTTGGTGGCGAGGAAGGCACGCCAGCCGCCCGCCGCCACCGACGCCGCCGTCGGTCGATCCGTGCGACCCCCCTCCCCCCAGCTCCCTGCCGTGTCGGACAAATCGATCCAGGACTTTTCCTTTCGCATGCACGTAATTCTTGAAAAAAAGGCATGGCGGGAGCCGCAAGATTTACTCATTGGGTTTGTTTCAAACGATCGAACTCCTTTAAGCCCAAATAGTTTGGTTAGTTAGGGAGATTCTACCATCACTTGAACGACATTAAAGTTCACTGTACAAAGCGACTTTTTTCTGCTTTGTTTTTTTTCAACGATAGTTTAGGGAAACAGTATAAAAAATATCGGATATACCAAACTTTTTACTACCAAAAATATTTTCGATTTTTAAGTATCTATTTTTTAATTTTAAACTAACATTCTAAAAACACATTTTCTAATTTTAGAATACCGTTTTAAAAATGTGGGGAAAATAATTATCGATTTACCAACTACCGTATTTATTTACTGAATTTTAAAATAGGGTTTTGAAACTATAAAAAAAAACTTTTGAACTAGTTAGTAATTGAAGTTTTGGCTAGTTTAGTTATTTTTTCCATATCCTTAAAACTTTATTTTAAAATTAAAACGCGCTATTTCTTTTCTTTTGCCAAGCATGAGAACAAAGAAGGCAGTAAATTATGTGCCTTTCATCGCAATATAAAAAATAACATATGTTTTGGGTACAGGTGATGCTAAACTAAAAATAAGAAAATTTACCCAACAATTAGTGAAAAAGATTTTTCAACGACATTTTAATATATTTTTTGTCAATCCTTAAAAGAAACTAACAAAAACTGAATTACTTAAATTATTATATATAAATAAATAATATGAATCCTATTTTAGTGCTCTAAATAGATGGATGGGACAAGGGGGTCCACAGAACTGGCCATCCAGGTTTCCGATCTTGTTCATTTTTCAATAAAATCATTTTTTAGTCTTTGAATACAATACAGTGTGTTCCATTTTTAATAATAAATATTAAACTTTAGGAAGGTATTTAATAAAATGTGTGTCCAATTTATGGGACAAATGTTTTCACCAGTTTGTATAATACTCAAGTAAAAATGTTATGTGCTAATTAACTTTAACCTATCAGCTAAGCAGTAAATTTAATTGTGAGCTGCTGAGATGCTACAGAATGTAAACAATTTTTGAAATATGATCTGTATTTTTAACTTTTTCAAAAAAACGGTCAATTTTAGGTATAGGGAATGTAGTTTACTTTTATTTAATCTATAGTAACCAAACATATAACAAAAATAAAAGCTGTTCCATAGGAAAAAATTTAACTACGCCATTCCCACCCGGTGTATTTCAAAAACATTTTTAAATTTGAAAGTTTCTTGTACGAAAACCGAAGCTACATTGTATGAGAAAATTGATTTTCTTCAAACTGTTAAAATTAAATTAAATTAAAATTAAAATTCATTAAATTTTCTCCCTAATTTAAATATTGTACTTATATTTCCAGTATTATCAAAAACATCCCCATCGATTTACCACTCGACCTGACATAAATAGAACAAATCATTCATTTCCCAAGCGGAAGTCAATATCAAGTGTCATGAAAAATTTTTGATATGGCATGATCGCCTTAACAGATTATTGATTACTTGACCTATAGTTGGAAAAATCAATGGCGTCGCCAACTTTCTAATCTTAGACACAAATTAACTGCGTTAACAATTCATTTCGCATTTTCCTTGTATACTGGAAATGCGAAGTCGGCTACTTGTTATTTCGAACGAGACCAGTAACGAGTCACAAATATTTCTCGTTTCCTTTGTCTTTATTGGTCTATCGTATTTTACTAAATGGCGATATTTTAGAAAATAGCGGTGGAGCAATTCAATACACATAAATCGCAGTAAGCGAGCGGGTGATCGCAGGATCGAAATATATCTAAAACTTAACAGGAGCAATTTTAAAAGTTTTGGCTACGTAAGCTAAGCGAAATAATGTAGTAGCACGGCATACTAAGAGAAAACCTATAAAACCAATAAAATTCCCATAAGGACGGTGTTTTGAATTCTAGTGGTTCAGAATGTTTTGGAAGTATCTAATTTCCTAGATGTGAATTAGTTGAATTTTTGGGAAATTTTATGCAGTGTAAGGTTTTTTAAAGACGACAAAAGAGCTACAGAAGTTTAGACGGAATGGAATTGAGAGAAGCGCCTGAACTTTTTAAATGTAATAATAATAATAATAATAATAATAATAATAATATTAAGTGAATCTAAACAACTTTTATTTTCAGGTTTTTATATAATAAAATAAATTAAATTTTAAACAAAACCGAAAACCTAACAGTGACATTTTTTCTGTACGGTCAGACTCGAATTTCACAATTCGTTGCTATTGGTTTTTGTTTAAAGAATTGTCGAACTTTTTCGATAAAGGACTCTCGCCATGTTTTACGTTTTAGACGTAATGGAAGCGAGAGAAGCGCCTGAACTTTTTAAATGTGATAATAATAATAATAATCTCACTAACAAATTTTCCCTACTCAAATGTACTGAAAAAATATATTCTGTTCGTATTGAGGTTTGAATATTGTACATGATGCCTCAAATAAAACGCATCGAGAAGTAAACTTAGCAGCCTACTTGATCTGTTTAGAATTGTTTCACTTTAACTCACTAATACGTAACGTAACTTTAAGTTTTATCAAAAAATATTTATTTATTTACCAAAATTGTTGTTGTCCCCTTCAAAGTAATCCCCCGCAGATATAACACACTCGTGCCAACGTTTTTTCCAATCCTCGAAGCACTTCTGATAAGCACATAGCTTTGAGTTTTTCCAGCGATTTTTTCGTTATCTCGTTAATCGTCCCTTTGATGGGTTTCTTGAGTTTTGCGAACAGAGCGCAGAGAGCCACGTCCGGTGAATATAATGCCTGAGGCATGATTGTGGTTTTGCTCTGGCCAAAAAGAAAGACACAAGCAACGACGAGTGAGTAGGTGCATAATCGCGATGCAAAATCCATGAATTGATTTCCAAAAATTCCGAACCTTTTCTTCAAATTGCTTCTCGCAAACGGCGCATAACTTCAATGTAAAACTCTTCATTGTCCGTACGACCTAGTGGTAAAAACTCTTGATGTACTATGCCACGATAATCAAAGAATACAAAACCTTGACATTTGATCGAACTTGACGTGCTTTTTTCGATCTTGGCGATTCTGGCTTCTTCCATTGGGACGACTGGAATTTCGTTTCGACGTCATAACCATATACCCATACTTTCTCACCGGTTATGACTTTCTTGAGCAAATCATGATCATCATTGATGTTGCTACACGATTCATGTCCAAAACTTGGCAAAAAATTGCATGGCGAGATGCCGATATCTAAAAGTGATTTTTCAACACCATTTGTTTCACTTCTTCAAGTTATTGAATTGCTGGGGCATCCAGAGCGAGGTTCGTCATCGGCATCTTCTCAGCCATCTTGGAACAGCTTGTACCACTTATAAACATTTTTTTGCTCAAAGTGGATTCACCATATGCCGTTGTCAAGTATTTTGCAGCACGGTATTCCATTTTTTACACAAAATTTTATGCAAATTATTAGTTCCATTTTTTTTAATAGCGGAAAATCGTCACACGGAACACGTCTAACGCTTCTGCCTCACAAAATTCAAGTAAACGTGCAAACTAACTGAAACTGCGAACATATATTAGGAACATGTGTACCAACATAACACAAAAAAAAATATCGAAGATCGAATGTACGTGACCCGCCCAATTACAAAAGCTACCTTACTTTTTAACACACCTCGTATATCGATTTATTCAAGCCAACATATTTTTAAAACGGTTTTTCCTACCGACTTCTAATACTTAAACTATACTACTATACTACTATACTATACTATAACTTAAAAATTGATTAAGGAATTAATTTTATTTATTTATATATCACCTTTTGATGCACAATGAAAATAGAAAAAAAATAGGAAATAATAGTAACAGGTAGATCAGGTTGAAAACATTAAAAGAGAATACAAACTACTTACATCATTTATTCAATAACAAAGAAATTCAAGACTACAGGAAAAATAGTATTTTCTGGCTAAAATTATTATAGAAAATGTGCAATTGTGCAAGAAAGTCACCCAAACAGTGTTTTGCTTTAAGGGTCTTACAAAAATTGATGAGCATTTGAAAGTGAGAAAAGGCATGCATGTAACGCCCCCTATAAGTAAGAGTTAAATTAAGAACAAACTTGTTATTAAAATACAAACAATTTGTATATTAAATATTATAATATTTTAAACATACAAGTGAATCTAAACAACTTTTATTTACAGGTTTTTATATTTTTCACAAGTTGTAAGTAAAGAGATATGGGACGACCATATCAAATGGACCACCCGAAAACTCTGCAAACTACAAAACGGCTCAAGGTTTGCGTGGGTGATCTAGACATATATATTGTGAAAAATACTTCTAAACAGTTTTTATATAATAAAATAAATTAAATTTTAAACAAAACCGAAAACCTAAAAGTTACGGTCAGACTGGAGTTTCAAACAATTCGTTGCTGTTGGTTTTTGTTTAAAGAATTGACGAACTTTTTCGATAAAGGAAGTTTTAGAAACAAACCCATTATCTCCTCGGCCTAAATCGGAGACTACTCAATACTACGAACTAATTTTGATCCCGCAGTTATCGAAAAAGCAAAACAAAGGCCACGTCATTTTGTTTCATATTTTCGAGACATTTGCTCGTATTGGAAAAGCGTTGACAACTTCATTGTCGAGAGACCATTGTTCCCGTTGTATACCGCGAAGAGCTTTGAATTCCGTAACTTTATTGTGCACACAACTCTTAAAAGGGCACTACAAAAGACATTGTTATTATCAAATACTCACTACACAAATTGAAATGCGTCGAAATAAAATGTACTATTTCATTTATTTTCGATGGAAATTAATGTTGACGGGGTATTTTTTTAAATTTTCTTTGGTTAATTAAGTACAGGGGCAGGTGTGAGTGTAATAATTGGGAGCATTGTACATGGCGGGTTAACCTCAGTTTTACAGAATCCTCTCTAATGGTCCCCAAAAAAAACTTAAAATTGGTCCCATTGTGTGGATTTAGTGTTCTAGGTGTGCATTGAATGTTATGAAGTGAGCCCGGTTGGTCCGGGGGGGAAGCGGGGGAAGCCGTTTTTTGCTATTGGTCAAAGACTTTTGAATAATGTGTTTTTATTGTTGTTTTCGTTCCCTTCGGAGGCTGATGGATCCGTCCAGCCCCTTTTAATTAAGGCACTATAATTGTAAGTGGCCGAGTGATCTTAGCAGTTGTGGCCAACAGAAGTAAAGGAGAGAGAGAGAGAGAGAGAACCTAAAACTTATTACTGGTATCAAAGTAGTAACACTAAAAAAATTTTGAACGACGTCAAAACGTACTGACAAATAGCCTGAAAAAAATGTAAAGTTAAAAAACTCGGATATTGACTTTATAACCGATTTGGTGGAGAAAAGGAAGACTACAATAATATAATTATTATCACTTCAGTAATAGAAAACTTTTATTTTATCGATTATTTACATTATTTACTTTTTAAAATTTTGTTATTATTTAGGAAAACACTAGATAAGTGGGTTAAAGATAGAAGCTATTAAAAATGAAATAAAATTATCTCGTAATGATAAATCTAGTAAAATGGTAAAACATTTATCAAGTAGTGGAGTGAGCTATTTGAAAAATTTTCTAAATATTCAACGTATTATTTAAACTAACCCAAATTCCTTGCAATGTCGTTCAGCGTTTTACAGTTTTGTCCTATTTTTAGTTTTATTTGTAGTTCGGTTTATACGGCACGGAATTGAATCATAACTATTTTATCGATAATTCCAAACTTCCAAGATATTTTATAAGCATATTAAATGTAGGGCACTTGAATTTATGTTGCATATATACACAAAAAAAATTAAGAATTTAAAATTCGGTGTAAAATATTTATTACATACCACAGTTATTACACACACACATTTAAATACATGAATTAAAAAAATATATGTCATTTTAAATTATAGTAATTTTCTATATAGTATTTTCTGCTCCCGTCTGTAAAATACGTAATTACCCACTAGCGTGCGGGAAGCATCACTTTACCACGTCAGTCTCGTATGAATCCCAGCCACTTCGGACCTTTCCGGGATTTTACCGCACGCATTTGGGAGCAATCGAATGTTTTCGGAGATATTTCCCACGCTTTGAATTTTGACGTTTGTCAATTCCGACGGTCATGTCAGTGAATGTATTCTTGCTGTTTTGCGAAAATGTAACCAAAAACAAACGGTCGTAGAAAAAGTATAGTATGCAACACGTCCGGTAAACTTTTTAACTCACTTGTTTATTAGAAACTCGCTCCGCTCGTGTCAAAAAAACTCGTGAGTCAAATGCCGTTTACCGCACTTGTTGCATAATATACTATTATACAACAAGTGTGGTGAACAGCGTTTAAGTCACGAGTTTATTTGGCAAGAAAGAAGCGAGTGTTCAATAAACGAGTGATTTAAAAAGTTTACCGAACATCTCCGAAAACATCCGATTGCTCTCAAATCCGGAAATGTCCGAAGGGATTGAGATCCGTGGGACAAGAAACACACGTGATAAAGTGACGCTTTCCACGAGCTAGATCGGTCTATAATTAGGCATTTTACAGAAGGGAGGAGTAGAAAAAGAAGATTTTCTAAAATCTTATTTAATTAATTTATTAGTGGTGAAATGATATAGGATTCTTCTCTGTACATGTTTTTTATCTTCTCATAAAAGTATATTCTCATAAAGTATAAAAGTATATATATATATATATATATATATATATATATATATATATATATATATATATATATATATATATATATATATATATATATATATATATATATATATATATATATATATATATATATATATATATATATATATATATATCAACGCAAACACTTCTTTTCAGGTGGAAAATACTTTTCTCTGGGATTCAACAACTGTAACAGATACAAAGTTGGTAAAATGGGTGCACTTTGGGTGCCAGTCTAAAACCGTATTGAAACTAAAAAGAATCCGATTATTCAGCAATATCCGCAAAAACTCGCAAATGTCCTTTCCCTTTCTTATAATTTTTTGGCAAGTTTTTGGGGGATTAAAAAAATGTTTACCATTTTGTTATCATTTTTTTTGTCTCGCGATTAAATTTGGCAATTCTACTTTTCGAATACACTTTTTATGATTTTCAAATCTTTTTTATTCAATTGTCACCCAAATTTGATTTCAATTTTGTGCAATGTTTAATTAAAAGAAAAAAAACGAGGAGGTCTTTCTCTGCAAGATAGAAACTCTCAAACAGACATACTATGCAGATATTAGATCAGAGTTTAAGTAAAAAAAAAACAAAAAGAAGAATAATACATAAAAGAAACAATGGCTAATTAGAATAGAGTCTATTCTTTTTCTTTTGTATTGTTTTGAACTTTGATAATTGTAACTTTATATTATAACAATAACATAATGATATTGTTTCGGAAAACTCAATTGCATGTATTTAAAAGACTAAATGTTTACTTTTTTTTATTTTCAATTTAATTTAACAAATTGAAATAAAAATGTCCATGAACTCTAAAAATTATAAAAAGGGGAGGGTATGTATCTAACAGTTCCCAGGATCCCAATAATAATTTAGATATGTAAAAAAGTTTCTACAATAAAAGAACCGGCACCCCACATATGCCACCATATTACACTCCCAAAATTCCTAGTTCTAAAATTATTTGTGTCGCGATTTCTTTAACTGTTTTTATTTGCGCGTAAATTTCGCGGGCGGTACCTATAAAAATGGTGTCGACAACGGGGTTTTACACTGGTTTTAAAAGAACCGACGACGCGTTTTTTTTTTATCGGCGGCAAACGAAATTTATTCCGAATGCTAAACACGACGCGCGAAATGTAACGAAATCACTTTTGTTTTTCCGATTGCCCATTAGAGTAATTTATTGTTCATTTTATCAAGAGAATTGCCGCAACGGCTCTCGGCCCTGACGACGGCTTAATAATTTATGGTGTGTATGCGCGTAGTTCCAAATCATTTTGTCTAGTGGCGGGGTTTTAGAAAGTGACAGAAATAGATCGTGATTTGTGCGGCCGAGGAAACCATAAACAACGAATTTTATTACCCTTAAGCATGCTTGTTAATTTTTTTTGTTGGTGCGAGTAACTTGGAATAAATTCCGTGAAAAGCAAGCCTTTTTTTTCCGAAATATGCTATGACACGTAAATTAGTATTAGCAATTGCGCTCTTTATAATGTAATTAAATTGAGGACAGGGCTGACCAAAACGAGGCATAGCATCGTTTACTATTTTTTACATGACAAGCAGGAGTCCCAATTTTAATTTTCATTCCTTGTCATTTAAAAGATATTCAATATACAACTCGGACAAAAATTGATTAACAGTTTTATTAGGTGCTGCACAAAATGTTGAAGAACAATTGAATTAAAATTTTGGAATTATTTAAAAAACTATAAAAGTATTCTCATTAGCTAACATTTACAAGTATTTTTTTAAATCGAAATAACGCGTAATTTAGATTATTATATTCTGGGCCACATTAAATATAAATAAAAGTAATGATTTGACCAACGAACCGAGTATCTGAGATTAAAATTAAGGTTTAATTCGTGCTTTTGGTATACCTCGTTAGTTTTTGGGTACATTTTCGCAAAACAACACGAATACATTCACATGACCGTCAGAATTGGCAAACGTCAAAATTTAAGGCGTGAAAAATATTTCCGAAAACATCCGTGGGAAAAAGTAACTGACGTGGTAAAGTGACGCTAACCGCACGCTAGATCGGTGTGTAATTAGGCATTTTACAGATGGGAGTAGAAAACATCTTTTTCATCACCATCTTCTCATTATATCTGTATATCTCGGAAATATTTTTTTTTATAAGCCTTACAAACTAAATTTTGAAGAAAAATTTTAATAAAATTTCGGAGTTATTTGAAAACCTATAAAAATAATTCTTATTCCTTAACAAAAAAAAATCCTGAAAACGGGTAATTCAGTATTTTTAAACGATTACAATATCTCCCTCCGATGGAAATAAAAGATTATAAAACTTAAAAAGGTGGTAATGTAGACAAATCGTTATATGATAATCAGGAACACCTGCTTTTTTAAAAATCCAACAACATTAAACTTTTGAAAATAGCCCTATTTCGGAGTATACTCAAAAACTTTTGAAAACTGAAATACATATTTGCAGCAAAATCACACATTTCACATTAACTTAAAACTATACTCTACTCGTTTGCCAAATCATTATATTTTGTTTATAATTTTGCGCATAAAAAGCTTTATTCACATGGCTAAAGTAATATTTTGGTTTTGGTGCATAAAATTTTAACCATCTGAAATTTTTAGTTTGTATTGTGTATTGTGTCATATTCTCGTTTTTACAGCATCCACCATGTTGAAAATATTTCAACGTTTTGAACTGTTTTCATTTGCATCACAAAACCTAAGGAGCTTAGAAAAAAAATTAAATACAAAAGTTGTGATCGTCACTCTTTTTATATGCAAGGTGGTAAAATAAAGCTACATTTTTTAAATAGAACTACACCCCACATTTTATTGCATTTTTCGGAAGTCCTTTCAAAGACAAATTCAACGATATATATATATATATATATATATATATATATATATATATATATATATATATATATATATATATATATATATATATATATATATATGTGGGTCTGGGATACACCCTTTCGAACTTTTTAGCGATCATCTTCAAAATTTAGGTTATGTTTGAACCATCATTCTGGTGCTGCTTATTAACATTTTAAACTTATTTCTATATATCATTTTTACAACAATAATTCTTTTTTTTAGGCAATGATCAATTTTAAAATATTTCCTTAAAATACGCGGTGTTGCCACGTTTCGCAAAATGGTACATTTCTCAATTTTCTTAAATGGGACACCCTGTATATTATTGGATTTTCGAAGAGCTATTTTAATAGCAATTTCAATTATATAACAGATTACGGGTCTCTAACTAACTTACCGCTTTGGCTTAATTGGCAATTATTTTCCAACAATTCATAAATTCTTTTACATCCGCAATTTAAAAATAAAGCTTCTTTTAATAATATAGCTTTTGTATATTTTTTTGTAAGGTTTAATAAGGTTTCGAGATAAGGTATAGGCCTCTCCTAAACAGGCCACCCTGTACAATAAAGCGTTCAACAAAAGTTTTTGAATTTTTTTCCTTATTGGACCACTTCCAAAAGCATTGCGATTTTCTTTTAAAACATTTCTGTCTGAAGACTGACGCCACTGACTCTTGATGATGAAAAAGAATTTAAAAATTCGAGCAATAAAATAATTTTTACACTTTCCGAAGTGCTTAAGAAAATATATCGCAAACAACATACCATCGATTTCTGTTAACAAAATCGCCGCAAAGTTTGCACACTATTTATTTAGCTCGCGCAGAAAAATAAAGAACGGGCGACGGGCTACACAACTTTGTTTAACATTTAAAGAGAACTGGGGAGACAATGAATCTAGTTAAACCGCTTCGTTTGCAAAAAGTTTTAAGGGTTGTTTATTCCCCGTGACCCGGAGGGTCCATTTTCACAGACGTCGGAGTTACCGACCGACGCCGAAGAGAAGGAAAAAAATGGCAATAGTAGGCTGTTTTCGGCTTCGGTGATTTCAACGTTTATTTCGACATCATAGGGAACGTATAAGGGATTACCGAAATTGAGTTTGCCGAATGTTAAATTGGAGGAAACTTTCGTAAATGTCCCCGTCACAAGTGAGAGGAAATGGACAATGAAGCCGTTTAGGCGATTGATTTTGTTTGTTCAAAACTTTTGCGTTCCACAATAAGTGCGACTTGTTTCTAAAAGGCATTTCAAATTTAAAATTAAATTAATTAAGGTACTGGAAGAAAGTGCTTTGGTTACTTAGTATCTTTTCCATCAGGTCGTTTACCGATGTGTCAATTTTTATCTTTTATTGTTATATGGGAACAAAAGGCATCAGAAACCAAAGAAAATTATGCAAATTAGAGGCTTTGGTTAGTTATATATATATAATATATATCATTGTTCACTTTAGATAAAATCTAATATACCATAAATATAAATAACGTCCAAGTTTTACCAAATTCAATTTGAATGAAATCGAATCAATGTAGTTACAACGATTACCACCTTTTGATTTTGATATTGATCTGTCATGATCATTATTAAGGACGATATATAATTTTTATTGGCATATTCTGCTCCTTTGTTAACTGTAAGAACAAAGTTTCCCAAAGTCTGTACCTTTCCTCAAATAAGAGCGTTATATCAATATTAAAAGACGTGACAAATGCCGAATGAAGATCTTCGGACCAATCCTCTCGTTCTGGTTGCTTTGATTAGCGTTTAAGATACATGCTAAGGAATAGGATGTCTTTGTGTACAGAATAATTTCTCTTTAGATGAAAACATAGGTTTTTATGTTTGCACACTTAATCAGCAGAAACATTTGTTCGAAAAATGATATTATGCCATGTACACACAAATTAAACAGTACACCGTGTGCCAAATAAAACGATCGACTATACGATCTGGAAACCCACATTAAATTTTGATATTTCTTTGTTGTTTTGATGTCAGATGAAATGAGCATTTTAAGGGGAACATTTATAATTAAACTTCAAGGACCGAATTAACTAACCCTTTTTAGTTAACTTCTTTTTTTATAGATGTATTTATTCAAATTTGTTACCATGGTTAGTTGGTCTATAAACTTTAATTATTTATTTTTGTTATTAGGTATTTTCAATCAAACTAGATAATTAATTATTAAATATTTCTTTAAATATGAATTCTGAAGTTAAAAGAAATAGCGACAAGTGAGCTGATGTGGGCAGCTTTAAATTCAACAAGAATTTATACGGGTGTTATTTTAAACCTCGAATATCTAAAACAGGACGTAAAATTTATTTATAAGATAAATTACATACTTACTTTATTTTTTGTTCTAGAATTGTTATCTGAATAAAAATATAGGGTGTCCATTTGAAAATCTTGAGATTTTGTTAATTGAATTCGCCAAAACCGCACCACCTATTTGGGGCGCCCTGTATAAGTTGAAGCGCATCTGTCAAACTAATTAAGTAGTGCATCATTTCCTTGGTCGGTGGTTAAATACCTGTGGATCACTAGCGTCACAAACAATTTTATATTGGTCAATCAAAATATGAAATAAAACACATACCCTCAATTTCTGCCTAAACCATCCAAATAGGAACTTCTTCATAAAGAACCAGAGATTCAAAAAATGTTTAAATATATAGTGGGTTCCAACAAAATTATAATATTTTAAATCTTCTGGCGAGTGCAAGAAATTTTTCTACGAAACTTTTTTTCTTATCTCCCGTGGGTTTCCAGATCGTATAGTGGATCATTTTAATTGGCACACGGTGTACAGTTTTGATATTTTCCGTTAACATTTTCAAAAGAACAAAAACATGAGAAGTTAAAAGAGATATTAAAACAGGAAGGCAATGCAG
The DNA here is from genome assembly GCF_029955315.1 of Cylas formicarius. Taxonomy (NCBI): domain Eukaryota; kingdom Metazoa; phylum Arthropoda; class Insecta; order Coleoptera; family Brentidae; genus Cylas; species Cylas formicarius. The sequence goes on along the minus strand of NW_026844347.1, from coordinate 28,727,640 downwards.
TCTTGCTATTTTAAATTAATTTTCTCAATCTAAGCTATCACAGCTATCATTAGATGGAGAAAATTAATATCTTCAAAATTGGTAAATGTTTTTCTAATGGAGTATTCATGTACAGCTTCGTAGACAAACAATAGAATTCTCTGTAAACTTGACATCTCTATTATCTTACGTCCAAGATCGGTCAATAGTATTGAAAGTTCAGATTATTTCATGTTAAATGTTTAGAACTCATAACTCACTGTTAATTGCAAACTGGTATTAGTAATTTTTAGAGAACCGCGTCGTTTTGCCGATGTACCAAACACCATAATGACCTAGCGGTTACTAAAATAATGCCGATTGTTATAAACAGGCCTATATTGCTGGCCGCACATTTTCTATTAACCAATTTCGGTTGATAATACGAGTTTCCCCGGCATTGCCGTAACGAGTGCAGTGTCCGTGGAACCGTAATAATTTGTGCGTTCGGCCATTTAGCGGAACGTCCCTTGGGCGAAACCCCTGCCAAAAATAACAATTACCTTTTATTATGAGTTCGTGCAATGTAGATTGGCCTAATTATCGTACGGTTCTATTAAACTTCTATCGTTGAACTAATTGTGCTATCAAACTAGTTACAAAAAAGACAAGGTTATTCTTTAGTTCAACGTCAAGTCATTTTTTTTACGAAAGCAGTTACTAAAAAAATATTTGCTGACAAAGAGGTAAACAAAACTAATTGTAGATATTCCGATAGAAATGCTTTAAGCTCCATTAAAAATATAAAAATTTAATACGGGCGCAAGTAAGAAATGAAAATTTAAAAAAAAATTGAAAATAAAAATAGGTGAGCAACATATCATTAACTTTTTGTAATATAAAACACCTATCTGGATATGGAACATGGTTTTATATTGCTCGACTAATAATTGGTGCCAGCTTACAATTATTCCTTGCGTAAGAGCATTTAAAGAAAATATTTGAAGGAAATGAAGGAAACAGAGAAGAAAAAGGAAACAAAACAAATTCATTTAAACGTGATGATTTATCATGAAACATACATCCAATTATCAATTAACTCCATAAACAAAGTTTCTAAATATAAATAATATATATAATACATAATAATAATTGTTCTAATCCCGTTAAACTGATCAAGAATTATTCACAGATAAGCGAAATTTTGAATTTCAAGATATTATATCCGACACTTCTAAGGAGGACATAAACATATTAAAAAGCTATTTATAGAAAAATTTCAACCTTAAGATGTAGATTAAAAAAAATTAGTTGGAATTTCGAGATAGGGGTGATTATTTTTTCAAGAAACTTCCAGCGACTATTTATATGTTCTGGATTTCTCCTGCGATTTCTGATGAATCGAACTTGTTGACCTTTCACCAATTATCCTGTTAGTTCCTTCAGAGGTTAACTAAAACTGGTTTGTATTCTACTCTATAAATACTTAGAGTCATGTGGGGCAAGTGTGCGCAGCGGGTAAGTGTGCGCAGGCTTATTATTTATAAAACCGTTGACAGTACAGTAGGGGAATCAACTGCCTTCAGTAGTCACTACGACGTTGGACAAAAGACTAGAGTCTTGTCTGGCAAAGTTACGTAGTTTTAGTAATATTGGTAATTAAAAATTTTGGTTATTATTCTTACGATTTTTTCCAATTTAGAATTCAAATACTTTTATATTTATGTAGCGGTAATTAGTATTAATTATGTCCAATTGTGCTCGTTTATATATCTAATTTTATCAGCTCTACATCAACACTTGGTAGAATGACGCAAAAATGTGTAATTTTAAACTAAATCTGTAAAGGCGATTAGGGTTAAGTGTACGCATACGGTTGTGGTGTAAGAGTACGCATATTTTAATGCGTACTTTTACCCCGATAGTGAGTTCTTTGTGTATTGACACTCGTTGTTATTTGTTTCAGGTTATACTTATATATTTCTTTAAAAAAAAAACTACAATGCCTCGAAATTACAAGCGGAAGGCTCCACACAGGTCCGTTGTTACCCGTGATCAATTTGATGCTGCTAAGCGATTGATTGCCGAAGGTTTAAGTAAAAGAAAAGCAGCTGAACAGGTTGGAATGAAAGAGAGTACTCTCAGGAAGCGATTAAAATCTGATTTAAGTGCTCTAAAATTAGGAAGATTTACTTCAACTTTCACAAGTGAGCAAGAAAATGAAATATATAATTATTTAAAAAGATGTGATGATCTCTATTATAGTCTTAATATGACAACTCTAAGAACATTGATCTACGAGTATGCTGAAATAAATCATATTCCTCATCGGTTTAATCAAAAGTCGAAAATGGCTGGACGTTATTGGTTTTATGGATGTTTAAAAAGGCAGCCTGACTTGAATTTACGGCAACCCACGTCAACTAGCATAGTTAGAGCAAATAAAACTGAAAATTCTAAAAAAAAACAAAGAAGAATACTACTGCGAAAGATAAGGCTGTTAAAGTTAAGGCTAGTCAAGAAAATATTAATGATTTTAAGGAAAATGATGATTATTGTGCATTGTGTGGTGAAAAATACGTTGATCCACCTACAGAGGATTGGATTAAATGTAGCTTATGTCATAGCTGGTGGCATGAACAGTGCACTCATTATGAAACTGGTGCTTTCATATGTGATATATGTTCTAATAATTAAGATTTTATCATATTCGTTAAAAACGATCTCATTTAAATTTATCTCTATTCAAAACTGTTAACTACTCTAAGCCTTACTCTCGATAAAAATCAAGTTAAAGAGTATTTGTCAAAAATTATATATTTAATATATAAATATAAAAAATGAAGTAAAAAATGATAAGTATTGATAAAAAATAATATTTATAACATTAAATATGGTGTAACTATATGTAACAAGTTATGGTTTAAATTAATTATTTATAAATTATTTCTTTAATTACAATTAAGTAAATTGAATTTCATGTTACGTAATTGTTAAATCCATAAATCCTTTAAATAAATACTTTTATTTCAATTTATTTTGTACAATTATTACAATTTTATGACCATAGAAAAAAAAATGCGCACTCTTGCCCCACATGACTCTACTATATATGCTATATATACTGTTTGAGGTGGGCGGATCTAGAAGAGGGACATGAATATTATCACGGATGTCTAACTTTCATATTGGTAGGTAAAGGTAACGGTAAAGACCTAAGTTGCGGTTAACATTGTTTGGTTGTTTAGACGTTTTTATGGAATCTCGAATTTTTCTTTGGTAGAAGAACTGATACCATGCAAAAATTTTAGTTGAGTTTAATGAGATTTGATATCCGGTTTCATGACTGTGTTCGGCAAGTGATGAGTTAATTTGTCGTAGTTTTAAGGCTTTTACATATTTTTTTACATATTTTACATATTTTTTTACGTGTCTCTCCAATGTATTCTTCACCGCATATGCATGAAATGCTGTACACTCCTATGTCTAAAAATGAAATTTTCTCTTTTATGGATCGAAGATATTGAGAAATTTTAGATCAAGTGATAAATCTGCTTTTAACATTATATTTCTATAGAACTTTTGATGTGTGACAGTGTGTAATATTATGAATGTAAGGAAGCACCACATAGGCAAATGTGGGGTTAATTTTTTATTCATTTTCTTTGCGATGTTGTGAAGATGTGTATTTTGTAATGGAACGTCTAATATCACTAATGTGTGAATTATTTGAGCAAAGAGCGGATGTTTTAATTCTGGGTTCAGTGATTCGGGTTGAGATAGTTTTAAGGTTTTTTAAACAACAGAGATGGTAATCCCATGTTCATTTCAAAAAGCAAATGTTGCGTTAGTAATTTATGGAAAACCGACACGAGATCAATAAATTTAAGCTATTTGTTAAGATAAATGTTATCATGTTTGATATTTAAAATGTATATCACTTTCTGTTTACTGTACAGTTTATCACTGTAATGTTTGAACTAGTAGGGAGAGATACGCACAGTTAAGCAACCCCAAGAATCACAAATGGATCACTGCTTTATTTTTAGGCATTCAAATTTGTTTAATATTTTAACATTTTCAATTTTTTTTTAAATTCCGATAAATAAATCATCAATTTAATAATGAGTCAATTCCCAATTACCGTTTATTGTTCTAATTAGAATGGGACTAATTCACAGACAAGCGAAATTGTTATGAACTTCAACATATTAAAGCAAATCGCGCGAGAGCGTAAAGTATAATACCCGTGAAAACTTTCCAAACGTGACAATTAAACTGGGAAAATTGCAAACGCAAACATTCTCAAACTGTATCGGAACTACCCTTCGGGGACCAATAAAATGACGACAATAAAGTATTTTTGACGTCTCCACATAAGTTCTTAATTTACGGTCTCAATAAATCGACCGACATCCGTTATTTGAAACGACTGAAGTTTATTACGAAGTTGCTTTAAGACAGGTCCCGGGTTACGGGGACGTTTAATAATGGCTTCAATCGTTTTACGATCTAGGTAGGTACGTTGTAGAAATGAACAAAATGAAACCTCGCTTTTTTTCAGAGTATTATATCTTTGTTTAACGGATAAGATTTCATAACCAATAGGTAGTTCGCGCGGGGAGAAATATTTATTAAATACGTTTTATAAAACTGGGTGTCATATTAATGATCAGAGTTTTTATATGGTACTTTTTATGCAAGAGGAGCTCTTGCATATTTTAAAAAATAAATGAAAAAGCAAAGTCTTTTGGGTTTGACAATGGGTCCGCTAATATTCTTGGTGAATCTATCTTTTCTAAGTGGGACATTCAAATCGTGTTTAACAAGAAATAGAGTTGTGCATGTTTTGTAGAAGGGCAGTCGCCAGTTACCGGAGAACTATCGTCCGGTAACGATTTCAGTACGCTTTCTTTGAGAGATTAATATAGATAAATATAATATTTTTATAGATAACCAACACTTCAACTGCTGCTTATTGGGAAGCACTGCACGCTTTGAGTATTAGACGATCAGTAGTTTTTTAGAAGATCGTTCTCAATTTGTATCCCTTAAGTTTTATAACGGAAAGAGAATGGAAAGTGTAAGTAAATTCAGCTAGTCAACGCATAGAGATGGGTGTCCCTCAAGGTTCAGTTTTAGGCCCTGTACTCTTCATATTATAGGTAAACTGTATATTGAAAATTTTACCTCACACGTTTTTTGTGACCTATGCAGATGATCTTCCCTTGATGACATCGTTTGCAAAAATTAATCTATATTTCAACGCAAGCACAACTTCAACTATAAAGTTTCATAATTATCACAAACAAAGTGATAAATTTAATATTTGTGTAACTAATGATACAATCGCAAGTGGGGATAATCTGAGGTTCCTAGGATGAACGTTTAAACTGGAAGTCTCATTGTGATACTGTTCAACTCTAAATAGTGTAAACTATCTTTTTATAAAACTTGGTGAGAATTTACCTACGCAACAGTTGCTTAATTTTTACCATGCGAAGGTGGAGTCCCGATTACGTTATGGGATCAATTTGTGGGGAGCATCTGTAAATGCTGATGAAGTATTTTTGGCTCAAAAAAGTATATTAAGGAGTATTGCGCACATTTTCAAGTTTACACCTTGTAGGGGTTTATTTGCCCAATACAAAATGCTTACACTGGCGAGTTTATTAATTTTTGAACTGTCATTCTATGTCTTTAACACTTTATTGACGTATATTCTAAGCATACAGGGCAGAGTGGTAAGCTGCATGTTCCCTACTCTAGTCTGTCGACCACTTCGAGGTCACCTAACTATGTGGGTGTTTGTATTTTTAACAATCTGCCGCTGGAATTGAGAGACAAATGTTTAAAACCTTGCCCATTTAAAAAAGAATTAAAAATAATTTTGTTATCCAAAATATTTTATAGCCCAGACGAACTTAGTAGTAACTGATGGGCATTTTTTTTATTTGCGATCGTTTTTTTCGTTTCAAAATTCGTATACAGCTCCAATAAACTTTTTGCCATTCCTTGTGGAATTTTGGAACTTGCAGGCATGACATTGGTCACGTTTCTGATATCAAAGTATGCTTTGCCATGATGGGACATGCAGGAGCGATCTCAGATAAAAAAATTCCATAAAAAAACTTTTCATAATCTTGCAAATTCGGGGTAAACAAATTTAATTAACGATTTTTTTTTAATCTGACAGCACTGCATTTTTTGTAACCCCTGAAACTCCAAAAACTTTTTATAAATAAAAATAAAATAAATAAAAAAAATTGTCAGTTTCTGAAAAGAATACAAACAAAAGGTCAGGTCGTTTTGAAGCCTATTTGCGTAGCAGCAAAACGTAGGTACAATGAAAGCAGAGAACCAGAGACTAATTATACTTCATTGGGATGCAAATTTACATCCACCAGGTAAAACTCTCCCTGGATAGCATTTGCAACTCGGCGCGGTTCGGATATGTAATACGCAGTGTTGCCAACATTAAATATTTATAAGCCCAATACGGCGCGTCAACAATTATAATTTAAATAATGTAGTTGGACGACACGAATGAAAAATAAATATGCGAGCGCAGCAAAACAGCGGAACATCTGTTTCTTTTCTTTGCGAATATTTGGTTTGAGCCTGCGGCTGCGTGTGTTCGAATTTTAGAAGATTGTTTTTAAAATACATAAAAAATGGCGATGTTATGGATTGCCGCTAAAATAAGAAGAATTATTAACAACATATTTGAACGTTTGAAAAGCATTTTTCAACTGCCGATAACCGGAGCGAAATAAATTCGCCACAATCGGCGAGACATTAAAACGTTTATGGGAAAAGTTATGACATCAGACGGCGAGAATATAGAACTTTAATAGGGTTTGAGGTTTCCTTTGTCTTTTATTGGAAGCTGTTATTTTAAGAAAATTGCAAAATTGCTATTATATAGCAATTTTGCTATTATATAGCAATTTTGTAGATAGACGAGGTGGAGAATATATTACAACGCCAAAATAACAAACGCAAATTTAAAATTTAATGCTCCGGTTATAATAAGATATTCAATATTGCAGTGGGTGATGAATTTTAGATCAGAAATTTTAGGATTAAACGGATAGACCGCAATCTTGAATAAAAAGGAATATATGATCATAGAGCAGCATTTAAGTAAAACGCGAATATAAAAGAAAAAATTATGAAAAAAAAATTACTTCTAACCTTTGTGTCGTTTGATGTGTTTTCCATAGTCCAGCAATATTCAGGATGGCCACGTTTTCAATGGGACTTTATAGGAAACCTTTAAACTAGTAAACATATAGGGCCGCTTAGTTGGGATATTTTGACGCGTAATGCACCGATGCTTTCAAAATTATTTTTTTAAATTTTAATATTTACTTCTTAACATATTAAGTTCCAATTTTTACAAAAGTAGGGTTAAAGATGAGTTTTTCTCGGAATTCTCTCGTGTTTTTTCTAAAGTGACCACTACTCATTACCAACTACTATTAACAGTATTTCAACTGGCACATCCTCCGCTGATCTTAGAAATGGTACTGATATCTATTGTTACGCGTTTTCGAGAAAAAAACAATTGATAGACTGAATTTTTATTAAAATGCAGCAAAAACTACTTGCTGTTTGAGACTCTTTCGATTACAACGCATATGCAGCGGCGGCATTTTATGGTGATATATAATTTTGTATGTTAATATAAATATAATATAAATATTTGACTATTTAACTAAAACGTTATTTTTAATGAAAATTTTAAAAATAAGGAGAACAATTGTATTCAAACAATACATATTCAAATACAATATAAAACCTAAAATAGCAAATACCACTCAAATTCTGACATTTTTGTAAAACGTTTTCATCTAAATTTAAATTATACATTATACAAGACTTGATAGGTTTTGAGATATTTTTATTTTTCTTTTTTTCTCAAAAGCGTAAACCTTAATGTCTTAAAAGTAGTCGGCAACGTTATATCATAGGAAACTTTTAAATAAAATTTGTTAAGTTTTTTTCTTTTTAATAAGGTATTGCCATAACTTATGTAATTAACCTAGGTACACCCAAGGTATATAAATTTTAAATGCATGTTAAGAGGCTAGAACTGGTAAAAATAGAAAGAGAAAACTTTGGAAAAAGTAATCATATATATTATCAAATCAAAATATATTTTTTAAATATTATTTAATGTTTATAAAGCCTAGCTGCTTTTTTACAATTTTTCATTTATTTACATTAGTTCATTTCAATAGGGAAACAGTAAAGAACTTAAAATTTTGGAAAGTTTTTTTTTAAATTCCAATTGATATACCATTTCTTATTAGAAGAATTTTTTTCTAATTGAATTTTCATATGATTTTATTCTTAGTTTGGGTTCCTATAGTTAGTTATTAATAGAATGATAATGATAGTGATGATAATGAAGCATATATTGTTGTCCAAAAAAAAAATTCTACAGGACAAAATATTATTGACAAAACTTACAAAAAAATTGACAAATTGCCTCTATATAAATGATGTTACTACAAATAAGGTTCAACAAGTTAAAAGAGACAAACAAACAACTATCCCAAAATAAAAGAAAACTTCTTTCATATCTAAAAAAATAACTACAAAAAAAACAAGAAAATCATGTGTTACTAATTACAAGTCACCTAAGATACACCTGAGAAAACGTTTAACGTTGTCAGGGAAATTAAAATTAAATTGCAATTGACAATTAATTAAGATTGTTGAAAATATGATCGCCACGTTGCCACGCTTATATAAAAACGCCCTTTTTATGAGTTCGAAGCACATAAAAATAGCACAAACAAAAATGTTAAGAAAGCATTTCGCGCAATATCGTCCAGCGTATTTCAAAATAAGTGAACGTTAACAGACGGAAGATATCTTGAAGCCAATTTCGAAGGTACAAAAGCGGTTGTCAATTATTGCAAACAAGAAAATCATGAATTATTAATTACAAGTCACCTAAGATCCACCACCTAAGAAAATGTTTTACGTTGTCAGGGAAATTAAAAATAAAATTGCAATAACCATTAACCAAGATTGCTGAAAATTTGATTGATACGTTGCCACGCTCATGTAAAAACGCCCATTTTATGAGTTCGAAATTAACACGTATCTAATATATAGCACACACAAAAATGTTAAGTGAGCATTTCGCGCAATATCGTCCAGCGTATTTCAAAATAAGTGCACGTTAACAGACGGAAGATATCTTGAATTCGCCCGATCCGTTTGAACCCAATTTCGAAGGTACATAAACGGTTTATTTCAATTATTGCCCATCATTAACCGGAAAACTACATCTCGAATGGCCCTGTGACGATTCTCTGCATGTGTGACACGTTTCCAGCGCAACTCTCCGGGCATGCAAAAAAAAGAGAAAAATCACATCGAAAACGTGATTCGGCTCATGAAAACCGGTGGTGCACTACGATTTTGTTGACTACGGCATACAGAGCACGATCCTCTTTATAGATGGAATAACATTTTAAGTACAATTTCCAATCCAGATAAATCGGCACATGTCTGGCGCCATTTTTCGTTTTTTTTTTTTTTTTGGAGAGATATGTGAGCGGCGTTACCATACCAAAATACCGAATTCATGTCTAATCTTTGAACCTTCTATTTAACGGTCTTATTTCTCTGCCCCACATACAAAATTATTATTTGAAAGATCGTTTTTCTACAGTCTCTGCAAGTGGTATAATGCTGTTTCCAATGTTGTTATGAACATTAACAAAGAAGAAAACCAAGTCCATTTGTTGAAACAATAATCAGTCTACGTCCAACATCGGAGATGGAAGGACCTCTGAAGAAGCTCGCCACTCGTGCCAGCGAAACGTTAGGAAGTAATTCCAATCGACGACGGCCTTTAAACCCGAATGAAGATAATAGCTTAATAATCTTGTTAATAAAAAATAATTTTTTTTAATCAGATAATCAATATACACTTCAGTATACTTTGCTTTAGAATGAGTAAGTTGGAACCAAAGGACTTATTTAATAATTTTCCAATGGTTTGGCGCAGTTCCCTTATGCTATTCTCTTTTTGGCGTATTAATCGGTTTATTACTTATTATTAAGATAACTGTGGATCTTTTTCTTAAGTTGCCGTCTGAAGGTTCGCTACAATTTTCGCCTATCGCTTTCTGTCCCGCGCTATTCAAAGCAAATATTAAAAATGAATTATTTTCAATAAATTATTAACTAATTTGATCTTTGTATGTCATATATCATAGTTTCATAACTAATGCACGATTTGAGAGTTCCTACGTACATTTTATTATTATATATTATAAAATTTTAATTTTTAGTGTCCAATTACACCAAAAAAAAGTTTGATAGGCAGCATTTGCAAACTGCACATTGGATTTAAAATGTATGCACTTCATAGGCCAAATTATTAGCCATATTTTGCATACATTTAAGTAAAACTACCAAGAGTAATTCAGTTGTTACACAGGGGGTATATTTTACAAAAACGCATTTGTAACAGAGTGCATCGTAGGCTACATGCCTGGAATGAAACTAATGGTGGCCATTTTTAACATTTTCCTTAGTGTTGTGAAATAAATTTATTACCTATAAAAATAACTCAAGAGACCAAAAAGTTATATTTTTGGTGGCCTATTGCAGGGAACTAAAAAAAATTGCATAAAATTCAGTAAAGCATATTTCTTTGTATTTTAAACTGAGGTGGCTTTTACTTTATGAAAATCCATTTATCAAAATACATTTGATAAAGACACGGAGTTGTCGAAACAATGGTCATGTAAAAATATATAATTTCGTGACAATCGGACCTTTTAGTTCTTATTCATTTTAATTTAAATCTATTCAAAAGTAATTTGCCAATTTCAATAGAATCGGGCTTAAAATATTTACTATATTGTAAGAATCAATTTAAAAAAAATGTATACAAAGAAACTAAGCATTTCTGGACCTAAACTTCCATTCTAAATTCAATTTCATTTAAAACGTGTTTGTATCGCCCATTTTTTAAATGTTCGAATATATAATACAATAAACGAGTTGCTAATAACACGGCAAGCAATTGTATTTAGAGAATTCAGGAGAAAAAAAACCTACGCCACTCGCATACTCGTTCAGTTGCAGTTTTTCTTTACATTTCACTGTAGGTGGCACATAAAAAGCAAAAAGACGGTTTAAAATACGAAAAATATAGGAAAATCGGATCAAATTTATGCCCAAGTAAATCACAGCTCCGATACTCGCATTGCACCGACTAAACAAACGAGTTTTGTTTTTTGGTCGGTGTAATGCCGGTTTACCGTACCATATATACCAAGATAAATGGTATCGTGAACTGAGACCATAAATCAACAACGGGTTTTTGGATTTGGCCAAAGTCTGGGGCAAATCTCCTGAATATTTTAACTCGAAAGCGAACTATTCGATATCAACTATACAAATTATATTTGTATAATAGATTTATTATCTACTGATTCGAGTCACTATTAATTTTTAATTAATTTTTTCCTTTTCCAAATACATCTTAGGTAAACACGAGCTAAACAAACAAAAACGACGCTTCTGAACATCTGAGACTTTAAAAAAATGCTTCATTAGTTTCTGGAAATTTTATGTAAATAAAAGGGAATTTAAATATGGCGAACCAGTTTTTTTCTGTTAAATCAGTCCACCTACGATCACCCTGCACAATAGGTTTTCAAAAGTGCACAATCAGTTTTCAACAGCCGGTGACTAAAGAAACAAATTATTTTTGTATTATTCAATATTTAGACTAGTCTATTTCCATACTTAAAGAAGTATTATTATCATTATTATCTGTAATGAAGCTAGCGATGATATTTGAAAAACCTCCCAGTCAGCTCCATATTATTAGCTATCGTATTTAAACTAACTAAAACTAATTTTAAGTTTGTTTTATTGTTATAGTAATATCGGTTATTAGGAATTAATTAAGACTGAATTAATAAAATAAAAAAATTGGAATACACTTGCAACCTTCTCGTTTTACACAAGGTTGAAAATAAAATAAAATATTTAAAAATATAATATGAGCACACACATCAATAAATGTATTTTTACCAATGTGATTTAATTAAATTAGAATTTTCTAACCACTTTTTTTGTAATCTTTGCCATCACAACTTCCAGCCAAAGCAATAAAATAATAAATAATTGATAACCGAAATGCATGAATGTAAAAATATTGAGGAAGTAATACTCGATGTTTTCTCTTATTTTATTTGTGCACTCTTCTTTCAACATTTTCAATAGAATTTTAATAATAGACAGCCGCGTAATACGAAACAAAAAAAATGTTAGGGTAAGATATTATTGCTGTCCATAATGCACAAAAAATATGTTATAGCTCAATTACTTACTTTGTCAAAAAATCGCTCTTCCAAACACTGGAGAATTTAGTTTCCGAAATGCCAATTTCGCGACCGATATTGAATTCCTCGAACATCATGACGTATAACGATTTAAGGGATGAACAACAAGAGCACGTATCAAACCGCAACGTTAATACAAACGAATCCGTAAAAGAAAAATCGCAGACGGCCTGGCATCGGCCGTTTGATTTTTTTCAAGGTCAATTTTATTCGCAAGTTGGAAGGGGAAGAGTACATAGTTTCAAAGAAAAAAAAACTAACTGCCGTACCATAGATGCCACAGATATATTTTCCTTCTCTCTTTTTTAGGGATGCGCCTTTTTTAGGCTTAAATATAATTCCTGTTGTTTCTCATTTCACTAAAAATTTTAAATCGAATTGTTGCAAGTGGACATCGTTTAATTACTCAAATCGCAAAGGAAATTTGTGTCAATTAGGGGGATTTATATACACTAGGATTTTCGCTATAGTTTATATAGGCGTCTAGAACATTGTCAAAGTCAAAAGGGGGTGTAATAGTCTGATCCGACAGGAGGTTGATTGAGATATTGAGTTAATCAACCGACACACAATCAATATTGCGGCCAGAATTAATTGTCCTTAAAAAGTTTCTAAAGTCTAGAAAAATTAGTGCTAAAATTTTAAAAGGTTTTTAAAACAGGTTATCAGAAATTATGCACTGTTTGGCTACATATATCTGCACAAATTAATGAATGATCGTTTTTTTCCACTATCGCTGCTTTTTTGCGGAAACTTCTTGAATTTTATAATTTTTAGTAAACCAAATATTTTGAGAATTTTTTCCTGTTTTGCTAAAGTCTAAGTTATGAAAGTAAAACAATGCCTCATCTTGTTGTAGATTGTATATATCTTTTCAATTTTGAATATATTTTATTTTGTATATTTTGGACTTGAAAAAAATTTTTTTAGTAGATGAATGAATGGACTCAAAAGGTCAGAGTCAGTCAAAATTACTTGTCATTTCCGAAAAACAGGTTTCAATCTGTTGGAAGCTGGTTAAAATGGAAATCAATAATTCGAGAGTTATTAATGTTGTAAAATAAAATAAAAATAGTCTTTTGTCATTTTAAATGACTGCGGCATATATTAACATAATCGGTCAAAAAATATTTTACATATTGTAAAAAGGTCTTTTCCTAAGCATTTCCAGACCTACGTATATATGAACCCTTTATCTTTTTTTATGACGAATCATAAACTAAGCCTGCAAACCTATGAAAACAATCCACAATTTTTGTTTCAAGTGTTCATCAGTATTTGCATGCCAGCAAGTAAAAAATTTAAATAATAAACAATGATGCATAGGTGTCAAAACGGGTACATCCAAAAATGTTATAATATGGATACTTTTGTGACAACACTTTTAATTTGTAGAAATTTTGTTAAATCACGTGACTTAAAACAGAAACGTGCTTGGCATTAATAAATTAGGCATTGCTTGAAGGAAACCTTTTTACCTTTTTGCGTGGCCACAACGGCGAAACAAACTGTACTCAAAACAATTCGTTTTGGAACTGTCGGGCAAAGCGGGAAACAGACATTGCACTTGTTCATGTTTGTTCTCCGTATAAAATTTATTGCTTATTTTGTGTACGATAAATCTTTTATTTTCACCTTCTTAACGGCGAAACTAAATCTTTGAGAATGATCTGATCTACTAAATGCCACTTGGTAATTCGTTTTCAAGTCGTGTATCTATCGAAAAACAATTTATTTGGAAATTTGGTATTTATAAAAATCAAATTTGACTTACAATCCGGTAAGACAGAGTCAAATAACAGCCTTGTTTTGGTTTCATTCTGAAACTAATTAGGATACATTCCACCATGCGCAATATAAATTTCGCATGTGCGAAACCTGACAGAATTTAATAGTCAAGCATTTGTTTAAAGAGACACTAAAGAAACATTTCAATTTTATATGTTGCCGTATGTTTCCCAGAATGCACATTTAAAACAAAATGTACAGTTTAGTATTGCTTGCCTTATAAAGACCGATTCAAGTTGAGTATCCTATTAGAAGTTCTGGAGAACTAAATTTTTTTTGTTTTTGTTCATGTTTAGTATAAAGCGCCATCTCCCTTTTTGAAATATTTACGCACCTGCAGCGTTGCTAATTCAACTCGAAACAACCGGCAACATCGGAAATTCAAGTAAATTTTCTGCCTTTGTACAATGATATTAGGCTTTTAGAAAGCGGCGTTTTATACAAAGAAAATTACAAATTTTTTTCTAAGTAAGGGAGTGAGATAGGCATAAGGAAACGTTAACAAAAGTTAGTCAGAATGTTGTGCAAAACCAGAAATCATCGAATTCAATTCAATTCATATTTACTCATCATACGGATTTATATAAGTGAGTTTTAATTATTATCTGTGAATTTTTGATTTTTTCGGAATCTGTACAGGGTGACGCAAGATGTAGCTCGCCTCCTACTTTTAGCGAAAAAGTAAAGAAGAAGTGCCTTGACCAAAACCAGACTCCAAGCATCTATCGAGTACCGTGTGATGGTACCAAACGTTTTCTAAGTCTACTGCTCTAAGAAAAAAAACGGAAAGGCGAAACATTGAGATTTGGTACGGTAGTGCATGTTTCATCGAAGTAACATAATACATAAAACGGTAAGACTCAGGCACCCGTATTGTTCACAGGGAACCTCATTGGAGAAGCGTAAATTTAAAAGCAAATACGCACAATAATGTCTTCAGCAACCCAAGCGTGGAAATATCCGCAATTTTCCGGAGCTTTGTACCAACACACCACGAGAAAAGAATTTTTACAAGTCTTGTGTCAAAAATATTTTATCACGGAATATTACCATTTCTGCCGCGGTTTCTAGACGTGTTGGAACAATTTTGCTGACTGCTTAAAGTAGTATATAATCGTAGTAGTCTTCGGAGTTAATTTAGTTTAAAATTGTTAACACATATTAAGCAAAATAAAGATAATTCAATTTCGAAATTTTTTGAGTTTGGCCTATCAGAAGTACCTGGAGACCAAAGAGAATGGAAAAAGATATCTATTTAAAAATTAGGTTGCGGCCATAGGAGATCTCTATTTTTTAAATATTTGGGACTTGTAACGTTGACATATCTACTTGAACCAGATACTTAATTTTTTAAAAGGAATACTGTAAATATTATTACATTTTTGGATTTGGATAGGTACACGTAAATTACGTGAATTTTAAATAAATTTTCTTGAATTTTATTGCACCCATAAAATGAACGATTCTTTGTTGATCCAAAAGTATTACAACATATCGTACCTATATTGAACTGTTTTAAAGTTAAAAGTAAAAACACAGAATAATGCAATCTTTCGTACTAATTAGATATATTATATATTAATCCAATGTTTTTTGTATTTTTGATATGGCGAATTCAACAACAACAACGATTTATTAAATATATTTTATGTTCACCCTCAAGTGCAATTAGATGACAACAAGAACATGAAGTAAATTTTCAATGAGCTCTATATATTGCTACATTTCTGCAATTAGTAATACTTCTCTTAACTTAACTCCACGGCTTCTCGCCATTTTCTCCTTGGTCTACCAAGCTTCCCTCTCCCCGGTGGTTTTTTCCATGCCACTTCCTTCTCTATTATTTTCCATCCTGGTGAGGTGCCCTAACCATTGCAGTTTCCTTGCTTGAACAAATTTTTCGATTGGTTTATTCATCTTTCTCTCCCAGCCATGCTCTGTATTCTTCCCGCCAAAGATTCGTCTTAATAATTTCCATTCCTGTATACTTTTTCTGTTTCTTCAGTGGTAGGCTCAATGGTTATATTATCTTCTTGTTCCATTAACATGTCCCCCAATGACAGCGCCTCTATGTCGATATATAGGTTCTCCTCAAAAAATTCTTTCCAGATTTCTAGTAAAATTTCTTCGTCGTCGATTACTTCTGATACAGGGTGGCAAGTTTTGGAATCCTTTGGAAAATTTCTAATTTCCTTATTAACGTATTTTGTTTCCATATAATTTATTTGGTTATTCATGTGCGCTTTCTTCTTTTCCTTTAAAATTGTTTCTTCTTTGGTTGCTATACTCTATTTTGTTTTGCTCAGACGTATTCGGTAACATTTTCATTCTCACCTTTTGACTCATCGCACTCTCTGTTCCACCACGTCTTCTTCTGAAACATTCTTTTTTCGGGTATATTTCTTTTCGTAGTCCCCATTATAGTTTCTTTTATGAGATTCCATCTTTCTTTAATTATACTGCCTTGTGTTTCATGCTTGTTGTTCTACGTCGGTCCTATAATTTTTTGTAACTCGTCTATATTTTGTTTTACGTTATACCTTATACTCTGTGTTTTTGTTACTATTGGTTTTAGAATTGTCATCCGTATTCGTACCAGAAAATCATATAAATAACTATGAACAATATTGTACTCAAATACAGGTGAATCGTACGAATTTGGAAGACAAATAAAATGCATAATTATAAGTTAATTGCACTATAATTTCTTCAAGCGAACAACGCCTCTCAGATGCTGATAAATATGAAGAAATTAAAAAAAAGAAAAGTTCAACAGAAAAAAACATACTTTTGGATACAGAACCAATACTTTTGATACATTAAAAGTTTTACGATTTTTCACAGAATCTAAATATGTAATTATACGCATTTAAAAAAAATTAAGTTGGTTTGTGGTTCGACTCGATTTGGCCCAATAGAGATCAGGCTCCTATTGCCGCAGTCTCCACATATTTCTAATAGGCCATCGAGTTTAGTATGATGGGGGATCATTTCCAGAAACGCATGAAATAATTTATATTGCCGACGGCAAATTTTTCAAGGCTCTTGACAAATTACACGGAACGTATGCGGTGGCATAACAAACGAAAAACGGGGTGTCGTTTTATTATACCGCGAGGTATCTGAATTTTCATAAACATCGTTCTCATCGCTCACACGCTACCCGTTAACAAACCAAGATTGCCGTAGCCACACCACCGGCACCGACTTTCCGCTGTAATATCTTTTGTTGTCCCACGGAGCTGCGCCCCCAAACTCATCAACTTTACGATGCGTCGTCGTCGTCGTCGTATATGTAAAACGAAGTAAGGGAGGAACATTTTTCCTCGGACACTTTTATGTGCGTGTCGTCGTCATTTTGGGGTCGACCCCGTTTTTCTATCTGGTCCCGCCATAAACGGACGCCGCGACGTAACGACAATAGGCCATGGGGGCGTTGGTATCGCCACGTGCTTTGAAGGAATTGGTTGTTTCCTTGCAATGACTCCCGCTCGTGTATTCATTGATGTCGTTTGTTTATTTAATACAATACCCCACATGTAAAACTCAATTACAGACTAAGGTACAAATTGAATCACAACTTAAAAATAATAAAATGAAATTTAATTCAGCGTACAATAAATTAAACTGATATTTATTCCTGCAGGATTCCTCTCGGCAAGACTGGTATACAGGGTAGCTCACTATACTATATCAATAACAGTTTAGTTTATTGAAAAATTATAAATGCAAAAGTTTTTATTGGTTTGCTGCATGATAGACAGATTTTCTTTTTTTTACGGAACACCCTGTAATTCATTTTTTGATTTCTGAGAAAATTTCATTATCAGTTCCTTCGGGTTTCTCTATACTGAATTTCAATAATTTAATAATAATTATTAATTTAAAAATTTTGTAATCGTTTGTCATGTAAATGGAAACACCAGAATCGTGCTTTCGAAATTGGCATTAAAAATTGATTTGTCGCTACAGGGTGTCTAAAATATATCATCCAAATACATCATTTTGACTAGACGTGCCTGTGTATCTCTGCAAAATAATTTTATTTTAAATTTTATATTAAAAAATTTTTATAATGTAAACTAACTATAAAGATTGTTTTCTCAATGTTTATGTAAATTAGTTCAAAAACTCTAGAATTCTCTATTGGAACTACTAACATTTATTTACGTTTATTACATTTATTACGGGTAGTCAATTAAATTATTACAAATTTTACAAGTGATGCCTTATACAATATATTTCAAGTATTTTTCGACTCCAGCGAACAATAAACAATAAAAAGATACGACACCGCAGTTATGAAAGAGTCATAGTGCTGCTAGTGTCTAAGCTACAGAACGAATTAAAAAATTCTTCTTCCTTCTGTAAAATACCTAATTATACATCGATCTAGTGTGCGAATAGCGTCACTTTACTAAGTGACATTTTCGGGACCAATCGGATATTTTCGGAGATTTTACCGCACGGCTTGAATTTTGACGTTTGTAAATTCTGACAGTCATTGCATTCGTGTTGTTTTGCAAAAATGTACCCAAAAACTAACGGTAATAGAAAAAGTATATATCTGCAACACGTGTGGTAAACTTTTTAAGTCAACTCACAGCACTTGTTGCATAATATACTATTCGGGTAACCTCTTGTGTATAATTTGTCCTATACCCAGCATTAAGAAAGAACCACATTGACGTTCAGTCAGAAAATTTTTGGAAAACATATCAATCTGACTTGGGAACAAAACAAAAGGCGACGTCCCGCAAACTTAAAGCATGCGTGATAAAGAACCAACCCTTAAAACAACTTTTAATGGTACATAGATACATTTTTTCTTCCTAGATCCCCGTTTTCATAAAACCAAGTCGCAATCTTGGACTCCAGAAAAGAATATAAACAGTTTATAATCATTGCCGAATATATTTTGTTATTTTATGGAATACAATAATGCAGAAAACAAATTGTTACAGAACAATTACGAAACAAACACCGAAAATAACAAATCGAAAACTGCAACCGTTGAGATATATTAAGACTACAACATTCAGATATTGAACATCGGTTTTAAATTTAATCTTAATTACTAGATAAGGTTAATATATAATGCTTATATATAAAACTATAAAACAATACTGCGGAATATTTCATAAAGTAATCTTCCAACTAAACAACTAAAACGGAAGTTTTAAATGCTTTAAGTTCATAATACGTGGATTTTTTTTTTAATTCAATTATTTAGTATTGTTTTACCGATGAGTTTTGTTTAAAAAACTAAAGCTGACGTTCATAAATTAAGCTGCCAATAACAGAAAGGCAATAAAACTAAGCAGCAACTATTACAAAACTATATCGCAATTTGATTAAAGCAACTAATTAGTTCACGTCTCCACTAAAATTCATAGGACAAGATGTTCAACATTAATACAAGCGATGTTCGTTTAAATCGCGATATAAAAGAACGTTCAACAAGTACAGCCGCATATTAAAATTCTCTCGCGTAGTGGTTACAATATTCAGTTGATGACTTGCTTTATTTATCCATGGTGTTTTCGAGGGGCTGCTATTTTTCAAAGCCATTGTCTGGATAATGTTGCCGTCGACGATTATGCAAAGCGCGCTTTGATTTCCTAAAGTGACGAATTGCTGTATTTATTGATGGATCAGAAAACGATGGCTTATGGATTAGATTAGGAGCGCGGAACGATCCTAAGAGGGTGACGACGTATTTTCGTGTGGAAATGGTGTCCCAATATTTCATCCAATAATAATCATTGTAACCACGCGAGGGAATTCATACTATTTACAAAACTTCTGGATTCTTCTTTCGTCGGTTGTTTATAATTCAAACCTGCGTGTGTGACGTTTCAGGCGAAACGTGAGTAAGTTTGATTTATAAACAACCGACCAAGAGGATTCCAAAAGATTTGTAACTAGTATTACATATATAATTTTCTATGGCAAAATCAAGGCATACGATATAAAAGATAATCGACTTCTTACTCGAGACTTGTCATTTACATTTTTACGTTTTACTAGTATTACTTATCAACAATCATCAACTTGGCAATGGTATTGATAATAATTTTAACCTCGTTCATGTTTGAACGTAATAAATCTAAGTTAGCGACTTTTGTTCGAATGATATGTCACAATTTTTGGAAAATATAGAGCTGTCTTATATGCAACTACTCGGCGTCCGGAATTATAAGACAATAGTATTCTAGGAGAGACAAACCAGTTAAACAGAAATAAGAGTCACTCGCAGTGTCGGCGCTAGAGGTCGCCCGCCAACCGAGAATGTAAATCAGAGAAAATACGAGAGCCAATATTGCAATATATACCTACTTAATTTAGGTTGTGATAATTTTTCCCTTTTCATCGATATATCACAACCGCTACGTATTGTTTTACTTACTTTTACTCAAATTTAAAAAAAATGCCAAACTAAATGCATATACAGCCGCAAACAAACAAACAAATGTTTATCTCATATCATGATAACACCCATTTTTGCTAGGCGGTGGATGATATATGGTAATAATTTGATGTTTATTTTTTCAAAGAAACTTCCACAGGCAACTGTAATACTATTGACGGATCTTCTGGAGTCTTGCTTAGTCGTTTGTTGATAAATCGCACTTGCTGGGGTTTCGCCAATCATTCTGTTGGCTTCTTCGCAGCTTCTTCAGTTATTCAAGCCGTGCAGTAAACTGTCCGAAAACTTTCGATTGCTTCCAAACCCGTGAGGTAATGTCCCGAAAATGTTCGAAGTCGCTCTGATCCATGGGAAACGAAACTGATGCGGTAAAATGAAACTTTTTGCACGTTAGATCAGTGTATAATTAGGTATTTTACGGGATCGAGTAGAACATGGTATTAAAGTAGCCTGTGGATGTTTCTAAAAAACAAATAATCAAATTAATGCCATCTACCATCTACCATTTAACTGAGGAAGCTCTGAGGAAGCCAACAGGATAATTGGGTTGTTTGACTTTTAATCTGTTAGTGCTATATTTTTTTGTGACAGTAGGAGAAGTATAGTAATGAATACTTGAAAAACTTTTTTAAACTACACAAGCTCGTGATTTAAATGTCATTTTACTATCTTGTTAAATTTTATACTATTTCATTTATTTTAATTTTTAATAGAAAATCTTAAATACGGCACTATATTTATTTTGCATAATATATATTTTAGGCTGCCTATGATGGGTAAATTTTAATATTATTTTCAAGATGTTTTAACACCTACAAACATTATCATCTGGATATTTGGAACTATGGATCGATTTCTGATGTCCATATAATAAAAGTACTATTTATTATGAATTATATGAACATGTTTTTACAAAATGACATTTTCTGCTTCACTTTAACTTACTCTATTTTTAGACATTATTAGTGCGGATCACTGAAAACCGAATTATTCGACCTGGTAACAATTTCTTCCGGAACGATACCGACCGGAATTCATTTTCCATATCGTCCGGATTTTTTTCAACATTTTACGGTTTTTTTACGATAGTTCTCCTTTCCATCTTTCGTCGCAGTCACGATCATTCGCGAAAAATATAAAAACCGCAAAAAAGGCACATCCACCCGCGGATAATTTGACGAGCCCTTCACGATCCTTTAAGGGGCGCACGTGTGAGC
This sequence comes from Cylas formicarius, assembly GCF_029955315.1. Taxonomy (NCBI): domain Eukaryota; kingdom Metazoa; phylum Arthropoda; class Insecta; order Coleoptera; family Brentidae; genus Cylas; species Cylas formicarius. The sequence continues at coordinate 28,705,858 of NW_026844347.1, read as the reverse complement.
GTGTGGTATCGGTCCACTCAGACGTCGCTGGTGCCAAACTACAATGTCCTTTTCACCAATAAGGAGAACCTCTTTGCGAGGTTTTGAATGCTCACAAGTCCTCCGTATTTCCGGTTATTTGGCTCTAGTTGTTGGGGACGAGCTAGTCCCGCAGATTCGATTCCCCTGGGAACGAGACGACCGACACGACGGCGTTAATTTAAAGGGAACTTCCCACCCCCGCCAGGCTCCCCTTATAAACGTTCACCCTTTCGATGTTCCGTAACCGCTCATCTTCGTCTGTTTGCCGAACGTGTAAAAGCGACCGTGTAGTCTTTGATTCTACCGATATCTAACTAATTAACAATGCAACGTCGCGATATTATGATGCAAAGGTAAAGGATTTTTCCTTATAATTGCAATTGCGGAGAGGTCGTCTGACTGTCTTGTATTACCCTTCACATTCTCCGCTATCAAATTGCGGTATGTGTGTGATATTGTCAACGACTGACAACCATTGTACTGTTATTTAGAAATAAAGTTACGTTACGTGGTTCCACAAACTGCTACAGATATAATAATTTTAACTTGAAAGAAAAACCCTTTACACAAATTCACTCACTGCCAATGTGGGCCTGTTAGGAGAGCTAATTCAACTATGAGAAAATAGATGACGCGAATGGACAAAATAAGCATCCAGGTAAAGTGGCAGCTTAACATATGAGGTCCTGAAAAATCCAGCGACCTGTTTATTTCCCACTTAACGGACAATTTGAGAGAATTTAAATTGTGATATTGCTAGAAAAAATTGGATCACAAACGGAATAAATTTCACCATAAAACCCGTTAAAGAGCATATAAAAACAAACTGCCTAAACTCATAAAATAAACCAAAAATGATTTTTTTAAAATGCAATTAAGAGAGATAGAAGTAATAATGCTGGTTTGTGGAAAAGTACAAAGACGGAATTCTCGATAAAGTAAATACAAAGCAAGAATGGCACGGTAAAAAGAGAAAATAAGGATATTGCTAATGTACCCAGCAGTATCGGTCAAGAATTAGCCAATGAAATAAACCTTTGCAAAGAATGCCTGCCCAACTCTATATACCTTCAGGATACCGATGAGCGAAATCAGACGTACAGTATTAAATCTAAAATCCAAAAAATCTCATGGACTCATGGGCATATGAGCGCAAACACTCAAAAAGATAGCAGATTCTATTGTGAAACCTATAAATCATATTGTAAATAACTGTATTAATTAATGAATATTCCCAAATTTTTAAAAAATGCTATAGTTCAAGCACTGTATAAGTCTGGCGACAAAACAAATCCTATAGGCCTGAGCAAAATTTTTTGAAAAAATATTAAAAAACAGGACAAAAAAAATCTATAAATCATTACAGAGAAATCTTAAATTACTTTGTATTTATTTAGAAATGAATAAAGCATGTCATATGTCATCCAGGATGGTGTCTTCCTTGTGAAAGAAAGGTTGAATATGGAGTTCTAAAAGGAACTGCATTAGGTTCAATTCTCTTTGTTTTGTACATTAGTGATATCTTTCATATAAACTCAGATGGGATATTTTCAGTTTTGCAGATTACACCGCGATTTTCTATACTGATTCATCATGGGCTGTGCTCAAAAACAACGTCGAAAATGATTTAAAATTGTTGTACAATTACTTTTCCTATAAAGAGCTAACTTTAAACTTTCCAAAAACTGTTTTGTTCCCATTCTCATGTGATTCATGCACCTCGCCAAATTTCACAAAAGTTCAAATCGAGACTAAGCTGAAAGAGTTTATCGATATAGTTTCCCCCGATTATGTTATGAAATTAAAATTATGAAATGAAATGAAATTATGAAATATAACACTGATAAACTTATTTAAAAATTGAAATCCCTTCTCCCAATATTCAAGAATGCCAGTAAATTTTGTGATATAAAACACCTAAGAATGTTGTATAGTGCATTGATTGAACCACATCTCACACACGGTCTCTCGGGTGGGGTGGTTTGACTAATAACTACTACAGAAAAATTTAAATTGCGCAAAAATTATATACAAATAAACCGCTGATTTATCCTATAGAGGAACTCTATCGAATGGCAAGGATCTTAGATGTTAGACAATTATTTTTTGGAAAAATTACGAAATTAGAAACGCAGGAACAGCTTACCTCTATTCGAGCACGATTATTCGACACGACGATCTCAAAGGCAAAAACTGTGAGTAACAAGGCGATAAAAGACTACAGGTTAGAGATGCTTTTCGTACTTAGTAACAAAAATTATTGCCGTGGTACCTAAACTGATTCAAAATTATAGACCCTAGAATGAATGTAAAAAGAAAATAAAAGAATGGGTTATTCAGCAGCCGAGACTTTATATCCACCAACGAGTAGATTTGTGTATAAATACACGGGATGTCAGATCTATCTAAGGTTATGAGCATTCTATTTGTTAGTTAGTTGTTATTGTTATTTAATGTTGTTTTGAATGAGCCATTTGTAAATATTAAATAAACTATTATTATTATTATTATTATTATTATTGTCATTATCATTATTATTGTCATTATTATTATTAACAGTCATTATGAAGAATTTTGTTACCCTTTTTGAAATCTTTGTTGTAGAAATAATTCTATTGATTCTCTATTAAGGGATTTTTGTGGCAAGTACATTTTTAAAATAAATATTCATTTTTATACCAACAGTTGTTAATTTTGTTGAAAATTACAATGCAAACAATTCTAGCCAAAATATCGAGCAAGAAACGCGAAATTTCGCAATTTTTCTTAAGCTCCCTCTTCCGGCACTGAATTATCCATTTAATGGAAACAGTATACGTCGTTTTGAAAGTGAAAAGGCGGCATAATGCAAATAAAACTACGAATTCTTTTCAACGTTGTCGACTAAGTGCCTCAGATAAAAGGATAAGGAAAGTAAAATGCACATTAGCGACGAAAGTGGCTACTCTTGCCAACTGTATTCAATGAGGGGGAAAGCGTTTTTGACATTAAAACTTTGCGATGTTTTAGTTTGCATTTTGAATCTTCCCATATCAAATTCAAGATATTTGTAATTTATAAGAGTTTTATGTTTATACTTTCCTTTTGTTGATTTATTCATAAAAAAATTTTTACTTAAATTTGTTACTTAAAAGAAAGCAACATAAGTTAGAATTCGATATGCACAAAAAAACGCTAACGCAGACAAGTTTATGACATTGATTCTATTGATTGTACAAAATTAGTTACTAAACACAGACACAGCTATTCTTCAGAAAGAATCATCAACCATCGAGAAAGTTGTACTGATTCCTTCGATGATCGATTTACTAGATAACTAGAAAGAATATTTAAGAACATGGACTTTAAAGTAGCATAAAATATAACTTAAAAAAGTTTCTAGAAACATTTGTGACAACAACTCTTTCTACTTCACAATCCTCAGTCGGCGAGATCATATCAACAATGTTGTATTAGTTGTGCTACTACTCAATAGTTGGAAAACAATCCAATTATGTATTGCTGACTTTTTGACAATAATCAAACTTTAAAATCTGAAAACGTGCGTGATGTCATCCCCTTACTTTTTTTTCCTAAAATTGTTTATGTGATGGGCGACGCATGCGTATTTCATCATTGACCATGCCGGGAATTGCTGCTACTGTCGACGGTCGATTAGCAATATCCGAAATGATTTTAATCTAGATCCGACCCTGAAATATTTTTTTGGGTTCGATCCAGATTGAAAACCCTTTTTCACCTGAAAACGGCGATCGAGGCAAGACATACGTAATAGTGCGCTTGATAAAGAGAACAAGGATATGTAACCTTATTTAAAATTTAAAAAAATATAAATAAGAACTAAAAGTTCAGATTTTCACGAAATTATATATTTTAACATGACAATTGTTTCGACAACACCGTGTCTTTATCAAATGTAATATTTACAAACTACCTGCTACTATATATACCGAAAAATTACCATAAAACCTTAATTAATGTTGTTGCGAGAATTTAAGTTCAATAAAGGAGAGGTATTTAAAATTAGTTGATCGTTAAGCAATACATTTGAATGTCTCATTTTGTTAATCTCCATGGCTTCCAATAAATTTAATTTTCTACTTTTTGTCGCTGTGTAAAATATCAAAATTGTCGTCAAAAATATGCTTTTCGGTGTTTAAGTGTGTAGCACAATTGGAATCTAGACTATTGTTCTTAAACGCTTTTTTATGTTCGTTAATGCGTTTCCTGAAGGATCTACCTGTTTGTCCAATATAAATTTACTTAAATAAATTAACAAAATGAGATATTCAAATGTATTGCTTAACGATCAATTAGATTTAAATACCTCTCATTTATTAAACTTAAATTCTCACAACAACGTTAATTAATGTTTTATTGTCATTTTTCGGTATATATAGTATCAGGTAGTTTGTAAATATTACATTTGATAAAGACGCGGTGTTGCCGAAACAATTGTCATGTGAAAATATATAATTTCGTGAAAATCTGAACTTTTAGTTCCTCTTTATTTTGTTAAATGGATTTTCATCAAGTTGAAGCCACCTCAGTTCAGTTATTTAAAATTCGCAGCTGCAAATTCGGGGAATTTTAAATAAATCAAACTATGGTTAATACTAATGACCAGTAAAACTTTTTTCATGAAATGGATTGAAAATGGATTTAATCCTCAATCGCCAAACGAAGACTGATAATAAACAACGATCAAAAACAGATCCTTTTGTCCAGTATTTATTCTTGTTTCCACTTAAAAAAAGTAAATTCAGATATATATTTAAAAGATTAATTGATAATTTAATCCTTCGTATTCAGTTGGCAAACCACCCCGCTGAATATCCGCGCTATGATTTGGTGTCAAGTGCACACTTGATGCGCATTTCATTTCCCAACTCTGCACTGATGCTATCAAAGCCGCGAGGAATATTATACGCTGAATACTAATAGGTTCTGTAATTGCTGTTCTTTGGGAATTATTTTAAACTTAATCTTATTAAAAAAAAATCTTATGGTCGTAGATTATAGGCGTCCAGCTCAGAAACAACGAAAATTTTAGATTTTACAATTTTAGGTATCGCGCCACAAATATGGCCATTTTTTATGTTAAATACGAACAATAAAATATTACGGAAGTATTGCTATTATAAAAACAGACTTTCTGCATATTTACAAAATGTGTTATTGCAATAGTAATACGTACGTGATTTATCTATTGTCGTTTTTAATATAAAAATCATTATTTTTCTGCAATATTAGTAGCGCGATATCTCCGTAATGATTAACGTTTGCGTAATGAACTACCTTTTATTTTAAACAAGGAATCACCTCATTAAGTTTTTCGCATTTGTTTTGAAACACCTTGTATATACTTTATACTCAAATATAATAATAATTAATTATACAAACAAATAAGAACTTGATGTGATAACAATTCGATTTATAAAACAGAAACCCGTATTTCTTAAATTAAATTTTAATTTAATTTAATAAATAAAATTTAATTAAATAAATTTCAATTTCTTAGTTACTCCATGAGATCATATTATAATGTTGGCCAATACTCAAACAACAAATAATTTTTTTTGTCTAATTTATTTTGCATAACTTTAAAAAATTAGTTTTGTTTTCTGGTTGGGATTATCTGTATTATTTTAATTTTTTTCATCATTTTGTAAATTTGTTCTCAGATTTCTGCATTCTCGCATTTCTGTTTCAAGCTTGAATTATGGTGGGTTTTGTTTGATTTTCTTGTAAATATGCGTAAATATTGTAGGCGGATTAACAACACGGGTTTGTAACGCGATACACGACAAAAATATCGCATCCTCCTAAAGGTTGCGGTTGTCGCAAATTGCTCTGAAAGTTGTTATTTGCTGTCGCCGCACGAAATAACTTTCTAAAAAGATAATTTTCCAAACTTTGTTTCATCCCCGTATGTGGCACTCCCGAAAGAAAATCGATGTATTTATCATTTTTATAAGCGCCTGCATGAAATATGTATAGGGTTAGCTGCCCAGTTGGATAGGCATGTTTCAACAAATTCGTTAAGTCACAGGATTTTTAAAGGAGGTTCGTGTTTTAATAATTAGCGTTATAAATTGTTACATATAAACAATATTACGTCTCAGAGTTTATTGAAATTTATTTTCAACTAAAATCTATTTATTTACCTTTTATTATTATTTTCTAAAACTTTTCGAATAATTTCAGCTATAATTCACTACTTTGCAAAAAACAATTTTCATTAATGATGTGAAATTTTCAGTTAATTTTGATAGGTATCCCCCATGTAACTAAAATGGGAAAATTCCAGCGCGGAATACATAGTCAATTAACCAATTAACTTATCAGCAGGTAGTTGAGTACCTACTGTGCATTCAGTTTTGTGGCCCTAGAGTATCATGAAACCTTCTGCCTCTGCTCTATCGATGTATAATAAAGTTTTTGATTTTCTAAGTAAGACACTGTATGTCATTTCATTCTCTGCTCCGTTATTACTATCTATCCTATCTCTAGAAGTTTCCGTTTTCGCTATTTGGTTTTTGTATGTTTATCAACACCAGTTAAAGTTAGATCCTTGGACCAAACAACACAACTCTACATTCGGTATTTAGCATCCCGTTTAACTATCCTTTTATAGTTTTTTGCAAATTTTAAGCAGACGACACTTTTAATTTTTTTTCCCTATTTTATCTACATGGTGAAAGTCTGATACATTTACAAGCTTGTGAGATATTATTTAATTTTTTCTACTCCCGTCTGTAGAATGTCAATTACACACCGATCTAGCGTACGGGAAGCGTCACTTTACCGCACCCGTTTCGTTTCCAACGGATCTGAGCCACTTCGGACATTTTCAAGATATTACCGCACGGGTTTGGGAACAATCGTGTGTTTTCGGAGATATTTCTCACACCTTGAGTTTTGACTTCTGTCAATTTTGACGGTCATGTCAGTGACTCCGCCCCGCTCGTGTCAAATAAACTCGTGAGTCAAATGGCGTTTACTGCATTTGTTGCACCATATACCATTAACAATTTGACATTTTTTGAGCGATAATTTGATATTTTCAATTTTCAAAAGCTTTTTCTCTTTGAACCTAAACCTCTAATCTAGTTTTATTATACTCAACCAAAACGAAGAATATGCATTTGTGTATAAATGGTTTTGAATTCACAAAAAAAAGGTAAAAGCGGCATTGTTGGAATGCTAACCAAAAGTGACAAAATCAAGATTTTATTTTTTAAATTTTATGTGTCCAATTTATCCACGCTAAATGTCATTTTGAACAAGAAATGAATCTTAAAAACGGATAAAAATGGGGTTTTATGTTTTCAATACATAAACTCCGACAGTCATTTTCTGGTCCAGAAGTTAAGCATTTTCTTCGCTTCTTCTGCCATCGCCGTAATCGTCGGCTGAAATGATTTTAAAACGAACAGGGAAAATGGCGGGCAAACTGTTACCGCGCTTGACGTAGACTTTGCTCCTAATGGACTTTACGATTGCCACATAATATAGAGAAAGCGACGATTAAAATGCAAATGGCCCCCCCGCGATAGTGCTTCACTGGACATCGTTCCGCTTTCAACAAAAAAGCGGACGATGGAAACGGCCAATCTAATTAAAGCAACGATCCCAACCCTTCGCAAATTTGTTATTTCGACCGGCCGGCTTTTGATAAAAAAAGGTAATCTGTCCCAGGTAGAAATCTCGGAACGTAATTAGTGACGCGATAAATATTGGACCCCGGGTGTAACTCCTATATATATCCCGTTTTCATGAAAAGGGAACATTTCCGAGCACGTTTAATTTTTATTCGCGTCATATTTCAGAGGACGCGTAAAGCCGCAAAACCCTAGTCGTTGTCGTTGGGGGTCGAAACGCATGGGGTATGTCCTTTTAAACGGCACCCTTGAGCGCAGTCGGCATAAACTTTAGCGTTAATGAATTTTTAGAAACGAAAAATCCTGTAGGGGGACAGCGTGTCATATAACTTTATTGTAGTATTTATTCTATTATCGATCGAGACCTCAAATTCTATTTTCCTCTAAATTTGAGATGGTGAATGGTGAACGTGAATTCCGTCCCGTTTCGCTGAATTTTGGTGTCGATCATAGGGGTAGATAAACATTCAGAATAACCGTAAAGCACTTTTACGTGAAAACGATGAAATTGTTTGCTGGCGCCGAAAATACTTGAGAAGTATAAAGAAGTACCGAAAAGAGCAGAAGAAAATCTTTTGTCTTGATTAGAGGTAGATTAATGAAATTTATATCTGTTTCAATAATAAGTACGGATAACGCAAGCATGTTAATCTTGCAGAAAACAACTGGCTGACTACCAAAAACATTGCATTTGAAGATAATTTTATAAAAAAAAAACTATTACATATAGCATATATAAACATCTCTTTATGAAATACGCAGAGAACTTAATTTACTGATTGATTAAGCCATTGAGGAAGTGAAACCAGAGAGGAGGGTTACTCAGATAACGAAGAATTTTTCTAACTGCTACTGTAATACTATTTACAAATCTGGTGGACTCATCCTGCGTAGGTTTTTGATAAATCGAACTTGCCCCAGGTATTATTTCAAAAGAGGAAATCGTTTCAAATGTCAAATGTCAAATTCGATTTGAAACCCCAAAAATTCTTCAATCATCCAAACCTTGTAAAACTAAAATTCCAAAGCCCGAAACCATTGCTCTAAAATCTCTAAAATCTAAAGGATAAGGATAAATGAAATGCTACAGTGGAAATGAACACAAGTGAATATCAGGAAAAAATTCAAGATATTCTTACAGGCGGATCCTATCGTCAAAAAAAGATATTACGTCATCTATACAACCTTAAATCTGTTATTAAGGCTTCTTTTCGATCAGAATTCGTAAAAAAGGCTGTCACCTTTCCTGAGTCTAAAATTCCTGGTGTAGGATTACCCCTTCGACCTATTATCAGCAGCGTTCCATGGCAAAATACACTTCATAATAACCTTACAACAGCAATGAGTCCCAAAGCAACCCTACACTCGCCACTGTTAACTTTCCTTATCGTATATCTTAAGAAATATGACATTAAAAACCAGACTTACCACTTATTCTAAAATTTCTCGACATCTTCGGTTCCTCAAAGAAAAAATTCAGTTTGAGATACTAGAAGTTTACAGCATTCCATGCATATGTGACAAAAACACACACATTGGAGAGATCGGACGAAAAATATCACCCAAGCTCAAAGAACCTTAAGACTATGACAAATAAACTGATCAGCAGTTGCCGAATACAATCCGGAAACCGGACATAAAATTTTATTCCATATAACTAAAATTCTTGCATATAACCAACGAAAAATCCGAGAATCTATAGAAATCTATAAGCAACCAAACAATATTTACCGCGACTCGGGTCTTTATCTTTCATCCGAGAAAATGTTCATGCCCCTCCTTTAGCTCCGCCCATGATTTTATTACTCTACGCCTTCCTGAATCAAACTATAGATCCGAATATTTCAGGAAACGAGACGTTGGAATATATCATTTAGTCTAAGATTTAAATACTTATGATTATGGATGTAAGACGCACAGCACATTTTACCATGTTTTTATCACCATGAAATTGGTATATTTCTTTAAGGAATCCCATAATTCTACTTATACCCAAATTATTTACTGTCAGTTTAACTCCGTTGCACCTACTTTCTTTTACTACCGCAAAATAAAAAATGAGTGAAATTACAAAAACTACAAAATACAATATTGTGTACTATTCTTTTCCAAGTTACTGAGTCTTTAATAGGTAACTATAGAGGGTGCATCAACTTAACGTCCTTTTTTTTTTCTTAATTAATCTTAGTGTATATCGAAGAACCTTTCAAAAGGCATAAACCCTTCTTAATTATTATGATACGGCACAGAGAAGGGTTCAAAACTTATTTTTTTCAAAATATTTTTCAAATTTGCTTTGAGTAATTGCCTGCACCTTCCAGCAGCATAAAAAACGTAATTACCGAAGTTCCCAAAAATAATCTATTTTCGTTTCTCTGCAGATATCTGATCAAGGATCGAATTTGCTGTAAATTGACTTGAGATAATAAGTGTAATTTTTATTTGCACAAGAAGTAGGGAAGTAGCACTCTTTTCTTGAAACATAGTTCGGAAAAAGCACCAAAGTGGGTATATAAAGAAACAAATCAAGGACTTATGACTGTTTAGTACAGACGCCTAAATTAGGCATCCATAAGAATCCAAATAGTCTTCTCGAAACACCACCTGAAGACGTCCATCATTCGATAATATCCCTAAACTATTTTTCAACTTAGACATTTTTATCAATCTAGCAAATTTGCTTCAATATTTACAAGTTAGTTTAGTCACACGCGCTGTTAACGTCAATTGAAGTGAAGAACAGAAATAGACAGTGGCGAATCATCAGTTTTTTGTTAGGGTCAATTGACGGAAATAATTTGAAAAATACCACGAAAATTATATTTATTTATTTTTGTTTATATTGCGCGTTTTGTTGCCGTCGCGTCATTCTGAGAATCAATGCAGTTGATATTATTATCGTTGATATTATTAATCGCTAAGTATTGCATTCGGATATTTCTTAAAGAGGGTTATAGGTAAATCGAACATCACAAACGCATAATAATTTATTATAAAATACATATCATTATTAAATGATAGATAACGCTCTACTACAATTGCAAGATGTTGTTTAAAAGATTTTGATGGAATTTGTCAATTAAGAAGTGGTCACCAGCCTCAACATTAGTTTTCCTAAAAACAGTTCTGGCCACTGTTCAAGTTGGAAACATTTTACTGACTTGACTGAATTATGTTGTGCTATTTCTAATAGTTTGACGTTTTAGATAAGTTAAGAAATTAAATGACCTTTTGTTATTTCTAAGTAAAAATGAAATATATTATTTATTATTATTAATATTATATATTATATTATTTTGTAATGTGCAGGTATTCGGCGCCCCAGCACTAGAAACTAAAAAAACTAGAAATAATTAATCACTATTAAAAATTATTTTTTGCTGTAAAAAACACAAACCCGGGGATAATTTTATTTTCCCATTCTACCTTTTAATATCATGAACACCAGACATTGTCGATTTTAGAACAAAGTACGATTTAATACAAAGCTGAACAAAATAATTTCACCGTGCTCTCATATTTTCGTCCAAATAATAAGCGAGGAACGAATAGAATTTCCATAAAAGTAAAACAAATTTTCATTTTAAACTACGCCGAAATGGATATCTGTCATTTACATTAAAAATATGCTTCATATAGTAGAGTGTACCGAGCGGGATATTTGCTCTGGGTTTAAAACAAATTTAATAAAACAAAAGTTCTGGAATTACCGCATTATGTGGTTTCGTAGGTCGTATATTATAACTGGAATATTTTACGGGTTCGTAATAATTAATTGTTTCAGAGTAAATACATTAAATGGAAATGGCGAATATAGATATACATAAAGGAGATGGAAAATATCTGGTGCGGTTAAATTTGATACTAGTTCCTTCCAAAATGGATATTGCATCGAAAATGTTGCGGGGTCACTGTGGAAGTTCTATATTTGTATTATCGTATTATGTTATTTTTATATCGCATTTAATTTTTTTTATTACTTTCTTATGTATTACTTTTTTTTAATTTTTTTATAAGTATGTTAGATACTCGTTCGTCATGTATCCATTGTTATTATTATGTGTACATTCGTCCATCACATTAATCACAATTCTATAGTGTTTCAAATTTAAAGTAGTCACCCTGTATGTTATTTTTACTTTCAAAAACATATACTTAGTTGTATACATTTTTAAAAAAATAATTGTCAAAAAGTGTGCCAAATTAAAAGAAAATGTTTGACCTTTGTAATTACTTCCTTTATATGTTAATTTTATGTAATAGTTTTAAATGTTTTTAAAGCAAAAGTAAAAATTTTTAAAACAAAGTTTACTCGAAATCAGTAATTAGGAATTAATTTTGTAGATTAGTTGATTCCTAAAGCAGTAGTTATTAATTCATTGTTATGATTAAATTAAATGTTCAGTAGATTAACCATGTTTATTAAAATTTTGAGTAGAATCAATGATTTTTGAGATATACGTTTTTTAATTTTTTTTTAAAAGGCCGCAAAACAATTGAATGTTTTGAATGTGGTGTTCCAGTGCTTTCACATATTATAAGTGGTAAACTGCCTCCCTCGCGCCAGGCTACTCTTTAAGGTATGAATATTATTTCGACAACCCTGTAGCAAGTGACTCACAATCTGTGGAGAAATAAATGGTCAAATGAAACTCCTACTTTACAGAATTGCAAACTTTGCACGTTATCTAACGTACTAATCCGATAAAATCTAAAACCTATGGCGATATTATTACAGTTCGACCTGCGTATTCCGACATTCAATTATTCCACCCTTGGAAAGCCGACGTCACAAACGGCGATATTGAATTTTTATAAAAGGCTGTTTTCAAAGAAAATGGCAGCTTTGTCTATAACCTTTTTATGCGAAATACATATTAAATTTTAGTAACACAATTTTCTGGTCTGAGTGCATGATAATATATTCGATACGGGAATATCGTTCGACTCGGCAATACGACCCTCGAAAAAATTCACTCTCTGAGGCAGTGGGCAAAACATTGGCATTTTAGCGATTTTAGCAAAAAATTCTTGCCGGAGGGACCGAAAATAACTCGATATTTTCGGGATGATATGAAAAAGTCGTTGATTGTTTGACGGAGATGACACGAGAGGAGCATGTTTATTGGATAAATCGGAAAAATCCGTAATCGTGTTCAATTTTAAATAATATTTCCGTTATCATTCATCAAGCTTTGGCAAAGTGTCACTTTCAGACATCAATTTTATTAAACACGGTCATCGTGAGCCATTTTGGAAGTTTCTGGTACTGCGGTCAAATGTTTTCGACAGTTAGTTAGTGATAGCATCTTGACTTTTGCCATTTATGATCACACATCACTCAGTAACTTTTTCGTGCTGTTTTCTAAAAATATTCCTAAAAGTGATGGTCGAAAAAATAGTATGGTATGCGACTGCCTAAAAATGTAACTGGGAGTGACTATTTCTTAAAATGATATGCCTGAGAAGAGGAGTTCATACCTTAATAATTATAAAGACATTCTGAATGCAGTAAAAAACATTTTTGTCTATTCCCTTCTGTAAAATACCTAATTATACACCGATCTAGCGTGCGGAAAGCGTCACTTTGCCACGCGATTTTTTTGACTCACGGATCCAAACCATTTCGTACATTTCCGGAATATTGCGGCACGAGTTTAGAAGCAATGGAATATTTTCGGACATTTTACCGAACTGCTTGAATTTTGAATTTGTCAAGTCTGGCGGTCATGTCAGGTCGTGTTGTTTTGCAAAAATGTACCCGAAAACTAAAGGTCATAGAAAAAGCATAGTATGCAATACGGTTGGCAATAGTATATTATGCAACAAATACGGCATTTGAGTCACGAGTGTATTTGACGCGAGTGAAGCGAGTGTTTACTAAACGAATGACTTACAAAGTTTACCGAACGTGTTGCATACTATACTTTTTCTACGACGTTACGTTTTTGGGTATATTTTCGCAAAACAATACGAATAGATTCACTAACGGCCGTAGAAAAAGTATAGTATAGTTAGAAAAGTTATATTCGGAGATATTAAGGCACGGCTTGAATTTTGAATGTTATTGAATGTATTCCTGTTGTTTTGCAAAAATGTATCCAAAAACTAACGGTCATAGAACACTCGCTCGAAAATGTTGTTTATCGCACTTGATGCATAATATACTATTCAGCTTTTCCTCTTAGACGGATTCGAACCTTTTAAGGCTAGTTTTTCATGATCTAAATAAACTTCGCATTAAAATTAACGCAACGTGAAAATATGTGTCAATTGCCAAGTTAATTTTCTCGTGAGTTTCATACTCAATGATTTTCACATCCTATGGAAATTTTAGTGGAGCACTTTTCTAAGTTATTAAATGAAACACGGAATTTAATGCCTAATAAGTTTGTCAAATTACAGAAGGAGTTTTATGATGCCCAACCACCTACTACAATAGTAGTACAATATTATTTAAATGAAATGAATATTGAGTCCTTGAACTAACCGTCACGTAGTCTAGACCTTAACCCTTTATGGGATCAAATGGGTTTATAAAACTCCTCACAAAAGATGACGAGTGTTTTTAAAGGTAAACTAACTGGTGAACATGCTCGAAAGTGTGTAATAACGAGGAAAGTTGTTGCTTGTTTGCGGTTAGAATGCTCTGGTAATTACCAACACGAACTAATCGTCCAATAAGTTGACCATGCTCGATTTGAGTCGAGTATGCTTGTGCATGTATTAGAGGCTTAAATGTAACAAAAAAGATAATAGACGTATTGGTAAACATTTTGTTGTTGTTTATAAATATTAGACGATATTAGGTAGCTATTTTGCAGATACTTCACACCTGATCATTATATAATTTATATTAGGGGGAGTTATCTCATCTTTCTTAACAAGCTCAAAGTGAACAGTGCAATTTATATAAATTATTATTCTCAAGCGAGTGTTACTTTTTGAGTATAAAGAGTAAGAGAGCATTTTGCCATTAATATCCGGAATCTAAACGCAAGCGTTTGTTAATATTCAAAGTATCCATTGAGAAACACGATTATAAGTATAATAACCGTATCATCAATATTACTGCACTATAAATTTGCTTGTCCTGTTAGATAAGCGAACATTTTATTCCTTGGCATGAATGGAGGAAAATCTTACATTGAATAAATTTTCCGTGTATAGAAAGCTCGTAGAAGTGGTTGCTTTCGGCGCGGCCTTCCTCGTATGGCTAAGAGATATTTTTACTAAAATAGTGCGATATATTTTCAAGTTCGCGCGATATTTTTAGAATTAAAAAGTGACTTTCGAAATTAAGCTGAGTATGTGTCGTATCGAAATGTTACAAAAGTTAATAATATAAAAAAATTACGTTGCTCAAAGCGGAAAAATAAACACCGGCTAACAAAAATGATCCGCGCGTTCTATATTCCTTGTTTGCTTGGCAGATAAAAAACCCATTAATCCCGCGAAAGGCGCACGAACATTAGTTTGCCCACGCATAACGTAATATATGGCAAAAACCAAATATTTACAATACACCTTGGGTTTACGATATTGATAAATTTTATCTCTTTACTATTCCAGTTATAGTAAAAAAGTTTAATATTGCTTAACATAGTTAACTGCCCAGTTATAAAATTCCAGTTGCTACATAGATTATAAATTGCTCAAGTTCAAAATAATAACTTTTTCTGCTGTATTCAAAATATTCAACATTCAAAAGCAATTAAAAATTGTTCAAGTTCAATCCGCATAAATGATACATAACAACTACTTCTAACTATTAATTCGCTTGAGTAACACAAACTTATAGTAAAATACTATGGTATAAAATATTAACAAAGGAAAAAAACAAAAATTAAACTCGAAAATGGCCTGAATTGTACTTGGTGAATAAACAATTTCTTTAAAAAAAATGGCAAAACCATTTTTCTACTCATTTCTGTAAAATACCTAATTATATGCCGATCCAGCTTCTGGAAAGTGCTATTTTACCACGTCAGTTGTTTTTGCCATGGAACGGAGTCATTTATTATACTACCTCACGGGTTTAGGACTAACCGGATGGATGTATTAGGAGATATTAAGACACCGCTTGAATTTTTCCGTTTGTCATTTCTGACGGTCATGTTATTGAATGTGTTCGTGTCATTTTGCAAAAATGTACCCAAAAACAAACGGTCATAGAAAAAGAATAGTATGCAATACGTTTGGCAATAGTATATTATGCAAAAAGTCCGGCATTTGAGTCACCAGTTTATTTGACACGAGCGAAGCGAGTGTTTAATAAACGAGTGATTTACAAAGTTTACCGAACGTGTTGCATACTATACTTTTTCTACGGCGTTACGTTTTTGGGTATATTTTCGCAAAACAATACGAATACATTCACTAACATGGCCGTCAGAATTGACAATCGTCAAATTCAAAACTGACGTCGTATTTTACAGGCGGGAGTAGAAAAACTTTTTAAGAAAGTTTACCACACTTGATGCATAATATACTATTTTAACTTTACAGGGATTTCACATTTTTAAAAAATATTGCATAATATATTGTATTGCATTTAAAATTCTGGTTATGGAAAAAAGGAAAGTTGGGTTAGATAATGCACTAAAAGACCTAACCAATAAAATTAATATTTTTGATTAATCCAATTTGGTGGCAAAGCTTAATTTGGGAACTCGGCCACTGAATTGAATGCTGGGAATTAATTACATGCGGGAATTGGGTAAACCGACGTAGCAAAAAGCTTATGCGCATCAACGAACTTGACGCAGTCTACATTAAGCATCATGGAAACGTATCATAAATAGATAGCAATAGAAAAATTTGTAAATATTGTATTAGCCAAAAAAAAGCTAATACTCGTCCTTTGATTATTTAAAATAGAAAACGGAAGTTTTTATTTTTTAAGCAGTTTTCAAAAAATTACGTCAGGCACAAATCCTGGCAATGATTCCATGTACAAAAAGAACGCCAGACCTTTCGACAATAAAAACGAAAAAGATCAATGCGAAATAAAATATAATGAATGGATTCGTTGCCGCTGAAACACAAAAGGATGGAAAGATCGGAAGATATAACGAGGCAAATTACGGGGACATTAAAAACAAATTTTATTCGGTTTGAATTTAGGAACGCTTTTATTAGGTAGCAGTCGATATAAAATTATATAGCCAGTCGTCCTACGTTTTGTGCGGACAAAATGGAAGGTTTAATGGAATAAAAGGTTTTCGTATTTTGTGTCATTTGTCCCGAAAATAACCATTAAAATTAATGTATTTCTCTTATTGCATGATATATTCATTTTAATTCTAGTTATTTTTAAAAGGACCAGAGGTAAGTGAAATCGAGTTGCGTGGCAACATTCAAATAAAATACTGTTTTCGAATGGGCAAATTATTAAAGAAAAATTGAATTAATTAATTTAATGAAGCATTATTCTTGAAATTTCAACGCCAAATTTGGGCCAGTATTTTATTTATACTATTTCATTCCCGATTAAGGCCCCCGATATACTGAAACTATATGTGTATTTTTCTTTATTTATTCATTTACTTTGCAGATTTGCTTCTATTATTCCTATATTTTACGGAATATGAGAAGCAAATATTGTTGGTTGACACTTCAATTACATTTTTAATATTGTTTTAATAAACAAAAAGGGTATTTTGTAATATCACTAAAAGAAATTTATAGCGATATATTCGTTCACGGGAAAAGTTATTAATTATTTAGTTAGTAATTTTTGTTGAGAAACCATAGGTATATAGAATTTAGCTTTAATTTATCATTTATTTATACTAAATCAATAGGAAACTAAACACTCATATAACTCAAAAATGATTGATTCGTCTGATGTTTTACTTTCCCTGTAATATACAGATACAGGGTTTATTATTAGACAGAAATTATTAGACCTAAATTTATGAATTTAGTATAAATTGGTTCAAAATAAGGCTGTATCTAATAGCGACGTTGCCACATTTATGTTTTTTCCTTAAGCTGTCTTATTTTAAATAAAATATTTTTCATGTAGCATACCTTGTACTCAAATTCAACCATTTTTACTGGAACTATAAAAAAGGAAAATAATTAATAATTTAATCAATAAACTAGAATTTAATTTATGAACGCCATAGTTAATGGTTTTAATGAATTACTGAACTTAAATAAAGTGTGTTATGGATCAATTGATTTGAAATTCATATTTCCCAAGTTGTATCCTTAGTTCAAATTAGGCTATATTTTGTTTGAAAGGCTTCGTTAGTAGCCACAATCGCCGGTATTGATTAAAGAAAAATCCGCATACAAAAGCTAAATGTATGGCTTGGATTAATTGTTGGAAATATTGTAGGGCCTTTCTTTATCACTGGCCTTCTCACCGGGAAAAATATTATACCCTTTTAAAGACGTAAATTATCCCCCCAATAAACTATCTATATCCGAACATCAGAAATGGTGAAACAGGGATGTTTGATAATCGCATATGGTTTTAACAAGATTGCTTTCGAAATATCGTCACTGGGCGGGGCATGTTCGTAGAGCGCAGCGCGGATCAGCTTTTTATTAAAAAAGGAAAGAACTTCGCGATTTCGTGTGGTAAAGAGACGCATTGTTTTTCTATCGGACTGCTATGAAATTTTCGAAAAATCGATGTAATTTAATTGTGCATGCACCCTGTATAAAATGTCCGTCACATCTCGTGGAACGTCAAATCGGTGGATCAGACGAAGAATGGCCACCTAGTTCACCAGATTTAAATCCCCTAGATTTTTTTCTTTCGGTTCGCCTCAAAACTAGTCTCCAAAAAAACCCGGCACCTTAGCTGACTTGGAAGAGTACATAAGAGTTGAAATTCGAACTAAAATAGCGAATGGCGTCCAAAATACCATTCATGAATTTACAGACCTTTTAGAATATTGTCAAGTAGCAATTCAAGTATTTTTTGAAAACAGGTATCTTTTTTTTTTTTGGTTTTAAATTGATGTTGTTTAACAATTCGTTAAAATCATTAATTATTTCGTTCATAAATTTAATTCTAGTTTCATGATTAAATTATTGATTTAAAAAAATTAATAATTAAATTATTAAAAAATTAAGTTTGGGCATAGGTTATCTTATTTAAAAAATACTTAATAATTTTACGAGCAATCCAAAAATGGAATAAAAACATACCTTGAACTGAGGTGGCTTTTACTTGATGAAAATCCATTTATCAAAATAAATAAGAAATAAAAGTTCAGATTTCCACGAAATGATATATTTTGACATAACAGTTGTTTCGACAACACCGTGTCTTTATCAAATTTGATAAAGACACGGTGTTGTCGAAACAATTGTCATGTAAAAATATATAATTTCGTGAAAATCTGAACTTTTAGTTCTTATTCTTTTTAAAAACATAATTTTTCATTTTAAAACACGAAATTTTGATAGATTATGGAGAAACTATACATATATATCTTTTAAACTTTAGTTTAAATGGATTTAAATATATTATATTCAACACAACTTATCACAAAGACAAAATGGAGCAATATGCACAGCTGATTTAAGTGTTCCCTTGCAGGTACATTGTGTTAGGTTTACCTTAAAATAGCTTATTAAATGAAGAACACTTTTCTTTGACTGAGCGTCCAAATGTTTAAGTTTTCCATTTAACCGGAGATTTTACGATAATTTGTTTGATATTGATAACGCATGTTGAAAATGTTATCGATTTAAATTTACATAAAGGAGTAAACCAAACAACCTACAGTTTATAGAGCTATTACTTCCAGCGTTCAATTTCGTGTTCCTGTTCTTCTTGCACAAATTTAATTTTGACAACACCAGAATATCAGGATGCTTCCGATGCGATCAAAATTTGTTTTAATTCATATTAGATTGCACCCATTCTTAAGCCAATTTCTCTTAGTATTTTTCTATTCTCCGAAAATCGGAAACAGCCGCATTGGAGTTAACGTCGGAGGAGGCGAAGCCACTTTATATGTCGTAGTGCTGTAAAGTAGTACGCCAGCACAAATCCTCAGTGAATTTATTAGTGCGCCTATGCAGCGGAGGATTATTCACCCCCAACATTACACAGTGGAGTAGTTATTTCGGGGAACGTGAAATACTGACCTATATATTGTCTTTTTACGCGACAGGGGGCCGGGGGATGATAGGAGAGAGGTTCGTCGGCCGGCCAAAGGATGATACCCTCCCCTCCCCCAACCGCCTGGCCGCGAGCTACAGATTTTTATAATCCACAATTTACGAGCGCCATAAGAGAATTTCTTAAAAATTAAATCCGGGGCAATAATGAAACTGCCGGCGGAAATGTTAGACCTCATTTAATTCTGAATAATTAAGCGTCGGCCCCTCGAACCCTGCAGGGTTGGATTTTAAACTGAATTTACGTCGCGGTAATTATTCATAACTTTGAACTTGTTAGAAAAAGGAGTCGGAAACGGTTTTATTCGATTCCGGTCGCAGAACTTTTTAAATTGATCGGAATGTACTTGTTCGCCGTTATTACTGCTTGCGATAACTAGACTCTCTAATTAAGTAATGCTCCCCGTCTTCTAAAATGCCATAAAACCAACACAAACTTATTTTTCCATTTCCATTTGCACTTCAAATGTTCCATTGGGGGTTGATACATAAATACTTTTTCTACTCCCGTCTGTAAAACACATAATTAGCGTGCGGGAAGCGTCGTTTTCCACAAATCCGAGAGACTTCGGACATTTCCGGGATTTTACCCCACGGGTTTGGGAGCAATCAGATGTTTTCGGAGACATTTCCAATGCCTTGAATTTTGACGTTTGTCAGTTCTGTCATGTCAGTGAATGTATTCGTGTTGTTTTGCGAAAATGTACCCAAAAACTGACGGTTGTAGAAAAAGTATAGTATGTAACAAAGTTCGGTAGACTTTTTAAGTTACTCGTTTATTAAATACTCACATAAACTCATGAGTCTAATACCAAACGCAATTATTGCATAATATACTAAAATAAATTTCTAAATTTACCTTACATCGAACAGAATCTTTACAACTTGGGATTCTGAGTTAATATTCGGTTAGGGCACACCTACTCTGGGACTAATTTATAGTAATAAAATTAAAGAGAACAGCTTTGGCAAAATATAAACGAACCAAAACAGATGTTACCAGAGAGGAATACAAAAGTATACGCAATTTCGTGAATGCAATGAGTGCAATGAATGCTATATGGTGACAGACAATTTAAGCTATTTAAAAATAAATTTTCGTTTTCTGAAGTGAATGAACAGACAGTGGAGAAGGTCGTTAGTCAGATAAAAACTAATGCAAAATGTGTTGACGCATATGATATTAGACTTGTTTATCTCGTTCTTCCCCACCTCAGACCTTCTATAAATTTCCTTCCTTATGGGTAAAATCTCATGCTGTGCCTGTAGCTAAGGTTCACTCTCCAAATACTCTCTCCTGACTTTCGGCCAATTAGCATATTGTTGTCCAACGGATTAGAGAGAACAATTAAATGAGTACTTGCGAATAAATGGTATTTTACCAACCACTCAATCGGGTTTTCATTAGGCCCATAGCACCGTTACGGCTCTTTCGTGTGTCGGATAACTTGCTGAGGCAACAGGACATTTGTTAAAATACGTATTTGGTACTCTTGGACTTCAGCAAGGCGTTCGATGCGCTAGGTCACGATACGCTGGGTGGTAATGATTCTGGTGTTGTTGCTACTAAGAAAGGAAGTGAAGAAAGGGAAGTGTGTTGGAACCGTTATTATTTTCAGTCTATACAGACTTTTCATATCATCTAAAATATTGCATATGCAGATTTATTATCCATTTTATAAAGATAACGTAGATGGTGCAAGCCATTATGTAAGTACAGATTTAAATATAGTATCACGGTTGTCTCCGGCTCACGGTCTGCTTCTTAATAGTAGTAAGACTAATAGCGACAGTGTCTGTTATGTTAGGTTAGTATCTGTGGACGTGGCCATGTGGACCATGTGGCAATCATTTTTTAAAACAAAAATGCTGTACATGTTTAAGAACATTCTTACGACGAACATTTAACAAAAACTGTGTGATAGTCTAATACTATCGAACTTGGGGTATGAAGACGTTGTTGATTGGCCGTGTCCTAGCACAATACTGCTACGTTTCAGAGATATTTCTCTTAGAACGCTATTAAAGTTTAAAATGTTGTCAATGCTAGTTTTAAAGCCTGTCCATCTGCTAAGTCGTTTATAAATAAGTTGGAAGATGTATTGTTAATGAAAAGAGAATGGGTCCCTTCATGAAGTATGTAAATAATCCATGGAGTTTCTTTTTTTTTAATTATGTGATTGTTAAATTATAATTATTATTATGTTTTCTTAGGGGTGGTCGGATGAGCGCCTATGCTAGATCCCGCCACTAAGTGCCTTTATTTATTGTATAACGTATCCCTACAGTACAAATAAAGACATTTTGAATTGAATCGAAAATATTCCACTAAGTAGCCCCTATAAGATATGTTACCAACGTTAAACACCAAGAATGACATTGAAAAAATATCAAAATTGGAGTAATTGGAGGACAAACAAAAATTAAGAGTTTCTTGGATCGCAATTGTTTATATCACAGAAAATTTCATGATTTTTTTACAGTTGACTTATTCGAAAAACATCGAAAGGAAACTGTATAAAGTTCCAGACTTCCACTACGACTTCCATGCGCGGCAAAGCCGTTGGAGAGTGAAAAAATACAATAAAAAAATACTCAAACTTTCCTTCGTTTTCTGAAACATCTTAAAGTTGAACGGGACTCTTTACAAAATTCAACTTAGACGCCATTGAGTTAATTAAACTTTTAATTGGGAATTTGTCACAACGTATTTAGTTCGAATGGACAGATAAGAGAGAAGAGAAGAAGAATGATTTAAAAAACAACAATTTACGGACGTCCTTCGGGCTGGCTTTTATTACTTTATGAATAGGCGCAAAATTTTTCTTATTGAATTACGTCAAATTTATCGTGTGTTAATGCAATAAACTTAAAAATGCAAGTTATAAAAACTTACCAAGTCAATTGGTTATCATCGTGGAGCTTACCTGAAATGAAAACGTGTGTTAATGTCATTAAATGCGCCTAAACGTGTTCTCAAAGTTCTCGGATATTTATTAATGATTTAGGAAGAAAAACTGAAAACTCTAAAAAATGACTAGTGGTTGGCTGGAACCAATTGCTGAACACTCGAAACAAGTAAACGAAAATTGCATTTGTTATCAAATACTGTTCTTCAAGATGTTCTTTCGATTGTGTATTTTTACAAATTTCAATCAGCTTTCCATTTTTTATTTACACTGTCACAGTTTTCCCTGTTTTGAGCGTGCAGCAGATTAGTTAACGGTTCTAATCATTTTGTCATGATTTGTTGGCTATAGGCTTCCGTAGGCATTTTATGGGATCTCGTTATGATGTCAATGATTAACTCCTGTCAGTTGTTAAAAAAAAAAAAATGTTAAAATAGTATATTACACGAGTTTTGGGTGCATTCTTTGTGACCTGACCGTGACTGGCAAATGTCAAAATAACATTAATACGTAAGTACTGGAAACGTCGGAAATAGCTCGTCACCATGGTTAACGAAGCTGACGTCTTAAAGTGACACTTTGCACATGCTCGATTAGTGCATATTTAGGTCTTTTAGAAAATGGACTAGCAAAAGTTATGTGCGTATAAAATCGAAAGAATTCATTAATATTACATAATCAATCTACACAAACACATCTGTCAATACAAGATTTAACTTCGAGCAGTTTAGAAGCGCTTGTGAAAGGACGCAACCATCATTGTTTGTCATTTCAGTGGAACGATACGCCTACGTACGTGTTCCTCTGTACGTGATGGGGAGTATAATTTCCAACTCCTCTCTAACTATTATATTTTCATAACTTGCCAGACGCAAAGTGGAATGCGAAACGCGAGAGGTTTTAAGCCAACTGGACGCCCCCTAAATCAACAGTTATCTCGGATCTTAAATTTTGGCAATCCTGCAGGGCAACAAATCTTCAATTATCATTGTCCTCTGAGCTTATAGCCTCCATTGGCGTATTTTGCTACGGTCTGGTTGGAGAAAGTCATTGAAAAAATTCCTAATATATATTATTATAGACGGATCTTAACATTTTTGGCAGTCCTAAAACCGGAAATATTTTTCTTCTTCAGACCTGCAGAGAGTGAATGAAATGATGAATGGAGATACCTTTTTTTTTTTCATATTCCATAAAGCAGTATTAATTTATAAGTTTATTATACAACCCCCCTTTCAATTTCATTACAATATTAAGTACCATTATTCTCCTAAAAAAAAAAGTATCAAAAATTTAACCACTTAAATTATTAGTATGTCAAGTGTTATTATATTGTGGCCAATTATAAATCACCATAAGAATTGTCTAAATTGTCTCATACCAATACCACTACCAATATCGTCTGAGTGTAGTCACTATGATTGCATGACATTTTACCTATACTGCTAGAGATGCTACAAAAATAAGACGCAAACATTAAGGAGAAAGAATTTTCAGACATTTCGCCATTTAACTGTTAAAATGATACAGAATGCATACGTTTATCAATTGAAAAAAGCATATAAATGAAACGAAAAAAAAAGTAAATTAAAATAGTAGGTATACTTTCAAGCATTTTTAAGCAAGAAATGTATTTGCTGTTGTTTATTTTATTTATTTTTCGTTATTGACTGGAAATATTATTAACGGATGGTCGAAGCTTAAAAGTTTTAGAATATGAATGTGAATATTTTCGACCGATACCGGGTGAAACTTAAAATCCATGATGATTTTTAAAAAACAAAGTGTTTAGAACTTTCGTATACATATATTTAAAGGAACAAGCATATGTTTCGCTAATACTGCAACTTGCAAGGAGGTTGAATTATAGCTAACCAGCTAATATAATTAAAAACTAATATAAGGTACCACTTGAACAACCCTGAAAATTTGTTTAATAAGAGTCTATACGAAGTTGGACACTTTGTTATTGGAATTTTCACAATATGTTAAAATATTACTTTTAATTAACTTAATTTGTAACGCGTTGTATAAATATGCATTAACTTTACTTATGCAAGCTTAAGAAAAAAATGTTTGTATGGACATGTATATCAAATTATTATTTGTTTATTTATAGATATAATTAAATTAAAATATCAAATATTTTAAGAAGCTTTTAATTAATACTTATTTTATAAAACTAAAAATTAGTACTAACAATCTTTTTTGAACTATTAAAAAACTCCGCCCAGGAGGTATTAAAAATACAATATTACCAATATATGATACAAAATAGATATTTTGTTTGTTTATTTCTTTAGCGCAAGATCAAAACATAAAATCAAGTTTTATTTTATAACCCTTATACAGGCCAATTAAAAATAAATTCCAGAAAATGAAATTTTACCTAAAATAAGATATTAATTTTACAATTATTAACACTAGGTGCCATTATAAAAATTAAATTTCATGTCCATTTGCAGTTAACGATAATACAGGGTGAATCAAACTTCAAACCCAATGAAAACGAAGTGGATCTTTTGGATCACATAAAAAAAGTTCATCTACTTATCATTATTTTACAGGGCGCATCAGAGATTATGATGAATATTATATTTAATTAAATTGCACAATCTTATGAGAAACGAACAAAGAGAAATTACCTTTTTATAATTAATTTTTGAAAAATTCCAAATTCCAATTTTACAGGGCGCATCAGAGATTATGATGAATATTATATTTAATTAAATTGCACAATCTTATGAGAAACGAACAAAGAGAAATTACCTTTTTATAATTAATTTTTGAAAAATTCCAAATTCGTAGAGCAAACATTTGCAAAACTGCATTCTATGTTCTATAACTAGAACAGTTGGATATATACAAAATTGCAGTTAAAAGGCAAATAAAGTAATTTAATAATCAACCTTGTAAGGCACTGGTACTCTTAAATATTAAATTGTTAATAATATTTTTAATAGTAACACCACTAGAGCTCAAATTATAAAATGGGGTGGAGCGCCATTTTGCATTAACCACATGTTTTGTCCACCCTGCAAGGGTACCTCTTCCAGTAAAGGTGGTACTTCCTCTTGGAGAAATCGCAAATACATTTCCCAATAAGCGATCCGATATTTTCCTTAAATTTTTACATGTGGGTTTTCAATAGTGGAACATTGCATGCATATTTCGAAAATTTACAGCCTCGTCACTGGACAAAATGACATTTAAGAATTGCGGGTAATTTTGAATTTTTCTTAAAATTTGATTGCATAAAATCACTTTCAATTGCTTATCACCCCCATACAGTACTTAAACCCTTCGAACATGAAACGATCGAAGATCATTTTCATGCAAAGCTTCCCAAACTGTCGAGCAAGCAATTCTTTCCCGAGCAACAAGTTTTAAAAAAATTAATTTTGACAAGACATAACTCGAAAAATATTACGATATCAAATTTTTGTTCCATAACCTACTAG
Organism: Cylas formicarius; assembly: GCF_029955315.1. NCBI lineage: Eukaryota > Metazoa > Arthropoda > Insecta > Coleoptera > Brentidae > Cylas > Cylas formicarius. Next base: position 28,679,653 of record NW_026844347.1, on the reverse strand, counting down.
GATTATTTTACCACAATGAATCTTTCCTCCAAGTTTCCGAACTCAATTTCCGAACACCCTGTGTACATTTTTATATATATATATATCCATGAGTGACAAAAAATTCGCGGATATCATTTGACCGCGTGTGGTATTCGATAAGAAAATTACACATCAAATAATAAAATTTTATTTTTTGAACTTTGAACTAATTAGATAAAAAATTGAAAGCTCCTTTTAGTTATCTTTTAACGGCTAGAAATTCCATTTGATTTTCCAATACCTAGGTTCGTGATTGGGTGTCCAAGTCTCGTGATCATCCTAGGTATAGACTACAACCCTGCGATAATTCTTAATTTCTACTCTGCATAAAAATAGCAACCTAGAGAGGAACATTCCTTTATTTTATATCAATTTTGAGTTACTTAAGTACTACAAAATTAAACCCGTTGCCATTGTAATCTTTCAAAAAAACACGTTCTGATTGGTTATAAATTACAAGAGTTGAAATTTTATAATAATGTTGTCTTCTCTTTAATGTATCTCTGTAAGAACAGTAGTTGCTAAGTCAATTCCATTCAACGCCTAGTAGATGTTTGGAATCCAAGCCATATAAAATTGCACTTGCACTGAGTCGGCTCGTCACCAGAAGAACAGTGAAACTATCGAGCGTCAACGCAAACAACGTTGGCCGTTCCTTATTAGATAGAAACTGCTTACCGCGTCTAAGCTGTGAAACAGACACACTTGTTTGCGCAAATTAAGTTTGTTTCTCGGAATTAACTTGGAATTAGTTAGTTTAAAACGGCAATTTGCAACGCGGCACGGGCCGCGGACTGGCGCGCGCCTCCACCTCCCCCGCACTAAATCAATTTTTGCCGGAAAACCGCACAATCCGGAATCCTCCCTTCTCACACCCAGGGTTTATATATTCCTCGGGGGAAACTTGGGGAATGTTCAAAAGATTTTAATACCTTAATTAATATTATCTCGCGACATTTTGAAATATTAGCGCAGCCGGTTTATGTTATAGTTGAGCTCTGGAAATTTGTTTCGCTGCATTTGCAATTCGGATTAGATAATTTATATACGGTTGTTGTTGTTGTAGCAACGAGATTCGGGGTTTTCTTGACATTCTCAAAAACTGGCGCCCTTGTCGCAAAAATTAATCGACCTATTTATAAATATGAAGTCCAGTGTTGAATAGGCCAATCAAATTAATACATTTTGAGGAATAAATTGCTCTATTTCGTCTTAAATGCGTGTAATCTGAGTTTGCACCTTTGCAGGTGGTGAGTTTAATTTGTGGTAGCCAAAAAACCGTTAAATATTTTAACTATTTTGAGTTTTTGTAGCTGGAAAACCGTGCGTCTGACGAAGTGTCACTGTCAATCCAAAATGCTGAGGACTAAATTCTGCGTCGATTGATAAAATGTCAAATTAGATTAAGTAAAATAGCCAAAATCGAATGTTAAAATTGAAAAAAAAAACCATTCAGTTGAACTTTGCGAAGGTCAACATCATTAGGGAGGACACCGATTTATTGATTCTATTAAAAGCTAAAACACAAAATTCATTCACCATTTACGTCATGAAAACTGGAAAACGAACGTCTCACAATACCTTCTACTCTCCCAAGTACTCCAACTTCTGGTACGTTGTCAAACAGAATATTCTGTTCCCACAAGCAATCAGTGGCTGTGCTACAACTTGTCAAGCTTCTTAAAAGGAACACGACAATACAAGAGACTGTCAAGGTTTTTCATCATGAAGATGCTGATCCTAAAATTCTCATTTTAGTAGGTCAACGGTTATTGACAGATGAGACCTCATTGGACCAAATCCTCTACGAGACATTTTCAAGATCACTAACAAAGCGAATTTTCGAGCTGGTTCCTCTACCTCTAACAAATGTAGCGGCCGGACAACATACATATCTGAGGGTGTACCTTTAAAACCCGGGCTGGTATGATAGACCAAAGGATCCTCTGAGCTGAGGTTGGAGAAGGACGGAACATGGCCTTCTCTCCATCATAAATAGTTGAAATTCTCAACTCTGTTTCCTGTAACTGTACAAAGGAGTGTACAGGGAAGTGCAGCTGTCCGAAAGAAGACATGAAATATGCAACTGCAAACTGCTCAAATTCTGCATCCTTCGAAGATGAGGATGTGACTCATATTGACGTAGAAGCAGAAATTGGTGAGGATAGTTCCTTTGAAGATATTTCCGATGAAAAAGTTATCTAATCCGAACTTTTCAGAACTATCAACATCTAACAAAATGCGAACATGAATGCTCTTACATTTTGTGCCGCATACCAATCGATTTATATCAACTTTATATTTAAATTTTTATCAATAAACTTTAATTGTTTTTGTTACTTCATTGCACCTAAACTAGCTATGATTAATTAAATTATTAGGGAATATAAAAATAGCTTTATCGATTTAATAGTAATACAGAATTTTGATAAACTTAATATTGATTGTTCTTTGTACTACTTGAATTTCTACTCAGGTTATACATAGGCCTTTGGTATTGCAAAGCAATAAGAAGTGCTGTTTTGGTACAATTTTTTTTTACCTTAAATAATATAAATTTACTCAAAAGGAATAAAACCGATTTCGAATTGATGACAAATACCAAATTTTAAATGAACGTATTTAAAAACGGTATCTATGTAACCTGGAATTTTATTCTAGACAACTTTTATTCCATTGATTTTTTTAAATGTAAAGTTTTCTAGCTACAAGCAAAAAACTAAAAAAAAGTGGAAAATTTTGGCAGATTTTCGGCCACTAAACGTAAAGCTCACTACCTGAGATGCTGCAAATAGAGGTTTTAAAACGATTTCCTGTTTGCTGGAAATCGATCCCTCAAAACGGATGTTTCCGACTTAATTTTATTGGTCTAAAACGTGATCATCCGCGAAAAATAAATTTCAAATTAAAAAAACATATTTTTCAATATTTTTCTACTTCCCACCGCTGAAAATTTACACAGTATCTTACAAGAGATCTGTTTGTTCCTAATATATATAACAACTGAGTTCGTATAGCATAGAGGTGGTCTTCCTGGGTATAAGTTGCTTTTATAGCAGCAATCTTACACAGAGCAGGATGGCATGCAGTTCATGTATATGTACCAAGGCCAATTTTTGTTTCCATCTCTAGGTGTTTCATATAGATGCAGACGCCAACACCTTCATTAGTTTAGCAGTGATCTGTAAACCAATGATGTCTTTGCTCAGTACGTCTTATTCATTAACTACAACGACATTAATTTTGGAAACGGAGTACTCATTTGAACGTAATTATTATGTACAAATTGGCAATACAAAAAACATCACGTGCACAGTAAAAATTTCATTTGACATTTTAATAACTATTATTATTATTATTAATGCTGCTAGATAAATCACAGATGAATAGGAAACCTCTAGCGCAAGAATGGAAAGCTTCATGAAACCGTAGGACGTGTAGTGAGCCTTCTGCATTTGGAGAGTAATGCGATGTTTGGAATGTTCGATTCGTCTGATGAAATTGTGATATGAATCTCAGCTTAAATTCAACATAAGTACTTCTTATTGCAAATATTAAATTCCTTGTATTTCATTTTATTCCTCCTTTTTGGTCATACTAGTTTCCGTTGGGCATGAGAACATTATAACGAATATGTGCTTTTCCTCCAAGTAGTGTACTACGATTTCTGGCAGTTCTTCACCACTGGTGCACTAATTCTTGTTTGAAGTATACCAAGTAGTTTGTTCCTAGACTATATAACCTTGGTGTTAATTGATACATAAAATTTTGGACTTTCCAATTTTTAATACATTTCGAAATGACTTGAAAGAAAAATAGAAAAAAAATTGTATTGCTTATAGTGATGGTGGAAAATTGAAAGTATTGTGTCATATATTATTTAAGCAACACCAACTTTTATTCGTATTTTATGATATCGTTTCCTTAAAATATTATAGTTGTTCAGCAATTTTAAAAAACATATTCTGTAAGATTAACAATTTTTGTTGGTATCCCTGGTGTATCCTAGTTGAACACGTTACTGAACAAGTAAATGTCGTACAGTGACGTACTTGCCTTTAAGTAAGTGTACAACAAAATCCCATAATACTTCTTGTCTACTCTGCCTTTTATCTGATATATCGTTCTACATTGTCAGTCTATAGCAATTTCAAACTGCACGTGGGACTTTTACGTCTTAATTTGCAAAGTCCCCCAAGGAATTCCGAACTTCTTAGAGCTCGGAATTTCAATAGAAATTTCATGTGTCAATCGGCGAGAATAAAAGCCAATATAAGTTCGACAATGCTAAAAATAATTGAAGTTTAGTGGATACCGTCGGAAGCCATTTTCCTTCTGCACAAATTAAGTATAACAACGTGGACCTAAAAATACCGCGAACATTAATTAGCGATCTATTTGAACAAACTTTCACTACTTCGTTCGTTAGCTCTTTAACTACAAATTATGATAAAATATCTACTCCAAATTTTATTTGAAACTTTGCCAAAGTACCGAAATAATTCACGCTTATTAAATATAACCCAATTGAATCTGGGTACTTCCGAAAATGAATACAATGTGAATATTCTTGGTGGCTGAGTATGCCGGAATTTTTGAAACTAGAAATTTCATCATAATTTTTAATATAACTATGTGAAAATTCATGCAAAATATGGTAAGGTAATGGAAGGGGAAAATATTTTGAAAAAACTTGTTATGGTTTTGAGTTTTGAATTTTAAACTTTAATTTTTAAACTAATGGTACGGAGCAAGCATAAGTAGCTTTAGCTCAATTTGAGTTATCGTCGTATCCCTTGCTGTTTCTGGGATAAGAATTTGACATTTCAGTAAAGAAAAGAACACTTTTAACGCTAAATTGATCGTGTCTGCTTTTGTAGGGCGAAATATATCAAGAACGATTTTAAAAAATATATTTATAGAGTATAAATGAGCGTAAAATATGACTCGACTATACACAAATAAAAATTTTTATGCACCTAAGGATGGAGTATTTATTTCTCGCCAAAACCTCTGCACTGAAAACTAAAAAAATATTCTGTGAAGAAGAACCTAAAAACCAGTGCTATGTCAAACAAAATTTTTTAAAAATATAAATTGTAATTATCTAGTGAGTAAAATACGATACGATAATACGATATACAGGGGGGTTCAATAGTGTGGGAAAGTTCTATATTTCTATTAATTATTACTACCTTGAGTAAGTGTTTTAATGAGGGTTCCATAAAATCTAAAAGTAAACATTTTGAACATATTTTCAATTATGTAGGGTATTTTACAAAAATATATATATTGAAATGGAATACCATATATATTTTTGTACCTTACGATTGCTCCAAGAAATGTTCATATGACATTATTTTTGAATGTTAATATTTAACATTGCCTAATTCAGGAACAAATTGAAAATTTTTAAAAATACTGTTTTTCCATGATTTTTATGTTTCAACTTACCTTTTTAATATTGAAAATGGAATATAGTCAATTGTATTGCTAAAAATGGTATTGCGACTAAGTAATTATTGCTTACAAGGGGTTTTACAAATTTTTGTGAATGAACTTGACGAACTTTTTTAAAAAACGTGAACCTAGGTAATATGTATTCAAAAACATTCTTCATTTATGGGTTTGAAATTTTACGTGAAACCAGTGCCTGGCAGAATTCGCTATTCCTCCGTATAGGTGAAGTCGGCCTGTCGCGACTATTTACTTTCGAACATCGCCAGGACGAAAAAGATGGGGAGAGCTAATAGTCGATAATACGGAGAAAGGATATAATAAAAGCTCATATATATATTCAGGAAGACGATATGATATCCTAATCGAGTTTCGCGAAGAAATTATGCCAATTTAGTCTTCTATAAATATACCAGTTTAATCTTCATTCTGCTAGAATTCTATTAAATCTTGGCAAAGTGAATACGCTCCCTTATCTTAATTAATTATTAAAATGGGGGCGAACTGAAACACCTTAACGTTAGAAATTTCATTTTGGATTGGAATATAAGCTCGGTGTAGGGACGTTCGTGTGTTGATTAAATTAATAGTTTCAGTTACGCTGGCCATTTAGTTCCAAAGGTGTTCATAAAAAAAATTCGCATTGCTTTTTGGAAACTATTTTCAAATGGCATTGGCACTTGGCATTGTTACAAAATTTTTGTTAAAAATCAAATTTTTTTAGTAATATTTAGTACAAAAAAAATATATGTACAGGGTGGGCCGTTTATTTTGAGACACTACCTTATCTCAGAAAACATATGGGATAGAGGCAAAAATTAAATACAAAAGTTAATTGCGCTATTGCAAACCTTAAATTTATTTTGATGTTGTATATACAGGGTGTTTCATTTTTACTGGGCAAGTATCAACTTTCTAATTTTAAATGTAACACCTAGCATATTACTTCATTTTTGAATTCTATGCAAAATTGTAGACATATTTTGTGTATAATGTCCTATACCAAAGTCTAACCGTTTTTGACATTTTTAATTTTTCATACGAAAAATGGCGTTTGCGAGATGTAAAATATCTGTCGATTTCATCGTTCGGAAGGAAGCATTTATTGTTTCACTTGATTTAGTTTTCTTGTAGAAAAATGACTGGAATAATGGATTTCATAAGAAATTTCGCTACATATTAACACAGGGTACGCGAAAAATAATAAAAATACAATAAAAAAAACTGCCAAAAAGCTTTTTTTAATGGAAACTACCTATTTTTATAATCTGGTTATATTTAGCATTAAAAATTAAAGCAATTGTATCTAATATTTTCACTTTTTGAAATATTTCCTTTTAAACATTTGTCTATCACAAATAACATGCAGTTGTCACATAAGTTCAGTTAGCGTAAGGTGGCTGTGACGGCGTTTGAACAAAACAAGTGCTATCTATGTTTTACTATTATATCAAATATAAAGATTCCGTAAATGGATGTATGCATTATTCATACAGAATTAGACCAAGGATACGCGAAACGTTTGTGATTTTTTTATTAACGAACGATCAATAAAAAATTAATAGCTTACAAAAGATAATTACTATAACAGTTGTTCAATATGTCCTTCATTTTGAGCAAAGGGTTTCTAAATACATAATGGCATTTGAACAAATGTTTCCGATTAAAAATTTTAGTTGAGGTTGTAAATATCGATTCATCTATCCAAATAATATTAGCAAATATATTCTCTGAAAAATGTCTCTCTATTAGATTGTTGCAAAAATCTAACCTGATGTTGTTATCTCGTTGCTCTGATTTCTGCACTAGACAAAATTTTAAGTTGATCGTCATCATTCAAAATATGTATATCTTTCTTCAGAGTTCCATATATTCTAAAGTGTTGGTAAATCCTGTCGAAAATCATTTTTTTCTGGACGCCCGCTAAATGGAAATTCAATTATATATTCTCTAAACATGATACGCAAGCAAGCGAATAAATAAATTTATAAACGATAGATAAATAAATCAATAATCAACAACAAAATACGCGTCCAAGGAGGCAGCGTTCTAGCACTTGTTTTGTATCAACGTCGTCATAGCCACCTTAACTGAATTTATATGGCAACAGCATATTTTTGCGATAGACAAATGTTTAAAAGGAAATATTTCCACAAGTAAAAATTTTGGGCATATACAACCTTATATAAAATTGTCTCAAATATGGCAAGAATATAAAAATAGATAGTTTCCATTAAAAAAAAAGTTTTTTGGCAGTACCCTGTATTAATGTATCGAAATTTCTTATGAAATCCGTTATTCGAGTCCTTTGTCTACAACAAAACTTACTGAAGAAATTGGCAGATATTTTACGTCTCGCAAACATCATTGTTCGCATTAAAAATATGAAAACCGGTTAGACTTAGATATAGGACATTATACACAAAATATGTCTAGAATTTTGTACCGAATTCAAAAATGAAGTAATATACCAGGTGTTCTATTTAAAATAAGAAAGAACTGTAGAAATTCTTTTTGCAAATACTTGTGTGTATGTGACATCTAATGCGTAATTTTCCAAAAAAAATTAAGGGTGCAAATATTTAGTGTGTGTGTTTATTTTCTTGAAAATATTTTAATTTTTAATTTTAATTAATAGCAGAGACCACGATAAAGTTACACTCACTTCAAGTTTGGTATTCACAATTTAAATCTTCGAAAACATGATCACACTGATGTTGTAAGTCCCTCAGTTTGGGTATTACTTTTAAATTATATTGTACTTTTGTCCGTTAGTCTCTAAAACGATGTTCTTTTAGCTTTTAAGCTTCATTATTCCACTGTTGCTATTACAACGCACTTAATTGAAAAATACAGATTGAAGCGGTAATTGACTAAGTTTGATCGAAAATAAGGCCCAGTCGTACAAATTAACGATCCGATTTGAAACTTCAGAAGTTAATACTAATTACAAAACAAAAGAAACAAAGGGAGCGAGGAGTCTTGCGATAAATTATAATTTCCTAACAGCTGCAGTCTAATTTTGAATTCCAAAACAATTCGAATTATTCATGGTGCATGAACGTGAATCGTATTTGCTGATGGGAGGGCTAACGTCTCCGAAGTTTCGGCTAACTGCATTTGCAGAATTTTATGCATAGTTCATAGTTTTTCCTTAAAAAACTTTTAAAAAGCTTCACCTTCTTTATTAAAAAATTATCCAACAAGGGCATCTTGAAACATAAATACCTTCTTTTTAATATCCTAAAAATTAGCTCCTTGGGTATCTGGATTTTTTGTAGACGTGAACGGAAAAACTTTTTTCCTACTTCATTTCCGGGATATTACCGCACGGGTTTGGGAGCAATCAGATGTTTTCGGCTTGAATTTTGACGTTTATCGATTCTGACAGTCATGTCAGCGCGTGTTATTTTGCAAAAATGTACCCAAAAACTAAAGGTCGTAGAAAAATTATAGTATGCAACACGGTTGGTAAACTTTTTAAGTGACTCGTTTATTCAACACTCGCTCCGCTCGTGCCAAATAAAATCGTGACTCAAATGCCGCTTACCGCACTTGTTGCATAGTATACTATTTCCACTCCCTTCGTAGAATATTATATATTATATAGCATGAGGAAAGTTTCATTTTGCCATGTCAGTTTCATTTCACACGGATGCGAGCCGCTTCGGACATTTGCGGACTATTCATGGATTTGCGAGCAATCAGCTATTTTCAGAGATATTACTGTAACTAAACGGTCATTGAAAGAGTATAATATGCAACACGCGTTTTTAAGTCATTCGTGTATTAAACACTCGCTCCGCTGCGCTCCGCTCGTGCCAAGTAAAATCATGACTTAAAAAGTTTGCCAAACCTATTACATACTATATTTTTTCTACGACCGTTAGTTTTTCGGTACATTTTTGCAAAACAATACGAATGCATTCACTGATATGACCGTCAGAATTGACAAACGTCAAAATTCAAGGCGTGCGGTAAAATCTGCTCGGATACGTGGGACACGAAATGCTAGATCGGTGTATGATTAGGTATTTTACAGAAAGGAGTAGCAAAAAAACGTTTTTTACTGTATTCAGAATTTCTTTATAATTATTAAGGTATGAACTCCTTTTCTCAGGCATATATCATTTTAAGATATATTCATTGCGAAAATCATTTTTAGGCGGCAGTAGGGTTCAAAAAATTTAGATAATTTCTATAAATTACCGCATGTATTTTTTTTATGTCCATCTAAAACTGGACAACCTATAATAATAGGTGCTCCCCAGTTACTATACACATGTATTGCACATCTACTTCCAGTGCAAGTTAAAGCACAGCACGGGGCACACTATCTTTTTGCCCATTCAAGTTCGGGACAACTTTTTCGATTATCCTTCAAATCCTATCAGAAATTCTGCACGTAGTGTCGGGTCGAAGTTCTGCGGTTGTCCAAGACAAACACATCATCCTCTATAAGCTCCTTTCCTTATATATTTGGGTTAGTTGGACAAACTATGTGTTTGCCTTAAGATCGACTTAGCGACCGAACCAAAAGCCTCGCGGGGCTATCAGCTTAGTCCGTTGTTGCATTTATGGATCTGTTTCCAATCGGTCGTTAAGTCCATATAAAGGAGTTCGCCTTGGACGCGTCTGCATAGGTGTTTTTTTCTAAATAACCCTTTGATATCAAAGTGCGCTTCGAAATGGTACTGGGTAATAATACGGCGAAATTTAAGGACTGTCCATAGGCGTAGGTAGAAAATTAAGTTACGAATCATAAATTGGACAATATTTTATATATATTAATAAGTTCCAGTATTTGCTTTTAATCTATATTGTCAACCGAAATAACGACATGAGTCTACTGGCGTATATATCGTAGACATTCGTTCCAAGAAACTGTAATAATTATTCGTAAACGGTGAACGAAAAACTCGTCAGGTTTTAATAAGCTGGCTAATGGCTATTGAAGTTCCTACCGTCGAAGAAGACAAGTTCAACACATTAGAATCGAAGATAGATTCCTCAAAAATGATTCATGAGTCCTCTCTTACTTTTTTCTTGTTTATTACGGACCAAATAATGGGCATCCTAGCAAATTTTAACAATTTGACCCACGATTTTTTTTTGAAATAAATAAATAATTATAAACTTCTACAGGCTACTATAATTGTTCTTACAAAGCTTCTGGATTCATCCTGTTCAACTCAGCAAAAACCGACGCAAGAATAATCTAGAAATTTTGTAAAAAGTATTATTAATATAAAAAATAATTAATTGGAACAATACTTCGTTCAAATTCAATAAAAGAAATTATCCTCTCTTTAATCCGGTTCTCTTTTTCAATTGTTTTTCACCAGCCGTTTCGAATAACAAACAATACGCGTTCATTTTAATGAGTAGGCAACTTCGGCCATTTTCGTTTACCACCCTTTGTAATGGATCCGATTAATGATCGACGTTACCAAAAACGACATAATGTCATGGAAATATAATTATATGGTTCGCAAAATCTATTTATTTGGTTTCCAAATAACAAGCAAACGTTTAATTATATGTATTTCCCTATTTGCATGCCAATTAAATCGGAATCATTATTTCATTATACAATAACACGTCAGAGCAACGCCTGCAATATAGCAAAAAAATCCTGCTGACCGCATAATCTGGCAGAACCATTAATTAGTGACGCTAATTATCCATAGAAAATTGGATATTCGTTATATGAGTGGAATTATACGATGCACATTACATTTAGATGTACAAGTTGTACCAGATATACGCCACTGCAAATTGTCTAATATAAAACTATGACAAGTAGTTTTCCACAACTACCACAACTATAATACAAAATTGTGGACGTCTGCGTCGCCAACCAATCAGTAGATGAGATAAATTGATTTATATCTAAGCTATTCATATCTTATTTGCTAACTCATCAATTCAAGATAATAAAATTCCATTTATTTTATTTGTATTGTTTTCTATAACCTACCAATTAGACTGAGAAAGAGCATCAGGAAAAATGATCGAATTTCGACGAACATAACTTAAGTATGTCCTAGTTTTACAAATTTTGGGTAGCATAAATAGTTGAGGCCATTTGTATATAAATATATTGGTTATATCAGATAAAACGGGACCCAGTCGTTGGTGGCCGGCGCCTGGAGAATATAATTTATGGATGGCTAAAAAATATTTCGCGTTCCGACGACTCGACAGCGCAGTTACATTTCAAGCTTAATTAGTATACACAAACACAATATCTGGACTGTTTTTCGCAAATCGATTTTGGATTCGGATTTTCTAAAATTGTCCCAAAACATATGTTAGAAAAAAGAAGCTGTTGTAATTATTTTTATTCAGTGAATGAAAGTCTCGTCATGCTTTCATAGGCTGGTCATCTCTACTCGCTTTACCTATTTTGCAATATAAACATCTTTCTCTAGCAATATAGAAGGAGAATGCAAATAGAGCTGAATTTATATGATGGTTATTTCAGAAACCAATTGATAATCTATTGACGATTTATAAATTCGCAGAAATATGTATATATAATATACAGTTTATTTTGGTAGACATTGATGGTACGCCACAGATTTCTCTTAAAATAAAAATTATTCCTGCAATCTCCAATCATTTCTAAAGAAATTTTGTTTTTTAATTTTTTTTAATCCGGTGTACGGTTTTCACGTAAAAAAATAAAAACATCTTGTCTGCATGGTCATAACAATATGGAAGCATGCATGCATCTCTTAATTATTATTTCTTAGTAAGTGTCCAACTGTTTTATTAAAATACTTAAAAAAATCGAAGTACGAATACGAAGTACGTAAATTTAAATAAATAAAGTAAATATAAATAAGAATCGTTTACTATTTATCTCGTTGTTAAGATGTTGTTATTTTATCAAAACTGTGAAGTATAAAAAATAGTCATCTAATTTTTTTTTCTGAAAGACACTAGTTGGTAATTAAAAACTAGATATTTTGTTCTAGATAGATATTTTATTTAAAAAAAAAGTTCTCGAATTAACCAGAGCAGTGGCGCCCCAATTAACCAAAACATTATTTGTTCATAGACTCAGTGGCCAGCCACCGAATTCCTTAAAAACATTATGACATTTTCATTTATAAGCAAATTTGATTTCTCTTTTTTTTTAGTAGCACGGTTTTCACTTAAAAATGAAAACTAATTTCTCTGCATGCTGTAATATTAACGATATTGTTATGAACATGCAAAGAAAAAGTTTTTTAATTTTTTAAACGAAGATTGAAAAAGATTGAGAAATTAAATTTCTTTAGAAATAATTTTTAGATAGTAAAAAATGTATTTTATTTTTGAAAATTTTACCATCCTCTACCTCAAAAGTTAAGACGTTTAGGACAGACGTTCATGTGAAGTTGTCGTTTTAAAATGGATCCAAAAATAGCCCCCTTAAGTATTGACGTCCAAATAGAAAACATATACGATTTTGTAAATTGTTTTTTTTTACGGTTTTACAGTATGAGCTTATTTTGTTTACACGTACTCACGTTATTTTTATTTACATATCAAGAAACTTTCCACCTACGTATACTTTCAACGACGACGATTACGTTAGCAATGGCACGTGATTGTGTCATCATTATGACGTAGTCGCCATGTTTTCTGATATTTATTGCATGAAATTTACTTTAAGTTTAGTTGCTTATCTTAGTGTTGAGTGTGGAATAAAGTAATTTGTTGTAAAAGTTTACATTATTAATGGTTTAACAAATACAGACAATAGATCAGACATTTAACAGACGTTATCAATCTTTGTGTCAAAGGAAAATCGTTTGCCGCATCAGGATTGATCTCATAAAACTCGACCATTCTTTTAAGGTATTAACGGACCCGCTACAACAGAACTTTTTTTTTAATTCGTCTCGTAAGTACTACATGAATTATTATCGCGGGTGCATATTCCGCTTTTCAACGCAAAATGTGCTGTCTGAATCTTTCTATTTAAAACTCACGAAAACGTTTTCGAAAATGATTAAAATGCAATTTTAATTTACCTTGCCACTCCGCCGGAGAACCTCTTTACGGTCCAACCTACAAGCGTATTTTCAGTTTTAATGCGTGCATTATTAACACACCGTTGTTCAAGTCCCGACCGTACTTTTATTTCCGAAAAAGCGTAATTATTTTAAATGCAGACGCAATACGTAGAGAAAAACAGAATAGGTTTCGCGTGGTTTTACTGCCCCCGCTTTGTCGCATCCGAAAGCCCGGGCCAGTTTGAAACTTATTGGGCTTCCAATATTTCGTGCTTTCGTTAGCCGTTCGTGTTTTTTTTTTCAACGTGGAAATTTTTTATTGTAGTGTGGATCGGGAGTTAAAACCAAAATTTATTTCTATTCATTTATTGTTTTTTTTACATAATGATCGTAATAACAGCTGAACCTCGCGTACCGCACTGATGGTGGCGTATGACAGCACAGTGACTTTGATGAGCGTTAATATTTGCCACAACTGTTCTTTGTTCATTATCGTTTTTTATACGCATAATTTTATGAGCGTATGATCTTTGAGGCGTAGTTTTGAGTAAGAAATTTAGAAGCTTATATTAATTACTAACCATTGATATAAAATACATTTAGTAGCCACTGGAATAATCGAATTTCATAATTCTCAGATAAAAGGAGCGACAGTTTTTAAGTATACTCTTTTTGACTTCGGAATGAGTTTAAAACGCACCTGTTGTAAAGTGGAGGGGAACATTCTTTTCAGCAAGTGTACCACAAGCCAGGGAATGAGGCAGGCTAGGCTTATGTTGGATGAGCCCGCCCTCCCGCGGACCAGGGAGCAGCTTGGACCTACCAGAAGGAAGTGTACAGCACTAATAGGGAATTACACGTTACATTGCAGGCTTAGGAGGCATCTTTCCTTCCCGGAGTGGAAGGGGAGGAGACCTCGTAGCATTTGATCACCGAGTGCCCTGCTGTGACATAGGCAATACTTGGAATCCTCGGAGCGGCCCTGATCGATCCGAACTCAGTGCATAGTATTGAGCTAAAGGAGTTGGTGACCTTCTATAGGACGCCTGGACGCCTTCTAGCAGTCTGGGGGCACAACCGGCCCATCTAGTGGCCTAAGTGCTTGGACCAATACCAATACCACAAGCCAGGACCGTATTTAAGATGTTAGCTGACAAGAATTGTGCCGTGTGGAATGTTCTATTTTAAGAGTAGGGAAATTTTATTTCCTTAAACTGTAATATTAGTGACTACTTGAGACAGCTCGATTTCAAGTTGAATTTGCCCGTTAGATGGGTTGATCTCCTATATTAAAAACACATTAGAAAGCTTAAACTGATTTACAATTTAAGGGTTAAATATATTTTCCTGGGAAAGAAATACACAATCTTATGTGTTTTGCCAGTTTGCTATTGGTTGATTTGCATGGGTTGTTGATATCGGATTATGTTTTTCAAGAATCAGTGTGCCATTTTTATTTAGGTACCATATGCATTTTATTACAATTTATTTCTTACCAAATACTAACATTATTCAATTTTGTGAGTGATTTGCTATGTCCAGCGACGAAGAATTGAGATCAGTCATCAAAATGGATCAGTATTTGTATGCACGAAGTACCGAAGTACGGTTCTGGAACGTCATTTTGCAATTGCGAAGAGGAAAAACAAGCCAGATAGACGTGGGGTTAGACCTTCATAAAAATCTACCGTTATTATGTCGTATCGTTGGGAAAAGTCTATCAAATATTTGCCGGAGAGGAACTTCTTGAGCCAATAGAAAGTTATTGAATATCACAGGCGTTGAAAAAAAACTTTTTGATAATGAATCCACCGGAAAGCAAGAATAAACTCAACCTGTTTTCTATTAGTTAGTTTAAAACAAATATTAGAAACGATATCTAAATACTAAACAAATTATGCTTAAAATGGCTCTAAGTAAAGCAAATGTCAAAAGTTCATCTTATCTTAAAATGTCAATTACTTAAAGAAGGTTGTGAGAATTTATATGTATCAGAAGTTTTAGTCAACCTGTACACATTTACTTACACATTTATATTTATACACTGATTTTTGGGATTGTGTTACCGTTAAGTTTAATTTGATTCAACTCAATTCAATATTATCATCAGAAAATAAATATATAACAAAATATCCCATTAACGAAACATAAATGCCGAAAATTTTTGAGTTTGTTTTTCATTATTTAATTACGCCCGAATATTGGGGATCGTCATCATTATAATATACCACTTCGCCTGCCTTGGAAATTAATTTTTCTCTCGAATTAAATTTCCCAGCTAAAGTGAAATACAAAAAATGCGTTATTAACGTAATTCAATTTTCTCATCACCCGACACCTTCGATTTCCCACAACACCATTCTCCATTACAATTTTTATTTAATCATTAGGGGAAACTTCTATTCCCGTTTTCTCATTTTCCCATCCCAAATTTGTTTGTTTCGGCGATTAAAGGGGCGAATGGAGGATGATAAATATCAACTGTTACATAATACAGGCTTGCAAATAACCACCAAGAATCGTAAAAAGCAAGCTGATAGGTGTGCGTCTCGCGCCAGAGGAATTTCTGATTGAAAAGGTCATTAACTTAAACCCAACACACGACTCTAACATATAAGCAAACTTATTTAATGACTAGAACCTCAAAGTTTATGGTGGATATAAACTAGTATTTACACCGATTTTCAGTTGAATCGGCAGTAATTATAAGGCCCGGTAAACATTGTAAATTGAGATTCAAGCTGTCGGAATATTGACCCGCCGGAATAAACATCATTGATAAACACAAACCGCATAGAACTTCAACGACGGCTATGGCAATTCCTAGTTTCACTTCCCATTTAGTCGAAACGGAATTAATTGTTATTAACTTTCCACCCATACCGTTAGGTTGTTCTTATATTGATTGCCACGTGGAAGGAGAAGTTAAGCAACAATCCGGTCGTTCCAATGTTGCCATAACTGCCTTTGTACTTTTCTGAATTAAATGTTTTGTCTATCTGTATTTTACTGGCAGAAGAGCGGGTCGCATCTATTCCCCGAGTAGATATAAAACGTTATAAAAACATTCGGGTTTGTCAATTCACCACTGCAGCTGAATGAAATTCATCTACTCATAAATTCTTCGATTGGTTCCACCATTTTATCAATAGATGCTTATCGACTCTGGAAGTAACACACAGCTTATACATTTAAGATACGGACATCCGACCTAGCCACACATTAAATGTACATTCTAGTTAACTTAAATTGACTTTCTGTGTTATAAATGATCTAAACATGAAAGTTTTTTTTGTACTCCAGATATTTTTAAAACGTCAATGGGATCTGTTAATTCGTTCACTGCAGCTTTGCCGGTACTGTGCTTAGAAATGGAAAGTTGTATCCTATATTAAGGGACGGGGCAAAACAACAAATATTTCAGAAACTTTTCCCATACTTCCATCAATAAAAATAGCAAAACCCTTCATGATTGTGTCAAATTTTTGTGCTGTTCTAAAATATACCCAATATTTTTTTCTGCTGATAAGAAAATACTTTTTAATTAAATAATTATCATCATAATATTTTCTTCAATAAATAATGCCCGTTTGTTATTATTAATTTCACACAACCACTGTACTTAATAATGGAGTTAAAATTCCTTGGCTTTGTTTGTCATTTTGTCTAATCTCAAAATATTATTTTTTGTACGGCATACTCTAAAATACGTGCGTTTGCTGTAATTCTGAAACATTAGCCATGTTAGATAATGGACGTCAAATATATTGAATATTGGTTCATAACATACGTTATGTCCTGAAAAACCAATTATAAAGATGAAAAGGGGCTGTTGAATTTCCAAAATCGCCATATCTCTCCTCCAATCGCACCACACAGCTTCGATCGCTTCCTTGTCTTGTCCTTCAATGTTTAAAGTCTGTTCATAGATATAAGAAAGTGACTAACTGATACGAATTAAGGAAAGACCCCGGCAAGCTGTAAGAATGAAATATGGCCGAACAGGTCCGTGCTTTGCTTAGAATTTAATTATTTGGAGTTTTGTTAGGAAATATACTAAACAATATTTATTTATTTATGTATGTATTTATGTTTAAATCTAAAATAAAATTACAAATTATTTTTATTACCTACTTAAATTACTTAAAATTATGCACATAATATACCAGTATCACTATCGCTATCATCGCCTGTTCTAATTATTATTTGTTCTATATCATTTGCAATACGATTGTTCTGCTTTTTCTATATGTTTAACAGAATTTACCCAACTTTGTGGAGGGATGTTAAAAACTTCGGCTTCTATAAGTTTGAGAACAACGGAGTTAACACGGGGGAAAACATTGTTACGACGAATGGCAGATTTCAGTTTGTGCCAAACATGTTCAATGGCATTAAACATACAGTCGTAAGGTGGAAGGAAGCCTTAAAACTGTATGCCCTAGATTTTTTGCATAATTATCACAGACGTATTCCTTTTGTTGGTTCAAGATTTGTAGAACCTCAATTAATTGCCTTTTGGTATAATCTTCGTGAAAATAAATGTCGTTATTATGCAAGTAGTTTTGGATTGTTGCTTTTGTGTCACATGAGGAAGGGGTTTTAGTCAACTGTCTACTGTGGTAACTTACATTGTCCATTACAATGACGCTATTAGGAGGAATATTTGGAACTAGTTTGTTTTTAAACCAACTTTCAAATAAACATTGTTTATAACTTCCTTAGTCTCAATAGAATAGTGTTTTCTACATTTGGACGGGAGCATCTCCTGAGATACACTAGACTCGCACATATTTACGCTGTATTACATATAAGAATGATTACTAATAAACTTAAACTAGGTAGTATACCAAACCAAAGAATATTAAACACAGGACCATAATTTTACCTGAATTTAAATTCGGAAACTTTAGGTAATAATCTTGTTCCATTGTATGTTAATGATCACCCTTGGATAATCCCATTCAAATGCATTTGGTCACTTTCTTTATCTATGTACAGACCATACCCCTTCGTTTTTAAATAACGCTAATCATTTTTGCGTTGTTATGCAACCAAAAAAAAAAAAGAACAAAAACACTTTCCGTGTATCCTTTTCAGTTTGCCGTCGCCGAAGCTAAAATAAACAAAAATCAAAACCGTGACGTTAACACGTATACGCTGTTGGATGACAGATTTAACTTGTTAGTAATTAGTAGATTTCTGTTGTGTGTGTTCGTGCCGGACGAACGGATAGTTGCGCGAGAGCATTATTAAACACCTGTGTTTGTTTAAACTCCAAAGGGAATGAATAAGCTGTATGCATAACCGTTATTTTCCCTGCTAAATCTATTATTAAAAGCGTGGAAAATTCTTTTTGTTAGCATTGCAGAGAACGCGCGATACTGTTTGCCGGAAAATTAAACGAGTTTTTGCTTATTGTGTCGGGTTAATTGAATAATTTTTTATTTCTCGCTTGCAGCGGGAAAAATCGGTATTGTCGCACAAGCACCATGTAAACAAAGGACAGGAGGATGTTGATTACACGCATTCGACCATTAGGTCGTCCTTTTTGCAAACAAGATCTAATTCTCGTCAAAGTATCATCGCGACAAAATAAGCGCCGAAACTAAAAGAACTTCACAATCATCACTAAAACTAGAGGCAACATAAAATATTAACCCTTTTAGTACTATACATGTTTTACCAAGATATGCTAAAATTGCTAGTAAAAAAGTGCTTTATAGATAATTTATATAAACAAGAGAAATATCATTGCCATTGCAATACACCAATATTCATAATTTTTCAACATTCTTGTAAAATGATTTTATACTAGAACAGCATTGGCGATGTCCTGGTGACGCTAGAGTCCGATTGTGAACTAGATGGAAAAATGTTAAACTGTTCCTGGAAAACATGGTGGAAAACCACGGAATATGACGCGAATTTTTATTCCAGTAAGAAGAAATAGTAGGTAGACATTCTTGTGGTACTCATTCCAGGATTATTGCCACAAATGCTTCGATCTTCGCGCAAATGAAGTTTCAAATTTGGATGTGATTCAAAAAATGCCAAAACATATCGATTAGTGTCGATAACCATTTTGTTATACAAAAACTGTGTGAAAACTAAATTGAAATACTCCAGTGGGCTGCGTCACCTGGAGGAGCATGCTTTGGTCCACATTCTTCAAGAAATCTATCTCTCAAAGAACACGAAGAGCCTTATGACTAAGACAAACAAATTCATCAGCTGTTGCCTAACACATACATGAAACCGGACATAAATTTTTATTCGATAAAACTAAAACTCTTGCATGTAATCAGTTCTTCTACCAACGAAAAATCCGAGAGTCTATAAAAATCTATACACAACCTAACAATCTTAACAGCGACTCAGGTCTCTACCTGTCACCAATATGGAAATCAGTCATGCGAGACGGTGTTTATGCTCCTCATTTAGGTCCGCCCCCCTCAGACAATATATGAGCAGGTACAGAGTAAAATACGAGCCAGTTTCAGTCAAGCTCTGAAAAACAGACGCAGGAGGAATCCAGAAGTTTTGTAAAAAGTAAAGGGTTAAATTAATAATGATTAATCGTTGACTGTACTTCAAAATATAATGAGAAAATAATGTGGAATGTGAATTCTTTGCCGTTTTCGAATGCGCTAAAGAAAATATGTTGTTGACCTATTTTGGTGAGCGCATGGCAAGGCAGCTCTTCAATACCGAAAGTTGATATAGGAATGCTCGAAGAAGGGAGGTTCAAATCATCAGAAAAATAATTTGCAAATTTTGTGGGTAGGGCATTTCCGTCAGGTCAAATCTGTCTTTAAAAGAGGTTAGCTATGGTAGAGCATCTATCCGAGATCTTCTTGTCAAAAACATTTTTTATTGTTTGTTTGGATTGGAAAAGTTAAAATTTGCAATGCAAGATTTTCCTTTGAGAATAAAAGGACAAGTCAATCACCGAGTATCAAACATCAGTATTTTGGCATTTTCAGAATGGTTATAACCTTGTATAACGGAGGACGCCATCTTGAATCGTTTTTGAAACCGCACATTAAGGATATTGTCGGTGGTCGTAAAACATTACGTGCATCAAGTATCAGTTTGATCCGCTGTTCAGTTTTCAGAATTCATCAATAATTCCTTAAATCCACAGCACCGTCCAATCATGTCCACCAGGTAATAGTACATATTATTGTTCTGCAGCTTTAAAATGGAGTGATAGTAATAGTAGTTGCCCAGAAAGCGAAAACCTAATCCTCGGTTCAATCCACATAATGCCACAATTCCAAAATTGTTAAATATAATTTGTAGACTGTTAATGATATCTCCCATTGGTAAGCATAAAAATTCCTACTAAAAATGTTTGGTTACAGAGTAACAACTTAACGAATTTTGCTCGTGGGCATGAGCCTAGACCCATACAAGATCCAACTGACTCAGGAGTTTAAAGTGTATAGCTATAGAGAACACCATTTGTTCGCTAAGTGAACTTTAAATCGTTTGGAAGGAGACCCCAATTTTTCCGAAAAATCATCTTAAGCTATGGACCTAGACCACATGTGATTCCAGCAAGACAGTTTGCGTGAACGATTTGAAGGTAAGGTTATCTCTTGCAGTGGCGATGTGGAGTAATCAAAAAGGTTATGCGATTTAACTCGGCTAGACTTTTTATTGTGGGGTTTCTTGAAATCGCATATAAACCACAATCACTCGATGCTCTAAAGGTGAAAATAGCCCAGGTCATCGCTAATATTCAGACGGATCTAGGCAGAAGAGTCATTAGTAAGAAGCAGAGTCGGGAATTTGGACGATGTTATAAATAAAAAAAAAAGAAGTTTGATAATACTTCAGACAGAGCTTGTTTTATTTCATTTGAACATCTACCTTTTCTAATGGTCAGTTATTGAAATTTAACTGAAATATTGTGAAACGTATAGTCCTTCAGCAAATTATCAAAATGCTAATTTGACTAGGATTTTCGTCCCACTAGGACTAGTGGGACCAAAAATAAAACCGAATCTCTTCGTATAATGTGGAGTATCTTTAAGGATAAAATTCGTTCCTCCCAAATTATTTTAAAAGGTTCTATTAAAACAAAATTGGCCGCTATCGCAACGGTACCGCGCTTCGGTTTAAATATTAAAAATCGTGCTACCGGACAATACCGACAAGATCCGTAAATAAACACGTCACCGAAAGAACGCGGGGTTTAGTTTAAATGTCAAAACCAAATCCAATCAAAAGCGGCGGCTTTTATTCCCGCGTTTTTTACGTGCTCTTCGTGCCTCCGACGGTAAAAAACCGTATTGTTTAGACAGGAGGCCTTTTTGCTTTTAGTGGAAATTGCGAGTATTCTCTCACGTGCCCCGAGGGTTGCGTTGACAGTAAAACATACGAGCTAGAGTAATCCTCCGAAAGAATACCTTGAAAAGAGTATTTCTCTCAAGTTTATCGAATTTTGTAAAAGCAGTTTCGCGTTAAACGCCTGAAGGTGGTTTGACCATCCTTTTTTTATTTTTAATTTAGTTAGCTAATTATATTTCCCGAATTCTCCATTATCTCCATGACTCAAACTTCACAGGCTCGGGTAATCTTGGCAGATGCAGGTGATATCTTGCACTCCATTGGGATTAGATTCTTTATTAATCGGCAGTATGCCATTAGTACAGCCACCATTATTCTCTCGATCTAGCCTTTATGCTGTACTTTTTTTTTGAAGAAATCCTTGGCCTGCCTCTGGTTTGGTGTGTATCTGCCAATTCTGGGGCCCCTTTTCCAACGATATCCTGATTGTCAAACCACAAAACTGTCATGCGTACGAGTTAGAGTTGCAAAAATATTTTTCCGGGCTTTATTCAGTTGTGCATAAATAGTTTGGCGCTCAGAGCTTGAGGGCGCCATTGTTTTTGATTCATAATGTTATTAGCCAAATATGATATTTATTTCATATATTCATATTTTTCAGATTTCGTAGTATCTAATTTACTGTAATAATAATTAATGATAATAATAGTTATAGCAAAACTGTTAAAAACTTAGCAAAATGAAATTTTGTAGGTTAATGTCGTAAGTAACAGTGCGACAATGTCTGACAAATGCGCAATAATGGTAAAATTGATATTATAAAACTTATCGCTAATATTATCGGGAGACTTACCTGAAAACAGGAGCAAATTTAAATAACAATATCGAAGGAATCCAACTCCAATGAACACAAATATTATTTCTATTATAGTTGATCAAATACATCAGACAAAATAAAATTTTATTGTTTAGCAATTTCAATCTGCTCTAGATCGCGCAGCTATTTTCGTTGGTTATTTAGAATCGCAAATGTGTCCATTTGACAACAATCTATATTTTATATTTGGCACGCTCGTAAAATTTTCATTGCGCGAAATGCGATGCCCGAAATATTGAAAATCAGGAAAATAAAATTAAAGTCCACTGATACCTTAACGAAAATCAATTTACTGCCATCATAACAGAAATGAAAAACCCTTAAGTTCAGAAAAAATAAACACTAAGCCGAAGCTGAATATCAATTTTTTACAAACTTTTGCAGGTGACAATATTGAGAAAAATATATTTTGCCATGTCACAAATTAACAACTTACCTGTTCACCTCATCAATCTAAATAGCTAAAGTATGTTGTTTGGTAGTTTTAGATCTTCAGTTTGAGTGTTACTTTGTGCTTCACAACAATTTTAAGAAATATCAAATTATATCAGTCCAGTCCTAAAGGTTGAAAATTTTCCAAAAGCATATGAGTTGGTAAATACGCACAGATACATATACGCATTAAATAAAATAATAAATAATTAATACAATAATCACGTTCAAATATTAAACGTTTTTTAATTATACACTGATTTTTCTGTGACCGTTTCGGCACATTACTTAATCTATAATGAATGTATTTTCTCATATTTTAATTTTGTTGACACAACTTACGGGCCAATTCTTCATTCTATTGATATAAAAATGATACAGAAAATTCAAAATTGTCTTGCACGGCTAATATGTGTTTGAATGGAAACAGTAATGACTAAAACTTCAATTTTATCTTTTTTATAAATTCTGTTCCGAGTGTAGTGATATTCCCTTTGATGTTTGAAATATGGGGTTATTATTTAAAAAGCGCATAAAATCCTTAATAATTAATTGATCAAGAAAACAAAATCTCAACAAGAATAAAAAAATATATCAATTTATGTGTTCAAGTTCTACGTAGCAAAGCATCAGGGTATCAATTCCTTGATCTCCAATCAAGAGTACGATTCTTTTGGGACATTATCACATGGAATTAACGCAAATCCATCAAAGATTTAAAATAGATCTATATCGATATTTAACAAAATCACAAGTTCCTGATTCAAAGATACGCGGGTTTAGACAATGTTATAAAATCAGAGAGTTCTGAACCTAAATATTTGTTCTTCGTTTCGCGTTAATGTGCGCTTGGTCTAAAATAATCTAGATTGATGACAAAGAAACTGTAGTGTTCCCGCAAAGCGTCCATCTGTGGCTTGGCTCGTGCAAAAGAAAGGCAATTAAATTGATGTCATTTTAAATATTTTCTTTAGTGGTCATTTTGAAGAACAAGATTCGAAAACAAATCAGGAGTAGTTTATTCAAACAAATAACAGAAACTGCGAAAAAGCTAGTGCACATATCTTTTTTACATTATTCATCAGAATACCTCCTGGGAAGGCACTTGTCGCGTTGTTGGGGGGGGGGGGGGGGGGGCGTGTTCGAAGTGTTTTCGGAGCGCGAGCATTGAAGATGCCAAGTGAGATTTTGGCGAAACGTCTGCAGGATTCCAGTCGGATGCAGGATTCCAGTCGGAGTTCAACAAGAGAACGGATGATATCCCGGAATATAGTGTCATCACATTTTTCCATCCGTGAATCAATACGTGAGAATATATATATATATATATATATATATATATATATATATATATATATATATATATATATATATATATATATATATATATATATATATATATATATATATATATATATATATATATATGATGACACTATATTCCGGGATATCATCCGTTCGCTCGTTGAACTCCGACTGGAATCCTGCATCCGACTGGAATCCTGCAAATCTTGCATCCGACTGGAATCCTGCAGACGTTTCGCCAAAATCTCACTTGGCATCTTCAATGCTCGCGCTCCGAAAACACTTCGAACACTGGGAGGTTATCGGCGGTGCGTGAGGTATTTATACTCTGCGCCGGAGATGGTAACGGTGCTGCTTGTGCGTGGGGGGAGGTGGCTCCGCCCCCTGAATTGTCGCGTTGTTAATTTCGCCCGATCGTAGTTGCGATGTCCCCGTTGGCTGCTGCGCATCGCTCTGCTGTTTGGGATAAATGCAGAGCGTCGTCTCTCGTATTGAGGTGTCCGGACTTTTCTATTTCGATGGCCTCTCGTATAATCCTAGTCCTAAAATCAGGAATATTAGCTATTTGTTTGCAAGTGCCGAAATCAATTTTATGGCCTGTCTGATGTTGGTGCTGAAACAAAGCAGATGTTGTTTGTTTGTTTCTTATGGCTAAACGATGTTCCTCGAGCCTGGCTGAAATCCTTCTGTTGGTCTGTCCCACATACGTCAGGCTGCACGATCCGCATGCTACACTGTATACTCCTTGGTTTTCCAGAGTAATTTTTTGTTTTGGGTTTCTTAGTATTGCTCCGATGGTATGGTCAGGTTTGTATGCCGTTGATATGTCGTGTTTCCGTAATATTCGGCCGATTTTGTCAGTAACCCCCTTGATGTATGGCAGGACAGCGATCG
This sequence comes from Cylas formicarius, assembly GCF_029955315.1. Lineage (NCBI taxonomy): Eukaryota > Metazoa > Arthropoda > Insecta > Coleoptera > Brentidae > Cylas > Cylas formicarius. The sequence goes on along the minus strand of NW_026844347.1, from coordinate 28,654,360 downwards.
ATCTTCGTTGGGTCTCGTCCTGCACTCTCTGCTGCGGCTGTTGTTGTTTACTGATTGCCTTGCTGATGGTGCGCCTTTGGTATCCGTTTTGTTGAAGACAGGTACTAATTTTCTTCAGTTCTTTATCTCTGTTCCTCTCGTTTGTGAGCCTGAAGGACCGAGCAATTAATGTATTTGCCACTGCCTGTATCTGTGATGGGTGGTGATGAGATTTAGCGTTCAGATATCTATTAGTGTGTGTTGGTTTTCTATAGACAGTGTGTTCCAAGTGTCCATCTTCGGTCCTTGTGATGTGCACATCTAAAAAGGGCAGACTGTTATCCTCTTCAAGTTCTATTGTAAATTGAATCCTTGGGTGAATGGAATTCAGATGATCTAGGAATTTCAAAAGCTCCTCCTTGCCAAAAGGCCATACAACAAATACGTCATCAACGTATCTTGTCCATAGTTTTGGCTTCAGATTTGCCTTCTCTATTGCTTTCTTTTCGAAGTAAATCATGAAGAGGTTGGCAATCACAGGTGAGAGAGATGATCCCATTGCTGCTCCATCTATTTGTCGGTAAATTTTCCCGTTGTGCATAAAGTAAGCGTTTTTCAGGCAATGTCTTGACAGATCCATTATGTATGGCGGAAGATCTTCGTTTTCTTCTATAAGCAAGAGTGCCTCTTCTACTGGAATACTCGGGTAGAGGGATTTGACATCGAAACTTGCCATAATGTCGTCCTTGTCCATCCTGAGAGAACCTAAAATCTGAGTGAAATGTTCTGAGTTTTTAACATAGGAATCTGCCTTTTCCACTATAGGCTGAAGTGCACTGGCCAGATGTTTTTCCAGCTTGCATAATGGTGAGTTAAAGGCGCTTACGATTGGACGCAGGGGAACCCCGTCCTTATGGATCTTTGGGAGCCCGTAGAATTTTGGGCAACGACTCGATTTTTCCCTCGGAATAAGTTTCTTCTTTGTATCCTCGTTTATTGATGAATCGAGAATTTTGGACTTAGTTGTTTTTTCCAAATATGTCGTGGGATCTCTGGTGACTAGTTTACTTTATGCACAACGGGAAAATTTACCGACAAATAGATGGAGCAGCAATGGGATCATCTCTCTCACCTGTGATTGCCAACCTCTTCATGATTTACTTCGAAAAGAAAGCAATAGAGAAGGCAAATCTGAAGCCAAAACTATGGACAAGATACGTTGATGACGTATTTGTTGTATGGCCTTTTGGCAAGGAGGAGCTTTTGAAATTCCTAGATCATCTGAATTCCATTCACCCAAGGATTCAATTTACAATAGAACTTGAAGAGGATAACAGTCTGCCCTTTTTAGATGTGCACATCACAAGGACCGAAGATGGACACTTGGAACACACTGTCTATAGAAAACCAACACACACTAATAGATATCTGAACGCTAAATCTCATCACCACCCATCACAGATACAGGCAGTGGCAAATACATTAATTGCTCGGTCCTTCAGGCTCACAAACGAGAGGAACAGAGATAAAGAACTGAAGAAAATTAGTACCTGTCTTCAACAAAACGGATACCAAAGGCGCACCATCAGCAAGGCAATCAGTAAACAACAACAGCCGCAGCAGAGAGTGCAGGACGAGACCCAACGAAGATCGATCGCTGTCCTGCCATACATCAAGGGGGTTACTGACAAAATCGGCCGAATATTACGGAAACACGACATATCAACGGCATACAAACCTGACCATACCATCGGAGCAATACTAAGAAACCCAAAACAAAAAATTACTCTGGAAAACCAAGGAGTATACAGTGTAGCATGCGGATCGTGCAGCCTGACGTATGTGGGACAGACCAACAGAAGGATTTCAGCCAGGCTCGAGGAACATCGTTTAGCCATAAGAAACAAACAAACAACATCTGCTTTGTTTCAGCACCAACATCAGACAGGCCATAAAATTGATTTCGGCACTTGCAAACAAATAGCTAATATTCCTGATTTTAGGACTAGGATTATACGAGAGGCCATCGAAATAGAAAAGTCCGGACACCTCAATACGAGAGACGACGCTCTGCATTTATCCAACACGTGGAGAACGATAATCAAACAGCAGAGCGATGCGCAGCAGCCAACGGGGACATCGCAACTACGATCGGGCGAAATTAACAACGCGACAATTCAGGGGGCGGAGCCACCTCCCCCCACGCACAAGCAGCACCGTTACCATCTCCGGCGCAGAGTATAAATACCTCACGCACCGCCGATAACCTCCCAGTGTTCGAAGTGTTTTCGGAGCGCGAGCATTGAAGATGCCAAGTGAGATTTTGGCGAAACGTCTGCAGGATTCCAGTCGGATGCAAGATTTGCAGGATTCCAGTCGGATGCAGGATTCCAGTCGGAGTTCAACGAGCGAACGGATGATATCCCGGAATATAGTGTCATCACATTTTTCCATCCGTGAATCAATACGTGAGAATATCATACACCTTTACGGGAAGGAGATCTTTACAGCCACCAAGTGTTATGAAAAACTAAGACAAAGGAGGGTTATTTCGCTGTGCAACTTGAATTTTCTTAAAAGCTGCCGCAACCAGAACTTGCTGCCAACATTTACAAGGTTGTCTTATCACACACGCACCAGAAAGACACAAGCTATCCTGGACAAAGCTAGCAAGGCCCTACTCCAAGACCAGATCAGGCGGACCCGGTACGAAATTAGTGAGACTGAGCTACAACTTTTCAGACTCCACCTGAAACTGAGCAACAAGATCCATCAGTTGCTGTGGGACCGCATAGAATTATTAACATCATGGCGCACTGAGAAAGACAAGGACATCACGTCAAAAAAACTGTGGAAGAAATTAGAAATCCTTCAGTCAAATTCCAAAAAATCAGGACAAGTGCCAAATACAAACCGAAGCAGTACAGTTCATAATATTTCAGCATACCATCTTTCCGATACAGAAGTCAGCGTACTGAATAAAGGATTTAACTACGCAATAGCTCCAAAAAGAGTACCCGTCGAAGAGATCGTTTCCAACGTCGAAGCAAGTCTTTCCACCATAGACGAACAAGATGCGGAGTTAATTAGGCAAGATGTCGCCAGAGTCTTAAGACAGTCAAAACCACCGCAACCAAACTTAAGCAGAGAAGAAATGCAAGCCTTAAGGAATCTAAACAAAAACGAAAACATTCTAATAATGCCAGCAGACAAAGGAAATGCCACTGTCGTCATGAATACGTCGGATTATAATGCAAAATTGGAGGATATTTTGAACGACCCAATATACAAACTAGTCACCAGAGATCCCACGACATATTTGGAAAAAACAACTAAGTCCAAAATTCTCGATTCATCAATAAACGAGGATACAAAGAAGAAACTTATTCCGAGGGAAAAATCGAGTCGTTGCCCAAAATTCTACGGGCTCCCAAAGATCCATAAGGACGGGGTTCCCCTGCGTCCAATCGTAAGCGCCTTTAACTCACCATTATGCAAGCTGGAAAAACATCTGGCCAGTGCACTTCAGCCTATAGTGGAAAAGGCAGATTCCTATGTTAAAAACTCAGAACATTTCACTCAGATTTTAGGTTCTCTCAGGATGGACAAGGACGACATTATGGCAAGTTTCGATGTCAAATCCCTCTACCCGAGTATTCCAGTAGAAGAGGCACTCTTGCTTATAGAAGAAAACGAAGATCTTCCGCCATACATAATGGATCTGTCAAGACATTGCCTGAAAAACGCTTACTTTATGCACAACGGGAAAATTTACCGACAAATAGATGGAGCAGCAATGGGATCATCTCTCTCACCTGTGATTGCCAACCTCTTCATGATTTACTTCGAAAAGAAAGCAATAGAGAAGGCAAATCTGAAGCCAAAACTATGGACAAGATACGTTGATGACGTATTTGTTGTATGGCCTTTTGGCAAGGAGGAGCTTTTGAAATTCCTAGATCATCTGAATTCCATTCACCCAAGGATTCAATTTACAATAGAACTTGAAGAGGATAACAGTCTGCCCTTTTTAGATGTGCACATCACAAGGACCGAAGATGGACACTTGGAACACACTGTCTATAGAAAACCAACACACACTAATAGATATCTGAACGCTAAATCTCATCACCACCCATCACAGATACAGGCAGTGGCAAATACATTAATTGCTCGGTCCTTCAGGCTCACAAACGAGAGGAACAGAGATAAAGAACTGAAGAAAATTAGTACCTGTCTTCAACAAAACGGATACCAAAGGCGCACCATCAGCAAGGCAATCAGTAAACAACAACAGCCGCAGCAGAGAGTGCAGGACGAGACCCAACGAAGATCGATCGCTGTCCTGCCATACATCAAGGGGGTTACTGACAAAATCGGCCGAATATTACGGAAACACGACATATCAACGGCATACAAACCTGACCATACCATCGGAGCAATACTAAGAAACCCAAAACAAAAAATTACTCTGGAAAACCAAGGAGTATACAGTGTAGCATGCGGATCGTGCAGCCTGACGTATGTGGGACAGACCAACAGAAGGATTTCAGCCAGGCTCGAGGAACATCGTTTAGCCATAAGAAACAAACAAACAACATCTGCTTTGTTTCAGCACCAACATCAGACAGGCCATAAAATTGATTTCGGCACTTGCAAACAAATAGCTAATATTCCTGATTTTAGGACTAGGATTATACGAGAGGCCATCGAAATAGAAAAGTCCGGACACCTCAATACGAGAGACGACGCTCTGCATTTATCCAACACGTGGAGAACGATAATCAAACAGCAGAGCGATGCGCAGCAGCCAACGGGGACATCGCAACTACGATCGGGCGAAATTAACAACGCGACAATTCAGGGGGCGGAGCCACCTCCCCCCACGCACAAGCAGCACCGTTACCATCTCCGGCGCAGAGTATAAATACCTCACGCACCGCCGATAACCTCCCAGTGTTCGAAGTGTTTTCGGAGCGCGAGCATTGAAGATGCCAAGTGAGATTTTGGCGAAACGTCTGCAGGATTCCAGTCGGATGCAAGATTTGCAGGATTCCAGTCGGATGCAGGATTCCAGTCGGAGTTCAACGAGCGAACGGATGATATCCCGGAATATAGTGTCATCACATTTTTCCATCCGTGAATCAATACGTGAGGATATATATATATATATATATATATATATATATATATATATATATATATATATATATATATATATATATATATATATATATATATATATATATATATATATATATATATATATATATATATATATATATATATGACAAATCCTCAGTTTAATTTTCAAACATCATGTACATTAAACAATATATTTTCAGGATGTCGGATATAAAAATAATGTTTCCCAATCTGACAACACTGGCCCGAAAATTGAGAAACATGACGAAAACTGAAGTTCTGAAATTAAGTTCGCCAGAAAATCTCGTAGGGAAAATGGTTTCGTGCTTCATTTCTCTCTAATGAAAATCTTTAATAACGTTAAAATTGAAAAACTGCGGTTTCTCGAAGCGGAGGTCCGGTGACAGGGATTAAACCGATCCCGGGAGAAATGCCTGTGAGACTTTACTACTGTGATCCTTCTTTTTAGCTTCTACGTGGAGAGGCACCGGGTGTTTCGCTTTTTCTGTTTTTTTACTCCGCTGTTTCGTAGAATCAACTGTTTTAAATTTACAGCTTTGTTGTATTTTCGGAGACCTTTGGCATTCATTTTTATGTTTTATAAAAGACTGCATAATAAAGAGAGCTCCGTGTTTTTCTCGTTTGTTGCTTTCTATTCTATTTTTAAAAATTCCAGAAATGGCAATACAAAGTTATTTTCGCATTAGTAGTTACTAGTTTTAGTAGGTTAGCGTACTGCATGTTTTGCATACATTTTTTTCACAAAAGATATCGGCAAATATGCAATATGTGCATAGATGGATTATGCCAGAGGACAAATATACGAAAAAATGAAAGATACAGAAACAAATTGTGTGCCTTGACAATGACAGAATTACATTTTGACAAATACAAAAATTTATTAAAGGGGTAATGAAATAAAATAGGAAATTTCGAACATTCGAAACAAATGGGACAAAAAAATAGCTCCACTTTTCATCAAATTTAATGTTTTTGTATTTTTTGTATACTCTGTAAAATAAAACGATCACATTATACCAGTCCTATATGAACATTACTGTATATCATGATGAAATTCTCCCTTTCCCTTTCTCACATTTTCATACTTTTACAACTGACAAATAATAACACAAATTTGTACAATTTCAAAATTTTTTGCAAATTGCAAAAAAAAGTTTTATACAAATTTGTAAAATTGTAAATTTGACTTAACCGAAACTGTCAACGACAAACTTATTATTTTAAGAAATTAAATCTCGCGGTTAGTTTGAACAATAATTCAAATGGTTTAGGTAGATAATAAATTTGAAATCATTGACGCCGCTTTAAACTTATCGTAAAAATCTTAAGTATACCTGCTCTAATTCGCCATTGAGTGAATTATGTCACGTAATAGCGATTACCCGTTAAATCGCTTACGAAGTTGCGAATTCAAATTATAATTTTGGGTTGACCCTAAACTAAGCCAACCTTCGAAACACTAAAGTTTACTATTGGATTAATTTCGGTTTGAGGTTAACTTCCAATAAGTCAAAAACTTACTAAGGGAATATATAATCGAAACGTACACCTGACAAATAATGATAGGTTGCAAATTTATTGCTAAGTTTACGTCAGCTATATATTAAAATAAATTGCGTGATGAATGAAGTTGCTGAATACAAAAAAAAAGAATTGTGTCTTCAATGCGCTGGCGATTCGACTCTGAATGAGAGCAGATGAAGCTGTGCTAAAAAACATAATAAAACTTGAATCAATTAAAGCGCAAATGCGTTATGTCGAATAATGATCACCATCGTATCATTCCGCTTTCTTTTCAGGTCAAAATTCATTATTATTTGCAATTTATATCTTATCAGACCTACATATTTGTTTTATTTTAATAATAACCCCAATCGTTCGATTTAGAGCAAAAACCGATAGCACTTAAAAGTTTGGCTACAAAAAATCCAATCTGCTTTCATAATTATATCACCAAAATCTGTAACACATATTAGTATCGGTTTTATGTCGTGTCATGTGTATTACTCAAATAGTGTGAGACAAGCTGTCGGGCAACATATAATCTAAATAGCTATATTTAAAGTAATGGCTGTCCATTAACATTAGGTATTTCACATGCTGGGTACTGGTTTCATGACTTATGACAACTCATCAGCACATTGACAACATTAATTGATTATAAAGTATCTAGAATAAATAGCAATATAAAATAGCCAGGTTGTATTTCCATTAAAGCAAATAATCGTAAACTAAGTCAAACTAATCTAGAGCACAAATTAGACGTACTCGCGGAAATAAAGGCTGCAGTTTCCCATATCCTTCGAACTAATGCTGGCTCTAATCAGTCGGCATGCAAAAGAACTAACGGCTATTTGGCTACAAGAGGAAACTCGTAAATGGCAATTTCCAGGCTTAAATCACTTGTATGCAATTTTAAGATTCCGCAGTTATTGACGAGCTGGTCACATCTGGGTATCCTGAGGCTATTTTAAACTTGACTGGTTAGATGCTGAGCGTCGAATATTGTTTTATGCGTTCTACGCATCTGCTCCAACTTATCCATTAATGTTGCTCTATAACGAATGAGGGGGCGCAAGTGTGAAGATTTTTTTGTAATTTTATCTCTAACACGGTCCTAGGTGCTGGAATCATCTTAATTAATTGTCGTACCTGGTTCTCTCCTACAAGGTCCATTATCTGGAATATTGTATTACTTCAAACTTTATACCAACATCCTCGTTGACTTTCATACTTTGGTATAACGATTATACTAATAAAATTACTCCGTATAAGTTGGCAGCTAAGGCAGTAATAAGGTAAGCAATACAAATGCAAAAGGAAATATGCTAAAACATCTACCGGCTACATTTTACGTCTAACATTATGGGAGGTAAACAATTAAGACTAATACTAACTTGGTATGAAAAGGATCTCTTTGTGAGTGGTAAGCGTTATTTATGCGTTAAGTCCAAGTTATGAGTATTTTCAATTTTTTTTTTAAATAGAGATTAATGGCATCTTTTACTGATTCCTTTATTAACCACCCAATTTGCATAATCTTGGCAATAGCTCCGTGGTCATATCGTTTCATACCCCAAATTAAGCGAACACAACAAAAACCGGCAAAATATACCTGAACGGAAAAAAACGGAGAAATCAAATAGGCGCAGATTCCAAAAACTGTTTGAAACACAAGTCATACATTTGTTTAACATAATTCAAAACGAATTTAGGAAATAAATATGGGTAAAGTTTTTCTAACGTCCTGTTTTTCTGCCCGAAATTATTTAATGCACGTTGTTTCTATTTTGTACTTTTTTTTCCTTGGTTGGAGTCGTTCTTTTTCTTTTTTTTCCTCCCTTTTCTATTTCTTTCTAAGGTTCTATTAGAGAAACTTAGTTGGATACCACCCCTTCCTTCAGCTGAAAATGTATTATACATATATTGTATGAAGAAATAAAGACAATATTATGTATTATTATTATTATTATTGCAATTTTTTGGAAAGGTAATCAACAAAAAAGCAAAATAAAATCCAATATTCAATTATAATATTATACAAAAATAAGTAATTAATACCTTAAATAATTATTATTACTTAAAACACCATTTAATATGGTTAAACATAGCTCGAGTCTTTTCCATTTTATGACGGCTATATTAAATCACCCAAGACTGTACTGCAGCTCCAGGGATAAAAGAATCATTACGGTGCTGACTTTACTCGCTCGAAAGTTCTAAAACGAAACGGAGCCCATTCGATATACTGTTAAAAACCGATCTCGCGGGAATACCTGAACCGAAACCAGCGCCAACACTGATCGCTCAGATTAAAAACCAGTAATACGTCCGTAGAAATTTAATTCCTAAACGTTTCTCGTTAGTGTAATTGACATTTCACGCGGCAGCACTACATCACACGAAACATTATTATCGGGTGGGCGCCATGCGAGAGTGCATTTTTAATTAAAAAATTAAAAATCCGTCACCGAAATGCGCGTCATAAATCACGTGTAACATGTAAAATCGCCACTTAATTTGTTCTGTCAAATTCAAAGGGCGGACGAATTATTAGCCGGAAAAGTGGGTTCGTTTTAAACGCCCGCGACTGCGTCAAAAGTTTTGACAACCGTGCATTGTGCGTTATGCATTATGCACAATACGGTTATTTTATTAGCAGGCTGGGAAACTAAGAATTTAGTTTCGAGCTCAATGAACTCAACGTTTTAAAGTTGACGTTCAAAATCACGCATTTTAATTCCGAGAACAGGGTTCGAAGTGTTTTCGGAGCGTGAGCATTGAAGATACCAAGTGAGATCTTGGCGAAACGTCTGCAGGATTCCAGCCGGAGATCAACAAACGAACGGATGAATCCCGGAATATATTGTCATCACATTTTTTCCATCCGTAAAACAAAACGTGAAAATAACCCACAAATGTTTTGGATTATATGGGAAAAAGAAAAGTGCCGTTTTTAGGGTTTTCCTGGAAATTATTATATTTTTTCTCACCTTTTAAACCTTCCCTAGACCTCCATGAACATTTCAAGACCAGATTTTGCAGCCGGCAGTACCTAAAATCGTATCTGGCACTATTTGTTTAATATTCTGCTTCTGATAGTTATTGCTAAACCTGCCAAATATTCCTATGAAAATGCTGGAAAACCAGTTTTAGCTCCCCCAGGGGCATATTATAATAATGATATATATAGAAATGTAAATCTAACATATTTAGAGTATGCTTTTAAGTTTTTATAGATTCATTATACAGCGTGTTCAAATAAATCGACACCATGTGAAAAACTTTTTATTATTAATTTTACGACAAAAGTTATAATCAAAAAAAATTGTTCTAAAACCTAAAAAAAAGTAATTAATAATTTTTTTGAGCCATATACGAAGTTTGTTAAAAGATATGAATTTTGATAAAATCGAAAAATGTCACAGAAATTTTGGTACTTCATTATAGCATAAAATTAATATTTTTCGACGAATCTCGTATACATTAAAAAATGTAATATCAGATTGTATGTTGTATTTTATGAAGAGTAACTTTTTCTTGTAAAAATAATATTAAAGAACTTTTACATGGCATCCAGCTTTTAAAAAATGTGAAATCAAACCACAAATTTAATTTTTTCACATATAAATATATTACACCAGAATGACTTTCACAAAGTAACTCCATAATTAATCAATCCTCCACAGCCACAGCAGTACGCCCGACTCCTAAAAATGTCAAATATCAAAGAAAAAAAAATAACTTCAAAACTAGATTCTCTACTTGCCCTAAAATCTCCCAACATCTACGATCGGTCAGGTTTACGGCAAAAAATACCCGCATGAATCAAAATTTTGAAATATTAAGTTTCTCAAAAACCAACAATAACCTATAATACATTCCCGCACACGAGCGAATCAAGAGGGAAATACATTTTTCGAAGGGGGCACACGACTATAATTTCGCGCCCGTCCACGTACGCGAATTTGCCTAACGACCAAAATTGTCACTCTGAATATGGCATAAATTATAACTTCCGCTGACCATAAACTTGCAAACTTTACTTCCAGCAGAGCTTATGATTTAATTTTGAGCGAGTAGTTACCGACTACTCCAAAAGTTATGAACAAATTATTATCGAAGCGTCATCTGACCGATGGCGCTAGTTTCTGACTAAAGGCCACTTAGGAAACAGTTAAACGTATTGGGAGAAGCACATCGGACCATAATGGTTTGACGTGGTTTAGATTTGCATAACTTGGGAGTTCATGGAGTAGTTTACATACAGTGGACCGCGTAGATATTCATTCATTCCCGTCACGATTATAAAACATAGCATTCTGCTTGTCGCTTACTAGAGCGAACTTACCTACCAGTAATACAAACAAATTAGTGAACCCGCCGTTTTAAGATTAATTGTTAATATTGCTTCCAAATATATGACATGTGATTTTTGTATCTTGTCCGATCTTTTTTCGTTCAGTGTCAGAAAATGCTGTTAAAAAAAACTAGATTTGTCCACTTTTTTGACTTTTTAAGTATTTAGAAATTAAAAGAAAGTTGTTAATTTCGACGAAAAAAGTTTGAAGAAAAGAAGGATCATTATTCATAACACTACATTCAGATATCTATATAATATATTTTCGGTGCTGTTTAGCTCATATGTTAGAACGCAAACACTTTAATTGAAATTAGGGGTGACTACTATTCATAAATTCGAATGGTGCATGCCGTAGAAAATAAATAACTAATCAAAACCACTGTCATAACAAGAATGTTGTAATCGAAATTAAAACTCAATAGTTGAGTATAATTAAAGAAATCTCGAAGGACTCTTAGCTCGAAGTAATTTAGGTCTAATACTTTTTGGAGATTTTGCATACACATGTGTTCCATTCCTTACACTCTCATGTCTAATGCGACGTGCTACACAACTTAACCAAGCACCGGGCAGTTAATATCCTGCGTGTTATAAGTCATCGAACATTTACATTTGCGATAACGCTAAGAGGGTGGTGGTTCACATTAAACACTTCCATTCATTTCAGTTTGCATTTCGCAGGACGACTTTATGACCCATAATGTTGTTTTATGTAATGTAAATCATCTGCGATTACTTATACAACGTACAGACAGACAGAAAGTATTTTATCAGATAATATTTTTAGCTTAAAACTAGTGCCAAAATGATATACATATTCCAATTTTGCCTAGGTGGAAAAGAAAAAGAAACAATAAAAAAAATGAAGACCCCAGGCCTGCATATATCTATAAGCTATAGCTAAAATAATAATGATAATAATAATATTAATAATAATAATATCATAATTATCCCACATATTTAGAATACAGTGTACTATGGATAGCTATAAGCCTACCACTTGAATTTTTTGCAATCAATATTTCTGAAGCCGGTGAAGCCCGCTTTGTGGTGTCCTTTGATCTGCATATCCGATTCGATGCAACTGTTTCCACGGCTGCCAAATTTCTAGACCGATATTTACAAGCGAATAACCGAACTTGTACATCGATTTGTTGTCGTTAGGCAAGATGTTCATGATGGCCACAGTATGGTTCGACAAAGGTGCAAGGAACATCATTTACGACATTCTCTTCTATAAAGTCTAGAACGCTTCGAAACTTTCATGGTTTCGATTTACTGAGGGCGGACTGTTTTAGGCTACTAGGAAATATCCCGATAATTGAAAATTCATTATTTTTTTTTTTGTATTTTGCATTTTTGCATCCAATAATTTTTTTTTAAATTTATTGTGTTTGTCCACTTTATAATATTTTGTTGGTTGATGGAATCTTGTAACGAATTTATTAGCGATTTCACTGAAGGAAGGAACACAAATAGAATAATTATTTGTATCAAATATTTCTGGCACTTCACAATGTATACCAATATTTAAACTTCACCCATAAAAGTGAGCAACGAAAAATAGTGTTAATGTCGGGTCTCTATTGATTAAAATGTTCTAAACGCATCAGCAATCACCATTAAAGCAAACACAACGACTTTGCGCAATTCCTGGGGATACTTAGGGGGGTTAGGGTTAGGATACTTAGCCTTGTGATTTAAACTTTTTATCTTGGGGAAGTTCATGGATTATACAGGAACAGTTAGTAATAACTAACTCACGGATGCCTCTGCCGAATAGTTTTGAAAATTCTCCATCTATCAACTTCAAAATTATTTTTTCTACTCCCGTCTGTTAAATACCTAATTACCCACCGATCTAGCGTGCGGGAAGCGTCACTTTACCACGTCAGTTTCGCTTCCCATGAATGCGAGCCACTTCGGACATTTTCGGGATTTTACGGCACGGATTTGGGAGAAATCGGATGTTTTCGGAGATATTTCCCACGCTTTGAATTTTGACGTTTGTCAATTCTGACATTCATGTCAGTAGATGTATTCGTGTTGTTTTGCGAAAATGTACCCAAAAACTAACGGTCGTAGAAAAAGTATAGTATGCAATTCTTTTTAACTCACTGGTTTATTAAAAACTCGCTCCGCTCGTGTCAAATAAACTCGTAAGTCAAATGCCGTTTACCGCACTTGTTGCATAATATACGATTTTCTACTCCGCTCTGTAAAATGCCTAATTACACACCGATCTAGTGTGCGGGAAGCGTCACTTTACCCTGTCAGTTCCGTTTCCCATGGATCCGAGCCACTTCGGACATTTCCGGGATTTTACCGCACGAGTTTGAGAGCAATAGGATGTTTCCGGAGATATTTGTTTGTCAATCCTGACGGTCATGTCAGTGAATGTATTAGTCTTTTGCGGTCTAAGAAAAAGTATACTATGCAACACGTTCGGTAAACTTTTTAAGTCATTAAACACTCGCTCCGTTGCGCTCCGCTCGTGTAAAATAAACTCGTGAGTCAAATGCTGTTTACCGCACTTGTTGCATAATGTACTATTGTACATCATTTACCCCCAGTTGAATTATTTACGGATCTATAAGACATAAGACATCAACGAAAATATATTAAGTATATTTTATCTACAGTTTCAAAAATTACTTAATGAATGGACAGCAAAGTTTAAAAATTGACATTCCCTATAACCAAATCCTGGTATCGAATCTCTCGCCGGCGACGCAGAGGGAAAATATAATCAATCTTGGAGGATTTCATTTTAGCGAACTTCCACGAAATATTAATAGTCCCGTTTCCAAAACAAATTACATCCGATTTGCCTAAATGGCATTTAGAAAACTTCCAGGAAATTGTCGTCCCCGTCGAGCGATCGAACCAGCAACAAATTGCATTACAAGTTATTTCGTTCACACAAGGAAATGCCTAAACATTTCAGCGAGGATTTCGAATCGTTCCGTATAAACTCTCCCTCTGAGGCAAAAGAAAATGGAAAAGACGGCTATAAATATATTTTATAGGCATTTCGGGTCGGGCCCTTCTTTTTTATTTGGGTTTTTACAAGTTCTTTTCGTGTTTTTAATTAACTTGTGTCCTGATACTGATCCGGTCACGAAACGTTTTGAGTCTTTGAAAATCAGCTCCAAAATTAAGTTTTTGATTTTTAACATATATTAGAAAGACCTTTCAAAGGTAAGTAAGGCCTGTCCTTTGCCTATGCCCGACATTTTCCTTGTTGGTAAAAACCGTATAACTACTAGGGATATTGTGGAGAACCTGCCTACGCAGATGATACAATAACTTATGAAGCAACTATGAAAAAAATTTTGAGAAGATCCATTCAACATTCACACGCGCGAAATTTAAAATCTCGTTTTTAACCGACCTTGACAGATCGTCAATAAGTACCAGTTAGGATTGTGGACATCGCTGTTTAGACAGAAAATCGCATAAAATGCAGATTAGTAGATGAAAGATAGAGGTACGCGCGAAAAATTATAACCTTTATTATAACCGCATCAATTTTTACAGTTTATTTTTGACAGCAGAAAATTGCCGAGCACACAAAACACGTTTAATGCTTCTGTGAATATATGCTAGGGACATGTGTACCAACATAACAATAAAAAATCGAAGATCGAATGTATGTAGCCCGCCCAAATACCTAAAGTCACCTTACTTTTTGAACACACCTCGTACATAAGCCGATAACAGACGTAGACGGACTGGGCTTTAAGTTGGTTAATTAATTAATTTGAAACAATAGAGTCCGTGCATTAATTTTAAGTAATTCTTGCAAAAAAAAAGTATTGCAACAATAATATAAATTACTGTATTACATTATAATTACATTATCGTTTTAAAAAATAATAATTAAAATAAATGCATTCAATAATATTAAAATTTGTCTTTGCTTTTCTGTACTATCCCTTTTAATAGCTTTCCTAATAAAAATACGTCACACCAGATTTATAGACAATACCAATTATGTAAAAAATTATATAATATAAAAACAAATTTAGTAAACAATGAAAAACTTAATTTAGTTATTAATTTTTCTTTTCCTTTTCCTTTCTTTTCCCAGACTAAAGGCTTATTAAAAATCAAAATATGATACACTTGAAGACAATTTTAAACAAAAAACAAATAGAGTGTGTAGTGCAGAAACTTCTAAAAATTAAATCGAATCCGTGCGGTAAAATCCCGGAAATGTCCGAAGTAGTTCGCATTCATGGCAAAAGAAACTGACGTGGTAAAGTGACGCTTCCCGCACGCCAGATCGGTGATCGGTATTTTACAGACGGAAGTAGAAAAAAGAATTGATTACATGCAAGAATTTTAGTTTTATCGAATTAAATTTTATGTCCGGTTTCGTGATTGTGTTTGGCACCAGCCACCATTTGTCTTAGTCGTAAGGCTCTTTCGAGTTCTTTTAGTCTAATTGACATTTTTCGTCCGGTCTCTCCAATGTATTCTTTGCCTCATATGCATGGAATGCTGTAAACTCCTGGCATCTCAAATGGAATTTTATTTTTGATGCACCGAAGGTGTTGAGAGATTTTTGGAGAAGCGCTAAATCTGATTTTGGCGTTGTACTTCTTTAGAACTTTTGATATGTGGTCATTGATGTTTTGAATGTAAGGAAGGACCACAGTACTATTGTTATTGGAAGGTTGTGGTGAAGTGTATTTTTTGATGAAACGATTACTATTTTTAATGTGGAAATTATTAGAGGGAAGAGCAGAGGTGAGGTGTTTTAATTCTGGGTTCAGTGACTGAGATAGTTTTACGACTCTGCAAACAAGAGAGTTGATAACCGATGATCATCAAAAGTTCTAAAGAAGTATAACGTCAAAACCAGATTTACCACTTGTCCAAAAATCTCTCAACATCTTCCGTCCGTCACAGATAAAATTCCATTTGAGATGCCAGGAGTTTACAGCATTCCATGCATGCGCGGCAAACAAAACGTTGGAGAGATCAGACGAAAAATATCAACTAGGCTCAAAGAACACGAACACGACTAAGACAAATGAACTCATCAGCTGTAAACGAACGCAGTCACGAAACCGGACATTTTTAATTTTATTCAATAAAACTAAAGTTCTTACATGTAATCGATTTTTCTACCAACGAGAAATCCCAGAATCTATAGAAATCTATAAACAACCTAACAATATTAACGGCGACTCAGGTCTCTACCTGTCAACAATATGGGAATCAGTCATTCGAGACGGCGTTTATGCCCCTCAGACAATATATATGAGCAGATACCAAGTAAAATGCGAGCCAGTTTCAGTCAAGCTCTGAAGATGTGTGATTGGCGAAACGTCAGTAAGTTCGACTCAGCAAAAACCGATGCAGGGAGAATCTACAAGTTTTGTAAAAAGTATTACAGGAGCCTGTGGAAGTTTCCTAAAAACCTAATTTTGGTTATTTCCCTTTCTTTTCCTTTTAACATCTTTACATTTATATTTAATTATAACAATTGTCTCAAGATATATTAGATAGAGTAAAGGCTTAATCAAAATGATACACTTGAAGAAGAAGAAATAAATACAGTATGAGGTGCAGAAACATCTAAAAATTAAATCAAACTAATAATTGGAAATATAAGAACATGGAAAGTCTACAGAATAATAATAAAAACTATTTCAATTTGTTTGGAAAATGCGCATTTTCCCAATTTTAATTCCAATTGGTTATGTTGGTCTTTGTGGTCTGAAAATATAAAAAATGCAAAATTACAAAAAAGAACATATTCTTCGTCTTATGAAGATTTGTTTCACCTCTTCAATCTATTAAACCGAATTCTTATTGATCACAGACGCTTACTGAGCAGTTTGTCCGAACAGATATTTCTCATTTGAAATCTAGCGTATTAGCCCAAAATATAACGCATAAATTTACTGCGGTGATAAGTTCATATCATTAGTGCTGTGCCTGTGAGCCACATTTCACTCTACTGCATGAAAGCGCAATTGTATTTGGTATCGAATGCAATTTCAATTCAAAAATTGTGATCGTATCTAACTTTTAATGAATTTCGTCGCTTAGCCAAGAAGCGAAGCAACATAACCATTTTGTTAATATTTTTAATTTTATTTTCGAATTTTTAGTTAATTTTTATTGAATCTCATCGATCAACCTTAAGGATTCATAATTTTTCTGATTAAAAAAACCATTTACCAATACCAATTTAAATTTATTAAAACATATTGCCGCAGTTCGAAAAAAAATATCCTTCTCCTGGTTTTGTATGTTAAACGCATTTAGAAACTCCAAAGCTTACTCAACATTATGTCTAATTTTCCAAGTAAGCGGGCAGACAATAAAGCAAATTTAAAAAGTGGTTTTCCTGACGGCAAACCCAAGTAGAAGCTGCACGGCGGGGTAGAAAAAAATTAATCCTATTTCGCGGCATTAAGCACACCCCAGCTGCGCACAAACTGAATACTAGAAATAGAAAATACGATGCCGAGGTGCAAAAGGGGAACATGGACGTAGCGCGCATAAAATTGAATCTTATTATCTCGTTGGAAGCTCAAAGCTTTATGGCACCATTTCAAAACGGCTTTCAGCGGTGGTATACGTCGCCAAATATTAAGCCAAAATTTTCGACAAGGTTGGAGCCTCAAAGGAATTGAAACTAATGTCCGTGTACATATTTGCACATACGTAGACCAGTTTATTAAGGGAGGAGATCAACAATAACCCGATTTTGGAAGAGTATTTTCGTGAACTAACAGATCAAAACAATAGCGAAAAGGAACCATATAGCTACTAGCATATTGAAGAAACCATGAAAATGTTAATGCGCATGCGAGACATTTCCAAATCTCTTTTTCAAGCATCAAGATGTCATTTCAATTTACAAAGTTTTTTACAAAGGAAAGTGGGCAAAGTGCTCGTGAGTGTGAGAAATTCAGGAACATGTGCTACGAAAGTATTATATCCACCTTATTGGGATCACTGTATTATGTAGCAAAGAAATGCAGCAAAACTTTTTCTAGAAGTATAAATAAATACAAAAATATAAATATCAAATTGCGACGGGATTCAATTAAAGCATATTTCAGATATATTAGTGGAGTTCATGACTGCAATATGTTTGATCCTTAGCCGTAGAATCCTTGCAGATATTGACTGTTTTAATATACAGGATGGAGCAATAGTGTAACACGATATCAAATCTCTCTATATCCCAGTTTTGTTAAGATTACGGAAAAGCTTGAAATCTTAAGCAAAGTGGTAGAAGATCGCGATAAACTAGCTAGATTACAGTGAAGTTTTGTTTTGGCACAAGTGTGTGCTTATTAAACGAAAGACCTATAGCATATTATACAACAAGTGCGGTAAACAGCATTTGACTCACGAGTTCATCTGGCACGAGCGGAGCGCAGCGAAGCGAGTGTTCAATAAACGAGTGGCTTAAAAAGTTTACCGAACGTATTGCATTCTATACTTTTTCTACGACAGTTAGTTTTTGGGTACATTCTCGCAAAACAACACGAATACAACGTCAAAGCGTACAAACGTCAAATACAACGTGGCAAATATCTCCAAAAACATCGGATTCCTCCCAAAAATGTGCGGTAAATTCCCGGATCCGCGGAAAATGAAACTGACGTGGTTAAGTGACGCTTCCCGCACGCTAGATCGGTGTGTAATTAGATATTTCACAGACGGGAGTAGAAAAAATAGTTTATGAAAAGTGTATCATATTACAGTTTTTCTATTCCCGTCCGTAAAATGCCCAATTACACAACGATCTAGCGTGCGGGAAGCGTCACTTTACCACGTCAGTTTCGTTTCCCATGGAACCGAGCCCCTTCGTACATTTCCGGGATTTTACCGCACGGGTTTGGGAGCAATCGGATGTTTTCGGAGATATTTCCCACGCCTTGAATTTTGACGTTGGTCAATTCTGCCGGCCATGTCAGTGAATGTAATCGTGTTGTTTTGCCAAAATGTACCCGAAAACTAACTGTCGCAGAAAAAGTATAGTATGCAACACGTTCGGTAAACATTTTAAGTCACTCGTTTATTAAATACTCGCTCGGCTCGTGTCAAATAAACTCGTGAGTTAAATGCCACTTACCGCACTTATTGCATAATATACTATATTCCGTCTGTTCTTATTCAGCTCTGCTTTCTGTCCACATCTTATATTGCGAGTGTTTTGTTTGAATAAATATTCTTGTTTTAGGTATATGTTTTATTTTTCTTGAAAAGGTGTTAATTTAGAGCAAAACAACCATATCACAATCTATAGTTTTTATATTCTACGACCAATAGCATTTGGTTACATTTTTGAAATACAACATGCAATAAAATTAACTGACAACTGACAAACGTCAAAATTCGAGCCGTGAGTAATATCTCCGAAAACTTCCAATTGCTCTCGAGACTCAGGGGTAATATTCCTAAGTGGCTCGCAGCCATAGATAAAACTGACGTAATAAAATGACACTCTCCGCACGCTCGATCATTGTATAATTATGTATTTTACAGGAAACGTGCTTTTTTCTACTCTCCACTATAACTGCCACACATTTATAAACGGATCAAGCACCTTCAGACATTCTTACCTACTGTCGCCATCAAATTTGTACATTTTCTTGTTCGTGTTCACACGAACTTTAAAATGTCGAAATTTGTGAAAAAAATTAAACGAATAGTGTGCAAAAGTTTGATCAGTATCGGTCAAAATTCATTCAATCCGTGACTAAAATTAACCGAGAGCATCCGATCTCTCCCACACTCGTGACTAAAACACCGGAAATGTACGAAATGCCTCGCGATAGTGAATAATCAAGCTTACGTCTTCACACTTTCAGCAACTCTTTTAGGAGTGCACTAAAGAGTCTTGTGTTCATGCATAATTTATGGGAGCTAATTTATGTTAAGATGAGAGCGAGATTTAAATTTTTTTGCCCATTAAAATGTAACGAAAAATTTAAATCGATTTTTTCTACTTGTGCAGTTATATATTTCCGGCAAGCCATTTTATACCGCATTCACTATTAAAGTGATTTTCCAATAAACATGGTAATCGGTGAGTAAAATTGGACGTCTGTTTCAACTGACATTTTTGGAGAAACTAATAAAGAGGCGGACGACAAAAAGAGGATATTTTTTGCTGCAGTTTTCGCCGGAATTGATATGAATCGTAAATTTGTAATAGCCAACCATGAGCACAATCGTAAAAAATGTTTCATAAATTGCAGTCATAAATTGGAAATTGGAAATTGGAAAGCGTTCTTCGTCAAAACAATAAAAAAACAAATAGTTTACGATCGATAAATACACGATATATAACCAATTGCTTGCTTGAAATTAATTAGGAACCATGGCTAATTAAAGAAATAGTCTTGGCCGAGGGAGCGAAATTACTAACCAAGTATTTCAATTAAAAAAATATCTATTCTGTTGGGTTAAGTATTAATCTAGGGCTACAGGTAATAATTATTAAAAGAAGATTTTTGCATCAAACTTCTCAAATTGGACAATTTCCGCGTTATGTCTTTATCAAAACATATTCTGCTCCTTCTTTTATTTAAGTCGCATTAAGGAACGTGCAGCACATCCAAACAATAAATAATTATTATTCTCCTTTCAATCCGGGACCCCGGATTCTGTAGAGGACTCCGGACGACTCCATATAATATCGGGAGGGGCTCTGGTAACGCACATGAAAACGATAAGTCACGTTCTGATATGTTTGCCTTGGTCGTTAGAGGAGGCACATCAGGAATGGAACGTGGATATGTTATTTTCCTTTTTTTATGAAATAACGTTACGTGGCGAGCATACACGATCATTCGGAGAATGATTATGGAGATCAAGAGCTATCGGTAAACGTAATGCTCCTGCTTTTCGATGCCCTCAGAGAGGCATTTCACATTTCAGTTCAACACAAATCTTCAAGTAACTATAATAATATTTACTAACAACGATGCCCGCTTTTTTTAAAACAATCACACCGTAAAAACATACTTCCAGTAAGTGAACCAGACAATGTAAATATGCAAATGTATATTTGACGATATAAAACTTATACCGCGTCAAAAACAAGGCAAACCAAAAACAAACAATCGAATTTAACGGGATTTGCAATTTGAATATGATAAACGGAGATTGGATGGATTGCTGACCATCTATTATTTTAAGTTTTACTAACGGTATTTTAGTCACGAGCTTGATTTGGCACGAGCGGAGCGAGTCTTTAATAAACGAGTGACTGAAGAAGTTAATCGACATGTCGGGATAGAAAACATCTGATAGCTAATAAGTATTGGACACGACAGAAGTTTTAGGTAGGGAGTAAGTATACATAACAATACGGAATCCGTAGAATAACTTTGGACCGGTATAGATCGTTCTTATCAAATCGTATGTTGAAATAAGGCAGGAAAAAAAACAAAATGCGTTAAATTAAAAAAATTCAAGTCCTATCAGTCGGTTCGCCCTATTTTATTTATCCTTTTATCAATTATTCTCATCTACCCAGTCTGGGATTATTAGAGTTCGCTGAAGTTTTGAGGAGAGAATTAATTCAGCACTTGGTCAGCACAATTGCTGGTTTAACGCCAATTAACTTTTCTTTAATATCCTAAAAATAAATATAGTGATATTCAAATGCCCAAAAAAAAAACTCTCTGTGAAAGAGGGAGGCCGTTGAAATAAAAAACAAATTAAAAGTTAAAAATGTCATACGTGAAATTTGTGTTGCGATAATGAAGGAGAAATATATATATATATATATATATATATATATATATATATATATATATATATATATATATATATATATATATATATATATATATATATATATATATATATATATATATATATATATATATATATATATATATATACATATACATATATATATATATATATATATATATATATATATATATATATATATATATATATATATATATATATATATATATATATATATATATATATATATATACATATACATATATATATATATATATATATATATATATATATATATATATATATATATATATATATATATATATATATATATATATATATATATATATATATATATATATATATATATATATATATATATATATATATATATATATATATATATATATATATATATATATATATATATATATATATATATATATATATATATATATATGATAAATTGACATCACATTTAGTGTTTATGTGTTATTTATTATATAGTAATTTTAAACCCAACAACGGTTCTACCACATTTACTGTGTGGTATGTCATTCTAACCCCATTGAGAGATGCACTGTATAGATAGGTAGATAATTTTATTAACACATTACTTATTCCTGATATTTGATGGTTGCCATCACTTTAATAAATTACAAAAGGATTTTATGGTATTAGACTGGAAGTCATGCCTCCATAAAATGTACAAAAATAGTTTTCCCTAAGTCATTTTTAATCCTATTTTTAAAGCTATAGAATGGTAATTTTGTTGAGTTTTTATAACTTTTATAGAAAGTTGTTAGCCTGTGCCTAGGTGGTACAAGTAATTCTGTAAGGGTCTGGTAAATAAAAATTGACGGTAATGTCCAATGACCCATTGCGACCGGAAAACACGTATCACTTGTGAGGAGCTTCCTCAAAGGACAGCATCGTAATTAAGGTACGAATAGAAAATTGCATAGTAACGCCACAATAGCATATTAAAACTTAATACATCCGCATATAAGACGCTACTTTTGAAATTTCGATTCTAACCTTAGTTTTTGCGGGTAAAAGATTTCGCAGCATAGGTGACGTATTCAAATAATAGACAGCGATAAACTGAGATTTGAAGAAAACGAATCCACCTTTATAATTATAATACCTTGCGCATCATACTAATTTTTTCTAACTTATTGGTCCAAAAAATGAGGAAACCGCGTGGACCCTACTAATAATTAATATAACTTTCTTTATCAACCAAGAAATTTTGATATCCCTGGGTTGATAGAAACGATAAGCGGAACCAATTCTATAGAGCAATTTTGTAATTCACGGCAGACTGAAACAAAGTGGCTTGTGTGTAACGGGTTGGCGAAAAGAAAATTAGAGTGATCAAATGTCGTACACGTCGTGCTTGATCTAAATATACGATATGTCTGGCAACCAAAGACAAATACTTCAGCGGGCATACGCCAAAGACATGGCTCTCAGCCAGATACCTAATTGTGCGTGTAATGAATTTCCAAACCGCAATGCGTTCGTTTTCTTCGTTAAGTCTGAACCACCATAATTGAAAATCATTATCCCCCCTCCGTCTCCGGCTTCAACGATCGAAGGTAAGGAAAATCGACTAGTAGCAAATCCACCAACTTAGTACTTCTATTAGATTATTGACGTAAGATTGGTAGTCAATAATGTATGATGATGTATGATTTCTTTAAAATTGTGGATAAGATTGTTTTTTTAACACTTTTTTAATTGCAGCCACTTCGGACTACGAAACAATAAAATAATAAGTTGCCAGTTAAATTTGAGTCTAACGCAATAAATTTTTCCAATTAAAACAAACAAGATTAAGTCTAAAATCACCGTTAGCTTTTTCTTCATTTGAGGTTTCCTAAGGGGGGACAGCATATATCGGGTTTCCGGAATAATCAGATATATATATACACGAATTTTGCGCAATCAATGAATCGATGAATCATTGCTTTTATGCTTTTAAGGTATCAGTGTGAATTGTTTAACATTAAACGGTAAATATTTTACATGCGGCGTCTATTTTTATTTTTGTACAACCCTGTACTACGTGAACATGATCTATTGTTACTCTTTGTTATGTTTGAAACTGTTTCTTGGGACCCCCAAAGTGCTTCCAAAATACTTATTCAGAAGTATTTTCATTATAACACAATCACGATTTTTTATTTACAATTGAAATTCAAAACTCCGACCTGCAAAACTTGATAAAATATTATAGAGTATTTCTTTTTAAACTACCTCAAGGTTAACGAAAATGTTATGTTCCAATCTACTGAATTTGTGACAAAATAGGAAATCTCTAAAACAAAAAAATCTAAATAAAAATTACATAGGATGTTTGTGACCTGATAATTTTTGTTTTCAATTTAGCAATTTAGGTATTACAAAGTTTACTGATTCATTTGACGTAATTTCAAAGACGCAATTTAAGGTCGTGTGAAACTAGTGAGTTATTTTTGATAAAATTTTGAAGGTCGGGTTTCGACAGACCTCGTGTTGTCAGATTTAAAATAAAAAATCCGTTCATATGTATGAAACATTGATGATATTAGAAAACTAGCAGTAGAGTCCGGATTAACATTTTGGAGGAGTTTTAGAGGTCACAAGAAAGAGTTTAGACGTGATTTAAATATGTAGACCTATAGAAATTAATAAAAATGTATTTAATTGATAAGTTAGGAAAGTACTATATTAATTCCCAAAATTTTAGTTGAAGAATTTTGCAAAAGGTATTAATTACTGAAAAGTATGAATGTCTAAAAATAAAGTCGTATTTATTATGTTTATTATAAGTTTAGTGTCACAAAGGGGCACAATATGCTAATGCGAATGACACCACAATTATGTCAATATATTAATTCGATAAACAATATGCCGATCCAACGAATTCAAATAAACTTGGTGAAATTTATTGCCACATTTGCCGCACTAAAATTCAAGCCGTGATAAAAGGAGTTCGCCGAAAATGATACAAATGTTCCAACACAAATAGTGATAACAACGACAGTTAAAATCAATAACCCGTTGATAACTGCTGGGATTCAGCCACGCGCCTTATTGGACGACAATCGCGTATAACTAAGAACTTTACACGCGCGCATGCGCATGAAAGAAAACGAATTTCTTAAATGTGACAAAAACAATTTTTGGTTACCCTTACTTTCGCTGCATTTTCTAGTGGATCATTTTGTAGGAGCGTTTTTATCCTTGAAAGCTTATAGTTAATTTATAATATAACATTATGTAAAATGTGTGGTAAACGGCATTGGAGACTCGGGTTTATTAAATTTTAAATTTTAATAAAGTTTAAAAATGATTTTTCTACTCCCTGTATGCCGTTTGCATAGTATGCTATACTACTTTACTACAACACGTTGGGTAAACTTGTTACGTCATTCCGTCGCTCCGCTCGTGCCAAATAAACTCGTTACTTGCATAATATACTATTTCTGTTTCGTGTTATAGAAAAGAACCCAAGTAAAGTGAGGTTAAGTCACCGCGCAAGGCTACCATAATCTTTGCCAGATACTAACGATTTAGAAATGATCACTATTATTTAGTTCCAATATGAACTTTCAACGTTTTACACTTAAAACACGCACCAACGCAATTACAAAGTGACGACATCAAGGTCGTGATGGAACGTTGTAGATATTAAGGGCTAATGTTTGTACCTCAAAAAACTCAAATTACTAGTACTAGACTTGACAAATTCTGGGCCAATAATATTGTTATAGACCTATGGGATCAGTGTAGGTAGACCCATCATAATCCGCATACGAACAAGATGCTACTCACCTATTTGAGCTTGACGGGTTGGTCTGTTTCAGATACGGATGTACCCGATTGGCGTTCGTGTCCAAAACTGATGATTGTGGACTGCCCTGTGCACCGTTGGCTCCTGGGGATAATTTGCCAGCTAACGCGTTCAAAGAGTGCAACATACTCATCGAAAGTTCACTCACGAAACTGACGTTGTAATCACCTGTACACGGCCGACGATCGTTCGTTCAGATAAGATAAAGCTACCTGTTATCAGCTGCTCATGACTCTTGCACGATGTTATAGTGTTCCTATCGAGGCTGCGTTACACACACACACATACGAACACAAATTAATATTTGTGAATTCTTCTCGCCGCGCCGCGATAAAGTTTGAACCCTATTTACCGAAAATTTGGATATTAAACTTTAGCTGCGTGGTTTGAATTTGTTTTCATTTTTATTTTCCGATTTAAAAATAGGCTTAACCATATCATATCCTAATATTCTCACCTCGATTTAAAAATGCTATTGCTATAAAAATGTTGGTAGAAAACCTTTTTAACAGTACGGAATATAAATATTTTACATTGTTTTCAATCTGAATAATCGACTTGGTTGCGAAAAATATATGATTACTAATATTTTTCAAATCAAATCACTCAGATCAAATTAGCTACAAATGGAAGAGAATGAAGAAGTTCAATATAAATTTTTAATGGGATATATAATAATTTCGAGAATTACAACCTATAATTTTGCGAATCAAATTCGTAGGCGAATCATGAATTAATACAAATCCAGACAAGGAAGTGAAAATTGGTTATAATTAAATTTTAGCCAAGAAATTCAATTTCATATCATAACTATAAGGTTTGTCGAGTTGAATTATATTAACATAACGTAACCATATCTTCACCATCCCTCAAACAACACAAAAATGTCTGAATATTTTTCAAAATGGTAATTGGACTTTGTTTCTTTAATGAAATAAAAATGTTATTGTGATAATTGATGCCACTTTTATTGTTCGCAATTGGGGAGATCAGGTTGATACCAGAAATCAGAATTTTTATAATTTTTGGTTACCCAACGCAACCAACATGAATTTCTCGTTTGCGAAGGCAACCTGAACTAAAAATAAATAAAACGAAAATCTCGAGTTAACGGTACGTGAAAAATAAGGTCATCAAACTTTATCGCTTCTTTCGACTCCCACGGCATACCTGTAACTTTGATTTACTTGGACTCGTTCGAATGTCAATATTTCTCGAGAATCAAACGCAGATTTTGTCTTATCGTATCCGGCACCATCCGCATCGTGTTGTATAAATAATGTCTGTTCTAGACTCGGTTCTAGACTTTTTGACAGAGAAAATCACACAGCTATGCAATGACAATATAATGGAGGATGGGTTTTAAAAACAGACTAAAAATACCACTACTATACGGAACAGGCCTGTAAAGCACAAAAACTTGTTATTGTCTGTTATTGTTTTTTTGTTTACAATGCGTAAAACTGTTTCGACGATCACATGTGTACTACTGGGCTGTGTTCCAATATTATATCCAATTCTGCGCCTTGCGACAAGCCTATATAGAATTCGAACCAAATAACACTACCGTATAAATCAAATTTGATTATCAAAATCTACATAGAATATGCAAAATTGCTAAGCTCAAGACATAATTTTAAAAAATTAAGGTGATCTACTCGTATACTGTCATAAGGTGACCAGTTTTTGTATAATTTCTTTTCAACATCTCAATTATTTGGACAGATAGAATTCGTAAATATAAAAAATCAAATGCGCAATACTGAAACCAAAATGCTTGGGGTATATCAAAATTAGGACTCTCCAAATTGAGTGCTATGTTCTAAAAAGGAAAATCGAATACACGTTGCATTCTTCTTCTCCTTCAAAGTTCGAGTTTTTCTAATCTTTCTGGCAAAGGCGGAAGTGTGTTTATCAAGGTTATAACATTGGAACACAACGCTGGCTTGAGCGGTTTCGACCACACTCGATTTAACATTAAGCAAGAGCCAAACAGAACGAGACTGGACGGTATTGTAAAAAAAGGCAGACAGAGCACACACGAGCACTGCGACAATAAAAATAGTTAAAATTAGGCAGCGTTGCCATCGACTCCGATTTTGCTTAGACCATTGAGAGGAACACACATTTATTAATGAGAAATTGCATTTTTTTTTAATTAAAGCATATTAACAGGTTTAAAGATCACTTATGGAGGAGACTATTTCTTATAGGTATTGAACAAAGCTAATAACTAACTAAAATGATGATGTGACATCTTATTTTGGCAATAAGAAGAGTTAATTTGCAATGTCACATATATGTCAGTGGTATTATAAAGAAGATTTTCAATTGCACGCTGTCTGAACCGATCTGAAGTCCTGAAAAAGCCGCAAAATCCGCGAATTTATTCAAAACCCAAAGTAGGAGAAATAAAGTTCCACATTTGATGCCCGAATTCGAATATTAGTTTTTGTCTGGAAGCTCTAATTTCAAAGTGAAATATAATTTGCACTATTCAATCTACAGATTAAGCAAAAAGAAACACCAATTAGGTTCTTCGGAAGCTTATTTCCCGTAGCATTCTTGGATACTATTGGGACACTCGTCTTTTCAACTCGAACAGTAATCTTTATCCTTTCCTGTGATTTTTATATCTCATTGAAGTCTTACACATAGGTTCCAACTAACAATTTCTAAATTCTGAAGAAAATGCTCTATGTCGCAGCGTATTTTAGCACCCAACGGGCGACCAGATCCTGTTTGGATGGGATATTTGCGATTGTACGTAGTTCTGCTGCACGATTCCTCTTAAAAAAAATGAACACCGAAAAGCTAATTGATTTAGTACGAGGGCGGAAATACTTATGGGATCACCGGAAACCAAATTATCACCATCGTAATTTACAAAAGTTCTTGTGGAATGAAGTTTCCCAAATAATTAATTTACCAGGTACGTAATTTGTTAACTTCTATTTATTTCTAATTTCTAAAAATTTAATTTTGAAGAAGTAGTAATTAGGAATAACGCAAAATATAAATCCCGATAAGACATTTTAACTATTCTATGTATCTAGTTGTTCGCAAGATCACAAATTCGCGTGTATCCGCATGGACTGGGAGAGTAGCTTAAGGTTATTTCTTTTTGCGTTTGCGCAAAAATATTTACAACTGCAACAAAACAAAAACAACAAAATTGTCCACCTGAAATTTTAGCCATGCTTAGAAGACTCATGTGTCCGTCCCTATGTATGGAAACTAGTTTCCATTCTCATCTAGAGCCATTACAAGCTAGTTCATTAGGCGTACTCTAGTATGCACCTAAAGAAAAATGGTTTTCTCTTGTATAGCAAATGGGACGTTAACATTGCTTTTTTCTACTCCCGTGTGTAAAATACCTAATTACCCACCGATCAAGCGTGCGGGAAGCGTCACTTTACCACGTCCATTTCGTTTCCCACGGATCCGAACCACTTCGGACATTTCCGGAATCGGATGTTTTCGGAGATATTACCGCACGGCTTTATTTATTAATTTATTAATTAATTTATTAATTTAACCAACCGGGCAATTAAATTTCTTTTTTCTACTCCCGTCTGTAAAATACCTAATTACCCACCGATCAAGCGTGCGGGAAGCGTCACTTTACCACGTCCATTTCGTTTCCCACGGATCCGAGCCACTTCGGACATTTCCGGAATTTTACCGCACGGGTTTGGGTGCAATCGGATGTTTTCGTAGATATTTCCCACCCGTTGAATTTTGACGTTTATCAATTCTGACAGTCATGGCAGTGAATGTATTCGTGTTGTTTTGAGAAAATGTTCCCCAAAAACAAACGCTCGTAGAAAAAGTATAGTATGCAACACGGTCGGTAAACGGCATTTGACTCACGAGTTTATTTGACACGAGCGGAGCGAGTGGTTTTTGTTGTCTCTGCACACAAAACAAAAATCGTTTGATTTTCTTCTATAAGATTTTTTCGTGATTTAATTGAACCGTTACATGATATTTATTATTTGCGACCATTGTGGTTAAAAAATATCTGTTGCCTTTTCTTTCTTTCTTCTGCCTTTCTCTCTCCAGTCGTAACGTTTTGACTTAAGACTTTGCAAGTTTTCTCTTGTTCATATTCGTTATTTGAGGCCAATGTGATTAAAAATAAGCCATTACACATGAAATTCCTGCTTTCAAAATTATTCATTTAGAAGAGAACTGCCAATTAAGAGAGTATCAGAGTCTCTCTGTCTCCAGTTGCAGCTCGAGTTCTAGCATCGTGACTCAATCATATCACGTGTCCGCTATATGCTTCTCTAGCCTCTATTGCTGTCATGACTACTACCATTGTAAGGTTTTCATAAATCTCTCTTTTCTTTTCTAATATCGAAGCATTATTCATATTTCCATTTCGTTTAGTGACCAATTAGATCGTTAGTTGATATTTGTTACTTGCGACTAATGTGGGTAAAAAAATATACTTTTAAAATTGTTCATTTAGAGCACTGCCAGTTAAGGAGGTCTATATCTCTTTCTTTCCAGTTATGGCTGCTAGCATCGTGATTCAGTCAGGTTACAAGCCTTCTCCGTGATGCTCTATCCTCCCGGGTACCCTCTCCTGTTCTCGTGATTTATGCCACTGACATATTTGTAAGACTTTGATCTATGAATCTAAGAGGAGGTCTGCCTCTTGGTTTTTAGTGTCTATTCTTCCTTGGATCACCATTTTCTCCATTCAATCCGTCACTATGACTTGGCCAGAAATTATAGGACTTTGATACAAGTAAATTTCAGAGTAAACTAAAATATTTTTCGCTAGCGCGTTAAAGGGAATGCACGTCGTATTTAATAAAACAAACAAAGAGAAGTCTTGCTGATTCGCTCGAGAGGGATGGAAAATATAGAGTCAACCGTAAGCGGCTTTTGTCAATGTAAAGCTGATTTTCTGGTACGGCAATGGTTAGCCGGTTTCATGAGCGCAGTCAAAGCTTTTGGCGGTTAATTTAATAGAAAGGAGCGGCGGCAGTTCAAAGATTTTATTTTTCGTCGTTTGCGAATATTTGGATATCGTCGTCGAGACGTTTAGGCGTTATAGGGTGTTTCTGTTTATATTTCATTCATTGTTTGTTCGCTACTTCAGTTAATAGAAATAAATAGTTTTTCAAGGTGGATATTAAAGTGTTTGCCGAATTATGGCGGACCCTTTCAACAAGCGCGAAGATTTATTTTAATATGACATTTACAAATGCGCACCATTTATAATTTACGGAATTCCGAAACAGCTTCTTTCTGAGACTACGTAGTTTTCTGAAAATGTTATAAGGTGAAAAATTGTTTCGTACATTTTTACACCCTTCTTACAAATCGTTCTTTAATTTATTAAAAAAACTATAAATACTGCTCGTCAAAAATGACAATTTTTTCTATTAATGGAAA
Source organism: Cylas formicarius (assembly GCF_029955315.1). Classification (NCBI taxonomy): domain Eukaryota; kingdom Metazoa; phylum Arthropoda; class Insecta; order Coleoptera; family Brentidae; genus Cylas; species Cylas formicarius. The sequence continues at coordinate 28,623,356 of NW_026844347.1, read as the reverse complement.
TCTTTGACTACTGCTGATTTTTTTAAAATACTTCATATTTTTATACATTTCATTTTTTTAAAATGATTTATTACCCCCTTAAAATTGCTGCAGTTATAAAATATTTGTTTTTAGCATATATAAAGAGAAAATATTAGTGTATTCTCAAATGCATATCTAATAAACATTTTAATGAATCACATCTAATAAATTTTAGAGTAATATAAGTAAAACTCATTAAAATTTTAAATAAGGCACTGCGCGTTCCATTTGAAAATTCATCAAATTTGCAAAATTGTATATTTGCTTTAAAATTTTGTTGACATTTTGAGGTAAAAACTTTAATAATTTCGTACTTACACTGTTTTTTTTTCTACTGTTATTATTTAAAAAAAAATAGATATAAAGGGTGGTATATATAGTAGATAGTATATAGACTTCTATTTTATAATATTTTCCTTTTCTGTTATCTGCTAAAATTGACAGCTTTATGTTTAATGAAATAATGTAAAGTAAGGTAAAGCTTCGCCTCAGGTCCTATGTTTGCGATTTAATTGTTCTTTCCTCTGTTTTTTATTTCCTTTAGTTATGTTGTATATACCCAAAAAGGATCGCGTAATTTCTTTTTTTTTCAAAGTATGCAAGTTTGGGGTAATAAGGCATGTGAGGCCCAAAATAATGTGTCCCCCTCATTCGAAGGTTATAAATAAAAGAGGAAGAGGCAGAAAATTATTTGAAGGTATTCGGAAGATTACCGCTTTACAAAATAGCTCACTAAGCGCAAAAGCGCAGAAAAGCGATAATTATGACAACCACCCAGGCAACTTATGATTGATCGAGCGTTAACTTCTGGATTTCGCTGCTCGAATCTTATCCAGATGTATTACGGTCGACTATTTCCGTCGTGTTTTATATTTATTTACAAGCGGCGGTCCGTATGCTATGCAAACGAGAACATTATGAAAAGACACTTTCAACATAAACGAAAGGCAAAATGCTACTCTTATAACATAACATGAAATAGCATATTATGCAACAAGTTTGACAAACGATATTTTAGTCACGTTTGTTTAGAAATATAAACGAAGTTTATGTCTACTGTACTTTTTCTACTACCATTAGTTTTTCGTTAGTTTTTGCATAACAGCAGGAACTCTTATTTTCTAAGAATACCATCAGTGTTTTAAATTTTTCCGAAAACAGCCGATCGCTCCTGGAAATGCTCGAAGTATCCTTCGACAGTATTTAATTAAGTTAAAGTTTTGAAATGACACTTTGTGTATTGCATAATTGGGTATTTTATAGCAAGGATTAGAAAAAAAATATTTTAAGGTGAAATTTCATCTTTCATTTCAAAATATTTTCAGGTTTTATGAATTAACCGGCGCTAATTCATAAAAGTTGACCTACCATCTGTCGCAATTGCTTATCCTTATACTAAATGCTTTTTGTTTACTAGTGCTACACGCTATAAAACTTGGGCGATCAAGTAGCAAATATGAATATTAGTAGGCCCTATAACTACCTAATTTTAGATGTATTGTTTTTTTTTAAAGTAATTAGTCAAATATAGTGATAGATATAGAATGGATGGTACTGGATGTTGCTTCGAGGTAATTCTTTAAGTATCCATAGTCATCGGTAGAAATGCACTTTTGCTGAAAGTAATATCATTACATGAATAAAATGAGTGCTGATATACGTGCGTTATCAACAAAGAAAATTTCTATTAGAAAAAACGGGATCCAAGGTGAATCATATACGAGTATATCGAGAAAAATATTTCGACCAATATGAAATTGGAAATAAACATAAAAATTTCTAATAATTTCGAGCTTGGTTTATGGTAACACCAAAAATCATCACCTCAAGCGCCGTTAAGTTACGCCATTATTAAAACTTGATGCAAAAGAACACTATTAGATTAAGAAATGCGCATACCGCCTGTGAAAAGTTTATTAAATTCAAAAATAATACTCTAAAATACGCAATTATACAGTGATCAAGCGTGTCACAGCTTCGTTAACCACTGTGGCCGGGCGTTTCGGACGTTTCCAGGACCTGGGAAACTGATTTTGACATTTCTTGGTTCTGATGGTCACGTCGAAGTCAAAAAGAAAGTCGTGGAAAAAGTTTAATAAGCAAAACTTTGATGAACTTATTCAGTTATTTAGATTAGTTGGTGTGTCAAAATAGCGTTTTCAAAGGTGAAAAATCAAAATTTGGTATTAGTTTGAATCCAATTTATAAAGGGCGCTTTCATATTTAATGATAAATTATTTTTTTGACACTTGTTTTACCCTACAGAGCTGAGACTGTGTTTCGAATTCGTACTAGGAAAAAGTCGTTCTTTCTGATTAAAAAACGAACTAGGTCGATATAGATATCGAATGCATTTGCGAGAATAACTAATATTACCGATTTGCGCATATCAGTTTGCTATTAATTTTTTTGTTAATAATTTTAATATCTGTACTCGTTTGGAAAATATTAAATTCTTTCGAAAATTGAATTTATTTTATTTTGATTTATAGTATCAACTCGTGTTACGTCGAATAAGTTTTGAGACACTCTCCATAAAAACTATGTCAAATTTTCGATTCCCTATTATGAAATATTTGAAATAACATTTCATAAGATTAAACTTACAAGAACAAAGACGAGCAGATCTCTCAAATCCGGCTCAAATGATTCACTTGAAGCAAAAAGACGATCAAAACATTGCGCATATAATATCTAGGTTTATCTGGATACGTAATCCGATTCAAATAATGGTCTACGCCAAAGGGTCTAAAATTAGTCGAGACTATTCACATATCGAGCCCGCAAATTTACATCATCCTCCGCATATTAGGCAACTAAACAGCGAACATTAATCCGAACTCCTAACCTAAAAACTAACGAACCCGGCACTCCGTGTTAATTACATTTCACAGGGGTCCTTTTGTAAACGAGTTTATTAGTCTTCTGATAAACCGTGTCAAATTTTTCGCCCAAGTAACCGTGTCCAAATTAAACGAAAGCATAATATAAATTCCACTTGATAAATGAACGTTGTCACCTTGCAGAAAGGACGCCTTCTAACGGAATGTATAAAGAGCTGAAATCTTTACCCATTCGCGTAGCCATTGAGTGCCCATATACAAACTCCTTTTCAAATTCGCCACCCTACACTCAAAGTCATAGATGAAAGGAGCAATTGAGTGAAATTTTTAGTAATTTTTAAGGGAAAATTGAGTTTAATTTAATATATTATTTTAACAGCAATCCTACATATTTCTTATAAAAGCGATACAAAATTAGTTGTCGCCCTTTTGCAATGGATGACATACCAAAGAACAGCAAGCGCTTTGAAGAAGCCAGTTTTATGTTTGGCGAAACGTCAAGGATACAATATCCAAATGAACGGGAAATCTGGAAGAAGTGTACTCTAAAATTTAGATATATATCATATCATACTGCTGGGTTTTTCAGAGCTTGATAATTCATTTATTCTGTACAAAAACTCCGGAGCTGCTGAAAACAACCTTTTCTACTTTCAGCTACAGTGCTACAGTGTGTTAAAAATTTTAACCAAAATTTAGCCAAAGGATGATGTATATTTACGCGTATTTTATGTGTATATTTAAAAGAGGAAAACACAACCATTCGGCTCCTAGAGAGGAGAAGGAGTACTAAAATCTCAAATCCGAGGAACCATCTAAACTCACCATGAAAGAGGTTCAATTGAATTGAATCTATGGGAGACAGGGAAAATGTGAATGAAGGTTAATTGCAGTCACAGATTGTTAAGATGACAGCCCAGATAATAAGAATCTAGACACCGAACCTTTCATAACCTGAAGTTGCCATTTTTGTGAGTATTTTCAGGACAGAATGTTTAGTTTGGTTAGTTTTAAAATCTCGAACAAATTACTAAATAAATATTTATTTACGGTTTATGATTCTCCGCGTTTGTATATGAAAAATCAGTGAATCCAAGGCGGAGAAAACCGTGCTTTTAATTAACCTCTCTCTAACATTCTTTCTGCCGTTTTCATAAATCCCGGAAAACTGAGGCTGTAAGGAAGAGCCGGTTAAAACTCAGTAAACTGAGGAAATTACCATCAGGCTACATAAAACGAAGTTATCTGCAATTTATCTTTGGTTTCGATTCGAATGGACGTAAAAATCTAAACTGAAAATTTAAGGAAAATAATTTCAACGGCGGTTTTGGTTAATTTTAGCGGCGATGCATGGGCGGACGTTTGCAGTAAAAGCTTTCGCGCTAATAAATGCCAAAATCCATTTCAAACACGGAATAATATCGAATGTTTATTAATTCCTCACAGTTATTTATTGTCAACAAGCGGCGCAATAAAATCTACAGTAATTGAATGAGTGCGTACTTACAGTGTATATTTTTTTGGAACTATTCTATATTACATTCAAACTTCAAGAAAACTTGTGTCTACTTTTAAACGGTTGCATTCTACACGTCGTGGTTTATACAGCCTTTTCTAAATTTATTTTATTTGATTATTTGATTCTATAAATTGTTTTTGTTTCCTCAGACATTTGTGGCATTTCAATTTATTTTAAATGTTATTCAAGGGAACTCCCTTGCACTGGATCTTTCAAAAACGTTATCGTTATTTCTACAGGGGAATATTAAAAAAAAGTTTGGTTAATAAACATGTGTCCCAAAAAGTCTTTTTTTAATTGCTTCTGAAACGGATTAAGATACCTAAATGAAATTTAGGCATATAAAATATACTGGCGACAAAAAATTTAACGTCAAAATAATTTACAATCATATCATACTACTTTCTGAAATAATCATTACTTAAAATAATTTACAGAAAAATGTTATGCAATATATCAATATATAGTGGACTAGTCGGTCAGTAAAGTCTCACTTATAATTTAAGTTTGCCACAGAAATTTTACATACCATTCGCATGAACTTTAGTGGTTTTTAGAGATTATATAGGACCAATTGTACCATTTTCAAATACCCATGTCTCATCAGTACAAACAAAACAAAATTGAAGGTTATTAATTAATTATTAATTAATAAATTACTTAATGATCAATTGTAAAAGTTAAAAAAACAACATAACAACAACAGAAATTTGGTTTATCCCGTTGATTGTAGTAATCCGACATTCTGTTATTTTTAATTTGTTAAATTGTGAGTTTTTAGTGACAGTCGCAGAAAAAGTATAGTATGCAACACGTTTAGTAATAGTATATTATGCAACAAGTGTGGTAAACGGCATCTGACTCACTAGTTTATTTGACACGAGCGGAGCGAGTGTTTAATTTACGAGTGGGTTAAAAAGTTTACCGAACGTGTTGCATACTATACTTTTTCTACGACCGTTTGGGTATATTTTCGCAAAACACGAATTCATTCACTGACATGACTGTCAGAATTGACAAACGTCAAAATTCAAAGCATGGGAAATATCTCCGAAAACATCCGATTGCTCCCAAAACCGTGCGGTAAAATCCCGGAAATATCCGAAATGGCTCGGAATCATGGGAAACGAAATTGACGTGGTAAAGTGACGCTTCCCGCACGCTAGATCGATGGGTAATTAGGTATTTTACAGACGACAGTAGAAAAACTCTTTATCTCACTCGATTATTAAGTACTCCGCTAGTGCCAAATAAACTCGTGGGTTAAATGCTTTTTATCTCAATTGTTGCATAATATACTATTTTCAACTCATTTCTGTAAAATACCTAATTATACACCAATCTATCATGCGGGGTCGCTTTACCACGTGAGTTTCTTCGCCCACGAATCCGAGCACCTGCGAACATTTCCGGGATATTACCGCAGGGATGTGGGAGCAATCGACTGTTTTCGGAGATTTTACTGCACCGATTTAATTTTGACGTTTGTCAGTTCTGACGGTCATACGAGTGAATGCATTTGCGTTGTTTTGCAAAAATGTATTCAAATACTAATAGTCGTAGAAAAAGTATAGTATGCAACACGTTTGCAAACTTTTTAAGTAACTCGTTTGTTAAACACTCGCTCGGTTGCGTTCCGCTCGTGCCAAATAAACTCGTGACTCAAATATACTATTATCAGTTCGCTCAGTATTAGTTGAGAAGATCTCAAATAACTCCAAAATCAGTTAGTTTTTTCATATTAAACAAAAGATATATATCACTTTTGTCACAGAAAAAATGTGGGTCAATATAAGTGACACGCGATCAAAGGTCGTTTATATTTCATTTAGGTGACTTAACTTGGGTATATTTTGCAGAACCAAACTAACATTTTTTAATATTATAGTTTCCCTGGAAATTAGTGGAATGTTTTTTTGAAACTCCCGATTTTGTACAAGCCGCATATTTCGACAACATAAATAGTGACGTTAATTTTAAAATGTATTGTCAAATGAGTGGCAAATGGATTATAATATAAAATGATCTGTAGCAAAATTTTACATTTATTTGACAATCCACTCGAAATTAAGGGCAATATCTACATCGTCACGCGTTATCTTAATTGGATATATGCCACTTTAGTAATAAATTTTGATGAACAAATGAGTTCGTTCTACCAATTATTTTACTCCGACAATATAAATAAAATATATATTTATACACGTAGGCTGTTAACCGAGTGACATTAATGTAATTGATATTGACATGCAGATATATTTTTTTATTTTTTAGTTATTTAAATTTTAAATTTAACATTCAAACAAATCCAGACTATATTGTCAAAATATGAAATCAATGTCATATGTCTTTTTGATAAAAATAATAAGAATAAAATAGCAAGCAAACGAAACTCATGTTGCATAACATTATATGTTAGCTCAGCTTAGCTGAGCGTAAGCATAAAGAATATTTCTTAAACTAAAAAAATAAGAAATCATGTACCCTCTATAAAAATATAGTTTGCGATTTCAGGATAAATTCAAATACTCTGTATATAGGTTAAAAAGGTAGAGCCTCTCCGTTTCTCAGTTTTTCAAAGTTTTAAGCGGAAAGTGAGTAACGACTATTAACGGATCCGCAGATAAGCGGAAGAACAGTAACTTCTTAAAATGTTTTTCTCGCGCAACAATGTCGGAAACGTATTCGCAGTCAGTCTCGCGCTAAATTTGATGCTCAGTAAAAGATTTAATAACTTCCAAGTGTATTTTCCTGTTCTGACAAAAGAAAACTTCGTCTTTAAGTTTTAATTTCGTCGGGCGGCGCGAAAAGTTTTCAAACGTGGATCATATTTGCTTCTTAAAATATAAATCCCAGAACAACTAGAAAAGTTTCCCCCGGATGAGGGTTTCAGCTGGATATCTCGCGAATTTCGAGACGAACGGAGTTTGAAAAGTTTTGAAGTGACAATTTTTCATATTATTTGGCTCGAATTTGTCGTAGAATTTTTGATTGTGTCCTTTAATAATCGATAGCTAAAAATTATCAAAAACGAAACAGTATTGCAATAGAAAAAAGTTATCAAACATGTTTTCTAGATTGTTTTATATATCTTTAAATTGATCTTATTTTAAAATAATTAAAGTATGCGGATTGAGTGTGTCCTAGTGATCAAGTCACTATATGCAAGGACCGCTAAAGTTTGATCCCTAATAACTTGATTAACAAAATAAAAATAAAGCCAAATTTTAGAAAAAAAAATCTTGAAAGTCAACATTTGTTGGACAAAATTTTTCAAATTCTGCTCTTTTTCCAAAGAAACTTACAACTGTATACTTTTGCATTTATTTTGTAGCGCAAACACAAATGCAAAACTTCCCAATAGTTTGATGCTCTTGCTGGGCTACAATATATGCTTACATATTCAAATAGGAAAGGCGAAACCAATCTGTTTCCTAAGCCCTACAGAAATCACTTTCGCGTTTTTACTATTAGGTGACCTTTTTTATATATTTATTGCAGCTGTTTACCATTAAGAATGTATACGTCTTTCTGATTTCCTCTAAGATTACCTATTATGTTTTCTATGTTTATTTCTCACAATAAGTTTTGAAAGAATATTATTTCACTTATTGTGTTGTGCGGTGATGTCTCATAAATGAAACTGTTATTTTTTAATTTACTTAAATGAACATTTGTTTGACCCTACAGGTTTTGACGCGTTATATTGTGCACTGTCATAATTCAAACTTCATAATTCGTCCGAACATGACACGCCTGAACAATCTGAGTCTGCCTTTATTCGAAACTATTTAAAGAAAATGTGAATATGGAGAAACAGAAAAAAACGCACACCGTTGAAGAATATGTGCTGATATTGATATCATAGCTCGCTTTTCAAATATTTGAAATTTTTGGCCGACACTTTTTTGTAACTTTCCACATATTACAAACATATTAATTTATAAAAGGATTATTCAATTAACGTATTTGTTTTTAGGAAACTTTAGTTATAATAGTAGAATGTTCTCAGTATCTTAAAGACTAGTTTGATTTTTATATTTGCTTTTTGTATTCAAAAAGGAAGTAGAGGTGCCTTAAGATTTGAAAAATATTGCTTATAAAAGTAAGTTAATACTATTAAAAGAACCACAGTTCACAAAAAAAAACTAATGGATCTAAGTACTGATTTTAAAGTCATTAAATATCAATTTTTTTCAGTAATATTCGAGGATTGTGAAAAAATTTGAATTCTAGTCAAGAGTAAAGTACTTTTAAATTTGACAATTACCACAAATGTTATCAGAAAAAGTTGACAAACATACTAATAACAATAATTAACGTATTTATTGTTAGGAAATTTTAGTTATAATGGTAGAAAGTCCTCAGAATCTTAAAAACTAGTTTGTTTTGTATATTTGCTTTTTTGTATCCAAAAAGGAAGTAGAGGTGCGTTAAAAATTGACATATATTTTAAACGCACAAAAGGGTTTAAAGGATAATATATTTCCTTCGTTATCGAAAACATTTTTTTAAAAACCTACCAGAAACGTGGTTAGGTTCGTAAATTTATGTCATCGAAGACGCAAACAATACCAATCTATGGGTATTTTTATTTACTAATCTAATTTTTAGTTAAATATGGATTTCCAAACTTTCCATAAAATTAATGAATTCAGATCAACATAAAAAAGTCGTGGTATAAAAATGCAAACAACATTCTGCCTCTACCTGTATGTCATATTTGATGCTGGTCGATCTAAATCTGGAGGCTATAATTTTCTATTTTACCAAAACCTTTGGAATTTTAATCTATTTTTTGGGACAAAAACTTGAAGAATCTTTTAGTTTATTTCAGCTTGTAAGAAAAGTATAGCCCATCGTTGTGTTCATGTATTCCCCTCAATGATCAGCTCAATAATGTAATCCCCAACAAAACCGAAACTATTAGTTTACCGGTCCTGCAACTAACCATTCGCATTCGGAAGAGAATCAACTCGTCAACAAGTTCACTAAAACCATCCGAACATTCGAAACTGATCCGGTATGATCGCAATGATCAACGGAGTCGATGGCTAAATAACAACGTCAGCGTTTTTGTAGCGTTCATCAACCTCTTTCGACTACCTGGTGGCCGTGTGCCGCGCCAGTCGGGCTCTGTTTGGCGGCATCGTGAGCGTCGCGACGCACATACCCGCTGAATCGGACGCCTCGCACTGCACTGAGGGAACAACGGACCGCCGCCGATTCAATTTGGCGGCATCGCGGTGGCGACGGCGGTGTAAACGACGAGAGCGACCTCTACGACGCTGTCCGAGACGCTCCTGTGATATGCCGCCTCGGCTTGTCTCGAAAGACACCCGGTGAAACGGCTCGGGGGTAGACGACTCCAGTGGACTGGATCGACCACGCACAGGATCAAAATCAGAATTTCCTTTTTTTATTTGCTTTGTTGAGGAATATATTTATCCTCAAATCAGTAGAGGCTTTCTCGACAGTACAAAAGCAAAAATAGTATCGAGGTAAAAAGTGAGTTGCTGCACTAGTGGAAAAATCATGAAACTAAAAAGATATTTAATTTTCTTTCTTTATGTTTTTCCTATTCTGTGCCGAAGATGCACATTTATTACTCCGACTATACGCCTACCATTCGTAGCCACCTTTCAAGCGCATCCAAATTCTAGCCTCAGACATATAAACGTATTCAAAATATGTATCAGAATTGAGTTCTGAACAGACCAATCGATGGTTCCAGTTTTTGGATCATTGTCCTGCTGAAATCGCTTTCACATTGGCATCTCTTCTTCCCATTCCCAGACCATTATATTCCCTCCTTCATGTTTCGCAATAGGAGTTTTGTACTTTGCCATAAATCTTGCGCCAACCGGCATTCTTACATACTGTCCGTCAGCAGATCCAAACAGAGAACATTTGCCGTATTCCAATCCTCCCTTGATCATGAAAGATGAGATTTAACAAATTCCATTCGGGCATTTGTATTCTTCTTTGAGAGAAGCGGTTTTTTAAAAGTAATTTTTCATTTTAATCATATTTCCGTTGATTAAACACTTTCTTACAAATCTATTGATTTAGTCCGGACGATTTCCGGGAGTCAAAACTGATTATTAAAAGTTTTCATACTCTTTTCGACCACTTCCCAAGGCGGAGTTCTGAATCCTAAGACTCTAAATTCATTAATTGTATTATACCAGTAAATTCAGGTTCATTTAGAATACATATTCATTGACTTCATTGGAGTAGACTTTAAAGTCAAGAGATTCAACAAAACGTGATGACACTATATTCCGGGATATCATCCATTCGCTTGTTGAACTCCGACTGGAATCCTGCAGACGTTTCGCCAAAACCTCACTTGGCATTTTCAATGCTCGCGCTCCGAAAACACTTCGAATACTCTATATATATATATATATATATATATATATATATATATATATATATATATATATATATATATATATATATATATATATATATATATATATATATAGTGAACAGTGGACAGTGAACAGTTCAAGCCGAGTTCAGACGAGAAGCAGAACGACCCGACTTGAAAATGGCAAGTGAGATCTTGCCGAAACGTTGTCAACAGAGGACTACCTCCACTTGGAGCCAGCCAGACCAGACGCGGAGTAAAACCCGGAAGAATTTACAACTCTCTCTCTCTCTCTCTCTCTCTCTATATATATATATATATATATATATATATATATATATATATATATATATATATATATATATATATATATATATATATATATATATATATATATATATATATATATATATATATATATATATATATATATATATATTCTAAAAAATATCTAGGCGTAATAAGGAACTTGAACAAAATTTTAATTTGAAAAATATCGCTTATAAAAGTAAGTTAATACTATTAAGAGGACCACAGTTAATAAAATAAATCCCCTTTGGAAAGCGTTGTCATTGACTGTGGTGACCGGTTGTGACGTGAATTCTCTCGTTAGACTACGTCCCAGCAGGACGGTAGCCTACAGAAGCCATTCAAGAACGACAACGCGTTCGTCTTGGTGGTTTTAATTTTAATTTCAATCTTCATCCTGTCGCTCGCTTTTGTTATCTTGTGTTTAGTATCAAAAAGAAAGTTTTGAAAATGCCCGAAGCCGAAAAGTTCTGATAATTTACTTTAGTGGATCTGTTTCTGGTGACATCTTAAACAGAAAGCACACAAAAGTTTTTCTTTTGCTGAGGTTCGCGGTGTAAGAGATGAAAGGTATGTTCGTAGACAACAGTAACTTTAATCAAATATAATATTGTAATCAGCTTAAAGTTTTCTAGTCCTTAAAATTCAAATGGTGTATCAAATAAAATGTAAACTATTCAACAAAAAAAAAACAAAAAGAATATTTTTTTAAACTAGTGGAAACCCAAATACTGATTTTAAAGTATATTGGCATTGATAAATGAAAGTGTTCTTTATTTTATATAGATCGTGACTGCAATAGGATAGGTGTAAGTTTGAAGAGTTGAAAATGTTTGCACGGGTAAAGCTAAAGTGACAGCTGAACATAATTTTAATAAAAAACGACGGCTTTTACGGGTTGTATTCAGACACGGTGACACGATTTGTAACATTCTTTTTGTGTTGCTTCCATTATGATTATGTGAAGCACAGTAAGCACAAATACAAACTGGCATAGAATAAATACAAACACACATTACACGAGCCAAAAATAAAAGTAAATAATGTAATTCTCAGCCTGTAACCCCAGAATCGATCGAAAAGCCATGTATGCCATCACGATCATTACCGCGCGTTTAATGTCGTTTAGAAGGAATAACCTGGTGTCACAACTTTTGAGTTTTGATATTTGGTATGCGTTTTTTCTATACATAAACAAATGTATTTAAGGAAATTTAAAAAAAGTGTTCAAGCTCGCTATTTGCTACAGTATATTACCAGCTCTAATGTAAAGAGTTCGCACATTGTGTGCCAACAGATTGGGCCTTGCAGAATATGAATCTGAAAGTGACGACAAGGAATTAAATGGGCGGAGACATAATACCATACCATCTACTCATCCATATTAACATTGTATAAATGCTAATTGTATACGGAAAGTACCTAAAACATAGTTCGCATTCACTTCTCACTTGAAAACGCCTGATAGAACAACCGTTATTGACAAAGATGTTATCAGTTATTTTAAAGCTTTTTATTAAAAGAAATGTTGGCTTTATATCAATTTTTTTTTTATATAAAATATGCATCAGTAAATTGAAATCGTCAATTTTTGGGAAAAGTACCTTATTTTTCATAAAGGAATTGATCTAAAATCAAAAATACAGTCATTCGATATGAAATTTTTTCAGCAGTATAGGACGTTATTGTCAAAAAATCAGAATTTTTGTCAAGAGTAAATTACCTTTAAATTTGACAATTACCAAAAACGTAATTAGAAAAAGTTGATCAGAACTAAAAACTACGTTCAATTACATATATTTACTTATATATTTATTCATTAACAATGCAAATTTTACTGTAGTTACATGTAATCTGGGATGCACTGACATATTAATGACAGTAACCGTCAAAATGCGTTAAAATTTTATCCATAAATGTGTTAGTAGTGAGGAGAAAGTAGAAAAAAAACAATTTTTTTCCACTCCCTTCTGTAAAGTATCTAATTATACATCGATCTAGCATGCGGAAAGCGCCATGTCATTTTACCACGTCAGTTTCGTTTCCCATGGATCCGAGACACTTCGGACATTTCCGGGATATTACTGCAAGGGCTTGAATTTTGACGTTTGTCCATTCTGATGGTCATGTCAGTGAATGTATTAGTGTTGTTTTACGAAAATATAATGTAAAATGTGTCGTAGAAAAAGCATAGTATGTAACAACTTTTTATGAAGAATAAATTTTTTCCTTAAATTAATTGTATTAGCCGATACTGTAAATGAATTTATTTGTGTTCAACTTCTCTCTATTAAAATCAATCGTTGTGTTAAAAGAACGTATTAAAAAAACTTTTTGAGGAAGATAATCGTCCATTATTTATAGTTAAACATCTTATATACATGAGTCTCATTTGGCAAGTTATATTATTGGGCCAATTACAGATAATCTGAAAATTTATGAGTAAATCTGCTTCTGGGGAGACGAACTGACATTTTCTCGCAGCGACCAACGCGTGCGACGGGCGTGGCTAACGCACAACAAGTACTCCTCCAAACGATTTATTTGCAAGCTTGGCGAAAAATCAAATTTTGGCAGTTCGACGGCGCCGAATAATGAAATCTAAATGCTAACCGTTCATCTTTCTCTACCGGCCCCGGCAGCGTGTAAACGTAAACGTAATATTATAATCACAGGGGTAATCCATTTGTCGTCTTGAAATTGGATTATACAAGTTTTGAGCCCTTCTAGCACCTGCTCCCAATTGAAATGGCGAAGTAATCTGCGTGCATTAAGCAGACAAGATAATCCCTCTTTTAAAAGAATGACAAAGTGTGTTGTACAGATGTTGCGTTTGTGAAGTTTTTATATGAATATCGATGGAAGCTTTCACGCCAACAAAACGCGCCAAAGTATTTCTTAATATCAAAAAGCAGTAAAAAGATATTTTGTGTATCAGAAATACTTCTTCTTTTATCCACTTAGATATCACAAGATGTTCAATTTAACGAAAAGCTTTTTTCTACTCCCTTCTGTAAATTAAATAATTATACACCGATCCATCGGAAAGCGTCACTTTACCACATGAGTTTCGTATCCCACAGATCCGAGCCACTTCGGATTTTTCCGGGATATTACCGCACGAGTTTGGGAGCAATCGGATGTTTTCGGAGATTTTATCGCATGTCAGTGAATAATTTGTGTTGTTTTGCAAAACTCTACCCAAAATCTAACGGTCATAGAAATTCTATAGCAAGCAATATGTTTGGTAAAGTTTATAAAACACTCGTTCCGCTCGTGCCAAACAAACTGGTGATTCAAATGCCGTTTACCGCACTTGTTGCATAATATTATACTTTCCACTCCCTTCTACAAAGTACCTAATTATACAACGATCTAGCATACGGAAAGTGAAACTTTACCTCGTCAGTTTCTTGTGGTCACGGATCCGAGCTACTTCGGATATTTCCGGGGATATTACCGCACATGTTTAGGAGCAATCGGATGCTTTCTGAGATTTTACTGCACGCTTGAATTTTGACGTTTTGCAACTCTGTGAAAATGTACTTAAAAACTAATAGTCGTAGAAAAAGCATAGTAAGCAACACGCTCGGTATACTTTTTAAGTCCCTCGTTTATTGAACACTCGCTCAGCTTCGCTCATGTCAAATAAGCTCGGGACTTAAATGCCGTTTACCGCATTTTACATAACACACTATTAAAATTATTTATTTGTGTGATCCTTTTACATCCCTTAAAATTGATATACCGCGTAGGATAGGTAGGTAGCGTAGCTTAGAATATAACCTGGACATCACTAAATAATATAATACAAAAACTATATATTAAAACATTATTTGTTATTGTTGTTAACAAATTAGATACATTTTCCCTAAAAAAAATGTTTTGGTGCGTACCTAACATAATTATTTCGGTTCTCTTTATTTTTTGCCAATGACGCTGTATTTACTGCAATTGATAGATCGTCCACACTATTCTCGAAGATCTTTTGTTTTTCTATTTGCTCGTCTGATATAAAAATATGCCGTATCCTTTGTTTGTTTGTAGAAATCGTTCTTCTTTTTCAATTATTAACTGAATTAACTGGGTTTTGAATAAGAAGATTGTATGTTATATTCATTATTCATGGATGGGTGGAATACTGAAAAATAATTTTCGAAAAGAAACTCTAATATATTCTTGGGAAGGATTTTACATTCGATTAATAGATAAAAACCTCGTATTGCAATTTTATTATTTGTGCACAGTAAAAAAAAAAGATCAATGCAATTGTTTGCGAAATTGGTTACATTACTATGATACAATTTCTTGTATATAATAGCATAGTCATTGCCATGTAAAACTGTCCTTTGATATTCCTTCTTAATCTTATTAAAATGCTCAAATAAAATTTAAAAAGACTATTTGAATGAGTCATAAAAGTACCCTCTCATGAAATTAATAATATAGAATAATTTACATTATTTTTAATTCATAATTTCTGCTTAAGTAATTTAGTAATTCAGTGAGTACTGGTTGTTAAAACCTCAAGTAACTCCAAAAAGAAGTAATTTTTTTTCTTTAAACAAAAGTACTTAACTTTACCTCTTTCTAGAGATAATTTAATTTTTTTTTTGAAGGATCCTGTTTAGTTAGTTTGGGACATATGTTTATTAACCATACCAGCGTTATTATAATGGTTTCTGAGATACCCACTATACTACCAAACGCCAGGAAGATGTGAAACTGTTTTAATTCGCTCAGATTTTCTTTATTATTGACTGCAAAAAAAATAGATGTAGTTAAAAGTTTCAGCATTTTGCCAATTTATGGTAGATAATCTTTAAATTTGTAAATAAATAAATATCTCAGAAACTGAGCTTCTGAATAATATGAGCCAGGAACGAGAGCAAAAATTTATACATATTTTTATTAAAGTGCGAGGAGCAGACTAATCCTTATTTGAAATATTGAACGCATTCCCGTTTTGTTTGTTTGTTCTCCCTCGGGAAAAATATCTTTGAAGGTGTACCCATTAGCTTAATGAAGTGTTAATTTACAGAGCCGTTGCGACAAAATAAACCGCAAACGCCTAAAATAACCTCCTTTTACTATCGACCATGTGTAAAGCTTTTCACACTTGTTAACTCGGCGTTTTCACGTCAAATCTTGTCAATCGTGCGTGCTCTATATGTGAGAGGAAATTAAGCTAAGGCGTGTGTGAAAATCTGTACACACACAGGGCCGGATTAACAAAAAGTTTTTATCTCTGACTTGTATTTGTTTTGAGTTTTCTTTTTTACATAAACGTGAAATTATTTACTAATGTTAATAATATGTACTTTTAGTCGGCGGGCAAGTGACAACGATATGCCGGCTGCGGTGTCCATCGCGCGGATAAATAAGCCCGAATTGGGATTTACGACACGTCTTCTCAGACTATTTGATCTATCCGCAATAATGCAGTTAGAAGTATTCTTTTGGTAATGACTATGAAACGGACGAGGAAATGAAAACTATTTTTTCTATTCCCGTCTGTAAAATACCTAATTAGCGGGAAGCGTCACTTTACCACGTCAATTTCGTTTGCCATGAATCCGAGCCACTTCGGACATTTCCGGGATTTTACCCCACAGATGTGACACCAATGGGATGTTTTCGGAGATATTAACCACGCTTTGAACTTTGACGTTTGTCAATTCTGACGGTTATGCCAGTGAATGTATTCGTGTTGTTTTGCGAAAATATACCCAAAAACTAACGGTCGTAGAAAAATTATAGTATGCAACACGTTGGGTAAACTTTTTAACTCACTCGTTCCGCTCGTATCAAATAAACTCGTGAGTCAAATGCCGTTTACCGCACTTGTTGCATAATATACTATTAAAATTTTTTTCGTGAAAAAATAAAAAAAGTGCTATTATTGCTAATTGTGTCCTATAGCAACTTTATTTGACACTATTGAGTATATTTCTTTTTTAAACCCTCCACATCCACCCACAGCTTAGCTTGTAATCGTCGAATTAGACATGCTGGAGCTTCCTTCGCTCTTACTAATAAACCAATGAGCCTCAGACCAAACTTGTGCGGCATTTTTCAAGCTTTTTAATACTGTTATTTAAATTATAGTGTTATTGAATTTTTTTTTCCTGAAGTAGTAGTTTTCGAGTTGAAGTCGATGGACACGCCAACATTTAGACATTTCAGACAAATATCCTGATGATGTTTAATTTCAAAATTAGTTAAAATTATTGAAAGTTTAGAGCGTGTAAGGTTAATATCTAAAAGGTAACCAATTTATGAAAAAAACAAAATATGAGAATCCGATTAAAATATTAAAAAACACTAAAATCCATTGCAAGTACAGAAATTTCAAAAGTAAAGAATAAGAACGGAAAAGAAAATTGAAAATGTCATCTGCTAAAATACTCACAAAATGCTTGTCTAAATGCTTTTTAGTTTTAGAGGTGTGTGTCTCAAAAAAGCAGTCCACAATTTTGCTCACCCTTTTTGACTTTTGAGAAGTTCATTTTCGGTTCTACTTGCACTTTCCTATGTTCTTTTATAAAGTATTCGAAACTCCCTGTAAGAATGTTGAAATTTAATCTAACCATTAATTTAAATGGAATGGCGGACCAACCCACAATGCCTAGCGTTAATGAAAAAGATATAAAAAACGACACATCTGTTCCCGTTTCCGTTTATTAGAATGCGAGATAGGTGAAAGCGGCGGCGCGAAAATGCTTAATGAAAATGTTTTGTTTACCGTTGCCGCATATGGTGGATGGAATGTGTCAGTCAGGTGGGCGATAAAAGGCGACTTTCAAGTTAGAAACGATTTTTATGTAAACGCTGGAATGACAAACTATCACGCAAATCCATCGCTTCGCTGAAATTGCAAATGTATAAAAAATTCAACCTCGAAAATTTTTCGCTATAATCAACTATACACCGTGCCTCAAAAGTGTTGAAACGAATTACTGACCTAATAATTGACTTAATCACACAAAATTTTAGGAGTGCGTTTATAATAATGTACCAGTTTGGGCTATTCAGTTTTTTCTTTTTTTGTCAATTGAAGAAGCACAAATTCAAAGCTGTCTTGATAGCAAATATTAACAAATTTTACTTCAACTGAAATATGGAAATACCAGTCATCAGTGCTGCTGTTCTTAGTGGACAACTTCAAGGTATGAAAAAGCTGTTTTGATTGATGAAGTATTAACTACGTTGTCAGCAGTCCAAGCATGGAAATACACATCACCAGTACTGGTGTGATTAGCGGACAACTTCTAGATTTACAGCACCCACTAGGTAACGGATGAACAGTTCACAGTAATATATAAGCGAAGTGGTATTCAGCATTATTTTAATTTAAACTTGATAACTGATACTGATATATCTGTCGGAAAGGAGTTTATTTGGCACGAGCGAAGCTAGTGCTTAATAAACAAATGAGATAAAGAGTTTTTCTACTTCCGTCTGTAAAATACCTAATTACACACTGGTCTAGCGTGCGGGAAGCGTCACTTTAACACGTCAGTTTAGTTTCCCATGAATGCGAGCCACTTTGGACATTTCCGGGACTTTACCGAACGGATTTGGGAGCAATCGGATGTTTTCGGAGATATTTCCCACGCTTTGAATTTTGACGTTTGTCAATTCTGACAGTCATGTAGGTAAATGTTTTCGTGTTGTTTTGCAAAATCCCAGAAATGGGCGAAGTGGCTCGGATCCGTGGGAAGCGAAACTGACGTGGTAAAGTGACGCTTCCCGTACTCTGGATCGGAATGTAATTAGGTATTTTACAAACGGGAGTAGAAAAGCATATTAAACATTTGACTAATAGAATGTATTCGTGTTGTTTTGCAAAAATGTATGTCTTAGAAAAAGTATAGTATGCAACACGTTCGGTTAACTTTTTTAGTCGCTCGTTTAAAATAAACTCGTGAGTCAAATGCTGTTTACCTTCCCTGTAGCACAATATATTATTCTAGTTACGAGATTTTGTCATCTCAAAGATTACTTAAATATCTATTATTTTAATCAAGTTTACTACTCCCTCTTGAAATCGCAAATAAATTACGATATTGTGGTTTGAGAAGGAAAAAGAAATTGTTATTTGGAAAAAGTAAACGTTTTGCAAAATTGGGCGCTAAAATTAATATTTAATAAAAATCGGTTATCGGCTCACACTTTATATAAAGAAAATTTGAACCCGTGAACTTCAGTAGTGTGCTGTTATCTATTAAGAGAAAAAAAAACTTGAATATATCACACATCAACAGAATACCCGAAATAAAAATTATAGAATGTGAGCAAAAAACCGTCAAGCAAAGATCATTTAGATTTCTGGCACCAAAGTTTTTCAACTACTTACCAGAAAAAACTTAATGGCACTGTATTTATTAAAAATGTCAAATTAGAGCTAAAGAAATTTTTGATCATTACAGGCAGATTAGAAAGTCATAAGGTGATTGCTAGCTTTATTTGATTTAAACCAAATGAGTGCTTATTGTCACATTTTAAGAGCAAACATGGTGGTCGCCATACCCGCTTTGCTCAAAAAAATTAACCAATGTTAAATTTCCTGAAAGCTCTCTTCTTTTTAGCTGCAATCTTTCGTGCTATCGCTAGTAAGTAGACCGTCCAATGCAATATTCTCTGGTTGCAGTAAATCATACCGTAACGCCGCTTTTATTGACTCAATATTAGGTTGATGAGTAATTTTTCAATTCCAATCCTGTATTTCAAAGTATCAATTTCGCATTCCTCGGACAATCGAGAGAATGGCGTAGGTACTAATCACCGGACTTCGTCCAAAAAAGCATTTCCCGTTTGTCTGCCTTGCACGCAGTCCTGCAAATTCAGATCTCTCTAAAATCGTCCAAATCAGATCCCAAACATATGCTAAATACCCATTCAGATTTGATCAAATCCGCAACGACGCTATCAGCTCTAGCCTGTCTATCATACCGGTCCCCACTCCTCCCCAATTCAATTCACGTCGGCACTGAAATTTATTCAGCCTGTTGCAGAAACGGGAGACATGCTCTTTTCAACCCCACACAGGGTATCTTGCCCTCGTTTATAACGCAGGTGAATCTAATAAATGAAACTGTAGGATTGAAACGGAATTTTCCACATTCATCTATAGAAATTGGCAAAAACTAGTTTCGGAGGCCAAAAATGTCGGCACGTAGCTAAGACTAAATGTATTTTATTACGCTAAGGACAAAATGTTTACTCGGCTAGTTAACAGTTTATAAAACAGGTTGATAGTTTACAATTTCGATGGGAATCAAAACTAACGGAAACTAGCATTTATAATTCTACAGAAATTACTTCCAAGATCGCAGTTTTGTTAATTATAAATAAAATAATTTTACTAGATGTTAATTACAAAGAATTAAGAGAATTTTGAAAATATGTATCCCAAGTTTATAAAGGCCTCGAAATATAAACATTTAATCAATAACAATTAGATGCTCCATACTGATTTTTAATATTAAATCATTTTTGCCAATATTAGAGTATGTTGGCGTACAGGCACTGTTTACTCCACTAGTTTATTCTAAATAAAAGGCCCTGGCTACTATGAAGCGTGCAACAGCAGTAAATGGCCCTTTTCTGTATAAATTTTTGATTCTCCGTATTTAAATAATATATAAAACTAACAATAAAGATGCACAATTATTTATTTATTTTCGAGTTTTCAACAACAATCAGACATTAACAAAAAAGCATAGTGTCATTTATTGCAATTTCTTCGGGCTAATACATGCGCCCAATATTTAAAAACAAATTATGATTCTCATTAATTGGGTTGCAATGTTAATAAAACAGCGATTTTAATAACACAAACACAATTTATCTAAGTGATTTTGGTTAAATATTAATCTGTTCTGTCCAGAATTCTACAGTTAACATTTCTTCAATTATTAATGAATCGCACTCTATACTGATTATCTTAAAGAATTTTTTCGAAACTCAATTTACTTTGTTATATATACAGTGCGGTTCGAAATTGCAATTAATATTTCATCACGCTAAATGGGGTTTTTAAGATGGGAATTTTTAAAGAAAGCCCGATTCAGGTTGTTGTATATGTTTTCGAAACCTGTAGAGAAAGTTTAATAAAAGTTGGTGCAGTAGACTTTTATGCTCTGTTATATGCATTACAACAGAAACCAAATTAAAAAATTCAAACCAAACCGCAACTCCTTTGCTTTTAAAATGGGGATTAATAAAGAAAGCTTGATGACGATTTATTGGATATATTTTCGAAACCTGTAAATATAGTTCAATTTGCTATTTTTTGCTCTCTTGAAAGTACAAATAGCACGCCTGAATGCATCTGAGCAAACTAACCAAATTCAAAATTAAAACCAAAAATGGGACAGATAAGTAGCAAACCAAAAGTGGAACTCGTGAAGGGAAACATGGAGAGATCCTTTTATAATTCAGTCGTCCCCCCAAACCGAAGTGAGGGTTCGGATCGCCACTTTCTAGCCTGGATTAAGGCGCGCTGTGGCCTCGATCTCGGAACCAGAGATCCAGGGGTGGTCGAGTCTTATTTACAATTCAGCGTAAATAATTCAACCGTCGCATAATCTAATGAAGTCTACAAACCCCAAATCTTATCCACGGTGAACCGTTTTTGATGTTTATCCGACGTACGGTTGTGTTTTATAATAAATGAGGCCTCTTAAAATGGATTAAACAAGTAAATACTGCGCGATTCGCTTTTTCGTGGCGTTTGAAATGATACTTTAAATTCCTTACTAGGACAAGTTGTATCTCACTGATAAGTGAATCTTTAAGCTAGTGAGTTATGTAAATCATTAATTTATTTGATTTATATAAAACCAATAATGTAACGGTATTATATGAAACTGTCGAACAAAAGCGTTTCATTCAACAAATTATAGAAGAACATTTCTAGAATTTAAATACTACAATCACAGACATCCAACTAAGAGAGAGAGATCGCATAAGTAATTCATAAAATTAAAAAATAATACAAAAAATATTTCATTTGATACACATTTAGAGATAACTCAAAATCACATTCGATGCATATGAGCATTTTTTGAAAATCTACCACAGATAATAATATGCATAAATACACAAAACAAGAAAAAATAGTACACCGACCCATGCAACACGATTTGTTTACATACACATGAAATGCCACTTCAGAATTATTGCCATATTTTTGCTATCAGTCTTTCTGACAGCACCAACCAAAAACACCTCGTCACTTTTCTTACAGTAGTACATTTTCGTAAGCGTTGTATTGGTTTATGGGCAATTTTGGCGTAACATTTTGTTAAAATGTATTGAGTTAAACTTGTAATTTGCCTATGGTACATACATACATAATAGCATATTATGCAACAAGTGCGGTAAACGGCATTCGACTCATGAGTTTATTTGATACGAGCGGAGCACAGCGGAGCGAGTTTTTAATAAACAAGTGAGTTAAAAAGTTTACCGAACGTGTTGCATACTATACTTTTTCTACGACCGTTAGTTGTTGGGTACATTTTCGCAAAACAACACGAATACATTCACTGACATGATCGTCAGAATTGACAAACGTCAAAATTCACAGCGTGGGAAATTTCTCCGAAAACATCCGATTGCTCCCAAATCCGTGCGGTAAAATCCCGGAAATGTCCGAAGTGGCTCGGATTCATGGGAAACGAAACTGACGTGGTAAAGTGACGCTTCCCGCACGCTGGATCGGTGAGTAATGAGGTATTTTACGGATGGGAGTAGAAAAAAATATTATTCTGTCTATGGATTGTCGTTAAAAAAGCACTCCTGCGATGTCCAGCACTGCCAACATTGTTTCAGTTCGTCAAGAAATTTACAGCAACGTAAAATTTGTGTCAAAGTTACAAGATTACTTCTAGTTGTTGAGTTCCCTCCTAAAATTTTATAAATAATAAATCAAAATTTGGCACACTTGGTAATATTTACAGGTTCATATTTTTTTTAAATTGTCACTCGATTTAACCCTTCTTTTTTGTCGTCGCTTGTGCTTCCTAGTAAACAGTTATTTCGATTTCGGTATAATTTGCAAAAATAATGTATTTGTAACCAAAAACATATGGCTCTATGCGTATTCAAAATTAGGTACAATAAATTTCAACTCATTATTATGAAAACTATAGGAGAAAACTTTGACAACCGGTATCTCCCAAGCATAGTGAATTAATCGTCGGTTTGTTTTCAATTAACAAATAAGTACCACTCCAAAAGTGTAAGTGTATTCAGTCTGTGCATATTGAAAAACGACTATCCTCAAATATTGAATGTTTAATGTGCATTCAGTGTAAATTCCAATTCATTATTTTCAAAATTATGAGAACAAACTCAAAGAATATTGAAAGTTCCGGTATGTCAAAAACGAAGCTGACCTGGGTATATGTTTTTATAACATTTTATAACTTTTTAAGTTTTTTAAAACTGTCTTCTGAAAGCTGCTGTAATTCTGCTACAAGTAACTGGCGCTGTCACGAAAAATGGATTACTCGCCTTCACCCCTGAATGATTTATATACTAATGCAACATTCTACTTAGCCAATGAAGAGCTATTAAATTCCAGATTTCTGTCACCAAATTTAAGGTTTACTGTTCTTCTTTTATACTCTACTGATTTCACCATTCTAACTAAATTTAGAAGGTTCTCTATATACTATTTTCAAATCTTCTGGATTCCTCTTGCATCGGTTTTTGCTGAGTCGAACTTGCTAACGTTTCGCTAATCATCCTGTTGACTTCTTCAGAGCTTAACTGAAAGTCAGTTTTCAACATGGTGGAAGTTTCTTTGAGAAACATTCTCCATATAGTCATTATTCATTCTAATCAGCATATTCGAAAAGTTTATTTTAATAAATCTTATATATTAACGACCAAACGCTTAGTTAATAATTTTATCCCGGTTCTAGAAAACTAGTTTCGTTGAACTGTTGATCAACGTCGCTCTGCGTTTCGCCAGAAGCAAAGCACTATGGTTTTGCTTCTGGCTTAGGCTTGATTTAATACAAATTTTATACGTCAAGCGGCGACACGTCCGGCGTAAACTTCACTAGAAAACTGCGTGCAAACTATTTGCGTCCCTATTATCCCAAAACATTTCTAATTCCGAATTCCTAAAACCGAATCCAACTGTTACAAAAGAGAAAGGCTGTGGCGCGTATAAAGGGTATCTCGATTTCCTCTGTAGCTGTAAAGTTTCAAACTGAACGGTTATTTATTATGTTAGGTTGACCGGTTTGTCCCGGACCTTTACTTGATAACAGCAATTTGAAATTCATATCGGACAATGAAACGCGACATAGCAAAATATCTAGGAAGTTTTAGATGGAATTTATGCGACCTTTCCTTGAGGCACGTGTAAATTTTAACGGATAAAGTTCCGAAAAGCTCATATAAAGTATCGTAAACCGCACATTTTGGTACCGCGAAAATATATGTTTTTCG
The DNA here is from genome assembly GCF_029955315.1 of Cylas formicarius. Taxonomy (NCBI): domain Eukaryota; kingdom Metazoa; phylum Arthropoda; class Insecta; order Coleoptera; family Brentidae; genus Cylas; species Cylas formicarius. The sequence goes on along the minus strand of NW_026844347.1, from coordinate 28,598,815 downwards.
GGTGCAATCTCCGAGCATGTTGAATTTCTCTTAAAAGACCATGTTATTGATCAGTGGGCTCGCCTATAGGATTAGATACTTGACACTTTTATACCGTCGATTTGGAACTGCCGCACAATCACAAAGTTTTGTTTTCCATGAGCATGTGCAATGTGCTTTTTCCATAGGCCTCAGCCGGTCGATTGTATCTCTTCCGGAACGATCAGCCCTTTAATGATTCCATAGTCGATTACAGACACAAAATTCGTATACTTGATTGAGGTAAAGGATGAGTATCATTTTCCCAGCATGGTTCCTGCTCACATATTCTTTGGATGTAGGACTGCTCGTGCCAGGTATTTTTTGCTGCTGTTTCGATCGGGTAGCCTAGTAGCTTCCTCGCTAGAGAGTTTTCTGTTTCATCGCGCGTTATTAAGGACTGGAGATTGGGCAAGTAAGTTTAGGTATTACCAGTAGTGATTTGAGGGTGTCTGGTAGTGAAATAAACCCCGATCTAATTTTAATTCTGAGACTACGAGGCATATATAGTACACTACAGCGTTCAGCGATGACGGAGTCGCGTGAAGTCACGCGTGAGATTGTTCGGCTAGAAATTTCCAGGAAGAAAAATGCTTTCGAAACGGAACTTTTTCAAATTACGATTAGGGAAATAATGGCTGGTAATCTACTAATACCCATAGTCGATGGCCTTTTAGAAATGTATGAAGGATGGATAAGGACAACCCTTTAAAAATTGGGTTGGCACTATAGGAGACCTATACCATACTTCAGTTTTGAAATATTTGGGACATTGCAGCGTTGCCACGTCTACTCGAAGTACGTTTCAACTTCATTTGAAAAATTCTAAAACTTTCTATGTAACAAACATTATACCTCTTTTGATAAACATTATTTTTTAAGAAATTTGAAGAACATCCACAATGAGATGAGTATCATAATATGAGATTTAAGTTATCGATTTATTTTTGATCTAAAATTATTAAAATTATTACGTACTATATCTATTTTGAACCGTTTAAGGGAGTTAAAAACGAAAAGCTAGAATAATGAAATTAATATATTTTTGAACTGTTTTAGTAAATATTTTTTAAAGAAATTTTATGTTATTTTGATGTGGCGAATAAAAAATGGGCGTTTCTGAAACCCAAAAGTGTGAATTTCTTCTGTTGAGCGTTTCTTTTCTAAAAATATTAATATACGAGGGGGTACCCAAAAAAAAGGCGAAATCATTTTTTATAAACTATATACGACCTTATCCCCTTCAAAATACTCTCCATTACAATTAATACATTTGTCCCAGCGGTGCTTCCACTATTCGAAACATTTTTTATATTCATCTTTGGCTATAGCCGACAGCTCATCCCTCGTTTTTTTCTTGACCTCTTCAATGTTGTCAAATCGCTGTCCTTTCATATCCCTTTTCATACGTGGAAATAAGAAGAAGTCACACGGAGCGAGATCAGGCGAGCAAAAACTGCTTAACAGAAATGGTTGTGTGTGCAAGTGCATTATCGTGGTGAAAGAACCAGTCCCCTGTCCGCCAAAAATCGGGTCTTTTTTGTCGAATACTGTTGCGCAACCTTCTTAAAACTTCCAGATAAAAAGCTTTAGTTTTATCGAATAAATTTTAGTTCAATCGAATAAATTCTTGCATATAATCAGTTCTTCTACCAGCGAAAAATCCGAGAGTCTATAGAAATCTATAAACAACCTAACAATCTTAACCGCGACTCAGGTCTCTACCTGTCATCAATATGGGAATCAGTCCTTCGAGACGGTGTTTATGCTCCTCATTAGCGCCCCCCTCAAAAAAACAACAGGTACAGAGTAAAATACGATCCAGTTTCAGTCAAGCTCTGAAGAAGCCAACAGGATGATTGGCGAAACGTCAGCAATTTCGACTCAGCAAATACCGACGCAGGAGGGATCCAGAAGTTTTGTAAAAAGTAAGAAATATATATTTTTCACAAATACCCACCCCAAATAAATTTCAATATTTACATACATAAATGCAGACAGGCAGTTATTATCATGGGTTACATAACAATATATTAACGAAACTGATTTTTCTTAAATATGACATTCATTGATTTCTTATACATTCGACTAGACTTTCTTACACATTTTTTACAGGATTTCATAGTTTACTATTACTTGTTGTCAATTCTTCCAATACTATATCGTTTTCAAGACAAATGAATACAAGTTACTTTAGTTTAAAAGTAGCATTGTAGTAGTACAACAGGTTACCTAATCTAGGTACAAATTTTTATCTCCGTAACCAAAGATTTAGGTCTACTAATTTTTCCCTCTTCTAATGATCTTTAAAATTTAAAATGTTTCATGCGTACCCAATTTGTGCAGGTTTGTACGAGGGGTGAATTTTTCTAGCAAGCGTACGCATTTTAGTGTTTACTGCGGCGCTTTTTTCGTGGAACTATTAGTTTAGTTTAGTTTCTGTTTGCATGTTAAAATACTCATAATTTAAACAAAATCATATTTTGCGAATCGAAGTACATCTTGTTGAAATTTATTTCAATTACACATTGTTTTGGAGTCATGAATTCGACGAGCGGAAGTTTTCTCTCGCAGGCAAAGCTGTTACTCCCACCGAAGAAGAATCGCAGATATTATTATTCTACGGTGAAGACAGGCGATTATTTTTACTGGACTGAGTAATAAGGGTTGCTCTCACGACAGAGCTAAGCTTTTAACAGTGTTTGTAAAGTTGTGAAATAAATCCGAATTTATTGCGGCTCGGCGTCGAAAGGATTATTTGCAAATTAAAGTTTTTTCTCACCCACTTTATTGAAGTTTTGGTTAATTCTAGAAAATCACTTGATTCTGAAACAATCGGCGCTTTACAATCGTTTTTTGGAAACTGAAAATGTGGAAAATTTGTTTTCGTATTTTCTGAACTTACCAAAAAAAAAGATTTTGTATTAATTGATTTTAAAAACTAAAGTTTTTTAATGTAGTTATAAAAAAAAAACTAAAATCAGTTTTCAATATTTGTAATTATTGTTTGGAGTGGCAACTAATATAAATTGCAATAAATGGAAGAAGAAAAATTAGTAATTATTATAACCGTGTATAACTGAAAGCCTCCTATTGTTGAAAAAATACAAAATCAGAACTCAAAAACGAAACTACAGCGACTTAATAAGCGAATTAATTATGCGTATTATTAAAATATGAAAATATGCATATTTTTGTGGGAGCCAAAACATATATGTTTACTTTTCATATTTTTACATTAAAAAAACACTTGTTTTCATATTTTTAATTTATATATACACTTGTCTTATATTTATATACTTCAAAAATGGATCGATCAATAACTTTAATGCCTCTATAAAATTCGCAGTAATCGTTTTCGTTTAGTTGATTAAGAAATTTTTAGTTCTGCGTCTTCAAATATACCTAATTTTAGATATCTTTCAAAAACCGGAGGAGAGTCTTGGAGCGCCTCCGAATTATAAACCCTAATGATTCGATTACATCAGTAGGATTGACGATTTTATTCCGTTTTTTGGTAGTCGTTATGTTATGTTACAGTAGATACGCCGTGTTTCGGCTTATCTTTTTGCCCCTTATAAACCTAATATAACTTGCAATGAAATGAACACCTAAGTATTGCACTACTTTCATTTCGATGTAATAAATCAAGGATCGACCTAAGAGGATCACGCAAACGAAGCTCCATTCAAGCAAGCACCGGTTAGATTAAAAGACAACGATCCAGTTTTTCGTGTCCTAGAAAGTTCAACGCCACGAAGAGCACTTACAAATACAGAGCGACGCTTTTCGTCACGCTATCGGACAATTACGCACAGCACAAAGAGCTCCTGTTTAAAACATCATTTATTTTGAATACTTTTACTGCCGTGCTTACCACTAGATATACAGTACACATTTCTATTATTCTAAATGTTGGTTTAATCAGATGATAACTTTCTTTCAAGCATTTTAATTAATTTTGGATAAGAATATTGTGCTGTTAAATCCTACAATCTAATATCCCCCCTTCCACACCACCCACCCAAAAAAGCTTTCAATCAATTCTCAAGATTCGCTGAAAAGTAATTACTAAATAACATTGACATCTCTTATTAAATCATGCTAAGTTTCTTGTTTTTTTTATGTAATATATATTTGAAATAAATTAAAATAACTACAACAAAAACCATTTTCTACTGTAGGTTCTAGTATTCGGATAGCACTCGATTTTTCATTTATCTATTATTTCACATTCTTCAAAGAAACCTAACTTGGTTGAAAATTGACTAATTGCAAGAAGACAATAACCGAGACAAATAAAGTACCGTTTCTGATTTGTTACAATGTTAACATCCTGCTTTGTTACAATTTTACATTTTATCCCGACAATCTCCGAGTCTATATTTTGAGAAATACTCACGTAAAAGTGAGCTTCAAAGATGCATGTGCCATCTCATTGTATTTTTTTTTGAATCTTTGTCATGAAATCGATTTCAAAAATCAACTCCACCATAAAACACCTAATGTAAGTAAAACACATTTCAATAACCACAAATACCAAAGTTATTCATTTAAAATAATTGCTTATTTAGATTCTGTCTATGACGTCTCCTAATTATTAGGCCAATTTCATTCTCACCATGATACAAAAATATCTAAACAGTCAAACCAAATGAAATTAACACAATGCCCTAGAATTATTAATGAGTATTGCGCATCTAAGCGAAATAACATCCAGACATTAAACCCCATATCAAATTTACGGAAACGACCGTCATAACGCGTATTTAACGATAGCTCGTGATATTGATTCGGATATTCAATATGTGTTTATCCCTTTTTTTAGACTTAATGGCACTATCAAATTCCATTATAACGCGATGCACCATAACGATGCGACATCGGTCACAGGACTCCAAATTGACGACGCTGAAGGATTGCCTATTTTGCTTCCAGTTTTGTTTGCGTTGTCAAACGAATGACTGATTCGTTCCTGAATAGATTTACGAAATAAAAAATTGTATACAAAAAAGTAACTTTTAATCACATGTTTCTCTAGTTCTGCTTATTGTAAAACGTTGCAAGTAATCCGGATAAAGTAAACATTACAAAATTCTTATCAAAAAATATCACAGGCATAAATTGGAGATCGTACAATTAAAATTCTACCTTTCAAATGAAAATGGATCAACTGTCTCTTCAACAATAGCAGATGACCCTGATCTGTTACTTTCCACACTTCTTTCGATTGAAGTTTTTATTCCAAGAAGGATTGTAGCAGCACTCCCTGCAGTCAAAAGTTCATTGCAAATAAAGTGCATGTGGGACATTTTAAAAAATACTAATTTATACCAAACTGTAAAGGTGGGCACCAGCAATAAATAATAGCAATATCATTTACTGTTTTTGCACATATGGGATCGATAGAGACTTATTTCTACTGGTCTACCCAATGTATCCAATAAAAACCTTTTTTTTTTGCAACAAGCACACATAAAGGGGAGAAGAATGCAGCAGTTCGGGCGACGCGATCTGAAGCGGCTATATTATGATTGCCGATGTATCTTATTTCGCAATATCGACTTTAATTTATTTCCATGTATTGGCAACGGGAGCTCTATCAAAGGGGGTCCTCGTTTTAGTCGCAACTGAGCGGCTCATTGTTCAGACTAAAATCCGTTTGTTGCGGTGCAAATTTTGACGATCTTGTTCACTTATTTTGGTAGGTATCGATATTGCATTTTTTTAAATGGTGACATTATATATTATACGTATTTAACCATAAGCTTAAATTTTCAATACATTTAAAGAAATTATATCACTATGTTGTTCTTATTTCTTTCCTGTCACTGTCAATTTTTATTGTCTCATATAAGATAAAATTAAGACAATAAGGGCGGGCATATGACGATATTATAGAACTTTACAATTATGAGTAGTCAGTCAGCTATTTAAAGATCCCGCATCTAGTGGCATTAATTAGCTCCACGACCGTCTCTTGATGAAGACCTCGGAACGATTGTCCTAGGACTCTAGGCCTCTCTAAGCTGGCTCGTCCTCGGCAACAATCCTGTATCGTCGGCTTCAGCACTAAAGATCCTGCTCACCGCTGGCCTGCGGCTACATACGCAGTCGCCTTTTGCCCTCTCGTAAAGTGCCGTTAGTATTTAGTGTTTAGTATAAAGGGACTGTTTTTTTTTATATCTCAAGAAACTACACACCCGGTCATGGCCAGTAGGCTGTGACAGTATAAGGACGTTTCCTGTGCATAATATTATGATTTTGTGAGGTTAACACGTTTTTTTTTTTCACTTTATTTTATAACCGTCAAGTGTATTGTCTATTGGTAATTTTATAGCATGATAAACTAATTTAACGAAGTAATTTATTTATTAATTTGAAGAATGTAAATATTCAAAAATAGTTAATTAACTTGCAAATATAGTTAATTAACTTGATGTTGCGCTTTCTTTGAATCTTCCCGAGTGAATCCTGGAAAGTTTCCTAAACAATGCATTCTACTAGATAACTTGCAACGGCACGGGCATCTTGTTTTACCACATGGAGAGAAGATAAGATTGTCCCGTAAATATAAACTAAAATCGGGCTCTGTTCGCCCAGACCGAAGCCAAAATTTACGAGTCAAGGAGAAATTTATTACAAACACATCTAAACAATGACGTCTTAATTAAACTGTGACGAGTCGATTAACTCCCGGCTTTAACGTTCCTCCTTTATATTGGGATGTAAAATGAACGGTAATCGCTCGTAGCCGAAGCGACATGCGAAAATTTAAACAGGAGTTTAATGTCCGACAAACTGTGGAAAATTTGTCGAACCATCCGGTAAATGTCGGCAAATTGCTTTGCGCAATGAGATTTGGTTTGAATGTTGGCAGCACATTCAGACACTTCACTCAATATTAAATAACAAACAGGAATTTATTGTTCTTTAAAAAAAAACATCCACTATTGAATAATTAAAGCAAAAATTATATCAAAGCAAATATAAGAAATGCAGCAGTAAGAACAATTTAGGCGAATATGTTTTTGTAAAAAATGAAAATTGTATTATAACAATTTATAATATGTATTTATGTACGGACTATATGTATCTATTGTGCAGAAAGAATTACGCCGGATGGCAGGTTAAACGAAGTAAATGGAAGTAGGATCATGGAGAAAATTTAGAAAATATTATTACATTTTTTGTGCTGTTATTTTTACCTGATTTTTCGCATACTACTTTTCTATACCTATATTACAAATTAATGATATCGCTTCTTTTAAATATATTACTGCCATGTTTAGATTCGTAGAAGCCTCCAATTATGAGGTTAGTATATTTTTTAATATCAGTGAGTGTATACCATGGCCAGAAATATAGTGTTTTCACAACCTACTCGGTGATTAACTGTACCTACTGTTACTCCAAAGCCGCAGCCAATTATAGAACACCTTGCCGAGCAGACGCTTACTCGTAACCATTCCAAGACCGTCCTACACCTACACTAAGAAGCGGGATATAAGTATGATTTCAATCTTTTTCGCCGAGTAATTCTTCTAATACATAAAAAAATTAGTAGAATGTAACAATTTATTACGTTCTATTTCATTACATTTAAACATAGTATAGTAAAAATATATCACTTAAAAAATCGTCACTATCGCTACTGTCGTCACCTAGTTCAATGATCAACTCCACCATTATTCGTTTTCAATAAATATTTTCTTCTTTTGTTACTCGTTTTTCACAGTTAGACCAGCTTTGTACCTATATTTTAGTTACCTCTTGCAAATTACGTTTATAGTACTATCACTAAATTATGGTGCACTGTTTTTTCTCCTTATATGCGCTTTACATTTGTATGCGTTATTTACAAATCCAATAACTATGTAGAAGACACAAAAATACAATCGACAGGCACACACGACAAAAATGATTATTTTCGAACTTACCAGTAAGATAAATAGCGTACAGGTAGTCTTTGAACTATCCAGTGAAAACAGCCTCGCAAGGTTCAAGCTCAAGAAACAGTTACATAAAGACGTATTTACTGGAACGGTCACATTCAAATACCTCCGTAATATATATATATATATATATATATATATATATATATATATATATATATATATATATATATATATATATATATATATATATATATATATATATATATATATATATACATATATATATAAATTCTCACGTATTGATTCACGGATGGAAAAATGTGATGACACTATATTCCGGGATATCATCCGTTCGCTCGTTGAACTCCGACTGGAATCCTGCAGACGTTTCGCCAAAATCTCACTTGGCATCTTCAATGCTCGCGCTTCGAAAACACTTCGAACACTGTGTCATCACATTTTTCCATCCGTGAATCAATACAATACAATACAATCAATATATATATATATATATATATATATATATATATATATATATATATATATATATATATATATATATATATATATATATATATATATATATATATTTTGATAAAATCAACCGAACAATGAAAACCGTCAAGCGAAAATCAAGAATCAAGTAGTAGTAAAATACAGTATCTGCGGCACGACATCTGATTTTTATTTTAAAAAAATAGTTAACACTAAAGATAGTCTAAAAAAGAAATTTTTATTTCTTGTTTTTTCGGAGCTAGGTAAGTAATTCGTACTCTAAAATACCCAATTCTGCACCGATCAAGAGGGCATAAAGTGCCACCTTCTTTAAAAATGGGGACGCCACACATTACTCAGTGAACATATTCGTGGTATTTTTCAAAAATGTACCAGATAAACATCTGTATCTTAGTGCTATTCATGTCCTACGCATCCTTCCTGTTTTCTTATTAAGTACTCTACTCCCATCCGTTGCCATATTTCTGCAGTTCTTTTTTTCTCGGTTCTTCTATAATCAAATTCGACCATTCCTATTATTTTCGTTCTGCTCCATATAAGGTGATATTCTGTAATATGCTTTAATTTTTTTTTATTCTTTACTCAGAGCATTGTTCCAAAGCAGTACACGAAAGGCGTTTATGGCTTGTGTTGCTCGTAGTACTTTTGTCTTTATATCTGTAATAAGTTTTGCTCGTGACTACTTTATGTCCCCACATTCTGTAGTCTTTTTTTGGATTTCTTACCTCTGCTCCGTGTCTTATTTTTCCTCTGCAAATATAACTAACGGTCGTAAAATATTTTTGTTATTCGTCTGAAATTCTCTCAGTAATTTATAACGTTGATTGAATATAATAATTAATCTATTTTCGGTTTATGCGGCGCAAACATTATAAATACCGGATAATTGAATTATGCATTAATAATAACCAACAAAACAACGAGAACACTGAAATTGATTAGCGATGTTTACAATAGAAAGTGCAATAGGCCTTCTCTGAACGGGTCATTTTCACAGGCAATTTAACAGACCGCAACGGTATCAAAGCGGATAAAAGGGGCGGTTGCTATAGTTTTAACTGACACTTTGCTAGATGAAACAAGAAACATTTTTCCGGTTTCCGGTGATTTTTAATTTATGAAGGTCCACGGATAAGTTAATAAATAAAGCTGGTAGTCTCAAGCATGAATTAAATTCACTTTGAACAAAATGAATCAATATGATGTCTTATATAAAATATGTGTTGAAAAAGCAGTGCATCCACCTTGCAGTAGCTCTAACCCAGTGGTTGATATACCCTATATTGCCTAGAGCATTAAGCCAAAATCAGAAGAAGATAGAGAGTAGAACCGCTTATTTCTTAATATGCTAGATTTTAGTAAAAAATGTGGAGTTCAAGTAATTATGAGATAAATCAATGAAAAGCAAAACAAAATGCTCCTGAAAGAATATTATAGAAATTTTATAGCATAGATCTAAAAAGAATGTGTTAATGTTACGGCATTAGTACACCGAAAAGCGAACATCTTTTGACGAACATCACAACAGCGAATCATTTCCCGTCCATCTCTTTGATTCCAACAGTTCAACACTGGAGGTTCCATCTGTGGTATAAAAATTACTTTAACAAACCATAAGTTAAACAAAATGGTTTCAGTTTTTCCATTACCATTCAAAATGATTTGAAAAAGTTTTCATCGCGTGTTAACCAACAACAAAAATGCATATTTAAATAATTTTTTGGGACGCAATATAACGTAGAAAATCACCAAATTTTGAATACCAAAAACATAATTTTCAAATATAGAATTAAAACAATTCCAATATTAACTGTCACATTATGCCTATGTAGAATAGTTGAGGAGACTGAAAAGCGCATTCCATGAATGAATATCTCGAATTTTAGGTAAATATCATAACAATGTTTAACAAGCCGCTTTAAATTACTGAAACAGTTCGATGCAAAGAATAGATACAATCGATACGAAATATAAAGTATTCAATCCAAGGCTACCCAGCAAAGGTCAGTTATACTCAAAATAAATCCCCCGGCATGCCAGCGCTCCGAGTGTCTCGATTAAGCCATCGGAATGTTCTTATTTATTCGGTCCAAAAATAACAAATCTAAGATTGGTAGCCAAATGTCCGCGTGTTTCCGTTCCGTCTATGAGACTAAGTTTCCGTTACCACTTAACCAAGCCAATTAAATTTTGTTGCCTGAATTTGTCTAAAATCCATAAAGCGACATAAAGCATGAGTGACATAGTTGCTTTGTTTACTTTTTATTTAACATTTTTTTGTCTTCTTGTACTACTCATAAGTAAAGAATAAGTATTAGAATCATAAAAATAATATCTAATCCCTAAACAAATAAATTAGTAAAGTGTTAAGTACTATGAATATGTATAGAGGCGTCGACAAGGAGTACAGTTAAAATTGATCATAAATGATAAAATGAAAAAGCGCTGTACCAAAAATGCTAGATTGATAAAGATGTGCAAACTGAGAATAGCTTTAGTGATAAAAGGGAGTCAGTGTTTAATTTATTACATTTTTTATATAAAACATCCAATATTACTTCATTATGTGATTTTAAACAGACTTTTAGAATATTGAGACGTTTACAAATTTTAGAAAATTTAATGTGAATTTTTTTTTCTCCTCACTCAATATCAATCATTTACTTTTTAAAAGATTTTGCATTAAAGCCACAATAATATAGAAATACATATCTTAACTTAGTCTATAATACCAGACAAAGTCTTACATTTTTTTTTGTTTATTTTCTATAATCCATAAACTCCCTAAATTTTATAATTTATTCAATGGATTTATGGATGGATTTATGAGTAGTTACGTCAGTTTCTTCTTACACTTACATAACATTACAACATTAACATTACAACATAAAAGCCATTTTCCTCACTTCCCATATTTCAACGTTAAAAAATAAATTAATTTTCGTCTTCACTATATCAAACTAAAGTTTCAAATAAGATTCCAAACACCAAGGTAACGCATTTCATGAAAATTATTTGATCTCCGCGTTAATTAAATGACTTAATGTGGTATGCAGACTAACACAGCATTATTGCGTATACTTTGTGTCTATTCCATTAAATAGTTACTATTAATAAGCCACATTGTCACCTTATTCATAGTCGCTAGGTTAAAATCAGGTGATTAAGTTTTACTGGAGACCTTAAAAATTACGTTCACTGCGTTCCTTTTCATCAGACACAGTAGCTTTCGAAAACAACCAAGACTGGACCACTGTTGTGGAAGGAGTTAGAAATAAAATTGATTAATCCCACAGGTGAAATGACCACAAGCAATATAAAAAGCCAAACATGTAGTTTTTGTTAGCTGCTAATCCATCAAGAATAAAAGATGTTATTCTACAGTTTGTTGCTGCAATCAAAACATTATAGGATGTTCATGGAATATACGACGCAGTTTATTTTTCAAAATTACTGGCCAGAGGTGCAGACGGATTTTGATGGATACTTGTAAGTTTGTGCAGGTAATGTCATCTGCAGCTGCTTACAATAAATAAGAAAGTTGGGAAGGTGATAAATAATGTGGTTCAAAATAATCTACGATCCATCAAAACTTCTCTGCAAGATAGGCTAATTTGTTTATAAAGTTGAGCAGAATTTGACGGATAACATACTACTGCTTATAGCATATTTGGACGAAGCAAAAAAAAATCTCATAAACTGTTTCATTTATGAAATTAATTTACTCTAAATATCGTTTAGGTAATGGATACTTAAAAAAAAAACGATAAAGCGAATGCTAGCCTAAAGCACCGTTTTTGTTTTATTTTCGCTCTCTTCTTATTGAAAAAGTCATTCCTCCGAGTTTCGTGTATTTGTTTTAACGAGGACATCCAACAACGTAGGGCAATTTATACAGAAACGTATTTACAATTGCCATGTTGACTTCCATTCGAAACACATTATTGCTCAGAGCGATCGTTTCCCTTTTATTCTTTCCAATATTTAGGTCCACAAATACATATATTTTAAATTTGAATAAAAATTTAAATGCTTGATATATTGTTTTATTTTATATTTATTGGTGGTCAATATGATGCGGTTCCAAGGCATCATAGCAATTGAGAAGAGCTGAACACTTAATATTTATGAACTCTTCCGGCTGGCTGGTCGGGGAATATTTTTTCCCTCAACTGGAAGAAAAAAACGACCGCGGCAGACGTGGAGTGCCATACATACAAGCCCAAAGGAAAACAAAGGGGAGAAAATGAGGAGATTAAACGGTGGCCGATTATAAAAGTTATAACATTCCATTAAGCCGATGGTTTTAGAGCTTTGAGTCCAGAGTTTGCCGAATAGTGATGCGATCACTTTTCAATTTTCAAACTCGGGAATGTTCGTTCCATTGTTAGCGATCAGTATAAAAGTATGAGACACTCGTTTAGCCCATTACGAATAAATAATAGAAACCTTCAATAAAAATGTTTTCTCAAGTGATCTTATATTTAATGCATTACAATAAATTTATTAACTATTACTATATGCTTATGAATTATAAGAACTGTTTTCAAAAAGTAAGGTGACTTTTGTAATTGGACTAGCTACGTACAGGGTGGCCCATTTAAGAAGGACCTAAATCTTTTCTCGAAGCCTAAGGGGGTTACAAAAAAAATTAATTACAAAAGTTGTTTCTATTAAAATGACCTATGTTTTTTTATTTTCCTAGTCGTCACTTTTTTATATATGTTTATGTTATGTTTAAACCATCATTGTTGGGTTGCTTATTCACATTTAAAATTGATCAAACTTAAGATATTTTCTTAAAGTATGCGGTTTTGCCATGGTTCGCCAAATGATACTTTTCTCAATTTTCTTAGATGGGACACCCTGTATATTATTGGATTTTTGAATAGCCACTTTAATAGCAATTTCAATTATATAATATAACATAACAAAACATCTCTGAAATACCGTTTTGGCTTAATTGGCATCAATTGGTATAAGATATTATAAGATATGAAACTGGGAATTAGCACTTTATCAACTTTTTCACAACCGTTTTAGAGCATTGTTAAAAGTCATATTAAAAACCCGTACTATGTTATATAATTAAAATTGCAATTAAAGTGACTATTCGAAAATCCCATAATATACAGAAAATTTAGAAAAGTATCATTTTGCGAAACGTGGCGTTTAAGAAAACATTTTAAATTTCATCATTGCCTGAAGAAAAACATTTTTTTCTTAAAAATACTAGATGGAAAGTTTACAGAGTTAATAAGCTACCCAACAATGATGGTTTGAACATTACCTGAATGCTGAAGATGATCGCTAATAAGTTCGAAACGGTGCATTACAGAACCGTACTGATAAATATCTTTCAGTTGGTCTTTGAAAGGACTATCCAAAAATGCAATTAAATGTAGGGTGTTCTATTTTAAAAAAATGTAACTTTGTTTTACCACTCTGTATATAAAAAAGTGACGAAACCCCCGTAGGTTTCGAGATAAGGTATAGGCTCCATTAAAGGGGCCACCCTGTACATTCGGATCTTCGGTATCTTTTTTTTGTTATGTTGGTACGCATGTCCCTAACATATGTTCACAGTTTCAGCTAATTTGCTGGTTTACTTTTTTGTGAGGAAGAAGTGTTAGACGTTTTTTGCGTGCTCGGCGATTTTCTGCTGTTAAGAAAATAGAACAAAGAATTTGTATAAAATTTTGTGTAAAAAATAGAATACAGTGCTGCAAAATAATTAAAAAAAAGTGGATAAGTGGTACAAGCTGTGCGAAGATGGCCGAGAAGATGCCGATGGCGAACCTCGCTCTGGATGCCCCAGTACGTCAATAACTGATGAAAGCGTTGAAGAAGTGAAACAAATGGTATTAAAAATCGTCGAATCATCATTAGAGAAGTGGCTGAAGACGTCGGCATCTCTGTTGGCTCGTGCCAGGCAACTTTTTTCGAAGTTTTGGGCATGAAACATGTAGCTGCAAAATTTGTTCCGAAACTGCTTAATTTTGAGCAAAGGAGTTGTTAAATGACGTCAATGATGATCCTGATATGCTCAAAAAGGTCATAAGTGGTAACGAATCATGGGTATATGGTTATGTTATCAAAACCAAAGCCAGTCGTCCCAATGGAAGAACCCAAGACCGAAAAAAACACGTCAAGTTCGATCAAATGTCAAGGTTTTGCTTTCTTTGATTATCGTACCCTAGTACATCAAAAGTGCTTACCACAAGATCGAACGGCCAATAAAGCTATGAAGTTATGCGCCGTTTGCGAGAAGCAATACATGGATTTTGCATCACGATAATGCAACTGCTCACTCATCGTTGCTGGTGACTAACTTTTTGACCAAAAAAAACAACATTTATACTTCAACAACTATATTCACCAGATATTGCCCATTGCGATTTTTTCCTGTTCCCAAAACTCAAGAAACCCATGAAAGGAAGGAGGTTTGGAACTATTGAGGAAATAAAGATAAAATCGCTGGAAGAACTCCAGAAAGTACTTACCAGCAGTGCTTCGAAGATTGGAAAAAACGTTGGCATAAGTATATTTATATCTGAGAGGAATTACTTTGAAGGGGACGACATTAATTGTGATAACTAAATAAAGCCTTTTTGATAAAAGTTAAAAGTCGCCTTACTTTTTGAACACACATAGTAAATCAAAATATACTTTTTGAGCTTTATGACAAAATTGTTATTATTTTAAAGTAAACATTTTTGTAAACGGAAAACCACAAAAATTTCCAGCTCATTTATTTTAGGTACTTTTGTAGATATTCCCTGGACTGTTGCAAATTTATTACCTGTTTTGATATCCATAATAGGGAGGGTCGCCTAATTCACATCTAGCCAATTTAATTGTCAGACCTATTTTTCAGTTAAAAAGAAATCTAAACTTCAACTTTTTTACTAGAGGTAATCGAAATGTACAAATAAAAAATTTAAATACCACTAACAAGTAAATTAAGTAGGGTAATCTACACCACATCACTTAGGCCTCAGCAGGCCCATTATGTTTCCTCCTACAAAGAGAACTCAGCTCATCCTAAAACCTAGTGACTCAACGTAAGCGACGACAGCCGCAAGAGTCGTCTCAGTAAGTACCGTAATCTCAATCGCCCAACATGGCTTCACGCCTAAACGACAGGTGAGGACATTCGCAGCTAATGTGTTCTGTATGGTCTTTCTGTTCGCACACCATGCACGTGCAAGTTGGACATAGTCTGGTATTATTTGGCTGCTGTTTGCTTTCAATAGCTCAATAGCTTCCCGCCTAGCCATCCAAATTGCCTTAGAATTTGTTTCCGAGGGTTTTACTTCATCAGCCATTTAATGAGAAGGAAGGTACGGTCCAATAAAGTTTAGTCAGGCAACCCTCGTGGACAGGGAGCCCATGGCCGGGAATATGTATATCTTTTAGTCTAACTCAGAATGACCACATTGTCGAATGACGCGCCAACGAGAGCACGGTGACGTTCCAGTGCTAGCTCTGACGTAAAACGCGGGTTATGAATAAATCTTCTTTGAAACACGTTGTCATTGTCATCAAGTTTTGCGAATGACCGAAACCTATTTTTTAAAAGGTCAATCTGATAATTTACCTTTAGTGGATATATTTATGGTGACATCTTACGTCCAAAACACCGAAAGTTTTTCTTTTGCTGATGTTCGCGGCGCTGAAGCTAAAAAGTATGTTCATAGAAAATTTAGCTACTATTTTTAAAGCAATATAATATTGTAATCAGCTTAAACTCTCTTAGTTTTTAAAATTCAAATGGCAAATCAAATAAGATGAAAAATTATTCAAAAGAGAAACGAAAAGTATATTTTTTTAACTTAAAGCGTTCTTTATTTAAAAATGGTTTCACGTTAAGGCGTAGATTAAATACAAACACACTTTACACGAGCCAAAAATAAACATAAATAATATAATTCTCGGAATATAACTTGAGAATAACAAACACTATTACATGTCGCCGTATCGATCGAAAACCAGCGGTATGACGTCACGATCATTCCCACATGTTTCTTGTCGATTAAAAGGAATAGCCGGGTGTCACAACTTCAATTAGTTATTGCAACTTAAATATTGTTCAAAATATTGTTAAAAGCTGTTTTACTCTTGAGTTCGTATATTGCTTGAATTGAACACTACGCAAATTGAGATTGAAGCAAACTGTTTTGGTGATGACATGTGCCGAGTGTACTTCAGCCTTAAATAATGTTAACAACTTTTTAAAAATTCCAAGTTTTGCCCGGAAAAATCAATAAACACGCAAAATGTAATGAAAAACGACGATTAGAGAAAACGCATTTCCTCTGCAAAACATTTTTTAACAATTCAAGTGAAAAACTTTGAGATCACTCGGCGACATTATACGAAAGATAATGTCGCTAAATCGGCGAGAGGCGAAACGTTCCGTCAGTTATAAGGAAAACCATGCAGCGGGTGAATGAAGTAATTATCAGTTTTATCAGTAGCCGACCGGATGAAGACGGGCCCCAGTTTAATTTAAAGTTTGTCGCTTCGAAATTTTCTCAGTAATTTGTCAAACCAATTAAATTATCTTATTTGCGTGCTTTCGGCGTTATTTTCCAAAACTTCTCGATCTATCTCTCCGGTCCCGTCGTCTAAATTTCAATTTGCTCCGTCAACGGGATAATACCCGCCCCCACCACACTCTCTGACTAGGCTCGCGATCTATTTCGTCAATCGCATAAAATATACAAGAACTTGTATTTTGGCAATAGGCAATCGAAAAATTGCTGGAAAGAGGTCCACTGTGTGAACTGGGTCACTTGTGAACATTAGAGGATTCACCGACGGAGCAATGAAAAACGAGCACATGATTCGAATGACGGTACGCACGCTGCCAGGTGTTTTTTCGTAGCACACTATAGTGTGAATAGTTCAATTGTTTACCGAGACGGAGGCCAACTCAGGGAAAATCGCTGCGTGTATTTTTAGCCTAATAATAATTAGAATTAGCCATTCCAGGAAATAATTTCAAAAAACTGCCGATAATCATTCTTAGTGCCACACCCGTTTTAGTATAATTTTAAAATTCGGAATTGAACTAGACAAAATCTGCCAAACCTAGAGCAGTTTTTTATGAGACACGCCTAACAAATAAATATTGTTATATTTATTTGTTATCAAGAAAGAAATACTCGTTCTCCATTGCATAATTATTTTGAAAATAATATGCCCCTTAAATGACACCATCATAACTTGGGCTCAAAACTTAACATGGATAAAACTTAGGAAACGGCCTTTCCTTTGGGTCATTTATCAGATAGAAGTTTATGGAACTTGTCAGATCCCTTTTTTTGGTGTCGTCCTAATTTATAAGAAGCTGCCAGTCCGGTTTCCGTTTCGAACTTTTGGCAAATTACTTTTTTGAAGATTAGGAAAGCGTGTCGCAATTTACTTTTTTATGGATTATCTTAGTGAACGAGTTTAGTTATGATACACCTACTCAAAACTTTGTTTTAACGTGTAAAAGAAGGAATCACAATTTTATAGTCAGCATCAGCAACATTTTGAAGCTTGGAGGGGGGGGGGGGGTAACACCCAACAACAACAAAACAACAAAAGTCCAAAATTCGTGTCTACCAAACTGCCTTGTATTTCAACGGTGCAATTTTATCTTCGATGGCCAAAGATTTCTTCAAAGAAAATTGTAAGAAGGCAATGTTTAGCAAGGCTTTTAACCAAATTAACCAACATAAATGACACCAGAATGCTTCTGACCAGTTTGGATCGCAGTCAGTTGTTCAATTTGAGGGGTTCAGGTGGGATTTGTTTGTGCTGCAGCAGACTTGCCTACACTGATGATCTCAAAATATTTAACCACCTTGAGACACTGTCGCTTATTGTGAATCCCTCCAAGACAGCATTGATGTGCTTCGTTAGTGAGCTTACAAATTGAGTTGGTTGCCAGCGCTTCTAGACCATGAGCTTTTAGTTTGCAAAACTGAAAATGTTGTTGTTTCATTGTTCCTTTTAATTCGCTATCAATCTTTTTCTTGACAAACTTTGAAGTAAATATCTGTTCTTGCCCAGAATAAACCTTAGTTCTTATTTCAAAACGAATGTATAACTTTAGCTGCCCTTTTTGTGTAGTCCGCTATAGTGGAATTTGGAACCTCCCCTCACCCAAGCTTTAAAAAAAAAATGCTCTAGGTTTCGCAGATTTTGTCTAGTTCAATGCCAAATTTCAAAAATTCTACTAAGTATCGGCTGTAGCACTAAGAATGATTCTCGGCAGTTTTTCGAAATTATTGTTATTAGGCTAAAAACACACGCAGCGATTTTCGCTGAGTTGGCCTCCGTCTCGGTAAACAATCGAACTTATTCACACTATAGTGCGCTGCGAAAAAACACCTAGCAGCGTGCGTACCGTCATTCGAATCATGTGCTGACTCGCTTTTCATTGCTCTGGCGATGAATCCTCTAATGTTAACAAGTGAACTAGTTCACACATCGGCTTCTTTCCAGCAATTTTTCGATTGCCCGTTGCCAAAATACAAGATCTTGTATATTTTATGCGATTGACGAAATAGATCCCAACAATATTGATAGTGAACTACTAATAAATGCA